>NC_137791.1:20231786-20831786 GCF_963383645.1 Muscardinus avellanarius | reverse complement strand
CTTGGAGGTAGAATGGCCCTGGGTTCAATCACCAGCACCCACATACACCCCCCACCCCCCCACACTATACACTATATATATATATATATATATATATATATATATATATATATATATAGTTTCTACTGAGTGAGATAAGTGTTTACTTATCTTAATACCAAAGAGGGGAAAAAAAGAAATTATGTAATGTTCTTGGTGCCTTCTGAGCGTATCTCTATAATGCAAAACTACAGCTACCCTCTTATTATCTTAACCAAGTGATTTTCCTTCTGGAGAAAACATTTACTTGAATTAAAACATTCTTATATCATAGATGAGTTGAATTTCTGGTAGAAATAAAAGGCAAACCCAATAAATTAATTAAGCTTCAAATTTCTAGTTTCAGACAAATATAGCTAATATAAAGATAAAAAATATACAATTGAAAGTGGGGATTCCTTATACCTTAAATGTTCTTATCCCAAAATATTATCTGAAGAAGGGCTCCTTTTCAGAAAAAGAAGTTTATCCTTTAGTCTTCAGAGGTTAATCTATGAAAGTTCATACTCAATCAGTAACTTTGCAAATTGCTTTATCTTCAGGTTTTTTTCCCTTGAAAATAAGACTTTGAGTGGTTTAGCTCTTAACTAATTTAAAAAGTTTATTGAAATATTCTTTAAGTGTTAGTGAATTAAGATTGGCAATTAAAACTTAGTTACCTTAAATGCAAGTAAAACTGTGCTGGGTGTTCTCATTATAAACTTGGCCAATAAATCACAACTAAAATATTCATAATAAAGCATTCATCTTAGAGAGAAACTTGTTTGAACATAGTACTGGGGGAAAAAAATTGCCCTAGTGTAGGTCTTGTAGAGAACATAGATTTCCGAGAACTTTGCAAAACAGACCATAATTATGCACAAAAACTATTTTGAAGAAACTTCATATAAACCTTCTCTTTTTTTTTTGAGAGCAGACTAAAGACATTTATAATACTAAAAGCAAGGGCTCTCACCTGATCTGTGAACTCTGCCAATTCCAAGCTATAGGTAAAACTGTAATGAATGGGTTTCTGCACTGCTCATAAATACAGATGACAGGAGGGATAGGACTTATGCGAAGATATTAGAAAGTTAATCCAAACGAGAATCACCAGAGATAAGGGTATGAAGAGGAAATAAAGAGGGAAGGTACAGACAGGAGGGGAGCGGGGAGGGGGGAAGGGGAGATAGAACAGTGACATTTGGTGATGAACCATATGTGCGTGGTTTGAAAGACATGACTGAATTGTTTTTGGTGCAGTATTATTCTGACATTTAGAATGAGGCAATTTTCCATTTCCATTAATGTACTGCCAAATAGAAGGGGAACTGTCGCGAATTGAAGACTAAAGAAAGCTGTTCCTCAAAGTTGTATTAAATCATTGCTGATGAACTCATTAAGAACAAATTAACAAGGTAAAATGAACAGAGAATATCCAGCAAGAAAACCCAAGTAAAATGATACAACTTCTCTCATTTCTAAGTGGCCGGACCAGCATTAAACAATGCCAACACATGACATCAAAGGAAGAGATTTTCTTGAGTCTCTACAAATTTCTCAGGCTATTCAGAAAGGACGCAGGATCACTTCAGACACAGGAGAAAAACATGACACGCTATCTCGATAGACCTCATAACAACTAGAAGGTGCTAGGGGATATACCTCCCAATCACCTTATTTTTTAAAATAGAAAAATAAGCTAAAATTTTGTATGCTGCAAGATTAAGGCACTAGATTGTCTTTCAGGCGGTTTACTCATCCTTGTTTTTCAGTTGTCGCCATAAATAAAGTTATTATAACTCTATAAAGAAGTCTCCTTAGTTTACTTGAAATTAGGTAGACATCATATTTTTGCCTTTCTAAGATGCCTGTGGGAAAACCCCCTCTGTAGTCATCAAATCCCCAAAATGAATTTCAACTTCCAGAAGAGGACCTGAAAAGTAATCTTTAAAGTGTGCTTGATCTCAGAATCCCAGATGCCATTTGAACGGATTCCTTTTCAAATCCTCCAAGGAGATCAGCTGCTTGTATGTCTGGTTACAGAGCAACTCAGACTTGTCACTTGTGAATTCTGCTCAGCTTGAAGTTCTGAGGATTGTAGACAAACTCTAGAAAAACAAACCGGCAGCAGTAGAACTCTGTAATCAGCAGCACACCCTGCGATCTTTCCCAGGGGCCATGCTTTACATTTCTTATGTTGAGTTCATATTCTAGGGCTGGCTATGAAATCCTGGACACATTTTGATTGATGATGGTCCGCTCTCTCCCATTCTGTTCTCCATTGATATTTTAATAGGTATTCTTTCTCTCATGGATAACAGGAACTCAAGTCAATTCTATGCAGCCTGAGTCTAAGCCCAGACTATATATATTTTTCCCCTTCTACAATATTCTTACGGCCCAACATGCTGCTTGGAACTTAACTAACACATCATAAATGTTTTTTCTATTTGAAAAAGGAACTAATAATGATGTCATGTATTAAATTATGACCCTTATACAGAATTCTCTCACGTATCAAAAAATAAACACCAGAAAATTCTAGGAATAATGAGTTCTCATTTGAGATCAAACATGATAACAACCATGCCTTAAAAGCAAATTAATCTGCTGTGTTTTCCCTAATTTCTTTCACAATTATTCAGGCTCAACTTCTCAAAAGTAATTCTTTCAGAATATATTGCTGTGTTTCCAAATTCACTTATTGGAATCCTTTTAAAAACTGCAATTTCAATTGATTTCATTTTAAATGAGTGAATCATTCACATTTAGGTAGCATTTTTAATCTCATGATCTCAAAGTCTATTTGTACATTATTTATTTCTAATGTAGGGCAGGATGGAATTATTTTTTCCAGTCTACAGATACAGAAATAAATACCTATAAATATATGACCTTTAGTAAATCGCTCAGCCAGGAGAAATTTGAGAGTTAGGATTAAACCCATAAAAATTCTTCTTCCAAGAAATCACATTTCCATTTCTTTTTTAATTTATTTTTATTGTAATTTTATTCTCCCTCATGAAATTATAAATACTCAACGTATGCTTTCTTTATTTTTTGGTGGTACTTGGGATTAAACTGAGGAGCCTTCTGAGAAATACACTCAGCCCAGTTTTTAATCTTAATTTGAAACAAGGTTTTACTATATTGCTGAGGGCCTCACTAGGCTGACCTCAAACCAGTGATCATCCTGCCTCAATCTCCAAAGTACCCAGATTACAGGTCTGTACGACCCCATCTGGCTATTGCTTACTAAACATTAAGGGAAATGAACATATGAACTGTTTCACATGTCACCAACTCCTTTTTGAGGTCATTAGATGTGTCTGTTTGCTGTCAAACCAACACTAAGACAAGTTTTACTGATGTCAACAGGAACCAGAAACAGGGTATGATAAAAGTTTTAATCCTATACAGGCATCTGATTAAAAAGCTATAGCTCCATTTAATTACTTGAAAGGACTCCTGAATGGTGGCCAGGGCATGCTGCCTGGCCATTTTCATATTAAAAGATTGCAACCTGGAAAATTGTCATGTAAGGACATGTTACCCTAACTTTGTTTGTAAACACTAAATTCAATATATCATAATTAAAATGCATGAAACCAAAAGAAACCACCTTTGCCTTTTAAATCAGACAATTCTATTTGCTTTTCCTACGGTTCATGGTTGCAGCTTCCTAAATTGATAATTATGCCCTCAGAGAAAATGACCCTAGCAAGGTTCTAGAGAAGAAACAAACAAAAAAATCTCTTTTGCTTTGTTTTGTTTGTTGTTGTTGTTTAGATAATTCATCTTATGGACGGTCCAAAAATGTTGAATTTGAGGTGAAACAAAAGAATTTAAATAAAAGAACCCAAGAGAACTTGTTTGCTGTAGCCTAAAGGTGCATTTTCCCAGCTTCATTCCTTGCCAGTGCAAGGTCAGAGCGCCTATTGAATGCCATTTTCTGAAATCAGGACACTTCATGTGTAATCGAAGTAAAGTCACCAAGGACCATAAATCTTCTCCTGACCTCCTTGGGGCTGAGTTCCATGCTCCGTTAGCCAGCTAAGCAGGGCATGGTGAAGGCCCATGGAACCCTGGATGCATACATTTCCAATGATCACTGCCTATGCTCTTGCTTATGGGAGACTCGAGGGGTATGGATGGAGGCTCCCTTCTCAGCCATCTGACTTTATGAACACCATCCCCACCAGTGGAACACCACAAGTAGACCATTTGCTGATGACCCCATTTTTCCTTGTTCCCTGATTTACATCTTGCCCATTTCAACACGGTAGCATTCACCATTTCAACAAAAGGAAAGATGGAGGAAATGTATTGAAATTAGATGCTTTTATTCTAAAAGAAGTACACTTTTTTTTTTTTACCTATAAGAAAGGTAGCTTTATAGGTGTATGACTGCTTCTTTTCTTATGCTATGAATGTAGAAAAACCTTCATCTAAAAGCATGCTTAGAATTTATTAAACTAAGGATAGAGCTCTTTTCACTTTAATCTCCATGATTATTCAACACTAATACTGATGTTAGCTAATATACAAAGATAAATCTGTCTACACAATTTGCCCCTGACCTCTTTGCCCCACCTCCAGACCATACAGGGCAACTGTCAATGCTTGTTTTCCAATTTGATTACATTCTGTAGGTCTTCAGGATTTGACACAGTAAATCTCACCTTCTACCTTGTAGATGGTCCTCAGTCTTCTCTCCAGTTATAAGAATTCTCAAAGGCCTTTTGATTCTTTTTCTGACTTACTTGGCAAGTGATGTCTATTTCTATCATTTCTCATTATCATGTTTGATGGGGTATGATGGCCTAACTTTGAGTTTCTTTATAGAGGAATAAATTTTCTCTAATTCTGTGTTTGGGGACGCTTATTTTATCTTCAAGGTAACCTCAATCTGACTTTGGCATGAATTTTCCTTACTGGCATCTCTCCAAATACAAATCTTCCCATGTAAGGCATTCTCTGCGTGGGGACTGCAGTTGATACTTTATCACCTGAAACTGATGAGTCTTCTTCTAGATAGTTTATTCATGGCTTTGATAACCATCTCTAAGTTCTTTGTGCTGGATTTGACTTGTCTTACACCATTAAGACAACTCCATACCCAATTCTCTAGCTACAATCTCTGTCTTCTAATCTATGCATAAAATCTGTGCTAAAATAAATCTTTCAGATTCAATATTCTCCAAATCCTGGCCTTACGTTTTCAAGACTTCCTTCAATTGACAAGACCCATATAAAGAGAAATAGCTCCTTACTGTTTTGTATCTGCAACCCACTGTCATTTGACTGTCCGCACAAGTGCCATATGCATACACTTTTCTATTATGGTGTCAGAGATCTGAAAGTCATTAAAAATAGAGGAAAACTGATCAAATGCTATCTCTAAGCATAGTGAAATAAGCCCTCCACTTTTACCTCTTTCAGATCTCTGAAATTCAAGAGCTTTGTCTCTTAAATGAGTCTCCTCGCAGCCCTCTTCTCCATCTCCATCTAGAAGCAACAAGCTCAGTTAAGAGCTCAGGCCTATTTCCTCAGCACACACTAGCCCTGGACACGGAATGCTCTTTCTGTTCCAGAAGTCACCCTTAGAAAGGAAGTGCAGAAGGTACACTGGCTACCACTGGAGAAACTTGAGTTTGAATCTCAGTTTTGCTACTTAGGAGATTCATGGTATTGAGCAAGTGACTTAAACTTTCTAGGTTTCACTTACTCCATCTCTAATGCAAAGATAATAATAATGCTACCTAACTGGAGGATATTTTGCATGTGAAATATGATCCGCATATTACCTTCCATATAAAATGTGCAAGCAAATATTATTGAACAATAAAATTTCACATACTATATTTGACCATCGACTGTGGATCTAAAGGCATATTATAACTTAGGAGAATATAAAGTAGTCTGAAAAAGAATATTTCCAAAGGAAAACTTTTTAAAACATATATTGATAATCAGAACATCATGGAATATTTTATAGTTGAAAGAGCTAAGTAGTGATTTGAGACAAGACAGTTAGCTCATCCTACAGAGTCCTACACAAGAACTCAGGCTTCCTGGAATCCAGTGCTCTTTTTCTCTACAGAACTGGAAAGGATCAACCCTTCTCAGGGAATTATTAATTATTTTTGTTAAAAAAAAGATTTGGGGGGGGGATTGAGTATAATTCTCTTTGCTTATCATGAAAAGCCAACTGAGTTGCTTTGAGAAGAAAAACGTTCAAGTTTAAAAGTAAAATGCCCATGGGCTGCCAAGGCAACTCCAGTTACAACAAATATCTGGGGTTCACTGTACCTCCTCCACCTAGCACAGACCTTTGTCTCATAATAGAGTTGTTTCCTCTCATTGAACTTTTCTTTGTTGTTATTACTGTGCGTTGTAATTAAACATTCTTCCTGAAACTGCTTGGCAGCTGCCACTGTTCTAAGGAACCATTCATAGTCCTGTGTATTATTATCCTAATCCCTTGGTATAAAGAAAGGCCTTACTGCCAAAAATCAGACACAAATACTGAAAACTCTTTACATTGGGTTTTATTAGAAAGGGCACTAATTGACATATCGGGGTGGGACAGGTCCAATTCTTTTAAGACGCTGGGACCTCTGTTAGGTTAAAATAAGCTTGCAATTTTGAGTTCTACTTGAGTTATATTCGGCTTATGTGTTAACTTCAACATAGCTCGGAAAGCATTCACTGCACTGAATATTCATATGGTGTTCATGATACAGACACTGAACCCAATTTAGTAAATGAATACTTGTAATTTCACCAAAGCCCCGCCGAGAGATTATTATGCAGATTTATGAAGGAATATCACTGAAGCAATTCTTGGCTATGTCTTCAGTCACTAAGGACTTGAGTGTAAACCTCAAAAATAATTTCCAATGCATGCACCGCTATGGGGTTCATCTTCTGAACTTTTCTGACATTACCTCTCACTCTGTTTCTTCTCTAATTTTCCCTTTGATATTCTTGCCCTTAAGCAAAGAGCCAGCGTCATAACACCTATGAGCACTGCCAAGTTCCTCCTGACAATATCCTGGCTGCCATAATGCCAGCAATCTGTTCCAATCCTGTCACTGCAAAATCTCATTAAAGGCAAAAGGATGCCCAGCCACACACATATAGGTGCACAGCAGAGCAAGCAAGCAAGCTTCCAGCCGTGGTGATGCGCTGCTCTGGGCCTCTTGATGTCTTCACAGAAATCACATACTGGCTAAGAGTCGGGCTTGCATCAGTTGGGCACACTGCAATAGAGAGACCTAGCTTACCTGTTCTCTCAAGTAGTCTCTTGAGGTACATTTAAACAGTTATCCAGATTCTGAGCCCAAACATTTCCCCCAAAAGTTGTGCAAAGGGAAACAAAACACAGTCTGGATGCATTAAAGCCTGCGGTGCAGGCCAGGGAGAGCTGAATTCCAGTCCAACCCTGCAACCATCTTATGTTCACCCAGGAAAACTCACTTAGATGCTCTGTACGTCTTTCCAGGCCAGTAGGCTATCCAGATCTTCAATTCTATGATGATTTTCTACAATTTATAAGTAAAAACTGCACACAGTTTTATAGGTGACAAACTCCAGCTCATATTTTACATAAGCACGAGACCCAGAAATGTAAACTTCAGGGAACATCATTTTGTGAAATAATAAACACTTAAGACCACGTAAGTCCCAACTTAAATCCTCCTCACATTTCAGCGTGTGTTGAAAGTTTACAGAAAACTCCAAAGGATTTGAGGGCAAGTATCTTAATTACAACTGGCCATATCGTTTTTAAAACGTCCATCTTTTTAGCTTTACTTCTTACTTTGTAGCTTACTGGAATTATCTCTTTTTCTGGGATTAAAACCCAAAAGATATTTGTATAGTAATATGTACCACCGATGTATACCGATCAATGTATATGGTGACAGTTACCAATACTTGATAAAGTCCTGGGTCTGACATTTAGTAATATTTATTAAACTTTAGTTATAATTACTGTTATTATGATAAATACATTCCATTGTATTTTGGGGGAAAAACTGAATAGTGTTAAACTAGCAAGACTTCTTGGAGGAAAGTATTGAAAGACTGGATAGAACTGGGATTTCTCTAAGTTTTGGTATGTGTCGCTATGCAATCTTAGGTAAACTACAGTACTTAACATTTTGAGGCTTCAATTTCTTCATTGTCAAAGAAGAGGTAATAATGTTTATTTAAAAATAAAGTAAGGTAATGCATGTGAAAAAAGATACTGAAGGAGAGAGACTTTTCATGTTGACCCAAAATAGGCACTGGAGCTCAAGTCCGGGGACAAAGCCTAAGAATCTAAATTCATGGGAGAGCAGTCAGCAATATGGGCCACAAGGTCATCCAGGGCCTGCTATAAGGGAACAAAAGCATCCTGACCCAAATGGTAGAGTCTTGCTAATCAACAGGTAGTCCATACACCAGTGGCACCAGTCTCTCAGGGGAGCCTGCCAGAAATGCAAAATCTCAAGCCCCGCCTCAAAACTATTTTAACAATCATTTTAACAAGTTCTAGGTGGCTTGTGAGCATAATAAGGTTTGATACAAATATAATATATATATATATATACAATATATACAATATATATACAAAATATATACAAAATATATACAAAATATATACAAAATATATACAAAATATATACAATATACATATACATATATATATGTATATGTATATATATTCCAGGCTATATAAGCAAAGGACAGGGAAAGAAGGAGAGAGGGAAGTTTTCAATTTTCAGTGTAGTGAGCTGTCAGTTCATCTGGGGGTGGGTGGAGCAGGATTATTTTTTTTTCCTTCCCCAGCAGGTATGACTCATGACTCAACTAAATGTGGGGATTGGCTTAGGGGGCAGAGCAGCAAATAATCAGCTTGACATGATTAAGAGTTTCTGCCAGATGAGGAACTTGGCATTTTAAGTAGCTTACTTTCTGATGACTTGGTGAATATTAGAGAAGAGAGAGAAAACTAGAAAGAGATAATTGACAGAGGGCATATCCAGAGAGGCCACCTGCTCACCCTTCATTTTGTGAGGTTCTGATACCTGAATTTCTATGTGCCAGGAAACACTGCTGGGAAGCCAGCCATCTTGAGCTGCCATCTTGCCTTTCCCCCAGAGTCTGAGAGGTGGGAGCTGAGGAGATAGAAATTGCTCAGCCAGATTCAGTCTCCTGAACTTCCACATCAAAGAACTTTGTGATGTAGAAGTCCCGATGAGACTTTCAAAACAAAGCTCCTGAACTCAAGTTTGAGGGATTTTTTTTTTCGGTACTGGGGATGGAACCCAGGGGTATTCTACCTCCAAGCCACACTCAGGCCCTAGTCTTTATTCTTTATTTTGAAACAGGGTCTCACTACTGAGTTGTAAAGGACCTCACTAAGTAGTTGAGGCTATCCTCGAATTGCCGTCCTCCTGTCTCAACCTCTCAAATGCTGGGATTACAAGCATACACCACCATGCCCAGTTTCACGTCTGAGTTTTAAACAAAGCAGAAGTTTAATAATTTAAAAAAATGGGAAAGTTGTAGAATTTGCTTTAGATGCTCCATCCACAAATCTGCTGTGCAACAAAGAAAGAAAGATCCAAAAGAGCCAGCCTGAGGAGAATGACTATAGGAAAGAAATTTTTTCCATGTTAAGACCCAGTGAGCCGGGCGTGGTGGCGCACGCTTGTAATCCCTGCACTTGGGAGGCGGAGACAGGAGGATCGCGCAGGTGCGAAGCCAGCTGTCTTAAGAGACCCTGTTTCCAAAGTTAAAAAATATATAAAAATAGGTCTGGGAATGTAACCCGGAGGTAGAAGGGTTTCCAGGAACCCCAGTACCACCAAAAGAAAAAAAAAAGACCCAGTGAACAGAGACTGCTTAATAAATTTATTGCTTATTAAAGTACATGCTAGGTAGTAAACATATAATTAATTATAGCTATTATCATAAAAAGATAGGCTTAGAAGGAGCAGAAGTATAATTTTCAGCAATAACATATTGGTTAATAAATTGATACAATATAATAGAGTAATTCACCAACAAATATTATCAGGACAATAGAGATAATGAGATGCACTGAAGACAGAAAAAGACAGTCACGTGTTATTAAATAAGTGGTACAATATTTCTGTTGGTCTGTACATTTATATATATTTATATACTTATAAACAAATGTATAGGCCAATAGAAATATATACATATATATACACACACAATTTGGAAAATGAGCCATATGTTAGATTTTCATTACTCTGACCAACATACCTAACACAAACAAGATAAAGAAGGACAGGTTGTTTATGGCTCATGGCTTCAGAGGCCTCAGGTCATAGTCAGCTGGCTCCACTGTCCTGGGTGTGAAGTGAGGAAGAACATTATGGTGGAACGGCTTGGTGGAGGCTTGGTGGAGGAGAGTTGCTCAGCTCATGGCAGCCAGGATGCAGAGAGAGAGAGAGAGAGAGAGAGAGAGAGAGAGAGAGAGAGAGAGAGAGAGAGAGAAGAGGGCTAGGGAGAAGATAGGCCCTTCCAGGGAATGCCTCTAGAGACCTACTTCTTCAATAAGGTCCACCTCCCAGAATCCATCTACTTATTAAAATCAGAGTCTTCATGACCTGCTCATTTCATAAGAGCCCCTTCTCTGAAACTTGCTATACTGAGAATCGCACTTTTTTTTTTTTTTTTTGCGGGTCTGAGGATGGAACCCAGGGGTATTTGACCTCTGAGCTACATCTACTACCCTATTTTTTTATCCTTTATTTTGAAACAGGGTCTCACTAAGTTGCAGAGGCCCTCACTAAGTAGCTGAGGCTGTCCACGAACCACGATCCTCCAGTCTCAGCCTCCCGAATGCTGGGATTACAAGCGTGCGCCACCACGCCCGGCTGAGAATCACACTTTCAACAGGAGACTTTGAGGCACATTTCAGATCCAAACTACAACAGACCACATGGTATGACATCATAGGTTACCAGAGTGTTTGATTTTGTAAATGGTTTTTACTTTGTAATTTTTCTTATCTGCATTCTTCTTTGTAAATTTTTCCACATAAGCATTTATTTTGTAATCAGAAAAAAATCTGTTCTCTCAAATCAATCTCCGAATCTCCCAATTTAATTTTACTTTTGTCCAACTCTCTTGGAGAGCTCTTGTTGAGATAAAAAACGGTACATAATTTTGATTACAAATAATGCATGTGCTGCAGGAAGGGACCAATAAGAAACAGTAAATTAGTCAGCACACAAGGGGATGACATTTTGCATCCTATTGTGAGAAAAATAATCTGCTGACTTTGCCCTTTCTTCTAAACTAAATTTATTAGAACTAATATACTTCCTAATGAATTAAAGGAGTCCCACAAGAACCATAAGAAGTGATAATTATTACTTTTATAATAATACCTATTATTTATTGGCTGTTTACTATCTACCATGCACTTCATTAAGTAATAAGTTAATAAATAATTTGCATTTGCTCTGTAGTCTCTAACTACATTATGATCCTGTCTCAATATTTTTATACATAAAGGTATTTTATATTTGTGAAACTTTATCTAACTGGTCATAGTTATTTTTGGTGCTAGAAACACCTAACCTGGGTGATCTGACTTCCATTTTCTGTTTTATCAGCCAAACTTCCTCTCCTTCCTTGGCCTCTTTGCTGGCAGTCTGACAGGTGGTGTGAGCTTTAGCAGTACTATGGCCATGAAAAATATCCAGGCTGGGTGGTCCTGCAAAGGAACTGGGAGCCCTGCTCCAGGGGTATGCCGATCCTGACCCTGAGGGTGTCAGACTGGCTTTCCCCAAGTTGCGCTGCTTTCTTATTATTGTGGTTTTTCTGCTAAGGCTTTCTATTTTGGAAGTTCGGTACTCAGTATGGTGATGTTGGGAGGTGACAGAACCTTTAAGAGGTGGGCTTAGCACAAGTTAATTAGGTCATTGGGATGCTGCCATCAGATTTTTCCTTTCAAATCATGTGGTATTTCTCATGGGATTCCAGGTAGGCCCAGAAAGTTGATTGGTACAAAACAGCAAGTCTGGTCTCTTGCACTCTCTGGCTTCCTGTCTCTCCATGCAAGTCCATCCTCTCTCACACACCGACAAGATGTGACTTAGCCAAGAGGACCCTCACCAAAGACCAACCCCAAGGGACCAAATGATCTTGGACATGCAGCTTCCCAAACTGTGAGCCAAATAAACCTCTTAAATAACAAATTACCTACCTTGGTTTATTTATTTAATTATTTATTTATTTATTTATTTATTTATTTATTTATGGTGGTACAGGGGTGCCTGGAAGCCCTTCTACATCCGGGATACACTCCCAGACCCATTTTTATACTTTTTTATTTGGAAACAGGGTCTTTTTAAGCCAGTGCGGATGACTTTGAACTTGCGCGATCCTCCTGTCTCCACCTCCCAAGCGCGGGGATTATAAGCGTGCGCCACCACTCCTGGCCTACCTTGGTATTTTTATAGCAATAGAAAACAGACCAATATACTTGTGCCTACCCATTGCCAAGATTTCTATATTGCTATTCCTATACTCAAGATTATATCCTTAGAACTGAGACCATGTGCTGTTTCTCATCACCTGCTCTACTACACAGAACCCAGACTCTTAAGCACCTAGAGGCTAACTTGGTGAATTGAATTGCATTCCTAATTGCTTGAAAATATAAACACTTTGTATATTTACATGAATCTGCATTAAAACAGATAAAGATCAGTATAAACATTTTGATAGTCAAAGATTAAAAAGAGCCTGGTCCAGTGGCACATACTTGTAATCCCAGTACTTGGAAGACTGAAACAAGAAAATCACAGGTTTGAGAGCCTAGTAAGTAAGGTTCTCAACAACTTAGTGAGATACGGTTTTATTTATTTATTTATTTTTGTTTTTTTGTGTGTGTGTCTTTGTTTTTGTTTTTGGTGGTATTGGGGTTCCTGGAAGCCCTTTTACCTCTGGGCTACACTCCCAGACCTATTTTATACTTTTTTTAATTTTTGGAAACAGGGTCTCTTAAGCCAGTGGGGCTAGCTTTCGAACCAGCGCGATCCTCCTGTCTCCACCTCCCAAGTGCAGGGATTACAAGCGTGCGCCACCACGCCTGGCTGAGATACTGTTTTAAAATATAAAGTAATTTAGGCCGGGAGGCAGAGACAGGAGGATCGTGCAGGTTCGAAGCCAGCTTTGCTGGCTTAAGAGACCCTGTTTCCAAATAAAATATAAAAAATAGGTCTGGGAGTGCAGCCCGGAGGTAGAAGGGTTCCATCCCCAGTACCACCAAAAATATTTAAAAAATAAAGTAAATTAGGACTGGGGGTTCTATCTCAGAGGTATGCCCCTGTGTTTAATCCCCAACACACACACACACACACACACACACACACACACACACACACACAGAGTAAAAGAAAGTGTGAAGGTTATTATAGAGTCAAGGTGAAAATAATGTAGTGATTTTGTTCATATATAAAGCATTTTGGGTTTCTTCTTATTGCAAAATTTGAATGCACATCTATGGCTTCTAGAGTGAAACCCTTCACAGTCATTGAGCTGTGTAATGACTGATCTCCATCCTACTCACAGGAAGAACTCAAGAATATAGAGAAACTGCATCCTTATAGGGCCTCCATCACATAGTTTTTTTGTGTTTTCTTTCTAATCATGGACACTGAAGTCTGAACTGCTGAGTCCAAAAGGATTAAACTTGGTTTTACAGCAATAGTGAGAAGGACCCTGAGATGACAGACCTTGAATCAACAGGCTGATCTCCCTTCTGCTCCATCATCTTTAAAGGCAAGTAGGCGGGAGGACTAGAATGAATCAGACACTATCCGCGACATTTGCTCCACATGATACAATTTGGGAACATTTCCAAGTCGGTGGAAGCACTGAAACCAAGCACTCAGGCTTGGTTTCAAACCACTGCATGCTTACTGAGTCCCTACCCCTTTCTACAGGAAATCATAACTTTTAGACTTTTTTTCCTCTTTTGTTTCTGTTTCTAATCAGCCCTCCTTGGTAGAACAGGTAAGAGCAGAACGATTGTGTTTCCATTCTGATTTCTACCTTTCTTCAAACTTGAGCTTCTCTTTTGCTTTGCCAGTCATTTCAGAACCTGTTATCAATAATCCCTTTCTCTCTTTTGTGTTCACCATGTTGTGTTTGCAGGTGTACACGTGATGGGCTAGTCGTGAGAAGGACATGGAAGGTCACTAGAAAACTGCTCCCAATTCCGCTCAAAGTCACCCTCACCAAAGCCTTGGAGGAAAACAAAACAAAACAAAACAGAAAGTGTTCCTCTTGCAAATGAGTATGCCTGCTTGCTCCTACTGTATTTTCCGTATGGCTCACCCCTGCACAGTTCATTACAGAGGCCCTGTTAATGACTCTCATACTCTTACATCTCCTTTCCAAGAGATCTCCTAATGCTTAAACACATTGCTAAATAACACATAGATTCATGCCCATTGTGTTACCTCACCAACCAAATGAGAGTCATCCCACAACAAAGAATGTTTTAAACAATGTACAGAAGGGACTGATGAGCAGACTATACATTTAGGGTTGCTAGCACACTAACAACATCTGGGAAATGTGCAGGACATTAATGGGAAAGAAGACCAAATAACATTTTGAAAAAGGAGAGTGGCAAAAAAACTAAAGGAATAAAAAGGCAGGATTTGTTTGTTAAAAAATAAACACTATATAGAATGTTCTTGATCTAAAGAGAATTGGCAGTAAGGGTGCCAATTAAAAAGAAAACAACACAAAAAAACCCAGTTGTCTATTTCTTTACCCCCAGAAACAGACAACTTTTTAATTCCAGACAATTACTTATGTTTTTATTATTGACATTTTTCTTTGATTTTAGAATTCAAACAGGAAAAATTATCAGGAAAGCTGCACATCTCTCTATAAACTTTATCAAATCAAATCTTTGCTGAAGTTTATCTACATAATACATAGGAGATAAAATTATTTATTGAACATGCAAATAGTTTAAATAAGACTGAAAGGGAATGTTTTTCTATTGGTTACCAAAGTATCATTTCTTTAATATAAATTAAGTAGACAGTAGACAACTGAACAATATGGAGAAATTCATTTACAAGCTCCAGTGCAGACAAAGATTTATTATCTCTATTCTTTAAAGAACTTATAAGGATTAATGCTAAATAAGAGATAAACACCAACACAGAAATGGACAAAAGATATAAACAATTCATTAAAACAATATATATAAAAATAGCCCTTAAGTAAATAAAAACTCTGATCCATTTATGATATGAATTCAAATAGCTTCAGCCTAAGAAGGGGAATTGAATCTGGAGTTAATTTGGTGGTAGAGCACTTGCCTAGCATGTGTGAGGCCCTAGGTTTGATCCCACCATGATGGAGATAGTGAAGGAGGAGAGAAGGAGGAAGGGGGAGGAGGAGAAATTTGGTAACACTTAGCAAAACAATGTGCTTGCCCTTGACCTAGTAATACTTTTTTAGAAATTACCGTAAAGATACACAACACTGCAATGAAAATATACATGCATAAAGTTATAAGTGACAGCAGTATTATTATTATTATTATTAGTAGTAGTAGTAGTAGTAGTAGTAGTAGTAGTAGTAGGGGTCATACCCAGTTTCACTGTACTACTAAGATACATCCCCAGCTCTTTTTATTTTTATTTTGAGACAGGGTCTATCAAAGTTGCCCCATCTGGCCTTGAACTTGCGATCCTCCAGAGTTGCTAAAAGCTACAGCATTATTTTTAATAGAAAACTATTAGAAACAGTTTAATGACAAAGAAGAAGGTTCGACAAACATAATATATCCTCAATATAAAACTATGAAGCTGTAAAAGAAAATAAGATCTCTGTGAACTAATACTGACTAACTCACATGACAGCTCATTGAGTAAAAAGGGCAAAGTACAAAACAGCATGTATGGTATGCTATTTTTGTGTAAAATAAAAAAATATTCTTGTAGATTCTCATTTGTTCAGAAAGTAAGATAAGGAGCATAAACAAGAAATTAATTAAGACGGGTACTTGCTAGGATCAAGACAGAAACTGAGTGGAAGAAACAGGAGAATGGAAAAGGATAGAAGCAGGAACTGGCTAGTAGCACGTTTCTGAGTTCACATGTGTGAACATCTCTGACTTCTGGGCCAAGATAAATAACCAAAATGGAGTGCAGACAAAAACAATCTGAACTAGGTTTTGAATGAATGGCAAATACACCATAAAGGAACAAACCAAAAATGGATGCAAATTATTATCAGAATATATTATTTAGACTACAGGTCTTCAGGCAAAATAGGAAAACTAAACAAACATTGAACTCCACGTAGCGGGTTTCTTTCCACAGAGGAATGGGTTAGCAGTCACTTTTATATACTTATATTGGTGCACTGTAGTCTCACATCATTTATGTAGTTCATGGTGATAGGGTCTTACCTCCACACAGCAGTTGGTGAGCTTCCCCAGGCCCCCTCTCCACTCCCTACCCTTCCCCATACATAATATTGAGTTTGGCATTGACAATTGCACATATATACATAACACCAGCAAAAGTGTTTCCTTCTTAATTCTCCCTCTGCAAACACCACCCTCCGCTCAGGCCCTATTTTATTGGAGTTTCTCCTATTTTATTGTATTGTACAAAGTCCTTCTTGTATTCTAATTATTCCTTTTTTTTTACACATGAGAGAAAGTATATGACCCTTCACTTTCTGTGACTGGCTTATCTACCTGACACAATATTCTCCAGGTTCATTCATTTTCTTACAAATGACATATTTTATTCTTCTTTATTGCTGAGTGGAATTCCTTGTGTGCATATCTCATAATTTTGTAATCCATCCATCCGTTGATGGACGCCAAGGTTGGTTCCGTCATTTAACTACTATGAATTGTGCTGCAATAAACATGAATATGTATGCATCACTACAATATTCTGATTTCAATCCCTTTGGAAAGATATCCAGGAGTTGTATAGCTGAATCATATGATGTATCCATTCCCAGTTCTCTGAGGTATCTCCACACTGATCTCCAAAGTGGCTACACTAATTTACAATCTTACCAACAGTGTAGAAATGTTCCTATGCCCCTACATCTTCACCATCACTTATTCTTGTTTGAATACTTGACTATTACGATACTAATTGGAATTAGACGGAATCTCCCTATAGTTTTGATTTGCATCTCCTTGATTGCTAGTGATGTTGAACATTTTTTCATTATGCTTATTAGCCATTTGTATTTCTTCTCTTATGAAATGTCTATTTAGACCAATTGTCCATTTCTTGATTGAGTTGATTTTTAGTGTTCAGCCAATTCTGCCATTATTTTCTGTGTATGCTAGGATTGAGAAAATAAACAAGCATATTGTGGATAAAGGAAGTCTTTCCTTGATATTAGAAAAGAAAATGATAAGTAGTAAAAAAAAAAAGCTGAAATGAAAAATATAATATTTAATGGTAATCAGGAATCAGTAGGAATTCATGACTATAGACTCATGTTACATATTTTACATTAAATATATAGTTTACATATAATAAGCATATATATGTATTTCTTAGCTCTGTCTGTTGAAGTAATCTACAATTAATATTACCCTAGTAACAGTGAACACATGTACTGCTCAGTTCTTGATTTCTATATCTGTACACTAAAAGAAATCGGAGATCCTCGGGAAATGACTAGTTTAAAAAAGAGAAAATACCACTTGTCTCGGTAAGTAAGGAAGTGCTCACAGAATGATGAGGTTCTGTCAAACTAACTTGAAAAAGTGCAGCCATGGGGCAAACCTGAATTATTATCCTGATTTCTTTTTATTTGACCATCCCAATAAATAATAAAAAGAAAGGATTATAACCCATTGAACAAAATAGAGATCTGAGCCCATTCTGATAAAAATATTTTTAAAAAGAAAAAAAATTTCAGCAGCAAGCCAACAAATAAATGCAGATGAAATAATGTAGAGAAAATTGCCACTAAACAATTATGAGATTGTTGATCCAGGAAAGAACCATTTATGATACCAAAGGCACCGGTAAAAGTTGAAAGAATTGTGGGATACTCACATAATTTAAAACTCTCTCTCCAGAAGATGCTTATTAATACAAAAGAAAAAGTAATAACCATGAAGAAAACTAGCAGACACTTGATCAATGTTACCAATATAAGTAACAGGACAAAATAATGTCATCTGTCTTCCAAAAAGATACCCTGAAAATGACAAAATATCATCTGTGTATTTTCCTGTGCCCTCCCCAGATATTACCTGAGTATCTACACAAATCAACATTAGACAAACCCAAATTGAGAGGCAGTCCACAAAATAACTGACGTGTAAACTTGCAAAATCTCAGGGTCATGAGAAAGACGGCGATACTCTTCCAGATTAAAGATGTATAAGTAGACAAGACTCTTCAATGCAAAGTATAATCTAGTAGTTTCTTTTACTTTAAGTGACAATATTGGGGCAGTGAGCAAAACCTAATAAGATCTATAAATTACATAATTGTATTGTGTCAGCATTAAATTCCTCCCTCTATTTTTTTTTTACTATCTGTGCTATGGTTATATAAGAGAATAAAATATGCTGATTTTTAGAAAGCACATAGTTTTTAGAGCTAAAAAGATACCATATCAACAATTTATTCTTATGAAGTTCAGAGAAATATGTTTGTGGTATGTGTGTTTGTGTGTGTATGTGTGTGTGTACATATGTGTGTCCCCATATGTGCCTTAGTATATGCAAAGAGAAAGAGATAAAGAATGTAAAAAATTAACATTTTGATTATATTATACTTGGAGTTCTATCTACTATTTGTATGACTTCTTCGTGTGCCTGAAATTATATAAAACGTTGAAAAAAAAAACAGAAAACAACATGAACAAGATATTATATTTTATTTTCCCTTTTGCAAGGTGGTAGTAGCTTTAATTGGAAGCTTCAGGAAACAGGGAATTTCAAAGCTCCTGTCTTCCTTTTCATGGGAAACCTCAACTGCACAAGTACAGCAAGGAATGGAAAGCAGTTAACAATATGCGCCAGAGATATGCAAATTATGCCATTTCCTCCAAGTGCCCCTCTGTTCCAGAACAGGGGAGAAAGGATCAGAAAAGACCTCTCTCCTTCAGACAACACATGCCCTGGCTGCTTTCCTAAGTGAAATCTCTCCCTCCTCAGGGAGGAAAATTAGCCTCATTTTGTACAAGTCTATTTCCATTTTAAATGTTCCCCAGTTAAAAATCTACAGGTTTCAAAGTGATGTACTCATTTAGCACTTTTTCTACATAAGTGAGGCAGCTGTGAAAAAAAAAATACGAGTGCCAGATTTTGTTTCATAAATTCTAGATTTGGGTGCTAGTGCAGTGTCCCAGCTCATCGTGAGCAAGCTACATTTGGCCAAATCACTTGACCTTTTTAAACTCAGTTTTTATATTGGTAAAAGGGAATAACTTACATTTGCTTCAAAGATAACCTCACATGATGCAGTTTATGAACTGTAATATGCTGTGTGTTATTATAGTTTGTTGCCAGTGTGATTCCTTAATTCCTGTAGGGGATTGTTACAGGCCTTCTAGAGCTCAAGTTTCTTATATGTAATGGCAATCTGTTACAATCAGCATTTTCACCACTGTGAACCAAGTACCTGACACACACACACACAAAACCTAAAGGATGAAAGATGTACTTGTTCATGGTTCTGTAGATTTCATACTATGTTAAATCGGCTTTCAAGCAGGAGCCGAGGCTACCAGTCCTCAGGGCATAATATCAGGATGCACAGAGTAGAAAGATCTTGTCATCAGCTCATGGTGGGGAAAGAGGAGGAAAGAGGTAGGAAGCTATAGGTCCTGGTTGGGGAAAACCTTGTTCCTGTAAAACTGTGTTCCTGGCCACTCCCCCAGCAACCAAGCCCTGCCTCCAATATGGCTACCTCCAGTCCATGAGGTCTGGGGGACATTTTTAAAATCTAAACCTTAACACATACTATTTGCATATAACCTATGAACATATGCTTTAAATCTTCTCTAGTTTACTTATAATACCTAATAGGATATACATGCCATGTAAGTAATTGTTACATTGTTTAGGGAAAATATGAAAAAAGTCCCATACATGTTCAGTACAGGCAAATCTTTTTAAAATATTTTCAACCCTCAGTTGGTCGAATTCACAAATACACAACACATGCATACAGAAGGGCAGCTGTGTTTACTTTTACTTTTGTGACTACACCAAAGAAAGAAAGCTCATTGTCGGACTTGTTTTCCCTTACTACCACTTTTTAGATGTAGTTAAGGGAAATGGTACTGTAAGTCAAGTGTTTCAAACTACTGGTGCTGAGTAATTATCTCGAGCCTTAAGTGTTTTTACTTCAAGAGAGGGAAAAAAAAGTACAATTTTTGTGTAACTTATGGGTAGTATTCTTGTTGGGGGTTAGCTTCCTCTGCTCTTTTCCCTTGAGAGTCTAACAAGCCTTAGCACCCAGATATTGCTCAGAAATGTTATTATCACCTGCACTATGGCCTGAGATGGTGATAAAGTTAGCACCTTGTGTATATGTGTCCTGTAGTAACCTCATCCTGGCCTTTTCTATTTGAGTCTCCAGAGGTTAATCCAGGTTCATCAGTGACTAAAGCTGGCTGGGAAATAATTGCTTTCACCAGAAGGCACAATGGGCACTGGTGGTCCATTACAGTGACGCCAATACCCTTCTCTAGCCTTCTTCCAATGTCACTTCCTATACCCACGGGGCCCTTGGGGAAAACGCCTGGTTTTCCTCTGCCCAATGCTTCTCAGAGCAAAGCTGCTGTCTCCAGGCAAATAAATAAATAATGTCAAGACCAAAGACTTGAGTGAGCTGGATTTGGCAGTCCTGTGGCCTCAAATAACCCCAGTGTTACTGGTAGCCTGTGGTGTCCTCTGCTTTTTCTGAGTACATCTATATTATCAAAATGCTTGTTTGGTGAAAGAGGGGCAAGGCCATATCTTCAAGACAACTCAATCTCTGGAGCCCTGCCAGACAGCCAGACAGGTAGCCGCCAGCAGCATCCACATCTTAAGACCCGGAGCTGTCCTGGGGATCTCAGTCGTGTACAAAGTCACTTAAGGTGAAGCCAGATGATTCAGCTCTTTACTTGGCTGCATTTTTAAAGCCTTTTACATAGGCATGTGGCTCTGACAACACTCTTCTTACCAAGAGCTTATGCAGGTCCATCTGGAAGGCTGCCGCTTCATGACCAGTGGCACCAACATACACATTTCCCTACTCTGCATAGGCTCCTTGGGCCCTGGGCTTCCAACACGGCACGTAGTCTCTGCAGACTGTTTAAATGAACTATCACCTCTGTCATGTGGTGCAGAATGGGAACCTCTCCCTGCTGGACTGGAGACTCATGGGTATTCCAAGGTTTGGCACAAATCCCTGAAAAACAAGGCCAAGTTTCTATCACATTGACTTTATATATTCTATTTGGATACCCTTCTCCGTCCTCCCCCTCCCATAGCATACTACTGAATAGACCATCTGCCTCAAATGTCCATACCCAGAGATCAAAATATTTTAGCTTTTCTCCCCAGCTTGGTATCAGTGAGAAAACATACGAGGCTTGCAGATTGCCCTTCCAGTGTTTCAGCCTCTTTAACAAGTCAGGTGACATGCCATCCCATGTGGCTCCGCTTGAAGACACATGCAGAAGACCGCATGTGAGTTAGGGTGAATAGATGCTCCTCAGAGGAGACCAAGTCTCAATAGGAAAGGGTGAGAGCGGAGGCACAGCTGTGCTCTCGATCTCGGCTGTATTATCCCCAAAAGATGAAATCTAAACAAATGGCAAAGATCTTGGCAGGCCCTCGGAGTCTGGGAGGAATGTGGCTATCAGAGAAAGCCACCAGCTTTGAAGGTAACACCTGTACTCAGATGACCAGAGAGTCACACACATACCTGCATCAAGTTGTGCTTAGGGACCCAGGATCCAAAAGGTTTCCCTCATTCCTGATAAATCCATACACACTCTGACCCTGCTCTTCTCAGTGGTCAACAAAGCCCAGACTATGATTCAAGATTATCTCATTTGGCTGTACTTAATACTACTTTATTTTATTTTATTTTATTGGTGCTTGGGATTAAACTCAGGGCCTCCTGCATTATAAACAAGAGTTCTACCACTGAACTACAACTCCAGCTCCATCCTTATTGATTGATTGATTCATTCATTCATTCATTCATTGATGTTGCTATTGGGGATTGAATCCAGGGCTATTTACCTCCTAGCTATACCCCCCCAGCCCTTTGGGGTTTTACTTTGAAACAGGATTTCACTAAGTTGCTGAAGGCTGACCTTGAACCTGAAATCCTCCTGTCTCAGTCTCCCATGTACCTGGATTACCAGCATGTACCGCCATGCCGGGCTGTCTTTTATTTTAAATATCTAGTTCTGAAAAAAAGAACTGTGGCTCTAGAAACAGGTCATCAGGGTAAGGAAGCAGCAATGATAGACCTGAATTACAGGCAGTGAATTCCTCCCAGTAACACCTGAGGCTTCTCCAGGACCTTCTCATTTAATCACAAGGGCAGGGCCTCCACGATGGGCTTCCAAGAGCATCCTTTTTGACAAGGAGAGAACCATACCGTAACAATTCAAACTATATTTACCACAAAACACCTGCACCAAACCCCGAGAGGCATATGTTCAACATTCTCTTGTCTGTTCTACAGAGCGGATTTTGATGTGGAGACCATCATTTATGCTGTCTTTGATTCTTTTCCAATGACCTTTTTTAGAGTGGTGGCAGTATAACTCTCTCACTACGGCCATATCCAACCCCATCTGGGGACAGGCCTCATAAAGCCAGCCTTTCACATTAATCGATCACCTTATTATGGGAGTAAATCAAAGCAGTTAAGTCCAAGTTTCTTGGGAGTTGAAAGTCAAATAGGGGGGCTTATTCTAACAAAAAAAAAAAAACTGTAAAAAATCCTTTTAGACTTTCCCTGTGTCTACCTGCTTTTACAATAAATAAATGTGTGTGTGTGTGTGTGTGTGTGTGTGTGTGTGTGTGTGCATGCTATAATCATGTGCCTCGTATTTTCCCAGCCAGTTCATCCAGGACAGGAGAGACACTGATATGCCACAACTTGTGTCAGGCCATGCATCTAAATGCTTAGGCTCCAAAATCTGATTAGCACCTGAGATTCTATATAGGGGTGGTTTCTGTATTTTGGGATGAGACTCAGGGACATTTTACCTCTGAGCTGGAGTCCCCAGCTATATTTTTTTTTTTAAACTTTGAACCATGATCTCACTAAGTTTCTGAGATCCTTGGTAAGTTGCTAATTCTGGCCTCAAACCTGTGATCTTCCTGTCTTAACCTCCCAAGTACCAGAATTACAAGCAAGCACCACAAGGTCCAACAAATACATTTTAGAAAAGTAAATGTGAGGCTTATCACCTTTATAACAAACTTTGGGAATTCAGTGTCAATTATAAGTTTCTCCATTTCTCTACAACCCATGAAGGCTCATGACATATGATGAGTTGCCATTTTGCTGAGGTTCAAATTTGAATCCTGTGATGCAAAGAAGTGACTCTGGAACAAATCCCTTAGCCAATAAGCAAGAATAGAGCCTGCTGCGCATCTCAGCTCCAAGAAAGAGGCCTTATATTGGAAGTCCGCAGAGAGCAAGAGCTAAGCACATACATATTGGAACCATGATGTCTGTGTGTCAATCAAGTGTTGTCACAGAGTGCCCCTGTGACCTCTTGCAAGTCATTTAAGCAGCCCTGTGTTTCAGGTTCACCCTCGAGTAGATGGAGAAACAGCATAGTATTGCTTTCCAGAGGGTCGATGATGATTAAATTTATTTCCTTGCAGGTCTTGACTGGGCTCCTCTAGAAAGAGCATCCTGAAGCAAAGATTACAGTGAGAAGATTCCATGTTCAAGCCTAAGGCAGGGAATGTGAGGGGGAAAGAGAAATGATAGTATGGCACAGTGCAGGGTACCTTATCATACCATAGCACAACATACCACACCACACCACACCATACCATGCCATGCCATGCCATGTCATGTCATGCCATGCAGCCTTACCATACTGGCTACCTAACAAAGCAGCTAACAAGATGTACATTGTTCAGCAGGTGTTCTTTCAACACACAGGATTTAAATGGAATTTCTCTGGAAGGGTTACTTTACTTAAAAGCAGTGAGTGAGAGAGAGAGAGAGAGAGAGAGAGAGAGAGAGAGAGAGAGAGAGAACAGGCAGGCAGACAGACAGACAGACAGACACCTGCAGGGCTCCCTTCATCTTCTCAGTTCCAAAGGTCGATGCTCAATTGCATTGCATCTTAGTTGCAAAGATCAATGCTCAGTGACTATATCCTACCACTAACATCCTCTGGTCCCTTGGCAGACATGTTGGAAATTAAATCCCATGCTTCGACTGGGACTCGGGATGAAAGGATGAAAGAAAAAGCCATGGCTGCAGGAATAAAGGGAAGCACATAAGATTTGTTGTTCCTGTGCAGTGTGTAAAGCACAGAGCAGCGAGCCTGGAGGGGCGAGCGCCATTCTTCCCACCTCTGCCTGCTACTGTTTGCCCCCGAGCAGTAAGCCAAGGAGAGGTCAGAGTGGTATTTCATTGAGAAAACAAGCACTGAACAGGACGTCATGCAGTTGGTAATAAAAGGAATTTAAAAAAATGAAGATCGAGGATAATGACTCATTCTTGATGAGTAAAAAGTATATATCTTTTGGATAAATTAAAGAGAGAAACATAGAAATCAGCAACAGCTAAACTCCATTCATGATAGAAACAAACCCAACACATGTTTTATATGAAAATAGGAAAATGCTACTCAGGAACCCCTCTCAGTACTCACCGCTGCGTGCTGTGGGGATATTTGGTGAAGATTGCATCTGAGGACAAAGAGAAGAGAGAAGAAAGTAGTAGATTGTTCAGAAGGAAGTATGGCAGGCTGGAAACATGGAATGAATCCATCTTCTTTTGAAGAGTCACACGGAAAAAGGCAAAGTTAAGAGGCTGAAAGAAAAATCCTCTCCCAATTTTACTTTTTATTACAAGATGTTTAGTTTAAATCTCCTCCACAGGCCCATGTGTTAAAGCTTGTAGCAGTGTTGGGAGGTAGTGGAACCTTTCAGAGCTGGTACCTAATGGGAGGAAGTTAGGTCATAGGGGTGTGACCTTGAAGAGAATATTTGATCCCAGGTCCTTTCTCTCTCCTTTTGCCTCCAACTAGCATGCAGTGAGCAGCTCTACCCACCACATCTTCGACCATGAGACACCACCTTGCTGTGGGGCCAAAGCAGTGGGCCAATGGACCACAACCCAAACCTTAATGCCATGAGCCAAAGTAAACTTTTCCTTCTATTAAGTGGATTATCACATGTATTTTGTCAGAGTGGCAGAAATCTAACACACAAGACCAACAGAAAATATTTTAGGCTGAATGTGAAGAATTTAGAGACTCGAAGCTCTCTTGAGGGATGAAGGAAGAGGTTGACAAAATAGTTACCAAAATATCAGCAATGCTCTTAGAACAATGTCTAACATCAAAGTTTTTGAAAATATTTGCTGCTAGTATTGCTATTACTTTACTTTACATAATTAAAAAATTACTCCCTAAACCAAAAATAAAACTCATGTATTCAAGTTCACAGGAGGATAATGATACAAGTAGCTTTTATCTTTCTGGTATTTGGTCAACTAGCCTTCACATGTACAGAGAGCTGACAATATCTATAAAATATGTGTATGATGTATTATGATATAGCAATTCTACTTCAGGAATTCAGTTAATGATAAAAATAGTTTCACATAGGAATGAAATAACCCATGTAGAAAGCTATTTATTGAAACTCATAATAATGAATATTAAAAAATCTAAATGTTCATCGATAGGAGACTGGTTCAATAGATAACATTTACATAGTAGAATACTCTGTAGCCACAAAACTAGATTAGCATAAGAAAAGAGTTCTAAGATACAATATAAAAGGAAAATTCAAAACAAAGAAGAGCATGTATAGAATAAAATCACTTGTGAATAAAGGGGAAATGTATATGTATGTGTGTGCTTTTGTGTGTGGTGTGTGTGTGTACACACACATGTATGTATGTGTTTGTAAAAATAACTCTAGAAAACTCCATAAGAAACTAATAAACTAATATCTTTACCTACAAAGAAAAGGATTGTCTGGCAAGAAGCAAAAGTGAAGAGAGATTTTTTCCCATTTTTTTTCTTCATATGTTCCTAGAGTATCTTTAAACTAGCCATGTGAATGTATTACTAATTCAGATAAAAGTGACTTTATTTATTTATTGTTAAATAATTAAAGTAAGCCAGGTGTGGTTGCGCACACTTTTAATCCCAACATTCAGGAGGCTGAGACAGGAGGATCATGGTTCATGGACAGCTTCAGCTACTTAGTGAGGCCCTTTGCAATTCAGTGAGACTCTGTTTCAAAAGAAAGAATAAAAAATAGGGCTGGGGTATAGTTCAGAGTTAGAATGACCCTGAGTTTCATCCCCAGTACCGCAAAAAAAATTAATAATAATTAAAGTAAAATTTGCCTACACCCCCTCTGCTAACACAGGATTCTAAGTTTGTGAGAGTTCTGACTGTGGCCAAGGAAGCCTGTGACTGCTCAGGGAAACCAGTGAATGTGATGTACCAAGGGTGGTGTCTACAAAGTCCACATGTATTTTTAAGATGGATAAAATCTGTATTCACCTCAAAGTAGTTTCATGTCAATGTTCAAGGTAGGTGTAGGCCATTGCCAACCCTCCTATGAGGGAGACATTTGGCTGTGTGATTTAGGGTGACAGTGATAAAGACCCAGTCCTATACAGAGAAAAATTCATTGGAACTCATAACACAACATAACAACTAGTATCACCGCAAAATGAAAGCAACACTAGAGATGTCAGAATTTTCTTATCACACATCCTCAATCTGAGGCTGCCTTCTCTACACAAAAATCACAAGTGGATACTGAAGTCCCAGTGTAGCTCTTGATTAGACCAGTCACTTAATGTTCTTCTGCTCAGCTTTCTCTTTAGTTAAGATGACCTGATGGGAGCAACCAGTAGGAATATACTCTTAACACCCAAGAAATCCACCACAGAAACATGGTATGTTTTTCCCAGTAAACAAGTACCAGGAAAAGCTTCCTTCTAACATCTGTCCCACACTCTGTTAGAGAGTCACATGGGTAATGGTCTTAGTCCACATTCTTACTGAAATAATCCAAAGAACTGCCCACGTAATTTAGAGGAAGAAAAATTTATTTGCTCACAGTTTCCTTGGGGATTTGGGGGTTCAGTCCATGTGAAGACAGGGACCACGGATCTCAGTGCATTTAGGCAGGAAGTGGAGAAAGGGAGAACACAGGACTGGAAGCCAGAGAGAGAAGAGCAGAGGGAAGAGGAACCAATATACAATCCCCAAGGCCCCACCCCCAGGGGCCCCTCTTTGACAACCAAGTCCGGCTTCCAATTTTGCTACCATGTCTCTGTGAGGACTGAAGGGAGCACTCCAAATCCAACCCACTACTGTAACTTGTATTAAGATTTCAGTTAACTGAAGGGGTGCAGGGCAGAGACCCCCCCCCAAAAGAAAAAGACATTGCTGCCTGCCTCCTGACTAGCCTCTGCAAGTCACTCATTATTCATGAAATAGATTCTTCAACTATAAAGTGACAAAGTCAGACGCATTTCCTCCCATTTCTAATCTTTTGATTTTTGAGAATCTTTTATTTATCCTCTCAAGCAGTATTTACTGGGGGCCTACATGCACAGCTCTGATGCTTTATAAATCTCAACTCCCAGTCACTCAGAATTTTATGAGCAATTTAATTTGAAACAATCCTCAATATATAGATTCAGCTTCCTTCTTCTGAAGTTGTTTTGAGACCTGAACACCATATATGTAAAATAAATGACCAGTGAAATTATAGCAATTACTCCATTATACAGAGAAACCAAGATTATTTTATATATTATTTACATGTTCCTTTACTGCTTATTTTAAACATCTTAAGAGTTATGTCCTGCCATCTTTTTGATAAACAGGCATTTTGACCCCTTTCTCCCAATTCTTAGGACTGTAAAGGCTGTTCATTTGCCTGAGCCTTGCTTTCTTATTCCATGAAGAAGCTCATAGCTGGCACATGAGTGCTGGTTCTGAGTCTCCCATCCATCCTGAGCACAGGGCGCTGAAAGTACACAGAGAAGATGGAGGCACCACTCACAGCTGTGAAGCGTACCCCATGTGGCAGTGCTGAAGAGCTCTCCAGCTTGTTACCCACCCTGTTCCCAGAGAGGCTTTGTGATCTTTAATTTTCTTTAAATTTATAAACAATGTAGAGACAAATGGGAGACTGAGAGAAATCCAGTATATACAATTTAAAAAGGGGCAACATCTCCACTAGACAAAGAGCTCCTCGATGGCAATAAGGAAAAGTCCAAAAATGACACCAGCCATTAGGAAATAAGAAGGTAAATGGTAGATGAACATGGGAAAGATGCTCTACCTCACTAAAACGTCAGGGGAATGCAAACAGAAAGCACAACAAGACCCCAGTGTGAATGGAACAGACCAGCAAACGAAGCGATTAAACTCAGTGCTGAGCAAAGATGAAGAGACAGAGACACTGGATTCCATGCTGTTGCCGATGTGAAATGCTAGAAGCCATTTTAGAAATTTTGCTTTTAATCTGTACTAAAAGTAAAGAAACACCTATTTTTAATGTCATACACATATACATTATATGTTACATATAGGCTAATATGACATCACATATATATATGAAAAAGTATGTTAATTATAATATAATTTTGTTTCAGTAAAAATCTGTAAGTTGAGCTGGGCGTGGTGGCACACACTTGTAATCCCAGCATTTGGGAGGCTGAGACAGGAGAATCGTGGTTCAAGAACAGCCTCAGCTACTACTTAGTGAGGCTCTTTTCAACTCAGTGAGACCCTGTTTCAAAACAAAAATAAAAAATAGGGCTAGGGGTGTGGCTCAGAGGTAGAAGGCCCCTGGGTTCCATCCCCAGTACCTCAAAAAAACTGTAAATGGTCTGGAAACTCTAGTAGTTTGGACAAATGTGCATTATCATGGATTATTATAGATTTATTAAAATACATTTCTTAAGAATTAGCTTTTTGGCTTTTTAAATTTTTATTGGTGCTTTATGATTATACATAATAGTAGTATTTTTTGTTACGTATTTTTACGTGCATATAACATAAATTGGTCAGTTTCATCTGCCAGTACTTACTTTTTCCCTCCCCTCTCTCTACTCTACTGGTCTCTCTTCAGTTTTCATGACACTACCCCCTCCCTTTCTTTCCTTTTTTCTCTCTAGCTTCCAATATAAGACAAAACATAGGACCCTTAACTTTCTGAGTCTGGGTTATTTCACTTGACATAATACTCTCCAGTTACACTACTTTTCTATAAATGACATCACTTATTTCTTTGGGGCCAATAAAACTCCAGTGTGTACACATACCATATTTTCTGTATTCATTCCTCTATGAACAGATACCTAGGTTGGTTCTATCATTTGGCTTTTGTGAAAAACATTGCTGTAAACATAGATAGGCATATATCACTATAGTATACTGACCTTTTTTTGATAAATACTAAAGAATGGGTTAGAATGGGTCCTGTTGCTAGTCTGAAAAATTTCTGAAATCGTGGATTTTAAGTGTTCTCACTACAAAGAGACTATAAGAATGTGAAGTAACACACATGCTAATTAGCTTGATTTAGCCATTCCATGATGCATTCATGTTTCAAAACAGCATGTTATATTTTGTTAATTACAAACAAAAAGAAAACTTTTGAATCTTAAAAAAAGAATATTTTTTTGGTTGTGAATAAAGTTCATAATAATAGCTTAAGTGAAAAACAGTAATTGCAGAATGATGTGCTTGGGAAAATTCAAGTTTTAAAAAAGCAAAAACCAGCCTGAAAATATTCATGCAGATATGTTTATTAATATATATTTAGACTTGTAGCATCAAGAGAAGGATTCAAAACGCACACCAGTGAAATCTGCTAGGGCCTGGATACACACGATTTCCTTAAATAACAAAATGCTTCAGTCACTTCCCAGAATCCACTCAAGGATGGTGTGGAACAGGCTTTCAAGTGATACATGCACATATAAATGTATCACTTTGAATCTTACTATGAGGTATAATTACAATGCATCAGTAAGGTTATTTAAAAATTAAAAACAAATGTATGTTAAGTTAAAAATAAATGAGTATGCATGAAGAAGCCAGCTCAGTAGGTCAATGCCTTTTCTTTTTTTGGTGGTACCGGGGTTCCTGGAAACCCTTCTACCTCAGTGCTACACTCCCAGACACCTATTTTTATATTTTTATTTGCAAACAGGGTCTCTTAAGCCAGCGAGCCTGGCTTCAAACCTGCGCGATCCTACTGTCTCTGCCTCCCAAGAACGGGGATTACAAGCGTGTGCCACCATGCCCAGCATGGTCAATGTCTTTTTGATGTCATGAAATGTCACATTATAACCCACAAAGAACAGACCTACACCAGCTCCATACAAAATACGTGACCTGTAAAGAGGCACAATGACTATCTATGCTTCTGTAAAAGAACTCCACAATTTCCCCTTTCTGCCATCCAGTAAACAAAAGGTTCCTCTCTTCTCCCTTCCTATGATTTCCTCCAATAATAACTGATGAAGGAACTGGCTCTGAGCTTATTGTTCAGATAGCTAAACTTGCAATAATGTTCTTTCTTTTTACAAAAAAATAGTGCCATTGTATCGGCCTCTATGCACCTTGGGCTCCTTATCACCAGCAGTTAACGTCTTTACCTACTAGAAGTTGATCGGTTGTGTCCATGAGAACAGGGGTACAGAGTGAGAAACAATGAGGGAGGATTCGTGTGTGTGTGTGTGTGTGTGTGTGTGTGTGTGTGTGTGTGTGTTATTTCATCAGTTGCAGAAACATCAGTTACTCTTGAAACATTCAAGAAAACAGGTAAAAGAAAGCAAGAACTTGGTAGAATGGGCTGCGACAGACTGGCTCAATCGGGATGGCCGCTGAGTCCGTTCATGACCGAATTATCTCAGAAAGGTGGACAAAGGTTTACATGGTAGTTCTGCAGAGAACTATGTAGATAAAACAATAAAATATGTACTTAAAAGAGTCTATAGTAGGAGAGAAAGCACAGAACAGCCCTTACCTGTACTGCTTTCTACCTCAAGATCTGCCAAAACTGATGCTAACCAGCCAGCAGAGATTCCTGTCTAACTCTGTATGTATGCAACATTTGGATAAACTGTCCAAATGACCTCCAGGGTGTCTATGCCTTATTCAATAAAACAAAGAATTCTTTAAATGCTGAGATTTCAAATGCATCTAGATATCTTTATTCGTAGTCAACATTCCTCACCCCATCTACAATGTACCCAACAACACTGCATCCGTAAGTGCTTTGCAGTTAGGAATGGCTTTTGTTGCAGCTCTGATCTTATTTGGGGCATGGGGCTCATAGGCATTGTGCTTCCCACTCTACAGATGGCTCCCGGAGAAAAGCTTCATGTGTCAACCTACAAATGATCACTGAGCCATGGGAAACATTGCCATTTCCCTCTTTGCCCCTTAGCGGGCAGGAACCAGAACTTTGTTCTGCAAGACCCCAGGGACACTGATTCTGACTACATAGGAAACATGGCAGGCTAAATTGGAAAATAAATATGAGAAAAATTCATCAGAAAAGTCTGTTGTTTGGGTAAACTCAGATTAAAGTTCATCACAGAGTCTTCGTTAGCAGATAGCTGTAAATCCCACCCCACCCCTAAATGTTACTCGAATCTTTGCCTCAAATCTCTATTTTGCTCATGCAAGACATGGCCTCAAAAACTCTGTAGCCGAAATGGAAAGCAATCTTTTCAAGTTAATATATTATTTCTGTGAAAATCTCATCATGAACAGAGCATATTAATGCGTTCATTCGCCATCTGTGTCCATTGGTGCCATGGCCAGTTACCCTGGAGGACGAAGGCACCCTCTTTTGTGAAAGACATTTGGACAATAGCAGGGACTCCCAAATGAACAATGTGAGGCCTATATTATGTGCAGATGGAAGACAGAGAAATAGACAAACACTGCAGGTTCAGCAGTTTGCAAAGAGTCCTCAGTCCTGGAGGATTAAGATAGGCGCACAGAAATATGTCAGAGCTGGTCTCCATCCTTACAAAACAGTGTGAGTGAAGCTTAGAGGATATTTTTATGTTAGCATTTCATTTGTGCGAACAAAGAAAATTGTCAGTCCATTTGAGAAGTACCCTTTCTCGGGGAAAGCCAGGCTACTTGCTCATTTGTAATGTCCTTCAAACAATCTATTTCGTTTTCTCCGTGGGCAGCTTCAGGTTAGAAAACAACAACAAAACTCCATTGATGGAGAAAGATATGAGGCATGAGAGACTGGGAGACAAAATGGTTAGGCAGCTCTTTGGGCATTTAAGATACACTGGATGCCTCTTTGAAAACCCAAATTACATCTAAATTTAAATCAGTCACTTTTTGCCACACTAATTGCTTCTAAAAGAAATTAGATAATAACTGTCACATTTGTAAAATATTTTCTGTTTCAAATTAGGTTAAATTCTCTGCTCTAGAGACCATATGCTGTCCTACTTAGTAACTGATCATTCGGATAGGCTTCAGAGAGAATTATATATAATTGAGACCAAAGAAACCTTAAACCTTTTTTTCTTTCTCTTTTTCTTTCTTTCTTTCTTTCTTTCTTTCTTTCTTTCTTTCTTTCTTTCTTTCTTTCTTTCTTTCTCTCTTTTTTTTTTTTGTGGTACTGGTGGTGGAATCCAGAGGCTTTCTACCTCTAGGCTATACTCCCAGACCTTTTTTTATATTTTATTTGGAAACAGGGTCTCACTAAGTTGCTCAAAGCCTCACTAAGTAGCTGAGGCTGGCTTCGAACCTGTGCGATCCTCCTGTCTCAGCCTCCCAAGCGTGGGGATTACAAGTGTGTGCCAGCAGGCCCGGCTTAAACCTTTTTTTCTATGCTACATTATCCTTTGCTTAGTTTATATGATCTATAACTATATTATTTCATTTAAGGCATTTCTGACACTCAGTTACTATTACATGAATTTCATATAATGTAAATTATCATTTTGGCAAAATGTAAATATGCATTTTATGTAAATACTAAAGAAACTTTCTGAGGTTTTTCAAGCATCTGAATATTCTGCTATGGCATTTTTCTGCTAAATTCTCAATTAACAGCAATTATTTCTTCTTTGCCCAAATATATATTTATTCTAAATAGCTTAGTTATTCATTTAGAATTAATTAGAGACTAATTAATTAGAATCGAGTACTTATTATGTGCCATATACCATTGATAAATGACTCACTTCTCTCTCTGAAGTATCTCATAATCCAGAGAGAACAAAGGAGGTACAGAAAATAAATTATAACATAATGTGATAAGAAACAAAATAAAGTTATATATAAAATACTATGAGAACACTAAGAAAATGAGAACAACCTCAATGCAGGAAGGCTTCATAGGAGTGGAAAATTGTCACTTGGGTCTTTGAGGATATAGTGTCTGGTCAGATAACAAAAATATAAATGAATGAATGAATGAATGAAGTGTTCTAAGAGAGACCTGAAGAGACATTCAGGAACCCATGTGTGTTTTAGGCAGCCTAGGGAAGGTTTTCCAAAGGGAACAACATTTGCGAATGAAGAGGTGTATATAAAAACAAGCAACACTGCAATACACAGACACAGACAAAAACTTTCTCAACAAGACCCCAAAGGCACAAGAAACTAAAAGGAAGATCAATACACAGGATTGCATTAAACTGAAGAGCTTCTACACAGCAAAGGAAACTATCAAGAACCATAAAACAGAGCCAACAGAATGGGAGAACATTTTTGCCAGCTACTCCTCCAATAGAGGACTAAAATATAGAATATACAGAGAACTCAAGAAACTCAACATCAATAAAACAAATAACCTAATCAAAAAATGAGCAAGTGAATTAAATAGATACTTCACAAAGGAAGAAATTCAAATGGCCAATACATGCATGAAAAATTGCTCAACATTAGCAACATTAGCAACCAGAGAGATGCAAATCAAAACTACCCTGAGATTTCACCTAACTCCAACTAGAATGGCAATCATTCAAAACAAAAACAAAAACAAATGTTGGCAAGGATGTGGAGAAGTGGAAACTCTAATACATTGTAGTGGAACTGCAAATTAGTGCAACCACATTGGAAAACAGTATGGAGGATTTTCAGAAGAATGGGAATGAACTTACCATATGATCCAGCAATACCACTTCTGACTATCTACTTGAATGGAAGTCAAACTACCAAACTAATGCATGTATATCTATGTTCATAGCCGCAAAATTCTCAATTGCCAAACTATGGAACCAGCCAAGATGCCCATCAACAGATGAATGGATTACAAAACTATGAACATGCGCGCAATGGAATTTTACTCAGCCATAAAGAAGAACAAAATTACGCCATTTGCAGTGAAATGGATGGAACTGGAGAACATTATGCTACGTGAGATTAGTCAGTCACAAAAAATAAGAAATTGGATGCTCTCCCTAATGTGTGGAAGCTAGGGAGAAAATGGGTCATAGGAGGAGCTCTAGATGATGAAGAAGAAGCTATAAATGAGCAAATAAGGCGACCTAACTGAGGGGGATGGAAAAGAAAGAGGGAAATTCCTTAATGTACATGATGTACATTCACAAAATATCAAAGTCAATCACTAAGCTAAAAAAGGAGGGGGGGGAATTGGGTAAGGGTTAATTGAGTGATGTGTGTATGTATACCTCTACCATCTGTACTTCATCAAGATGTATGATTGCAACGCAGCAACAAAAAGATAAAAATGGCAATTTTCAGGTTACCTGAATAAAAATTTTGCATAGAAGAAGACGAGGAAATGAAATACAAAGCCAGGTTGGGGCTGCTGTGTGGCATGTAAATATTACGAAGTGTGCCCTTCATTGTGGAATACACAGAAAGGCATGTGGATTGTTAAGCATAGAACACCAACTGTTCAAATATATTGATTGAGCATGTAGTATGTGTAGGTACTGCTGCAGACTTACCATTATGAGCTATGAAGAAACCAGTAAAAACTTCTGTTTTCATGTGGCTTGTAATCTAGTGGGAAGTAATGACAGAGAAGAGAAAAACAGAGAACATTTTGCAGTACAAAGGGGAGGAATGCAAGAGTGGAGGAATGTGATCAGTCCTGTGCTTTAGAGCAACTTCTCTGGATCATTGGATGAGATCCAAAAGAGTTTGGAAATAGGGATACTAATGAAGCTTCTGCTAACGCATTCATGGTAGAGATGATGACCCAACGAACTAAATTATCCATTGAGAACAAAGAGAAGGAGAATTCAGAAGAATCAACAGAACTCTGTTGAGGATATAGTATATATTTGGTTGAAATTTTGAAGAATAAGAATTACACGGAGTTTTCTCACCAAAACCTGGAAAGTAAAGGGAAGGAAAAATAAAGAAGTTTTAGTTCCACAATTTCATATGTTGCTTGATTCTCTTAGACCAAATAAAAGCTACCGTTTTTATTCTTTAAAACAAGAAAGAAGTTCTAAATAGGTTAGAAGTGCCAAATTGCCTCAGATAGTTTGATATAACTAACGTATCAGAACACTTAAGAAATATGTTCTTGGTATCTGAATGGCCATCCAATGATTGTCATGAGTCAAATCTCTGAAGTATTCCCATAGTTCATTTCTAATTGTAGTAGGAACTCTAGCATTAGATACAGAAGCCACCAGAAGACACATTCTTCACCCTCTCTTTGTTCCACAAGACAAAAGAAGCAACAGAATCTGTAGATCAGCAACGTGGGCTCAGGAGCAAGGCTCTCTGGGTACAAATTCACACTTGCCCATCAATATCTGGGCAATGCTGGGTAAACCAGTAATCTTAACCATTCCTTTGTAGAAAGAGAAGTCACACTAGTATTTTCTTCATATGGTTCTTGTATATATTAAATTAGGTAATTCATACAAGTTCGTAGCACCATGGCTTATAGCTAGTATTCAGAGGATAATAGCTGATATTACACTTGTTATCATCTCCATGAATCAGAGTTTGATGGATGCATTCTAAAATTTCATGCCCATCACTTGGCGCAGGCTTCCTTGCTGTGGCCTGGGTAGTGATGCCCGCACATTCATTCCTCCTCACTGATAAAGCTGAGTCTCCTTGGTGACTCTCAATGCTCCCAACCACCTGTATCATCTGGCATCCGTGCCTGTCCTGGCTGCCACACTGACGACAACGTGGTCCTTGTGTGGGTGAGCTGTGGAGACAGATGGTTTCTCAGTACAAAGTAGGGGTTGTCAGACAGGAAGGGGGGGGGGCTAACCACAAGACTAGAGTATGGAGTACGGATCAAGAACAATCCTCACGTGAGTCCACTACCAGAAGTTAAAGTGGACCAATTCCATATATATATTTACTCTCAGAGAATGTCTGGATCCAAATGAAAGACTGATACATTTTCTTTATAAAACAATCAGAGGGAAAATAACAATCAGATGGGGACACTCTGTTCATTGCATCTCTCTGCTAGCCATTATTCAGTTTGGATAGGCCATTGAGCATTGAGGAAGTTTTGTTTCTAAGTCCCCTCCATACTGGTGCCAAGACTGACTGCATCTGTCCTCAGATAGAGGGAACAACGCCTCTCCTATGAGGTAAAAGGAGAGCCCAGGAGATACAGAGTTGCAGAAGACAGGGTTTCCTGGAAAGCTAGTCACAACAGATTTTAGAATTGTGGAAGTTCTAAATGGCTCTAACAGTAGTCATTTATTCTTGAGTGGCAGAATTAGTTTACAATGATGAAAGTGGTAAGTCGTGCTATTTCTTTTACATGGGGACAAGCCTATATTAGTCAAGTAACAAGCCTATTACTATCATAAAGTAAGATAAGTCAACTTTTAAACATGAAATTTTATTTTGATTCACATTTTGTAGTTTTCACTCCAAGACCAGTTAGCCCTATTGCTTTGGGCCTGTGGCAGCACTGTTCATCACTGTGGGAGCACACAGCATAGGAGGCCTCTTCACCTCATGATCTCATGATTGGGTGTGAATGACAGGAAGAAGGGGCAGGTTCCAATATGCCTTTCAAGGGCACATACCTAGTGGCCTAAGGTCTTCCCATTAAACTCCACCTCTTAAGGGTTCTAGCACCTCCCACTAGAACCACTGGCTAGAGACCAAGCCTTTGACACATGGGCCTCTGGGAACATTTAAGATCCAAACTATAGCAAAGTCTTTATGTCAAATTTCCTGTTATTTTAACCAAATATTTTTAACTCTTATAGATTATTTATGGGTACAAGGGAAAGAGAAAATATAAGAAAAGACAATGAAAATATACAGATATTTTCACATTCAGAAAACTTTATTCTATTATATCTCCTTCTTGCGCAAAATGAGTGAATGAAATTCACCTCTGATTTTAGGAAGACAAAAGAAAGTGTTACAAGTATATATTCTTTTTCCAGAGAGAGTTCATTGCATTCTGGATGTATAGATAGTATTTTAAAGGAAGATTTGTTCAGAGAAAGTGGTCTTCCAGAGGGCCAAACAAGGCTCTTGGGTATAACCCAATTATCAAAGAATCATCGTGTTGTCTGAAGGCTGAGCTATTTTATCCTCATTTGAGTATTTCTACTTTGGCATTTTTTAAAAACATAATCTTCTCTTTCATACAGAGGCTACCTGCTACATGAGTATGCTTTTGAACATGCATGTACACAAATCCTTATTTGGCACACACACACGCAAATATAGGGTGCAATGGAAATACAAAAAAAAATACATTAGGTAGACACATGACCACACGAACCAATACATATTCTGACCCTCTGCCAGGACTAGGAAAGCAATTACTACACCTGTTCAAGTAAAGCCTAATGGTTGTGATCCTTTTACACCACAGTACAGATGAAGGTGGACAGGAAGATGGGAGACCTAGAGCATGCAGACCAGATTCCACGCTCCTTTCTTCTACCTCAAAAGGTACAGAGGGGGAAATCCTAAAATAATGCCTCATGACAGATGAAAGAGATCAGACCCATATGGCACGGAGCCCCCAAGAGCAAGATGAAAAAAAGAAAGAGGAAAGTTTGGAGCAATAGAAACTGTCAAGGAGGAGGCCAGAGGAAGGAAGCCAACGTATTATTGATCTCGGGACTCCCTGCGGCACTTTCCAAATCAATAGAGCAGACCCAGATGGAGGCTTCAGCAATTCCTTGTCTTGTGTTTATAAATGTGCAGATCAGATCCTAGGGCAAGACTGGGGGTATTAACAGATTCAACAGAAAGGACAAAATAAAATATAACATTTAAATGTTGGGAGAAGATCTAGCAAGATATATCCCTGATATTTTGAGTGTTAATTCAGCCAAGAACACTGTTTCTGACTTCTATGTCTTCACCCCAACTCTCTCCCATCTGGTGGGAAACATCCTCAAGGATTCTGGGAAACTCCTAGGGACTCCCAAACTCTTAGCCTTAATGGTTCCAAGGTGACTGAACATAGTACATAAGAGCGCTCATTGGGTTTGAACATCCCTTCTGAAATATTTAATCCAAATTTTGTAACAGTTATATTAAAGCATTACACTACTAATTTCTAAAAATCAGAGCCAGATGCCCCACTTTCTGCGCCTCCGTGCCCGTCCAGTTACATAACATTTCAAGATTTTTTTTTTTTAAAGGTAGAGAACTGCATTATCATCTGCTCCTGAGATAACCTTTCCAAGTCAGCCTCTCGCTCAAGCCTCTCTCTCCCTTGATGGGACAGATGCATCATGGGGAAGTTGGCAAGGCTCATTTGGTAACTGAAGAAATGCAGGACTGACACCAGTGTGATGACTGCTGGCTTTGAGATTTCCTGTTTTTCACAGGGAACAAGTACCCACTATTCCTGTCATTTTAAAGGGAAGAAACAAGGACCATTATTTCCTTGGCTTAATATTAATATTAAATGGATGCCCACAAGATGTTGTCAATGAGAATCTGTGTTTGAAGTGATAATATATTCCAGAATGTTTGGCCCAGAGTTTTCTTAGGAAACAGCTCTTAAAATATCGAGTTTATGACACTTTTTAATATTTCAAGTCTTAGGATTGGAGGTGGGGGAGCCCAATGGTTTGCCCACCATGACTTTATTGTGGTTGATGATGAATTAGAAATGCATGGGAATCCATTTTTCATCTGCATGATTCGCACTGATTGGCTAGAACTCATAAACAGATCACTGTTGCTTGGACGTCTGGGAGGGAAAGGGCTTGTTATTGTAAATGCTCAGCCTGCCTGGGGCTGGCCTCAGTCACATGCCAGTTATTTTAATAGTTTTAAAGTCCTGAAGGTGGTTTTTTTCCATGGGAGAGTTTTACTTTCTTTGTGTTTATTGAGCCAACCTGCTGAATGGTCAAAAAAGATTAAATTTGCCAAAGGAGGCCTTCATATAAAATTAGGTCATCTTTTTAAAATTGACACAAAGTTGTGAGTTTATTTTTATTTTATCTCCCCCCTCCTTTTGGAAGATAAATTTTCTGAGAAAAACAGCCAAAAAATGTCCAAGTCAACAATGATGTTTTGTTTTATTTTGTTTTTTGAGCCTATTTGTATTTCAATCATGGCTGGCATAGAATATATAAACAAACAAAATATCTGTTTATTCTAACTAGATGGGCAAAATAGATGGCGGAAGAATAATAATGAATAACCTACAAGGTGACCTAAGGTATACCTGGGAGTCTTTCTACCAAAACTGCCGTCTGCAGCGTGAGCACCTCTGGGGAGCTTGGTAGAAATGCAGGATCTCAGGCCCTTTTCAAACCTAGTGATAAATAAGGAACTGCCTTTTAGCTGAACCCTTAGTTGTTTCCTTTGCATATTCAGTCTCTGAGAATTTAATTCTATAGTAAATGTTGTCTATAAGGAAAACAATAAATGCTGGCGAGGATGTGAGGGAATAGGAACTCTTCTACATTGTTGGTGGGACTGGTAATTTGTAGAGCCACTAAGGAGTTCAGTTTGATCAGTATGGAGAGTCCTCAGAAAACTGGGAATGGATCCCCCATATGACCCAGCTATACCATTCCTGGGTATCTTTCCAAAGGGAGTGAAATCAGAATGTTATAGTGACACATGCATACCCGTGTTCATAGCAGCACAATTCACAACAGGCAAATGATGGAACCAACCTAGTGTCCATCCATAGATGAATGGATAACAAAATTATGGGATATGCACACAATGGAATTCTACTTAGCAATAAAGGAAAGTAAAATTATGACATTTGCAGGGAAATGGATGGACCTGGAGAACATTATGTTAAGTGAGATGAGCCCGTCACAGAAAGTGAAGGTCATATGTTTTCTCTCCTGTGCAGAACCTAGCGGGTAATCAGGATACGAGAGGGACTTCAGGCAGTGGAGGAGAAACTCCAGTAAAGTCAGGGAGGTGAGGAGAGAGGGCAGAGGCAGAATTTAGTGAAGAAATCACTTCCATTAAAATTATGTAAATATGTGAGACTATGAATGTCAGTCTCAATATGCTGTTTAGAGAAGGAGGGTAGTGGGAAGGGAGCCTGGGGAAAGCCCACTAAGTGCTGTGTGCATGTATGTCACTTTCACTATAAACTACATTATGATGTGAGATTATAATGCACCAAAGTATAAAAATGTTCATAGAGCTAATAAGTTGGAGTCATTTACTATCTCCCAAATATCTAATGGGATATCTGATATCAGAGGAGGGGATATAACTTCCTAGGTTAACTTATGATAATAACAGGCTTTCCAATTTTTGAAAGAGTTGGCTTTCTCTTGGTTTAATTTTGCTACATCTGTGCAGTAGCTATCAGTAGCTGATAGAGTTATAGGCGGACAGTTGATAAAGACATTTACTACTTTACTGTGTGAACACTCAGCAACTGAAAACACGGAACCTGAGAATTTCTCTACACTAACACAAAAATTCAAGTCAGCTCAAGACTGGAGAGATGAGCAGCCAACGATACAAAGGTAGAAAAATAAAAGAAAATATAAGGAGGCAAGCTGCACCAGTACAGCTCCTTTGGCTCGAAGTTTTGCCAATTTCTCTTGTTGTTATGGAGTAGGGTCTATAAGTGACATGAACACTGTATTTTAGTTAAAACTGAATTAACACTTACTGAACAGTTACTGTATGCTGAGTCTAAGGCGAGTCCCCCAAAGAGATTTTTTCTTTTAAATCTCATAGCAGCTCAAATGAGGAATGGATTTTTATTTTCATTTCACTAATGAGGAAATTGTGCTTTAGGAAGGCTAAAATCATTGCCCAAGATCACAAAGCTAATAAGTGGAAGAGCTGGGGTTTAAAATTAGTTTATGTGGCTGCAGCGTCTCCCAATTATGTCAGGCTGCCAAAGGTGGTTAGTGTCCAAGTAAGTTAAATATTTGGTAAAATGCACACAGTTATTCCTATGTTCTGATTTATTCTAAACCAAATGATTCTTTTGTCTTTATATAGTCTTGAATTAAAAGAAACTCTTCTTATATTGTTAATTATAGGTACTTGAACTGGACCCCAAATGATAATTTCAGTAAAAATCTCAGCACTTGCCAAGGGCAAAACAGAGTGATGGCATCCGTTACAGCATTCTGCCTGAATCAGGGGTGTTTTCAGCTGGCTGTGCCTCCTCCCTTCCTGTGTGAGAGTATGACCTATAACACATTTTGAAGGCTCCTTGAAGTCACATGTATTACTCTCTTTTAATGATGAACGGTGAGAGGAAGGATCTAAGGAAAATGTAGAAAATATGTGCTAGAGACCATTGGTAAGGGTAGCCCAAGTAGAATAAGTATTGGCCCAAGAAATGGCCCGTGATTAAAAGGTGCTAAAAAGAATTCTGGAGTGTGTGTGTGTGTGTGTGTGTGTGTGTGTGTGTGTGTGTGTGTTATATATTCAGTGGAAGCTTGAATGAGGGTCTGACTTCTAGCAAGATGACCCGCTGTGGGTTTTTTTATTTTTCGCTCAGAGCAGCTTAGCTCTTACCTGGAATTCCATGTAAAAGTAGTTGATTTTGGTCAAAGGGCTCTACTGCTTCGAAAAAGTTGGACAGCTGTTATGTTATAGATTAAACTCATCGTATCATGGTTGAGGAACCTTAGAATGATTCAGAACACATGGCTACTCTACATGTGGCTGCTGTATGCGAGGCAGTTTTCAGAGATTTTCACAGAATGTCGTGCTTTGTCTACACGGTGACAAAGATGTTAAATCTGACAATGAGGAATTAACTTGCTGAGTTTACTCAAGAAGTTAAGACACATTGAAGGCTAGAGCCCAGAATTATTACACCAAATTCTATGCTTTTTCCAAAATACCTTATTGTTAACATAAAGGTAATATACCTTGGACTCATCCTAGTCTCAGGCTGCATGATCTGAATCTGTTTTCATATTTTGTTATTTCTAAATGAAAACAGAAATTCTAATCATCAACTGTTATGACCTCTAACTAGGATATCCCTCAAAAGCTCATGTGCTGAAAGCTTGGTCCCAAATCAGCAATGTGCAGAGGTGAGGCTTTGGGCAAGTGGCTGGGTCAGGAGGGCTCTGACCCCATCAGTATATGAGTGCATTGCTGACTTCACCTCTGAGGCTATGTTATGGTGACAGTAACACACCTTAGGGCTGAGCATAGTTGGAAAAAGTGGATTCTCTCTCTCTCTCTCTCTCTCTCTCTCTCTCTCTCTCTCTCTCTCTCTCTCTCTCTCTCTCTCTCTCCCTCCCTCCCTCCCTCCCTCCCTCTCTCCTTCCCAGCTGTAACTTAAGGCAAGAAGCTTGATTCCTTACCTCTTCCTTCTGCTACCACAGGCCCAGAAACTATGGAGCCAGCTGACCAGAGACTGAAACCCTGAAGTGTGAGCCAACATATATCTTCCCTCTTTGTTGATTTTTTTCAGGTATATTGTAGCAGTGACAAAAAAAAAAATAAAAATAAAAACAACTGACTTGTTAAATAATGCCTAAGATACATATGCTGAGATTTCTAATATTAAATAAAGATAATACATTGAATCCCACTTCCCTGTTTTTCCTCCTTCTGGCCAAGAATATCAGTTAGAAGGCTAGTTAGTTGGTATTCAAGGTGCCATTTTGACAGCAGAATATTTTTCTTTTATCCCAATATGTAGAGATATGCTATGGGGTATAATGTATAGGGTAGGAAACTCCTATGAGTTCCATAGACCTTAATCCATAATAAAATGGACAATGAAAATATCTTATCTCCTCTATATGATTAAAATGTTAAATTCGAACAAAGCTACTATGCTAGTTCACTTCACATGTATAAAATCAAACTATCATGTGAATGAAAGTTATAAACATGTTCTTAAGTTTGACCCATGAATTTGATGTTTCAATGGATTCATTTTCTTCAAACGCCATTTTCTCATAATTTCTTCTTTCACTTAAATAGGAGGTCAATGGAAAAAGATGTGGTAGAGGAAGAAAGTATCGTTTTTGCCAGCTTTGAGATAACAATCATTAAATTCTGATATATAGGTTAATTAGGAAGAGTGACCCACAGAATGTGATAGAGTGAATAGTGACCAAGTTAATTACAACCCAGTAAATTCCTGGCACATTTTCCTTCCTTCAGTGGCGCCTTGCAGATTAAAGAAATAGGTTTAGAGAGAGAGAGTGTGTTTCAGTCAGTATTTTCATTACTCTAATCCAAAATATATGATCACACCACTTAGAGGAAGAAAGGTCTATTTGCTCACAGTTTCTTGGAGATTCTGAGTTCAGTCCACATGAGGCTGGGTCTATGGTTCTCTGGGCATTGTAGTGAGAAGCAGAGAGACAGAGAGCACGTGGACTGACTCCTACATCACAGAGGTCAGAAGCAAAGATAAAGCAGGAGAGGAGGAAGGATCTATAATCCCAAAGCCACACCTCTAGGGCTCCTCCTTAGCAACTCTACCCTGCTTCCAACATTGCTACCTTGTTTATGTGAGGGTGAGAAGGACATTCTAAGTACAAACCATTACAGAGAGAGCCAAGTGAACAAACCAAAACGAGGTGTAGAGACTTCTGTAGGAAATAAAACAGGGACTTAACATTTAGAGTTCCTTTTCTTTTACTTCTCAGACAGTGCTTTCCTGGATCAACCAATGTCTGGGTGGTTGAGTAATTTCTAACATTCAATCTTCCTGATTTTACTACAGAGTTAGTAGTATATTTACGAGTTAATGATGCTTATATACCAACCAGGGGAGAAGAGAAGAAACAGATACAGGGGAAGGATGATAACAATATATTGAGATTTTTAAAAGTAAGCAATGGTCGGGCGTGGTGGCGCACTCTTGTAATCCCCGCACGTGGGAGGCGGAGACAGGAGGATGGTGCAGGTTCGAAGCCAGCCTCACTGGCTTAAGAGACCCTGTTTCCAAATAAAAATAGGTCTGGGAGTGTAGCCCGGAGATAGAAGGGCTTCCAGGAACCCCAGCACCACCAAAAAAAAAAAAAAAAAAAAAAAGTAAGCAATGACAAAAATAAACTATGATCAGCAACTAAAGTTAGAACTTGACCTTTCTCTGTGAAGATAATGGCAGTATGTTTCAGTTCATAGATGCATCCAGAAAAAAGATAGAAAACAATAAAGGGAAAACTTTCCTCTTATTTCTTATTCACATTTTCAGTACGAGTAAAACTCTACAAAAAGTCCATGAAGTAGAAATATATGTTAATATAACAGGTATCACAACTGTGAATTCAAATTTTATAAATTTACCAACATATGTTTGTGGTATCTATTGCCCAATGTGTCTGGTATTTACTGGCTGAAATATACATTTTTGGAGGACTTTCATTTACTTCCAAGCCATTAGGGAAGAAGACATGGAATTCTTCAGTAGGAAGGAACATTTAAGGACATCTAATCTAATTCCCCTTATCATTATAGATAATATAACTAATGCGCAGAGAAATTAAGTAACTTACCTGAGACCACGTGGAAGTAGCCTTTAAACTCCTCCTTTAATTTTTTTTTTTTTTTTTTTTTTTTTTTTTTTTTTTTTTTGGTGGTACTGGGGTTCCTGGAAGCCCTTCTATCTCCGGACTACACTCCCAGACCTATTTTTACATTTTTATTTGGAAACAGGGTCTCTTAAGCCAGCCCGCGAGGCTGGCTTCGAACCTGCGCGATCCTCCTGTCTCTGCCTCGCAAGCGCGGGGATTACAAGCGTGCGCCACCACGCCCGGCGTCTCCTTTAGTTTTTTAATGTGGTTTTCTTGACTTATGCTTGTTATTACATGAGTAGTAATAACCTTATAAAAGGTTAGTGTTGGAAGAAATATTAAAGATTATCTAACTTACCATTTTTTCCTCTTCAGTGGGTAGCTACGTATCTTTGCTTGAATATCTACAATGATAGTTAAACTTACTATAAGTATCAATTTATTGTTTTGAGATATGTATTTTAAATATTTCTATATCACCATGTTCCAGGGCAGCTTAAACTAATGTATTAAGCATTTCTAAAGAATTTTCTAGCTTCTCATTAAGTATAAGGACACTACAAAAATTAATCAGTTGACCCATTGCCAAATAATTTTAACACTTTGATTTAAGATTTAAGAATAGATTTAAGAATAAAAATAGTAAACATTATGATTGCTATTATAATAATAGAGAATTTAATTAGGAAAGTCAGGTTTAGTACTGAATTAAAAGGATCCCTATCAACTTGAAAGAGCTGATTTATTCCCTAAAGAGTGATTTGGGCACTAGGGGAAAATGAACTAGATTAATAGGATTATTTAACTTCCCAGATTTTTCTTATTTCCATTCAATGTTACTAGTTTCTGTTTCTTTCCTAATTTAACAATGAAAAGAGCAATTGCCTTGGCAATAGATCAATATCTAATTTTTAAAAGTTAAGTTTTGGGTTGAATTAAAAAAAAACTTGGGTTCTTTTAAGGAGAAAAATATCATAATGATATATAATGAAAAATATTGTAACTATCCTGGCAAATTTTCTATGTGAAATTTCAATAGAATCCATCAATTATAGTAAATGACCAATAAAAATGTTCAATCAAAAACTCATTTTAAGATACATTGTTAATGAACTGTATATAAGGATGCTTAATCAAAACCCGACATGATTGCATGGGAGAAAAGTTCCACGGGACCTTAGAAGCACTATTGTTCTGAACAAAAGATAACAATAAAACTGTATAATTAATAGCCTGCGGTCATGTGGCACTCTCTTGGGAAACTCAATTTTGTAACAAACTCCATTGTTTCCCAAAACACAGGAATTGTGCTTCATAATATCACTTATGCCATCAGCAAGAAGCCATCATTTTTCCGCCTGTTTTTATTTGACATTGAGATTTCTATTGTTGTTCAGCACAAGAGTATAGCTAAGATGTGAAATCAGTTGAATGAAGCTGCTGGCCACAGGGGGAGAAAACTGTGTCTATTTTAAATCTTCACAATCTAAAAATGACAAACTATTTAAAATGTGTATTTCAGAAAGATCTCTGCATCAAATAAACCTATACGTAACATTTATCTTTTTTTCTAGGTGACAGTGTAATAATAATAATAGATAACATTTCAAGACCTTGAGACGCAGGGTCCTCTCCAGGTACAAGTGAAAACATTTATGGAATGTAGATTGTGAAAGTGACTTTTTAAATCAAACATTAGCTTAGCAGTTAGGCTAAACTTAGTATGCTGGTTTAGATAGTTGTCAACCCTCAGAGTTCACTGTGTCTTTTTATTTATAGTATTCCGCAGTTTATATACTTGTGGCTCATATATAGTTCATCAAAATATAATTCTATGCCAGTTTTATCAACAGGAAAATGAAATAATTAATTAGGGTATACTTACTAAAAACACATTGGGAGACATGAAGTCCATTTACAAGGACTTCAGTCAAAAGTCAGAGTTGCAGTATTTTACTGTTAAAAATGTGGGCTAAGGTCAGTGGCTCAAATGCTATTAGTTATGTAGTTGGGTTTTTTTTCCACAAAAAATGCATACAGAGTATAAAAGACCTATCTCTAAGCATTCATGTTATTCCCTGTTTTAGCTGTATCTAACTCAGAATTAAGAACATGGTAATGTCAGTATATATTTTCAAGCCAATCAGCGTAATCAGAGTCCTGTGGAAGTTAGTATTAAAAATCTCCTTTTATAAGTCAGATGGCCCCTTGACCCAGCTGGCAGGAAAATCATAGCTGAGAAAAGAAGGATCCTTTTAATATGCTATTAGGCCTCACAAGTAGTGTGATTGCTTTCAATCTCAGAATGACCAGTCATGAAAACACTAATACTAGGTAAAAAATAAGCACGTATTCAACCCTACACTGAGCACAGACAATCATGGACAAAGGCAATTCTGGGGAGACATAATTGTGCTAAGTAAATAAATAAATAATAGGTAACAAAGAAAATAGTGAGAACCTGTAAATTCATTCAAGAAAAAACTTAATATAAAAACAAATCATTTGTAGGTATGTAAGAATATATCTCAAGGAATGTCTGATACTTCAACATAGGCAATGTTATGGTTTGGGATATAGAGTGTCTCCTGGAAGAGCTCATATATTAGCAATGCAAAAAAGTTCAGGGATGAAATAATTGTATCATGAGGGTTCCAATCTCATGGGTGAATAGATCTATTGATGGATTAATTGCTTCACTAAGTGGAATGGTAGGCAGGTAGGCCTTGGGGACTGTGTGTGTGTGTGAGTGTGTGTGTGTGTGTGTGTGTGTGTGTGTGTGTGTGTGTACGTGTTCCTCAATCCCTGACCTTGCTCTCTCTGTTTTCTGCCACAATGTCCTGAACTCTACAGATGTGACCCAGCCTACTATGAACTGAAGACACCTGAAACCTCCAGAACTGTGAGAAAATAAGTCTTTCTTCCTCTAGGTCGTAGTCATCAGGTATTTTGAGACACAACAGGATGAATGCCGACTGAAACAGGCAGCTAGAGTCCACACATTGCTGGCAGATAAACTATGGTCAAAGGTAGAAGATGGAAGAGTGTCAAGACCAGAGTCCAGAAGATCAAGTAAACCAACAAAGCTACACTGTTGAGCCCCCCCTCCTTCCCCGCCAGTAAGTACTTTGTTACTTATGAGAATTTCTATTTGGAGAAGGCCATAAAACAGATAATATCTCCTATAAATTCCCAATTTTAGTTTTTGTACTGCTACAACAAAATACCTGAGGGTAGATAATTTATAAAGAAAAGAAACTGAATTTTCCACAGTCCTGGAGCCTTACAGCCCACAATCATGGCACTGGTAGGGTCATGTTTCTGGTGAGAGTTGCCCTCTGCTTCCAAGATGGTACCTCTACCTCACTTTGCATCCTTCAGTGAGAGGGAATGTTGTGTCCTCACATGGCAGGAAATAGGAGGGAAGAAGAACACTGAACTCCATTCACCAAGCCCTTTCCTGGGAATTTAATCCCATTCAGGAGAAAGGAGCCTTTGTAGCCCAATTGCCTGTTGAAGGCTCCATCTCTTAATACTAACCCATCAGTATCCTCTGAATTTTGGAGGGGGCACACTGAAACCATAACAGACCCTGCATCTCCTTCATACATCTACTCAGGATATAATGGGCTCCAATTTTAGTGGATCTCATTTGGACCATAGAATAAGTCATTCAAGGTCCCATGAAAACCACATCAGTAACACAAACAGGAAATTTCAACATAGAGGGTTATTAAATTGGCAAAAGAGGGAAAATAACTAAAAGAGGGAAAGAGAGCCTTAAAAGTTATGGAATGAGTGTTTGTATGAAATAGCTACCGTCTCTAGGAGTAGGCAAGCCTCCTCCAGGAAGAAACACGCTTAGAAGTCCCTAAACTACCTTCACCCTCACCGAGGCTGAGGTTTGCCTTTATTGGAGTCGGTGTGACTATGTCCCCTGGGATGACACTGAAGTTCACTGAGGTGGCACAGGCTGTGGCTATAAAACAGGAAACAATCTGCCGCCAGGTTGCCAAGGGAAACTTGCCAGGGTGAGGGACACGAGCAGGTGTCCCTGCCTGCACTTTCAAGGAAGCTGCGCACAAAGATGCTGGTGAAACGCACTAAAACGTTACCTCCCAGGTGATGGCAAACTCCCTGGGCAGGCACTGGAAGAGTTCCAGTAAAACTTACATGGGGCCTCATGCTTATAATCCCAGTACTTGGGAGGCTGAGACAGGGAGATAGTGGGTTCACAGAAAGCCTCAGTGAGGCCCTCTGCAACTTAGTAAGACCCTGTTTCAAAATAAAGAATAAAAAAATAGGGCTGGGAGCGTAGCTTAGAGGTAGAATGCCCTTGAGCTCCATCCCCAGTACTGCAAAAAAGAAAAAAAAGAACTTGCTGAATGGGAACGTATATGTATACTACCTGGTCTCCTCTAAGGGGAACCTGCTGGCCCCTGCACCAGTAGAAGCCACAAGAAAAGCAACTGAACAAGGGGCTTATGCAGAATCTTCTACCAACAAAACCTGACATGGACATGGCTGGGAAAGGAGAACTCTGGGTAGGATCCAGGTTCAGCATCTGTATAAGGGAGGGTAGGTTGCCTGAAATGGCAACAAAATGATAACTGGCGTATGGCAGCAATGGAGGTAGGATACCAAACTCCAGATTTGGTTTTCTGAATCCTATCTTTCCTAGTCCTCAGCTTACTAGAGTTATTTCCTTGTAAGATTGGAGTTCAGGATGGCCTACCTTCATGGAATGAAAGCCTGAGTTTGAAACTAGGAAACAAACAAAAAAAAATGTAGTATGAATCTTGAAACAATACAGAGGTGAGTGGTTGCTCATGCCTTTGGTGTTAGAGAAATAACACTGGAAGGAGTCGTGCCATCAGCTGGATGGGGAGTCTCAGGTTACTGACTGGATTCTTGCTGGCATTTTCCTGAGCCCAGGAGAGTGTCTGTGCTCTGTCTGTACCTTGCTCATCTCTCCCTATACCCAGCCCTTTTTAACTATATGGTTTCCAATTTGTACATTGTCTCACAGGGACTGAGACTGTGTGTGTGTGTGTGTGTGTGTGTGTGTGTGTGTGTGTGTGTGTGTGTTATTGGGGATTGAACCTAGGAGCCTTCTACCTCCAAGCTACACCTCCAGACCTATTTTATATTTTATTTAGAAACAGGGTCTCACTAAGTTGCCAAGAGCCTCACTAAGCTGCTGAGGCAAGCTTCAAACCTGCGATCCTCCTGCCTCAGCCTCCCAAGCACTGGGATTACAAGTGTGCACCACCACACCTGGATTTTTTTGTTTTTTGAAACAGAGTCCTGCATAGTTGCTGAGGCTAGTCTTATACCTGTCATTCTCCTGTCTCAGCCTCCCAAGAACTAGGATTACAGGCATGCCCAACCATGCCCGGCTCCTTCCTTTAGATTTGTTCATTGGACCCTGGCTGATTTTTGTTCCTGTTTTTCAGGTAACGTACCTATTGCTGCATTTCCTTGACCCCTGTCAAAGCTGGAGTTTTAGCTCCATTCTGCTGACTCAGTCCTGCTCAGGATGGCAGGGCCATGCCCGCACAAGTGCCCGGAGGACTTGCTGGGGAATGCTACTGCGTACTACCTGGCTTCTCCCTTGGCATACTCACGATGACCCCAGGAACTGGCGCTCAGGAGCCTGCAGCTCTGAAGACAAGCAGCTATGGAAAGAAAGTGGCTGTCTGGAAATTCGAAAAGAAGTAATACCCATAATCCCATTTATTCTGTTCTTATGTCATAAGTAATATTGATCTTGTCTACCTTCCTTACATTTATACAACTCACAGTATTTACAAGGAGAATGGAAAAAGAGCCTATGTGAAATAAAGCACCAGGATCCTGTCCCCAGATTTTGGCAATTGATGACCAATCTGTACAAATTACCTTCTGTCCTATCCTACTTCCCTCTGTGTGTCTGCTCAGGCCCTGGAGCCCTCTAGATGTAGTGTTAAGGACAAGATATATCAAGCAGGCAGCTCACCTTTCTATGCCTACCATATACACTGATACTAGGAGTCACTCCCTCTGTTATCCCTTATCCCTGTTATAAGGAATAACAAACAGTCCTTTTTCAAAGGGTTGTTGATAAGACCCCAAAGGTGAAGAATGTAAAATGCTTAGCACTGTTCAAGAAACTGGCCAGCCACTGCAGAAATGAATGAATAAATGAGAGAACCGCCCTGTAAGCTGGCTGAACTTGACATCATTTTCCAGGATGGTCAACCACATCACTAACAATAAAAACAAGAGCTAGCTATAAGGTAGCACCATTCTAGAATGGACACACCATGGTACATGTTTCCACCTTATAGCAAAGCCAAGAAATGGGTATTATTAGTCTTTTTGTGGATGAGAACATTGAACCAGAGAGCTATTAAGTGGCATATCCAAGGTCAAATACTTTCAAGATGGTGCTAATAAAAGTAACTTTTGTTTTTGGAGGTGGAGAATACTAGGGCTTGAATCCAGGGACATTCTACTTCTTAGCTACACGCCCAGCCCTTTTTTTCTAATTTATTTTGAAACAGGGTCTCACTAAGTTTCTGAGGGTCTTACTAAGTTGCTGAGGGTTTTGTAGAATCTGTGGTCCTCCTATCTTAGCCTCCCAAGTCCTGGAATTGCAGGTGTGTACCCCAAATCCAGCCAACTAACATTTCCTTAGTACCTATAATGTACTACTCTCTATGCTGGGGCCTGGGCTTTCCTCTGTCTCCTTCGAGTTTACAATCAGCTTATTAGCTAGAACACAGGTGCTCTGAGATGGCCTTTTATGTCCTCTAATTCAGAGTTTTCCAAGCAGCAAGCCACAACTATTAATATATAGAAAAACAATTACAATAGAATAGAATAGAGAGCACTGCACACAGCCATGGTAATTATTGTTTCATGAATCCTTTCTGCAATTGTATTTTGTGTGTGCTGGTGTGTGTGCATGCATACAATTCATTTCATGTATAATGTAAAAGATAGAAGGTGTGTTTTGTGGGTCATAGTTGAAATAGTATGAAAAACACTTCCTGGACCATTTGCAAACTCTCTATCCTCCCCAAGGTCCTGGGCCTATACACATAACACAAACTTGGCCTAATTGGTCCAACAAAGAGCCTTTTGTGCTGAAAAGCATACATTCAAGGAAAACAACTATGATGTCTTCTCGTTTCATAATGGTTTGCCCCAGTACCAATGCCCAAGTGGTCCCATAAAAAATACATTGTTGACCAGTTTAAAAAGTCATGCTGTCACCCTGTAGAAGCCTACCCTACGATCAGATATTCACAGAGAGGATGAAATGCTGGGAGGCCATCCAACAGCTGTAATGGGAAGACGTGGTCCTCTTTCCTGGCCTGTGTTTCACAACCCAAGCCAGCTGGGTTAAGCCTTCCATCACTCGGAACATGAGTACGTAGGCCTCTCCCATAGATCCCGTGTTCCACAGCAAAAGATACAAGGGCAAAAACAACCTCTCTCTTGAAGAATGGTAGCTTTCGTGAGGCATTTTTTTCATAGACAAGTTTCATCTCTAATGGTGTGGCCACAGCCACTACTGGATCCCACAGCCAGTTCTCTCAAATGGCAGCCCTGTCTTTTTTCTGGTGTTAGAGCCAGGAAAGAGAAGGTCAGGTTGCCTCTCCTCTGTCCTGCTTTGGGTTGCTCTTGGTCTGGGTTGTGATAGACCTAATTAGATTTCCGTCAGGGCCGCGCTTTTCAGTCATTTCTCTTTCTCCTCCCAAAGCTTTTACAGTTTGTTATTTACCCGCAATAAGAAAGGCTGATGGTTATTTTCAATTCTAGGACTTAGCACTCCCGCTCCTCCATTTTTTAACCATTACTTTTTATTCTTTCTGTACCCTGCAGCATCTTATGAAATATAAAATATAATGAAACATTCAAACATTTGACATTCTCCTCGTGGGGTTTTCAGAGAAGCTCCGGTGTGCGCCTCGCTTTAGCTTTCATTTCATTAGCTGCCACTGCACTGCGGTGACGTTCTCAGAATAGCAAAGCAGACCCACCTGTGCTTGCTGGATGGCAGGGCCAACCCACTGTCATCACTGTTAACAACTTTTTCTCCTCCTCCTTCTCCTCCTTCTCCTTCTTCTTCTTCCTCTTCTTCTTCTTCCTCTTCTCCTCCTCCTCCCCCTCTCCTCTTTCTCCTCTTCCTCATCATCATCACCATCATGATTTTATTTCCAAATCCACAGCAGATTATTCAAAAGTCAGATTAGCTATACTGACAGCCATTCATTCTGAGCTCTGCTTCACTTACTCCCGGAACTGTCCTCGTACCAAGGGCACGTTAGGGGAAGAGGGACACGTACAGACAGGACTTGTGAAACTGGGAGGTGTGAGCTCCCAAAAGCATGTGATGGGTTCTTGTTCTCCCGACTAGAATTTATAACTTAGAACTTCACAAAAAAAATTAGTGTCCATGTGTTTGTCAGCTACGTGTCACTGTTAATGGAGATAATAACTTAAGAGAATTTACAACTAGGGAAGATCCAGGCACAGTGGCACATGCCTATAATCCCAGTATTTGGGACAGGAGGATCATAGGTTCAAAGTCAGCCTCAGTAATATATTGAGACTCTCAGCAAACTAATGAGACCCTGTTTCAAAACAAAAAGTAAAGAGGGCTGGGGATGTAGCTTGGAGGTAGAATGCCTCTGGGTTCAAACCCCAGTACCACAAAAAATAAGAAGAAAGAAAAGAAAAGAAGAGAAAGGAAAAGAAAAGAAAGAGCAGGAGTGAAGAAAGGAGAAAGAAAGAAAAGGAAGAAAGAGAAAGAATCATTTTGGTCCATGGTTCAGAGGTCTCATTCTGTGATTTCTGGGCCCTGTTGGCTTTGGGCCTGTGGTAAGACAAGAACACCATGGCAGGAGCACACACAGGCAGAGGCCCTCACATTATGCCAAGAAGCAAAAAGAGACGAACAAGGAGGGGCAGGGTTCCAAAATCCCCCTCAAGGGCATGTCTCCAGGGACTCACTTCTTTCCACTAGGACCCACCTCCAACAGGTTCCACCCCTTCCCATAGCACTGTAAGCTGGGAAGGAGCCTCACCTCTAATAGGAGACACCCTATCCCAAACCATAGAATGTACATGTGTGATATTCAGCAAATTTAAAAACAACTAATGCAAGCCGGGTCCAGGGGTACATACCTGTAATCCCAGTACTTGAGAGGCTGAGACAAGAGGATTGCAGATTTGAGGTCAGCCTCGGCATCTTAGCGAGACCTTCAACAGCTTAGTGAGACCCTACTTCAAAAAAATAAAGAAAAAATCTGGGCATATAACCCGGAGACTCAGAGGTAGAACAGCCCTGGGTTTAATCCCCAGGACAGAAAGAAAGAGAAGGAAAGAAGGAAAGGAAGAAAGAAAGAAAGAAAGAAAGAAAGAAAGAAAGAAAGAAAGAAAGAAAGAAAGAAAGAAAGAAAGAGAAAGAGAGAGAGAGAGAGAGAGAAAGAGAGAGAGAGAAAGAGAGAGAGAGAGAGAAAGAAAGAAAGAAAGAAAGAAAGAAAGAAAGAAAGAAAGAAAGAAAGAAGGGAAGAAAGGTTCTCACTGGGGATGGTTCATAATCTCACTGCTTATGATGCTTCCACAAACTGGTGCTTGGGGATTTTGTCCTCTGGAGGACAAACAGTGTCTTTCTCAGACCACAGATGCTGAGGAAGTCCAATGGGTCCTCTGTTGAGCTAAGGTAATTTCTCTGAGGAGTAGGAAAGAAGCCATATTGAGAGCCAAGAAAATCCCCTGTCAAGGACAATCTCTGCCATTGATTATTTCACCTTCAGGAACTTCAACTTTCCCATTTGTAAAGTGAAGAACAGACATTTCCACTAAGACACCAGGACCTCTTCTATAATCTCGTGAGTTCCAGCTCTAGCCTTTGGCTGTATGCCACAATGCAGATGTTTACAGTCTAAGCTGTCACACACCAGTGACCTGTCAGTTTTTCCACACTTTCCCAGAAAAGAAAATCTTGACTTTGTTCTCAGTATCCTTGAACAGTCTGAGGGTAGCAGGGATTTCCCAGTGGTCCCCAACTATGTTCTAACATTGAGTGCAGCTTGTCCCAGTGAACTCAAGCAGTTTTTCCTGTGCGGCTTGAGAGTGCCCTGAAGGGCTCTGCAGACAGTGACCTCCTTGTAAGGCAGGCCATCCATATCGCTGAAGGCAGCCAGGGACCCTTGTCCTTTGTAGCACTGAAATTTTCATGGCTGAGCCTTGTTCCCTAAGAGAACTCACAATTTAACCACTTGAGCAGACCTATTTTTCTTTTTTTTTTTTCATTTGCCAGAGTTGACTGATAACACAGAGCCTTTCTCCAGGATTTTTTAACCGGACTTAGTGAAATGTTAAGAATCAGAAACCAGTCTGCATTTTATTTCTTCTTCTTCTTCTAAAGCTGTGGCTGAAACAATGAGAGGAAGAGAAATCCAAGTTAGAGAGTACACCAAGAGCAAGAGAGAGAAAGGGGAGAGAGAGGAGGAGGAAGAGGAGGAGGGGGAGGAGGAGGAAGAGGAGGAGGAGGAGGGGGAGGAGGGGGGAGGAGAGGGAGGAGGGGAGGAGGAGGAAGAGGAGGAGGAGGAAGGAGGAAGAGGAGGAGGAGGAAGAGGAAGAAGAGGAGGAGGAGGAAGAGGAGGAGGAGGAGGAGGAAGAGGAGGAGGAGGAAGAAGGAGGAAAAGGAGGATGAGGAGGAAGAGGAAGAAGAGGAGGAGGAGGAAGAGGAGGAGGGGGAGGAAGAGGAGGAGGAGGAAGAGGAGGAAGAGGAGGAGGAGGAGGGGGAGGAGAGGGGAGGAGAGGGAGGAGGGGAGGAGGAGGAAGAGGAAGAGGAAGAAGAGGAGGAGGAGGAAGAGGAGGAGGAGGAGGAGGAAGAGGAGGAGGAGGAAGAAGGAGGAAGAGGAGGATGAGGAGGAAGAGGAAGAAGAGGAGGAGGAGGAAGAGGAGGAGGGGGAGGAAGAGGAGGAGGAGGAGGAGGAGGAAGAGGAGGAGGAGGAGGAGGAGGGGGAGGAAGAGGAGGAGGAGTAGGAAGAGGAGGAGGAGGAAGAGGAGGAGGAGGAGGAGGAAGAGGAGGAAGAGGAGGAAAGGAGGAGGAGAGAAAAAGGAGGAAAAGGGGGAAGAGGAGAGGAGAGGAGGAGGAGGAAGAGGAGGAGGAGGAAGAGGAGGAGGAGGAAGAGGAGGAGGAGGAGGAGGAAGAGGAGGAGAGAAAAAGGAGGAAAAGGGGGAAGAGGAGAGGAGGAGAGGAGGAGGAGAGGGGAGGAAAGGGGAGAGGAGAAAGAGAGAAAAGAAAGAGGAGAGAGAAAAAGAGAGAGCACACTATTTGAGCAGCAGTGTTCAAACATGACATTGATTCAATGCAATTGCTCAAGCATTCTTTCAAAACATTTCTCTTTTAGGCCAGGTGTGGTGGAGTGTGCTTGTAACCCCCATACTTGGGAGACTGAGACAGAAGAATCACAGGTTTGAGGCCAGCCTCAACTTCACAAGACCCTATTTTATAATAACAAGTAAAAATGGCTGGGGGTGTAGCTTGAAGACAGAATACCCCTGGGTTCAACCCTCAGTACAGAAGAAGAAAAAGAAGGAGGAGGAAAAGAAGAGGAGAGGTATATAGGTAGGTAGGTAGGTGGGTAGGTAGGTAGGTAGGTGGGTAGGTAGGTTGGTAGGTTGGTAGGTAGGTGGGTTGGTAGGTTGGTAGGTGGGTTGGTAGGTTGGTAGGTAGGCCGGCATGGCAGGCAGGAAAATTTCTCTTTTGCCCAAAAAGGTCATATTTGGATTTCTGTCACTTCCAATAAAAAATTCTAAGCAAAGTATAGTTGGAAGGGACCCTAGTGTCATCTAGTCTAAAAGACCACTCGAAGCTTGGATTTCTTCTTCCAAGTATTATAGCAAATGCCATTGCTACAGCGATCTATCTACTCCTTATAGAAACAGTCTCAACCAAGTGTGGTGGTTATTATTACATGATCATATGGCTTTGAAGCCTGTCCCATGGCAATTCCTCTACCCCTTACAATAAATAATTGTACCTTCCAAACAACAGTTCTTTAAATATTCCAAAGTAGTTGATATGACCTTCCCTGTTCATAGTGCTAACTTATTTTTACCATACCCCAATTAAGCATTTTTTATCCCTTTTATCTTCAGGATAACACTTTTTGGGCTAGGTGTAGAATTTAGGCAGTGCAGATTTTTTTCCTCCCTAGTGTCAGGACTACACTTCAAACTAAGCTAACAGTCACTTTTTGACATTAAAATTGAGTTTATTGCTGACTAAATCTCCTTAATTTTTTTTTACTTCGGCTACAGATCTATTCCCATCTTCTCCGCAGTTTTGTGTTTATAAAATTGGGGTTCTTTTAGTTTTAAATATAACACACATTATCCCTACAAAATTTAATCTCAAGATCATCAAATTAAAATTTGAAGATAATGTTGAAGACGTCCAAAGATGGGGCATGATAATAATTACACAAAAATGTGAAAATACTTAAGACCACTAGACTATATGCTTAAAAATGGTCACAGTGGCAAATTAAATATTACATGTATTTTAGCACAATAAACAAATGAAGTAATTTTAATGTGGGTTAAATATTGTGATCATAGGGAATTATTGCTGTCTTGTGCATGAAAACAGTATTAGAGTTATGTGGGTAAATATATTTTTAGGAAATATGAAGTAATTAACAGTGAAATTTCATGAGGTCCATAATGGCTTTCAGGTAATTTTAAAAAATAGATAATTAGAAAAGTAGGCAAAGAAAAGTGATAAATTTGTAATCTTAGGACTTTGTGTATGAGTGTTCATTATGGTATTCTTTCCAACTTTTCCTATATATAAAATTTTTCTTATTAAGAAAATCAAAGAAGCCAGGCAAGGTGTTATATTCTTGTAATTCTACTACTTGGGAGGCTAAGGCAGGAGGACCACAGGCTTGCAGCCAGCGCTAGCTACTTAGTGAGGCCCTCTGCAACTTAGTGAGACCCTGTTTCAAAATTTAAAAAAAAAATAAAATCAGGCTGGGGTGAAGCTCAGAGATAAAATGCAAGTAACACACACACACACACACACACACACACACACACACACACACAAAGACAATTCAACACAATATTTGAGTTTGTCTGGAGTTTTAAATTGTGAGTCTGTTATTCTCTCTATTTCAGTGTTTGTGCCATAACATTTCCAATTTATCTCTATTCAAGTCATAAACAAAACTGCTAAGGAAACATGATTGAGGACTCAACTCTGGATTAGCCACTGGACATCTTGATCCAGACCCACATCAATCAATCTACTGGTACCTTTATGCGTGACCATCCAACAAGTTATGCATCTCTTTAATTATCCTACGTCCTCATCATATTTCTTCATTATTTCCACAAGAATATTATGACACATACTGGTAGCTTCCTTCTCGAAATTCCCATTAATTATGACTGTGAATGACAGGCCTTGATGGAGTGATAGCCATGAATTTTGGAGGCTGGCCACCTCACTTTAAGTCCTGGCCAGTCCATACAGCAACTCTGTGACCTCAAATAAGTTTAGTAAACTGCCAGAACTTGAATGCCTTCCTCTCGGAGTTGGCACAAGAATGAACACGCTGTGATGATTTATTCAATTTTTGTTCATGTAATGCACTGTCCCAGGAACGGCTCCAGGGGTTGGACATGAGGCTTGTGCCATGGCCTAGAAAGGGTCACATGAAGGGCAAGCTCACTTCCCTTCGGCTTTCAGAAGAAGATGCTCATCTCAAGAGCCCACATGCTCAACTAGCTCTTATTTAGCAGAGAATAAGGCCTCAAGACTATGAGAAATATGATGAGAAAACTCTTACCGGGAAAAGAAGAGAGAGCAGGGAAGACAGAGCACAGTGAGATGGTGTCCCCAGAAGGGAAAGGCATCCTAGCCCCTGGAGGTGGCCCTGGATGTCAGTGAAGACCAGAAGTTTCAACAGGAGAGGAGACTTGGGAATCGCCTCCAAAGAATCTTGCATTTACTCATCATGAACTCAAGATTCAGCTAAAGTCCTTCCTCTTCTTTGCATAAAGGCATTTTAAAGGATAGAATGTCTCCTGTGTTGCTTCCTTGTAATATCTGTCAATGATTCTCCCTTAACCCCTGCCTTCAGGATAAAACCAGAGTAAAGCACAGACAGTGCTTTGGGATCCGACGTGGCCTAGTCTTCTCAGCCTCACCACTCCCTACTCTCCCTAGTCCTCTACTTGGGGATCTTGGAACCAACTGCGATCCCTTGAAGCACTCTGGGCCTCTGCACCACGGTGTTCTCCCTGTCTGTCAAGCCTCCCCCCCCCCTCCCTGCTCCTAGGCTGAGCAGCTCGGTCCTATTTCCCTCCTTAGGAAAACTATGTCTCACCCCCAGTTTTTCTGCAAAAAGAAAAGATAGGCATTAAGTGGATTTGGAACTTGTGATGAAATAAGTTTAAGTTCCTTGATGACTCTTCCCACTTCTCTTCCATCCTTTTGAAACCTCTGGTCATCCAGCCTTCCAGACTCTCATATTTATCACTCTATACAATAGTTTTCTGTGTAGCTCAAATAATTGCTACCCAAAGTCTCCAAGGTCTCAACGCCTCTGGATCATCACATTTCCTTTAAGGCCTGAAAAAAATAACTCAGATGTAAAGCCTCTGACAGTCTTTTCCTAGGGGTCCCCTTTCTCATTCACCATCTTACCTCCTACAACCAACGCTTCCCTTTCCAGCATTTCACCCTATACTGGACGTTTGCCTTTCTCCTGCATTCTTCTGACCTACCAGAAATATAAGGCTGCTATAGATAAGAAACTTCCGAATAATTATCATAATAATTATCATCCATATTGGAGAATGATTACACCCAGGGTAGGAAATCACTTCACATTCTGTGGTCCTTGAACCTTCCCTATCACTGGTCCTGCCTCTCCTGAGAGCCCAGCCTGCTAGTGTGTTGGATTCCTCTCAGTAAGAAATCCTTTCCACTCCCCTCCATTTCATTCCAAGTCCTGGGGACATTATGATTTAGATTTTAAATGGCTTCCACAGAGAACATGTTGAAGGCTTGGTCACCAGTCTGTGACACTGATGGGAAGTGGTGGAACCTTTAAGAGGTGACTATCATTTAAAGTATTATATATTTCATTTAAAAACTGGAACAGAGGAGTTTGTAAGCTCCCAACACAAGGAGTTGATAAATGTTTAAGGAGGTGAAAACACTAGTTACCTTGATTTGACCATTTTGCATGCATCAAGTTATCGTGCTCTACCCCACAAATATGTACAGTTTTTATGTGTCAATTAAATATTTTATAAAGTTTAAAAAATATAAACAACCCCCATGTACAAAAAATGAAATACCAATATTGTGTCAAGCCATGGCCCAAATAATAAGACCGTGTCTCTTTTCCAATTGTATCTCCTTCTATCCTCTGGCCCTTCTCACCCTCTAGTCTCTAGAACTCACCAAGCTCAGTTCTGCTTTAAGCCCCTTCAGACATTTCCTTTCCCCCTCAGCTCACCTGTCACCAGCCTAGAGGGGTCTTTCATGGTCACCCAAGCTCCACTCGACCTTATTACCTTTATCATATCATCCAGCTTTATTTTCTGCATCCCCCATGTCATGCCCTAAAATTATTGTGGGTGTTTAGTTTAGTAACACACTTCTTATTTCCTACTCAGGTCCATCACCCACGGACTGTCAACCCCACAACCCCAAGTGAGAAAAAAGTTGATCTTATTCAGGTGCCTTTTATCCCCCACACCTACAACAGCCACCAGCACACAGTAAGTGCTTAATAAATATTTGTTGAATGAATTTAAGAATCAGTGAATTAAAGAATACTGACAGTGTTCCTCTAACTGTTCACAGTAGAAAGTATTAAGGATGGTGGAAACAACCTCAGAGAACTAGGTCATTATGCCTGCTTCAGAAATAGCTGACTTACATATTTTCGGTAACGACTGCTAGTGCTCTGGTATAGATTTGTGAAATCTGCCCAGTGTCTGTGAGAAGCTGAAGCTGCACTCAAGTTACAGAAGAATAATCTTAGGTTGTCCTCTAAACACACCCTAAAATCATCTTGGAAAATATGGACTCATGTTTGTTCCAGTTTTCCACCTCATACCTTGGTTTAAAAAAAAAATCTGACATATAAAAGACTTTTTTTGTGGCACTGGGGGTGGAACCCAGGGGCTTTTCTACCTTCAGACTACACTCGATACCCAATTTATATTTTATTTGGAAACAGGGTCTAAGTTGCTGAGAGCCTCACTAAGTAGCTGAGGCTGGCTTTGAACCTGTGCAATCCTCCTCTCTCAGCCTCCCAAGAGCAGGAATTACAGGCATGTGCCACCATGCCTGGCTCATATAAAAGACTTTTAAGAAGCATAAAATGATTTGATTCTCAAACATTTCTAAAAATAATTGATAATTATTTTTGTAAGATAATTCCCAGACAGTTGGTGCATGTCCCAGGCTGCCTGATCCATTTTTCTTTGGGACTTATTAAATGCTTTGGCTTGGATAAAAGTTCTGATTATCTTTTACATCAACCATTTTAAAGATATCCTCTTCAAAGTTACTGTCCGATATCAAAGTCCAAAGTAGACTGGCTATGGCAGGAGCTTCTGTGCTCTCCATGGTTTTCCTGGAGACCATGAAAAGGCTCTCATGTCCACTGTCTGTAACCTCTGGTTGTATTTCCAGGCATTCTCTGCTTCCCAAAGTTGAGGCAAATGGCCTGTTTGCTGTCTGAGGTTGTTCCTCTTTCATCCCTGTCCTTCACTCTGACCTCCTAGTTCCTAATGTCCCATGGGAGCTCCGAGCCTCTAGTTTTTGTGAAGGGAAACTCATTGCCATTGTCAAGATATCCTCTCCAATCAGTTACACTTCTTTCAAGGGTTGAGAAAAAGCAAGTATGCCGAGCGTAGTGGTATATACCTGTAATCCCAAGATTTCAAAGGCTGAAACAGGAGGATCGCAGGTTCAACACCAACCTCAACACTTTAGCAAGGCCCTGTTTCAAAACAAAACAAAATTAAAAGGGCTGGGGATGTGTGTAGCCCAAAAGTAGAATGTCCTTGGGTTCAATCCCAGTACCACATACAGAAATAGATGGGGGGAGAAAGAGAAAAGAAGAGGAAGAGGAAGAGGAAGAGGAAGGAGAAGAAGAAGGAGAAGGAGAAGGAGAAGGAGAAGGAGAAGGAGAAGAAGGAGGAGGAGGAGGAGGAGGAGGAGGAGGAGGAGGAGGAGGAGGAGGAGAAGAAGAAGAAGAAGAAGAAGAAGAAGAAGAAGAAGAAGAAGAAGAAGAAGAAGAAGAAGAAGAAGAAGAAGAAGAAGAAGACAAAAGAAGAAAGAAGAAAAGGAGGGGAAACGAGGGGATGGGAAGGAAGGAAGGAAGGAAGGAAGGAAGGAAGGAAGGAAGGAAGGAAGGAAGGAAGGAAAAGATTCAAGTAAATTACTATAATCTCAGGCAGCATTTCCAGGAACCTTCACTTTCCCACCATTTTCAGGGTAAAATATTAGTTTTCCCTTTTATCATTAGGAAAGTCCTTCCACGATCGCCCAGGACAGGGCAGAGTCTGACTTCAGAAGTGCTCTTCCCCTCCACTACCCACCGTGGTAACAATGGAGCCCAGGATTTTACCTCCAAGTTATCTATCACACGTGGCATTAGGGTGAATCTGTGGAATCCCTGCTCCCTTATCCTCCGCTGCCTTCTTTGGATGGCTTAGCTCCTCTATGGAGCTCTGCTTTGCTTTGATGAGCACATGTGCAAACAGTCTTCTTTCCTATTTTCATTCCACACCCACCCACAGCCAAGCCTTCTCCCAAGCTGCGCTCTAAACTCAGAACATCTTCCCTGTCAAAACGCACTGACTTTCCTCCCTCCCTTCATTTGAGCAGCTCATAAGAGCCCATTTTTATAGTCCCTTTCTAGGACAATTAATGTTATATTTTTGTAATTTATTTTCCAATGGCTTTCAAAAAAGAATTTATGCCATCTATAATCAGACATACATGGGAAAAATTATTTTTCTTATATACAATGCAAATTGTATCACACTACCTAGTACACTTATCTCTTTGACTTTGAGTAGCTTATAAACCTCAGTGAATTATATCCTTTACATAAGTTTGTTTGTTTGTTTGTTTATTTATTTATTTATTTATTTATTTATTTATTTATTTATTGGTGGTACTGGGGTTCCTGCAAGCCCTTCTACCTCCAGGCTACACTCCCAGACCTATTTTATGCTTTTTTATTTTTGGAAACAGGGTCTCTTAAGCCAGCACGGCTGGCTTTTTACCTGCACGATCCTCCTGTCTCTGCCTCCCAAGTGCAGGGATTACAACCATGAGCCACCACAGCTGGCTACATAGGTTTATTTGTGGCTAAAATTTTGGAAGACACCATGGAAATAATAAATACCGCTTATTATGAATATGTACAATGTGTTAAGCACGTCCACTAGAACACTTCTGTTTATTGGTTTGTAGTACTTATACATCCTAATGAGATTCGGTGTGATAGAAACACCCAGGAACAGTGCTGGAGTGTTTCCCACTGAGTCCTACCCACTCCTTTCCCCACCCTTTACATGATATTAAAATTGGTATTGATAATTTCATAGATAACATAGGATTATTTTACCTATTCCTTCAACAAATTTCCCTTTTGTCTCCCCATCTCCCTCCCCAAATCCTACCTATCCTCTAGTATCTCCCCTTATTCACTTGAAGTCCTTTTTGTTTACCAATTTTTCTTGTAGTTTTCACATATTAAGTGAGAACAGTTAGCCCTTTACTCTCTGGAACTAACTAATCTCATTTAGCAAAATACTCTCTAATTCCATCCATTTTGCTGCAATGCCATAATTTTGTTCTTCTTTATGGCTGGGTAAAATTTCTTTGGGTGTATATACCATATTTTTCATAATCTATTCATCTGTTGATGAATACTAGGTTGGCTTCATGGTTTGACTACTATGATTTGTGCTGCTATAATCATGGGTAAGCATGTATCCCTATAATTTTCTGACTTCAATTCCTTTGGGAAGTTCCCCAAGAGTCATATAGATGGATCCAGTTTTAGCATTTTGAGAAACCTCCAGACTGATCTCCATAGTGGCTATATTAATTTATTATGCTAGATACTTTACCAAAAGTCTCTAATCTTCACAAGAACTCTTCAATTTTTGTGGAAAAAAATTTTTCTCTTAATTTAAAAATATTTAAAAATTTAAAAATAAAAATATTTCTCTTAATCTGAAAAGAAATGAGAAATAAAACTGTATACATATTTTAAATACAAATTGACAGTCTCTGGATTAACTTCCAGAGAGTGTGGATTATATTGTTTTGCTTTTCATTATGTTTAGCTCCCAGGATGGTTGTGGGCACATAATGAACACTCATTATATATTTGGTGCTGGATAAATATCTGAATGAAGAAAGTTGCCGAAGATACATAAAATGTACAAACTAAAATTTGATTTTAATTCAGACCTCAGCTAATATTTTACTTCTTTTCTTTTTCATAAGTAAATGAAGCACTGGCTCTTTTCATTGCTGCATTATTTACTGCTGTTACCGTGTGTTACTCTGTCGTTACTGAATATCTTTAATTTTATGGAGTCTGAGTTGAGTTTAGCAGTGACTCCAAAAGACCAAACTACAAGATAGGCGAGCTTCCAGAAGGTGGCGGTAGTGTGCCAGTCACATGACCCAGTTTATAAGGCTTTAAATTTCCAGCCAATTTGGTTAACCTAGAGATAATAAAGTTTAATTTTATTTATATTTTGCTCCCAAAGTAGCACGTTCTAAAAACAATTCAACTTGAAAATGTATTAACTGTTTTAGTATTTAACAGAAAGTATTTTAATATCTGTTTTTCTGCTCTTCTTTATTTCTTTATTTTTACTTGTGCATGGCACATCACACATCATGATGAAGTTCTGAATGGTAGATATAGATGCACACAGCTCTTGGTAAGACTCCCCACAGCTCCTCCTACTCCCTCCCCCTCCTGCACACAACATCGAGACTGGCATTGATAATTTGTGTATGTACATCATGTTCATTGATACCCTTTTGAAAGAATAAAATTCTAAGATGCAGTTCAGGAGGATCCTCAATTATTCTACCTTTTCCAGAGAGTCAAAACCACCCTTGACCAGTTTGTTCCAAATTTCCACAATCAGCTTCTTAGAAAACTTCTAAGAGCTTCTTCTCTTTCTCAGCCTACTTAGTCTTCTTACTTAGACTTTGATACGAATGAAAGAACACCTCCATTTACTTTTTCAATATCTTTTCTGTTTTCTTTCCTTTTGTGTATGTGTGTGTGTGTGTGTTTTCACATGGCAAAATCAAAAGAGCTTCTTAACAGCCTAATGCCACTGGAGCGTGTTTTTCCCAAGCAGAAGAGTGTCTACACTTTGCTTATACAAGTTTTCTCCTTCTCCCCATTAAGACTCTATTTCCCCAACCTGCAGGGATCATGACTTAGTAAAAGTACGCACAGACAAGCCATGCCAAGTGCAAGTCCAGGCGGAGTACCTCACTGAGAGGGACCATGGACGTGTATGTCAATGGAGTAATTGTATTTGCTGAGTACTTTGAGAGCCTTTGAAGAACTAGACCCAGAGGAAAGAAAGATCAAGTCACTTTTAGGAAGCCAAAAGGGATTCTGTGTGTCTGATGAACATGAGATGTCCACCTGTAAGTGTTGGCCCGCGGTCCCTCATTTATGACCGGTCCCCCCTGAAGGTCTCTGGCTGCCGAGTAGCAAGGGTTCATGTCCTGTGGACTTGAACCACTGGGTAGATCGGTGGGTGGGGTGCTGATTCAATCTATCTGCTGACTAATGACGGGACCCAGGGTGTGGTGCCAAAAGGGAAGCTGAGCCAGGAAGATTTTCTTCTCAGAAGTCTGAAAAAACACTAAGAAAGTGAGCTGTATGTAAGTGAGAATTGTAGTGTTTACACTTTACTCGTGTTAGTGCACATGAATATAGTACGTGATTGTTAAGAACAATTATGGGAGGACAGAGTTATTAGTAAGGATAAAAGGTCAATTAAGAGAAAATGGAACAGATAACAGAAGGCAGCAAAGTATGCTCCTCAAAGACCTTTTTAAAGGTACAATTTTATTTTAAAAATATCTGTCCTCAACATTCCTCTCACACTGCTATAACAATATTCTAGACAAAAGGCCAGTAAAGATGTCTCAGACCAAAAGAACACCATAAACCAAAAGGTTTTATTAGACACATAAAGAATATTCCACTCAACTATAGCAGAGTTCACATTTTTCTCAGCTGCTCACGGAACCTTCTCCAAAATTTTGTGGCATCCTAGACCACAAAGTGAGGACCAGCAAATTAAAGAAATGTGACATATTCCCCTGCATCTTTTCAGACCACATGTAATAAAACTAGAAATCAACTATAAGAAGACCTAGGGAAACCAGATAAACATGTGGAGACTAAACACAACACTGCTGAACAAAAAATGGGTCATAGAAGAAGTAAGGGGTGAAATCAAGAAATTCCTAGAAACAAATAAAAATAGAGAGACAACAGATAAAAACCTCTGGAACATCTTGAAGGCAATATTAAGAGGGAAATTTATGGCACTGAGTGCTCAAATAATAAGAACAGAAAATCACCAAATAAACAACTTAATGACATACCTCAAAGCCCTTGAAAAACAGGAACATTCTAACTCCAAATCCAGCAGAAGACAGGAAACAATCAGAGCAGAAATCAATGAAGCAGAGAATAAAAGAACACAGAATATCAACAAAACTAAAAGCTGATTTCAAAAATAAATAAATAAATAAACAAGATGGATAAACCACTAGCCAAACTAACCAAAAGAGATAGAGAGAGAGAGATGAGAGAGAGAGAGAGAGAGAGAGAGAGAGAGAGAGAGAGAGAGAGAGAATATCAATCCAAATAAGAGATGTGTAAAAGGAGATATTCCCATTGACAGCATGGAAATTCAGAGGATTATCAGAAACCACTTTGAAAAACTATACTCCAACAAAATAAAAAACTTAGAAGAAACTGACAATTTCAGAATGGGAAAAAAAATTTGCTCTTTAATCCTCTGATAGAGGAATGATATCTAGAATATACAGAGAACTCAAGAAACTCACAATTAAGAAAACAAATAATCCAATCAAAATGGGCAAGTAAATTAAATAGACACTACACAAAAGAAGAAATTCAAAAGGCCAATAAATGTATGAAAAAATGCTCAACATCATTAGCAATCAGAGAGATGCAAATCAAAATGGCTCTGAAATTTCACCTAACTCCAAATGGAATGGCAATCATTGAAAACACAAATAACAACAAATGCTAGGAAGGATGCAGAGAAGTAGAAACTCTAATACATTGTTGGTGTGATTGCAAATCAGTGCAACCACTTTGGAAAACAATATGGAGGATCCTCAGAAGAATGGGAATGAACCTACCATTGATCCGGCAATACCACTTCTGGGTATCTACCCAAAAAATGGAAACCAGACTACCAAACTAATGTATGTGTATCTATGTTCATAGCTACACAATTCACAATGGCCAAACTATGGAAACAAACAAGATGTCCATCAACAGATGAATGGATTACAAAACTATTGGATATGTACATTCAGCCATAAAGAAGAAAAATTATGTCATTTTCAGGGAAATGGATGGATCTGGAGAACATTATGCTAGTGAGATTAATCAGTAGCAAGATGTAAAAATTGGATGCTCTCTCTATATATGGAAGCTAGGGAGAAAAAGGGTCATAGGAGGAGCTCTAGATGAAAAAAAGAGAAACCATAAGTAAGCAAATAAGGGGGATGGGAGGAGGAGAGGAAAATTCCCTGATGTACATGATGTATACTCATAAACATATCAAAGTCAATCAGTAAGCTAAACATGAGAAGGAGGGAGGGGGAGGGAACGGGGTGGGAATTGGGGAAGGGCTAGTTGAGTGATGTATGAATGTATGCCTCTACCATCTTGTACCTCATTAAGATGAATGACTACAGTACATCAATAATTTTAAAAAATCTATACTATAATGGAATATTATTTAGCCCTACAAATGGATTTTTTGCACTTACAGCAACATGGATAGAACTAGAGGACATTATGTTAAGTGACAAAAGTCAGAGATAGAAAGACAAATACCACATGTCCTCATTCACATGTGAACATTAAATAAATTTATTTCCTAAAATAGAGAATAGAATGGCAGTTACCAGAGGCTGGTAAGTGGGGTGAAGAAGGAGGATCGAGACCGTTGAGTGAGTATAGAAGATTGTTAGATAAAAGAAAAAGTTTTAGTGTTCGATTAAACAAAGGAGAGTTAGAGTTAGTAACTTTTTGTGTATTTCTTTATTCTTTTGTTTTTGCAGAACTGGAGATTGAACCCAGGGGCATTCTACCTCTGAGCTATACTCCAGCCTTATTTTATATTCTTTATTTTGAAATGGTCTCATTAAGTTGTGGAGGGCCTCACTAAGTAACAGTCTGGCTACAACCCTGTGATCCTCCTATCTCAGCTTCACAAGTACTGGGATTACAAGTGTGTGCCACCACACCCAGCTCTTATTGTATATTTCAAAGTAGCTAGAAAAAGGTTTTAACACAAAAAAATGAAAATGTTTGAGAAGATGGATGTGATAGTCACTCTAATTTTTTTTTTAGTCAATTTTTTTAGTCAGTTTTATTTTAGTACTGGTGATTGAATCCAGAAGCATTCTATCCCTGAGCCACACCACAGCCCTTCTTTATTTTGTTTTATTTTTTAATTTGAAGCAGGGTTTTACTAAGTTGCAGAAGGACACGCTAAGTTGCTAAGGCTAGTGGGATTACAGAAGCATGCTACTATGCCAGGTGATAATCACTCTGATTTGATCCCTATACATTGTATGTATGTATTAAAATAATACACCATGCCCCACAAACATGTATAACTATGTGTTAATTAATTTATTTGTTTTGTGGTACTGGGGATGGAACTCAGGGGCTTTCTACCTCCGGGCTATACTCCCAGAAATATTTTATATATCTTTTGAAAACAGGGTCTCACTAGGTTGCTGAGAGCCTCACTAAGTAGCTGAGGCTGATTTTGAACCTACGTGATCCTCCTGTCTCAGCATCCCAAGTGTTAGGATTACACGCATGCACCTCCATGCCCGGCTCATTGTGTGTTAATTTAAAAATAATAAAATCTATATCACAGATTTACTTCCATAAACATTCAAAAGGCCATATGGCTAACTTGGCCCGATCCAGTTTATCATCTTTATTCCCCTAATACTATCATAGAAATACACTAAAATTCCTTCACAGCCTGATGTTGGGGTGCACATCTGTAAACCAGTACTTGGGAGGCTAAGACAAGAGTATTGCAGGTTCAAGGCCAGCCTCTGCAACTTAGTGAGCCCCTAAGCAAGTTAACAAGACTCTGTTTCAAAATTTTAAAAAAGTAAAAATAAAAAAAGGACTGGGACTGTAGCTCAGAGTTAGAATGTCTCTAGATTCAATTCCCCCTACAAAACAAACAAAATTTTCTTCATATACTTCTTCTCATCCCATTGTTCAAATGGCGCCATTTTACAGATCATAAAATCGAGGCTTGGAGAAGATGGCTTCCTCACTCTTATGACTAGGGCGTCCATTTTTAAACCTCTTAGCCGCCATCTCACCAATGGGCTTGAATGATCACAAGCCAGTGATCATTGTGAGGGCAGTCAGACCCTATGTTTTCACTGGCTAGAGGGTTTTTGCACAGCATTGCTTCTCATCTAGACTGTTATACACTATAAATTCTTTATATACTTAAAAGTCCAACAACACTTCTAATATTTAGCTTGATGGCATTCCAGCATGTGACATTATCCTGATGCTATTCCATTGAGCTTAGTGCAAATGACATTATTAAATGATATGGACAGTATAAATTTGCATTCTTTAACTCGTGTCTGGTCACAGTATTTTATTTTAATGAAGTTTTTTAGTGGAAACCTCTGGCTGCTTGCTTATTCTTGCTCCCTCTCCCCGCAAAAAAAAAAAAAAAAAAAAGTTTTGGGGGGAAGGGCATATGAAAGGAAGGTCATTGAAAAATTAATCATAATTACTATAGCAGTGTTGAGGTTGCTTTAGAGTGTTTTAAGTATTTAACTGACTATCACTTGCTATGCATATCACGTACAAAAATTGTAGTGAGAGGAGGAAGAAGAGGCGAATAGGAATCTAAAGAAGCACAGAGTCCTGTAAATTTCAAAATGGCAGAGGGTTAGTCAAAACAATTTGTCAGTTAGGTGTAGTGGCACACACCCATATCCCAGTACTTGGGAGGCTGAAACAGGAGGATCGCAGGTTCAAGGCCAGCCAGATCAGGTTAGCAAGGCCTTCAGCAACTGGGTGAGACCTTGTTTCAAAATAAAAGTTAGAACTGGCTGAGAGTGTAACTCAGAGGTAGAATGTTCCTAGGTTCAATCCCCAGAATCAGTTATAATAATAATCATAGTTAGAATGATTTATCAAAATTTTTTAGTTGCTGTATTGCATTTCCAGGTGTTGCCATGGAAATACACACATGGTCAACACACACACACACACACACACACACACACACACACACACACACTTATGCAGTGCGCTTGTACTCATGCATGTGTCCACACTTGCATTGCACCGAATAGGAATGAACCATCCTTCAGGTGTCCCATTGCTATTACTATCAGAAGCCTATAAAAAGGGAAGTAGTGACTCTTTTAATCTACAGCATATTCCACGAAACACAGATTTTCTTCCCAGATGATTAGTATGAGTTTTTAAACATACTTTTATTGGTGCATTATAATCTCCCATCATAATGTATTTCAGAGTGCTAGTGATGTCTGTGCTCAGAGCTTCCCTCCTGCTCTGTCCCCGCTCCCTCTTCCTCCCCCCATACATGATATTGAAATTGGCACTGGTATTCTCACATCTGCATGTGACATCAATGGAAGTACCTCCTTCGTTGACTCTCCCTCCTCCACCACCACCTTCCTCTGGACCACCTCCCTCTCTCCATGGAGTTTCTCCTCCACTATCTGAAGCCCCTCTGGTATCCTGATTACTCCCTAGCTTCCATATATGAGAGAAATCATATGACCTTTACTTTCTGTGACTGGATAATTTCACTTAACATAATGTTCTACAGGTCCATCCATTTTCCTGCAAATGACACGATTTTGTTCTTTATTGCTGAGTAGAATTCCACTGTGTGGATATCCCATAATTTTGTATTTCATTAATTTGCTGATGGACACCTAGGTTAGTTCCATAATTTGGCTGTTGAGAATTATACTGCATTAACATCAAAGCCCAGATGTTTACAATAAACATGTGAGCAAGCAGAATGTGAAATTCTGAATAACATTTTATTCAAATATCCTATTCAGCAAAGAAATCAACCAAGAGCCTAAAAAGAGGGCCCACAGAAAGGGAGATCTTTGCCAGCTACCTTTTCAAATAAAGGATTAATATTTAAAATATATTAAGAACAGAATAAAACTTAACACTAAAAAAATGGCCCAATCAAAAAGTGGGCAATAGAACTGAATAGGCACTTCTCAAAAGAAGAAATTGAGCAATAAATATATGAAAAATTGCTCAACATCACTAGCAACCAGGGAAATGCAAACCAAAACAACACTGAGATTTGACATAACTCCAGTTAGAATGGCAATCACCAACAACATAAACAATAACAAATGTTGGCCAGGATTCAGGGGGAAAAGATTACTTATAGACTGTTGGTGAAATTATGAATTAGTAGAACCACTATGAAAGTTAGTTAGGAGGTTTCTTAAAATGCTAGGAAAGAAACCACCATTTGAACCAGCTATACCACTCCTTGGTATCTTTCCAAAAGAACTAAAGTCCCAATACCTATAGGGATACATGTATACCTGTGTTATTTATTTTTGTTGGATCTGGGGCATTCATCTGTGGATCTACACCCCCTGAGCTACTTTTTTTATTCTTTATTTTGAAACAGGGTCTCACTAAGTTGCCGAGAGCCTGAGTAGCTGAAGCTGTCTGCGAACCATGATCCTCGGCTCCAGTCTCAGCCTCCCAGATGCTGGGATTACAAGCGTGCGCCACCACGCCCGGCTTGCATACCTGTGTTTATAGCAGCACAATTCAGAGCAGCCAAATCACAGACTTAACCCAGGCATCCATCAAGAGATGAAGAGATAAAGAAAATGTAGAATATACACACAGTGGAATTTTACTCAGCCTTCGCTTTACAAAGAGAGAAATCAAGTCATTTTCAGGAAAATGCATGGAACTAGCGAATATTATGGTAAGTGAGATCAGTCAGTCTCTGAAAGTCAAGGGTGTTATGTTTTTTCTCACTCGTGGAAACTAGAGAGAAAATAGAAAACTTTAAATAATGTAAAGATAGATATATAAAGTCGTTGAGGAGGGTTGGAGTGAGAGCTCTGTAGAGGAAGAAGGAAGACTAAAAGAGGAAAACAATTCAAGTAATACTATGATCTAGGCTGCCACACTGCTAAAATTTCAGTTTTTGAGATTGTAATTGTGCGGGACATTCAGCAGTGTGACACTGTGGCTTCAGACTGCACCCCCTGCCACGTACTGTTTTATTATAGCACTTTGTGGGGGTGGGACCCACAACACGATGGAGTTTTATATTTCCAAGACCACATTAGCATGAAGAATCCCACAGGAAGAGACTCCCAAATTGAAGAACCACAGCTGTGCCTTTTGGTGGCTCTGGACTTTCAAGGAAGCTGCCCATGCCCCGGCCTCTGCTGAGAACACCTTCATTAGTTTTCAGGGACCAGAGTAATAAGGCAATTCTGGTTATTACTGTACAAGGAAAAGCTGGCTGCTGTCGACAGGCCCCTTGAGCCAAAGATTGCCTTCCTGATAAGGTCTGAGAAGCTCAGTAACATTTCAACCCACAATCCTAGATAACTGCCTTCGTGCCACTGACTTGGGAGTCCATTACGATTCTTACTTGTAGACTTAATTTCATTTTCCTGAACACTAACCCCTCCTGACTGTGGGGTAAGAGTCAGGGAACGGAAGGCACAGAGTGGCTTGTTCTAAAGAGCTGGAGTGAGGTTTTAAATTAAAGACACTATTAATGAGTCCTTACCCACTCCCTCCCTCTTCCTACCTCATCGTTCTTCTTAGAACCTAAGGCATCTTTAGATACTAAAATTTTAAAGATTTTCCTGCATATTAACTACATGTCATCAAATCGTCCTCCAGAAATAATGTGCGGAATGACGCTCCCACTCTTAAGACTGGAGGCCACTCACCCCGAAGCAATCTCCGGGCTTTGTGACCACACTTCCTCTACCTCTGCCAATTTCATAAAGGAAGGTATCCCACTCTTTGGTTTTATTAGAGTCCAGGATGCCATCACATTTTGAATCTCACCTGTTAAAGCATCCCTATGAATATATAATAATAATGTTGTTTTAGAATAAAATCTACAAGATTACAATGGATGATTCTGGACATCCTGCCAGCATCAGTTTAATCTCCTTTATTTAGGATTTACACCTGGTCTATGACCATCTCTCCAGGAACTAAGGACATCAGTCTACACCAGTGCCTGGGACATTTCAAGGTCAAAGGTGTGAATGTTCAATAAGGGCAGAGTGTGGTGAGAAAAATTAATGAGGGAGGGAAGGGGGTTTCTAGGTCAAGCAAGTCACAGATTTACAATGTATATCAGTATGCCGTTGAGCCTAAGACGTCTTGCAGCAATGAATTCTGCTAAAAGTTGTCCTCTCCCGGGTTTATTAAATATATTTGGTTAAATGCATAGAGTGATATGTATAGAGAATAACTATTAAACTCACAGAACATTTCAGTGATCCAGCAAATAATATGTAAAGAAAGGGGAGGAGACACATGGGGGATGTGGTTATTTTTCTATGCTCGAACAAGTTTGTGCTTCACAAAAGCAGTCTGTCTCTTCCTGGTCTCCAAAACGGTCCACTATAAAACATAAAATTTGCGCCTTAAAATTTTGAAAGAATATCCCTATAAAATCAATTAGGCCCCAGCAATCTTGGTGGTAATTATTTTATTTATTTTTAATTTCTTTAATGGTTGTGGATATATGTGATTTTTCTATTGTTCGTAGTTAGGTTAGATTTCTTTTCTCAAAAACAGTATTTATATTAAGGTTTTCCAACTACTAGAGAAATTTTATACATGTATCTAATATTTTTTAAAAAATCATTGCCACTTCTTACTATATTAATTTTTATTTATATGTCATGTGGAAATTTTCCTTTGTTCTTCCCTGAATTTTCTAAAACAAACATTTTTATATTTCTTTTTTATAACTATTATCATTATTACTTATTCCTACTTTACTTAAACATATCTGTTGTTATTCTTTTCTTTTTTGAATGTTGCACACATTATTTTTATTCCATCATTACCAGTTAATTAATATAAAACTTTGGGCTCTGGATATCCTTTTCATGTGTGTGCTTTGTTTTTTTTTTTTGTTTGTTTGTTTGTTTGTGGTACTGACGATGGAACCTAGGAGCATTCTACTTCTGGGTTACACGCAATCCCTATTATATATTTTTTTTGAAAGAAGGTCTTGCTAAATTACTGAGGGTCTCACTAAGTTCCTGAAGCTGGTAACAAACCTGGGATCCTCCTGTTTCAGCCTCTCAAGTACTAGGATTACAGGTGTACACCACTCTGCCTGACTTTGAGATTCCTTTTGAATAAGGTATTGGCAGTCTTCTATAAATCTGGAAATGGAATATTCTATTTATCATTTTCTAAATCATTTTAACATATAACATTGAGTCTTTATTTGTTTGAGAATTATTTTAGAATATTGTCCTGTACATTTTACTTTGTATATTCACTTAATATATATGGTTACTTTCTGATTTTATTACATTTATAATTGGTCAGGGTCCCTTCCACAGTCTGCCCCGTGAGCAGCATATCGCGAGAAGTGTGTGTTCCCGTGAGTAAACCCCTCCCTCCTGAGATGCATACCTTAAAAAGAAGAGCCCACCTCTTCTAGCTGCGGACACGGAGCTACGCCTGCAAGTCAAGCCTGGCGCACATGGCTGTAGCAGACACTGAAACCAGGCTGTGCGCTGCCCATTGAACCTGGCTCGGGGTGGGCGGAACAGAACAGCCAGAGGTCCCGGCAGTGACCAGGAGTGCCACTGAAAAAGTGCCCTTAAAAAAGCGGTGAGACCCAGGTGCCTCAACCCAGGGGGACCAACTTTCCAGACCAGGCACCGCCGGTGGCCCTACTCAGCTTGGCCAAAGACTGATGGCTCCTGGATCCCTCAACCTCCATCCTCCTTGCCAGTCCAAGGTAACTCTCAAGGTAGCGGGTAAGCCAATCTCCTTTTTGGTTGCCTGCTCAGTCCTTCCATCTTTTCAGGTCTTAGTTTTCCTTTTCTGATCTCGGTACAGAGGATTGACAGCAAGCTCTCCTGCTCACGCACTACATGCCCTCTAGTACAGGACAAAATTGCTCTGCCTGAAGCTCAGGCCACGTCTAAAAAGGGCTCTGCTACAACAGCCTCATGACAAATTGTCTTGCAGAGTCTTGGGGCCCACTAAGCTTCATTTTTCTCGGCATAATTCTCTTTAATGTTTTTATTTTAGCAGGTCCATCCGTTTACATAGTATGATGCTCTCACTCTCCAGATGCCAAACAGCCATAAGTATCAAACTCCCTAAACTCTGTTACTGATGCTCCTGACCCAAAAGCATGTTCTCATTTGACCAGACTGACCTAAACCCACTCACTGCTCTCATGATTTGCCTTTACTTTAATAGCTCCTCGTCTGTTAAAGTCTTCTTAAACGCACTTCACCAAGCTGTCCAGGGTAACCTCCGACTCCTGCTGCAGCCATACCCCCACCTGCCCACTTCTGGAGGACCCGACCTCTCCCGGCCAAGGGGCCCCCATGACACCCCCTGACAGCAGGAAGTAGCTTAAGACGCGGTCTCTGCCCATTATCACCAAAAGGCTGGGATGATTGGTCGGGGTCCCTTCCACACTCTGCCCTGCGAGCAGCACCTCGAGAGAAGCGTGTGTTCCCATGAGTAAACCCCTTCCCCTGAGATGCATACCTTAAAAAGAAGAGCCTGCCTCTTCTAGCCTCGGACAGGTGCGCAGGCCCCATGGAAACGCCCAGCCCCGATCCCAGGGAAAGCCATGCAATTAAAGTGAATGCCACGTGTACCGGACCTCTGTCATGTTTTTCACTCTCAGCCTGACCCACATTTTTATTTTACTTAACAATTTATTCAAGGACTGCAACCTGAATCATTTCTGCCTGAAAGTCTAGCATATCAATATTTCTAAGCATCAATAAGTGCTCAAACAAAATCTGTATTTTCTGAGTATAGGATATAAAGTTTCACAGAGTCCAAATAATACTTTCTCTTTAAAACACTGAAAAATTTATGTGCATATTAATGATTTATCTGCTAAAAATTAAGAAGTGCAGTAAATCTTCAAATACAATTTCAGTGACTTTAATTTTTTATTTCTCTATTTCCAAAATTTATTCAGAAGCTGTGTCATTTGGATTATAAACCTTGGAGCTATCCGGGCATGGTGGTACATGCTTGTATTTCAGCATTTGGGAGGCTAAGACAGGAGGATCACAATTCGTGCACAGCCTTAGCTATTTAGTGAGGCCCTTCACAATTCAGTGAGATGCTGTTTCAAAATAAAGAATTAAAAAAGGTGTGGTGTGACGGGCCCCGCCCATCAGCCAGTAAGTCCGAGAGCTAAGATGGCGCTGAGCGGAAATCTTCCCCAGAGCACTTAGGTGGTAAACAGCTTTCAGGAAGTGACGACAAGAGCATGAGATACACGGGAACACCGCATGCCATAGGGCAACAGCCAATGGACTGGCTGTTGCCATGAGTTGTGCACGTGAACAGTCTGCTGATTGGCTGTTGGGCTCTATATAAGGGGAAGATTTCTGGGGGGAGAGAGAGAGAAGAGAAGATTTACGGGAAGAAGATTTGCGGGAACTGTACAAGAACCTGGGGTAATAAAACTGCTTGAGGAAGATCGTGTAAGAGTCGTCACTGCGCGCGACAAGTGGTGGCCCGTACGGGGACCTTCGCTTTGATCAGAACCTCGGCAGTCCAGGGCAGCCGGCTGGTAAGTACTCCTTGACTCCGAAAAGGGAGGAGGAGGCTCCGTTTACGGAGGGTTATTTTCCCCGATCAAAGGGGGCTCCATTAAGGAGGATATTTAGTAAATAAGGCTCGCGGATAAGCGAGGCTCGCGGAAAAGCGAGGAACAGCGCTGTATTTTCCCCGATCAAAGGGGGCTCCATTAAGGAGGATATTTTTTAGTGTAAGTAAGTTAGAGAATCGGGCTGGTCCTGATTCGACAAGATGGGAAATAGTCCATCTCACCCATTGCATAAAGCATTGAAAGCTTTGTTGAAAAGTAGAGGCCTAAAGCTTAGGGACAAGACAATACAAGATTTTCTCGAACAAATAGATAGGGTAGCGCCATGGTTTACAGTATCAGGGAATCTTTCTTTAGCAAGCTGGGATAAATTGGGAAGAGACGTAGAACGCGCCGAAGAACAAGGTATTGTCACAGGAGGGACTCGGCCGCTTTGTCGGCTGATTCGTGCCTGTTTGGAAGAAAGGCGCTTTAGAAAATTTGTGCAGGAGGGCCAGGCAGCTTTAGACGGTGTAAAAGAGGAACGTTCAACTTCCTCTAAAGTGGCCAGTGAGGAGGATTCAGAGTCAGAGGGGGAGGATGAATCTGAGGAGGAATTAGAGGCCATTTGTAAACAAGTGAAAGCTTTTGAACTGATTAAAGAGGAAATTTCGCCTCCTCCGTATAACCCTTCTGCGCCCAGAGCAGGAGAAGGTGTCTCTTTTAGTAGTCAGATGTGGAGAGATGCGGGAATTTTTTTAGCAAATCAAGCTTTCCCAGTTTTCCAGCTGCAGGAGGGGGGAAATCGTTATCATGAGCCTTTGGACTTTAAAATAGTTAAGCATCTCGCAGAGTCAGTTCGCACATATGGGTCGTCAGCTGCTTTCACTATAGCAATAATAGAGAGTTTACATCGCTATGCCATGACCCCAGGAGACTGGCAAAATTTGGTTAGGGCCACCTTAAATCCTGGCCAATATTTGGATTGGAAAGCTTATTATATAGAATATGCCACTGAACAAGCTGCACGTAATCGAGCAGCAGGAAATTCAGCCTGGGATATAGACATGCTGATGGGCCAAGGACGATTTGCTAATCAACAGCTTGGGTATCCACAACAGGTGTATGAACAAATCAACAGACTCGCTACCCAGGCCTGGAAGGCCCTCCCTAACAAAGGAGAGGTATCTGGTAACCTTACAAAGATTACTCAAGGATTGACTGAACCCTTTTCAGACTTCGTTGCCCGTCTAGTAGAGGCTGCGGGAAGAATTTTTGGGGATTCTGACGCGGCCATGCCGCTCATTAAACAATTGGTCTATGAGCAATGCACTAAAGAATGCAGACAGGCCATCACTCCTTACAAACATAAAGGCCTAGAGGTGTGGATGAAGGTGTGCAGGGAACTCGGAGGACCCTTAACCAATTCAGGACTTGCTGCAGCCATTATACAGGCCTCCGGACAACAAAGTAAGAATAGTACCAAAAATGGCAATTGTTTTTCCTGTGGAGCGACAGGACACTTAAAACGAGATTGTCCTAAGTGTAGGGCGTCCCAATCTTATCCTTCTCCTCCTGAGTATTGTCGTCGATGTAGAAAAGGAAGGCATCCTACTTTTGAGTGCCGTTCGGTTAAAGATATCGATGGCAACCCCTTGCCCTATACTGGAAAGCAATCATCAAATACTCAGACAAAAAACGGGAGGGCGGGCCCTCGTTCCCAGGGCCCACAAAAATATGGGAACCCTCAGGTGTATGGGGCCATGGAGACACAGCCACCTCAGTGGCCCAATTTACAGCCTCCGGAACAGTCCGGCGAGCCACTCCAGGTTCGGCAGGATTGGACCTCTGTGCCACCTCCAGGCTGGTATTAACGCCACAAATGGGGGTTCAAATTATTGAAACAGATTTTCAAGGTCCTCTGCCACCTAATTCTGTTGGCTTACTTTTTGGAAGGTCTTCCTCTACCATGAAAGGACTTGTAGTCCATCCGGGGGTTATAGATGAGGATTATACCGGTATTATCAAAGTGATGGTTTCAGCGCCCCGGGGTATCGTTGCCATTTCCCCTGGGGATAGAGTGGCACAGTTACTTTTGCTTCCCAGTCTACATGGTATGTTTCCTTCAGCAGAGGGACGACGCGGTATTGGTGGGTTCGGTTCTTCAGGAAATGAGTTAATATCTCTTGCCTTTGATATGGGAACTCGTCCCTTGATAACCTTGGACGTGGAAGGCAAGCAAATCCTAGGACTTTTAGATACTGGGGCAGATAAAAGTGTCATCGCCTGTAAAGATTGGTCATCTTCATGGCCCACTCAAAAGGCTACCGGAGAACTTAGAGGTTTGGGTTATGCTAAAACCCCTGACCTCAGTGCTAGGGCTTTACATTGGAAAGATCAGGAGGGACATAAGGGGCAGTTTGAACCCTATGTGCTGGAGCTGCCAGTTTCCCTCTGGGGAAGAGATTTATTAGTGGACATGGGATATTCCTTACAAAATACATCTTATTTCCCCCAAGCCCATAATATTCTCCTTCGCCAGGGCTACCACCCTTCCTACGGGCTGGGAAAACACCTCCAGGGACGTAAAAGCCCAATTCCTACTAAAGAAAAGAGTGGTCGCGAGGAACTGGGTTTTGTGCAGTAGCCACTGAGGAGGCAATTCCCATTACCTGGAAGACGGGAGATCCAGTATGGGTTCCTCAGTGGCCTCTCTCCCGTGAAAAGCTTGAAGTAACAAGGAAATTAGTACAAGAGCAATTACAGTTAGGCCATATCCGGCCATCCACCTCTCCTTGGAATACCCCGATTTTTGTGATAAAGAAAAAATCTGGAAAATGGAGGTTATTACACGACCTCCGAGCCATAAATAGCCAAATGCAGATTATGGGGCCAGTCCAACGAGGGCTTCCACTCCTCTCTGCTATTCCGAAGGAGTGGCCACTTATCAGCATAGATATAAAAGATTGTTTTTTCTCCATCCCTTTAAATCCTGCGGATACTCCTCGTTTTGCTTTTACTGTTCCCTCTATTAATCAAGAGGAAATTGACAGTAGATATGAATGGGTGGTCCTCCCACAAGGAATGGCCAATAGCCCTACCCTCTGTCAATTATATGTAAATAGTGCTCTTGAGCCCGTAAAAACCAAATTTCCAGAAATTCGGTGTATTCATTACATGGATGACATTTTGTTAACCACAAAAAATCCCTCCATACTTGAGGAGGCTTATTGTCACCTTGTAAAGATTTTGGAAACTCATCAATTATTCATCGCCTCAGAAAAGGTACAAAGAGGAGAAAATATACACTTTCTTGGCAACATTGTTCTCCCCCATGCAGTCCTGCCTCAAAAATTAATCATCCGCACTGATCAACTAAAAACCCTCAATGATTTCCAAAAACTGTTGGGAGACATTAATTGGGTTCGACCCTTTTTACAAATTCCTAACCATGCCTTGAAACCTTTATATAATCTGCTCGTAGGCAATCCTCAATTAGATTCTCCTCGCGTCCTTACCGATGAGGCCCGCCATGCGTTACAATTAGTAGAACAAGCACTTACGAAAGCGTCTCTCCGTCGAGTGACCCCTGGACAGCCATTATGGGCTTGTATCCTGGCCACTGAAAAACAGCCTACTAGTGTTCTTTGGCAACAAGGACCCCTTCTTTGGATTCACCCCAAAGTCTCCCCTCAAAAGGTAGTTGAATATTATCCCACCAGTGTAGCAAGCCTTGCCCTTAAAGCCATTCAGCAGTGCATCCAACATTTTGGCAGAACGCCCGATAAGCTGGTGGTACCGTACACTGCTCTGCAAGTACAAACGCTGGTAGCCACTATTGATGATTGGGCTATACTTATGTGCTCTTTCAGTGGTGAAATAGACAATCATCTTCCCAAAGATCCATTGTTACATTTTGTTCTGGAACATCCTCTCATTTTCCCATTGGTCACTAAAAACAAACCTGTAGCTAATGCAATTAACATTTTTACTGATGGATCCAAAACTGGTGTGGGGGCCTACCTAATAGAGGGAAGCGATCCTGTTATCATCCAATATTCACATACCTCTCCACAACTGGTTGAATTAAATATTGTTTTAGAAATTTTTAAGAGAGTTTCTTCTCCTTTCAATTTATTATCAGATTCACAATATGTGGTTAATCTGGTTAGATCGCTTGAATGCGCGGGTCAACTCTCTTTACATACTCCTATTCATTCTATGGCTAGCCAAATCCAGATTTATATACATTTAAGAAAGACACCATTCTTTATCCAGCACGTTAGGGCACATACTGGATTACCTGGCCCTATTACATATGGAAATGATCTAGTAGATAAACTCACCAAGATACATATGATTTTTTCTCTTACTCAAATGCAACAGGCACAGGCATTTCACCGTCAATATCATGTAAATTCTAAAACATTACAACAGCGATTTAAAATCCCTCGACATCAGGCTCGGGAAATTGTAAAAACCTGTAATGCCTGTGCCCCTTTTTTACACCCCTCACATGTGGGCATTTGCCCACGAGGCTTGCTCCCTCTACATCTCTGGCAAATGGATGTAACTCACATATCTGAATTTGGAAAATTGAAATATATCCATGTTTCCATAGATACTGTCTCTGGAATTATTCATGCATCTGCTCATGCCGGGGAAAAGGCACATGACGTCGTCAATCATTGCCTTGAGGCCTGGGCAGCATGGAATATGCCTAAAGAAATAAAAACTGATAATGGCCCGGCTTATACTTCCCAAAAATTCACATCCTTTTGTTCACAGATGGGAATAACTCTAAAGCATGGCCTTCCGTACAACCCTCAGGGACAGGGTATTGTGGAACGCGCCCATCGTACTCTTAAAGAATGCTTGATAAAACAAAAAGAGGGAATTGGAACCAATATGAAACCGAAGCAGCGCCTATCCTTAGCCCTTTTTACTTTGAATTTTTTGCAATTAGATGTCAATGGCAAGACTGCTGCCGATCGTCATTTTGCCCCCTCGGGTACGAGCCAGGGTTTCGTGCGTTGGAAGGATGCCCTCACAGGGCAATGGAGGGGACCTGACCCAGTGCTCACATGGGCCAGAGGCTCTGTTTGTGTGTTTCCACAGAACGGCGCCGATCCTGTCTGGGTTCCAGAGCGGCTGACTCGTCTGGTGAAACAAAAGGATGATGAGCCATCGACTGATTCTTTTGGGGACCATGATACTGTGGAATTCCAAGGATAGGAAGTGATCCACAATGGGGGCTTTTGACTGCTTTTTCTTTTCTATTGCCTTTGAGTCATTCTGCTCAAGTTCTTCCCCGCTTAATCCTTTTACCTTTTCCCCTTAAAATTGGCACAGGAGCAAATTCTACTTTTGCAGGTTATAATTTTACTTATTAGAGCCTGACCATGGCCTTTCATTCTAACCTATTTGATCTGTGGCTTCTTTGTGGGATAAATGGCAGTTGCACGGATTTAGCTCCCCTTGTCATGATTAATGATAATGCGTTTATTGCCGCTAATCTTTCTTGCGAGCTTTCTGCATATCCTACAGATAACCGGTCATCGAAATTTGACAATTTGACAAGACGGTTGCGGTTGGAGATCATCAAAACCAATACTACTCAAGTTGACCCGGTGATGGCCCGCACCTTGATGTCCTGGATCCAACAAGCAGCTCGTCATTTAAAAGAGTGGGCTGGACTGGGTGCTCTTGGTCTTTGTCTGGTCTTACTGTGTATCTTATGTCTCTACTGTCTTAGAAAACTAATCCGTCAGCGCGCTACAGATCAAGTGCTCATAGCTCAGGCATTTGCAGCCATGGAGTTGGGACAATCCCCTCAAATATGGCTTGCGGCGATGGGAAAGTCTTAATGACAGGATGCCAGCTAGGACTGCACTCGGGACCCCGGGAGGGTGCATCCCGAGGAGGGCATGCTCAACTGCATACGGGTTGCCACTGATTCTTGTCCCGTCCCTGGCAAAAGGTGGTGGGCCTAGAAGCCCCTTCCAAACATACAGGGGTTGAGTCCTCTGTCCTCTCCTGTCTGAAAAAACAAAAAAGGGGGAACTGTGACGGGCCCCGCCCATCAGCCAGTAAGTCCGAGAGCTAAGATGGCGCTGAGCGGAAATCTTCCCCAGAGCACTTAGGTGGTAAACAGCTTTCAGGAAGTGACGACAAGAGCATGAGATACACGGGAACACCGCATGCCATAGGGCAACAGCCAATGGACTGGCTGTTGCCATGAGTTGTGCACGTGAACAGTCTGCTGATTGGCTGTTGGGCTCTATATAAGGGGAAGATTTCTGGGGGGAGAGAGAGAGAAGAGAAGATTTACGGGAAGAAGATTTGCGGGAACTGTACAAGAACCTGGGGTAATAAAACTGCTTGAGGAAGATCGTGTAAGAGTCGTCACTGCGCGCGACAGTGTGGGGGTGTAGACTGAAGGTAGAATGCCTCTGGGTTTCATCCCCAGTAGCGCAAAAAAAAAAAAAAAAAAAAAAAAAAAAAAAAAAAACTTGAGGTGATTATAATTTCACTGGTTAAAAGGGAAGTTTATCAGTATGAAAGTATTGCTTATTATCTTTAATATTGCTTTGAATTTTACTTAATTTGAAATTTAATAGCATCATTCATAATTTGTGTTTGATAATCTTTACACTTTAGAACTACAATTCCCACAAGTGGTCTGGGATCCTTGGTGTCCCTGAGAAGATTGGTCAGAAAGCTCATGAGGCTGGTGTTGCTGGGATGATTCTACTCTGTCCACAGTTTTCTCTAAGGAATACGCATTGGATCTTCTCAGTTTTCACATTGGGTGGTGATGTCATCACCCTGACAGATAATAGAATGTGTGCTTGTGCATTTTCCTGTTTTAAAATTTTCTCAATTGTTGCAAGACTTCAAAAATAAACCCATAGAAGCTCTCTGTGATTTGGGGTTAGGTAAAGACTTTTTTAGGATAAAAAGAATGATCCATGATATTAAAAAAAGGATAAAGTGAATTGCATCAAAGTTTAAAATTTCCCTGAAAGACACTTTGAAAGGAAGAAAGGAAAAAGAAATAAAGGAAGGAAGGAATGAGTAGAAAAAATCACAAAACCCATATCTAATAAAGGGCTGGTATCCAGAAGATATAAAATAGTAACAAGAGTCAGTTATAGGCAAACAACCCAATGGACAAAATATCTGAAAAGTTTTGTACATCACCAAGGAAGAGACGCATAGGAAAACGTACATAAGTATACACTCACCCAACATCATTGATCATTAAGGAATTATAAATTAAATATAAATAAAATAATACTACACATCTATTAGAATATTAAATATTTCTAATTGACAATATCAATACCAGTGAGAACATTGAGTAAATGGGACTCTCATATTTTGTTAGTGGAAATGTAAAACTTGGTCACCCGCTTTGGAATTTATTCATATGAAAATTATTACAAAGTTAAACATGTACCTAACATATGACCCAGTATTCCTGCTCCTGGGTCTTTACCCACAGAAATGAAAACATTAGTCCACATAAACTCTTGTTGCCAAAAATTTCACAAAAGATTCCTTTGTAATATCCCCAAATAAAAAAATCCCCACACATCCACTGACCAGTGAATGGGTACAAAAAAAAAAAAAATCATGGTGTAGCTACATAACAGAATATTCTTCAGGAATAAAAAGGACAAAATTAGTAATAACACAGATGATGCCAAAAGCATTATGCTAAGTGAAAAATAAGACTTCATAAGCTAAATAATATGTGATTCCATTCACATAATATTTGGAAAAGACAAGACCATTCAGCCACAAAACAAGACTAGGAGCAGAGAAAGGTGATTGATCTCAAAGGGACCCACGATATTTTGCATCTCAATTGCGGTGATGATTATACAGCTAGATAGATTCACCAAAGTTGATAGAACTGCCAAAGAGTGAAATTTAATTATATATACACCAATCAACCTGATCAAAGGAAATTTGTAATAGAATCTATATCCACAGATATAATCTACATAGACAAAAGCTCCTTGGAGTCCTCATTAATAAATATTCTGACACCAAGAGCCGAGAAACATTATTATGGGTCATGATGAGAATGTTTTCTTTCATATGTGATAGCTACCCAGAAAAAAGGGAAAAAGGGACTTTAGATAGTTAAGGATAGTGACTAGTAGAATAGAGAAACGGGACAAGGAAGGCAGGGAGAGGGAAAGAAAGAAACAAACGATGCCGTGTCCAGGTATAAAGGTGTTACCACCAATCTCGCTAACATGCAGAAGGAGAGTCCTTTAGGGAAACTCACCAACACCTGTGTGCATGTCGGTCTATGTGACTTTGAACTTCACTGTGATGTATAATTCCAACGGGCCAATAAAAGTATAAAAATCATAATTTGTATCAACTTTTAAGTTATATCTCAATGCAGCAATATACTATTTAATTTCTTAACTGGGAGACTTCAGCTTTTATAAGGTAAATTTGAATGTGTAACTTACATGTTTAAAATATAATGTCTTACTTCAGTCTTATGTAACTTTTTTATTTCTCTACCTCACCAGGTGTGGTGGTGTATGCTTGTCATCCCAGTACTTAGGAGGCTGGGACCGAGGATTGAAGGTTCACAGCCAGCCTCAACTACTTAGTGAGGCCCTCTGCAACTTAGTGAGACCCTGTTTCAAAATAAAGAATAAAAAATAGAGGCGGAGAGCCGAGTGTGGTGGCTCACGCTTGTAACCTCAGCATTCAGGAGGCTAAGACTGGAGTATCACGATTCACGGACAGCCTCAGCTACTTAGTGAGACCCTCCACAACTTAGTGAGACCCTGTTTCAAAATAAAGAATAAAAAATAGGGGAGGAGGTGTAGCTTGGAGGTCAATGCCCCTGGGTTCCATCCCCAGACACCCCCCCCAAAAAAAAAGCAGGGCTGGAGTGTAGCTTGGAGGTAGAATGCAAAAATAAAATTTTTCTACCTTTTGCTATGTGCAATTTTATTTTTCTCTTTTATTTGGAAAATATTATTTTTTATCTTTGTATTAATCTTTGAGTTTAGTTTCAAAACATACGAAATACTTCTTTTTCTAAATATCAGCGTGAAAATTAAACCAACATCTTTTTTTTTTTCCCCAAACACATTGTGAAACCAGGAATTAACCAATATACCCATTCTATTCTACTCTGATCTATGACTCGGGGCATGGGCTATGCTCATGAATTATTGTCATAATTCTAATTATTTCCAGTATAGATTTCTCAATTTATACACATGCATTCTATTTTAAAATATATGAGAACAATTGCTATGGCTTGGATGTGAGGTGTCCCCAAAGATTCACATGTGAGGGTGTGAAGGCTTGGTCCCTAGGGCAGCAGGACTCAGAGCTGGGCTTGGGGAGTGGCTGAGTCCTGAGGGCTCAGATCCCATGGATCAATAAATTGATTGATGGCATCGCCGGAGGTGGTAAAACTGTAGGAGATGGGACCAAGTTGAAGGAGAGGGTCCTTGGGCATGTCCTTAGGGTCTACCTCTTGTCCCTCCTAACACTGCTTTCTGGCTATCAAGAGATTTCCTTTGCCATGCCTTTCTGCAATGAAGCTTTGGCTGGCTTCAGGACCAAAGCAAGAGAGCTTGTGGTACACAGACTGAAATCTCGAAAACTGTGAGCAAAAATATGTCCTTTAAGTTGTTCATGTCAGGTTTTTTTTGTTTGTTTGTTTTTTGTTTTGGTTACAGCAATGAAAATCTAACACAACAATCACCTACATTAAAATATGTATTAAGTCTGATATTTATAAATTCCTCTTATTCTATCATGAAATGTCTGGGAGTCAGGGTTTTTTTTTTAATTTATTCTGTTTATGTTGCTGTGCCATCTGTTCCTTCTTTCTCCATGTCACCATCCTGAGAGGCTTGTCCAGAAGACCTACACCTTTAGGACCTGAAATCCCATGGCTTTCTATTAGATTTGGCCTATCTAGTTAAGACCTTGGAAGAAAAAGAAGAGTAATTTTATATTAAAAATTGCTAAATGTGAGCTGGTGTGTGTGTTCTTTAACGGAAAGCTACCAATCACATCATGGTGGTTTGACCTACAGAACAGCGTATATCATAAGTGGCGTAACCATTTCATCTTCTCTCTCCTGGGACCTGCATATAGTGACTGTTGCTGCTGCCCTTGGGTTCTTGCCCCACGTCTTACCTTGTGGTTCTCCAATGTCCCATCCACCTGTTGAAATCAATCTCTTTGTAAATAAACTTACATTATCCGAGTCTGCATTTCCATCAACTTTGTGCAGACTGATTATTCAAAAGTTTGGTCAAGAGATAGCTTGAGTCTCTACATAATTTTGTCTGAAACATGTGGAGCTTTTTCAATCTACATGTTTAGGTCTTTTCTTTTTTTAATTCGGGCACTACTTTTCAATTTCTCTTTGTTTGTGGGTACCTTCCTCAGAGTAACATATAGTTTTGATGTTACATTCTTGTTCTCTGTCATCATTAACCACTCTCTCTTTGCAGCCATGATCTTGTCTTATGGCGCCATATGCTGGGGACACAATCACATTTGCCCTTTGCATCACCCATTTGGTTTTCCATAAGATTAGTTCTTCCCTTTACTTATTATCTTTACATTATTAATTAATGGTATTTTTTGTTAACCCCACCCCAATGTTCATTTTGATAGAATAACTTTTTAGATAGCTTTTGCTTTTATTTCACAGGAATTTGATCTTTTTGTAAATTATTGACACTTTTTTTGTTAAATTTGCTTCTGTTCCCTGTAGTAATTCACTTTCTAGACTCTGCTCCCCTACTAAAACTTTAAGATGGGATTGAATTCCTATGTCCTATAATGTCTTGTCCTTAAAGAGTCATTCATTCTACAGATTTCCACAGCTCCATTTAGTGTTCGTTTGGGGGATAAGCAGACTCCCAGCTTCGCATAGCCATCTGAAAGAAAAGATTACACATACAGCTCCTGTTCCTGCACCTTCCAAGCCATAAAGGTGCAAGACTGTGAGGGTCTTCCACCACCAGATTCTGCATCATGGTAATTAGGTGCATGAGATAACCCAATACATAATTTGTCTTACCATCAGTATTGCTCCTGGTGTTCTTCCATTCACAGCTTTGTGCCTGCATAGCATACTGAGCCACTCCTATCCTCTTTTCCCACCTACTTATTTTGTGCTCTATTTTTACTTTGCTTCTTGGTTCTAAGAGGAATACAGAAAAACACCTGTTGATGGTGAGAGGAAATGGGAAGTGGTGCCTTAGATGGCTGCTTGGGAAATACCTGTGTAGATGACAGATCATTGCCTGCTTTAACATTTAGAAAAGACCCAAAGGAACTGAGCCAATGGTTTGACATTAGTAGACCTGAAATCTTCTCTGTTACTAGAGACCCCAAAATGAGCTCTATAACAGGAGGCAAAACATGGGTAGACCACTGCACAGACTGGAAAGTCTAATGGCCTCCTTATTCATGGATATTCTTCACAAATTATGAACATAAATGGATCTGTACTTCTTTGTTGGAGGATGTACTGGAGATGAAACCTGAGGGCATTTTACCTCTGAACTATAGCCTCAGCCCTACTTTTTATTCTTTATTTGAAATAGGGTCTCATTGAGTTGCAAAGGGCCTAAGTAGCTGAGGCTATCCATGAATCGTGATCCTCTAGTCTCAGCCTCTCGAATGCTGGGATTACAAGTGTGTGCCACTATGCCCGGCTTGAACTTCTATTTTTTAGTATTGTTTTGAGCTCTTTGCCCCACATTTTTATATGTAAGCTCAGAAAAACTGCATCAGATACTAACAGAAGCTTGAAAAGTACTTCTGACCCAATATACAGTGTTAAAGTATAAGATAAATGTTGAGAAAAGTAAAGCTTAGTTTGGAAAGTCAAAGAATCCTTTTCTTATTGTTGCCTTTGATGGTATCAAAGTAAGATTTACAAAGACCACATTTAAAAGTCAACTTAATTCTTTTTAGATATCTTTGCCATTATCAACTATCATATTTATTGCTTGGATTCAGAAAAGAATCTGTATTTTGCAGGGTTTAAGATTTATATACTTTTTAAGAAAAGGAATATAAAATTATGAACAGAAATTTAGTACAAAATCATTAGTTAGAACAAAAAAAGATTACTTAACACTTGACAGTTTGTATAGATTAATTCCTATTTCAAATAATTATTTAATTTTTACTGAAATAATTCAAAAATAATTAAATATTACTTCTTGTTTGAGTGATAAAATTATTTACTTTAATTAATGATACTTTATAAAATAGCTTTTATTGTTACAAGTAGCATTGGTATTGCCATATAGATTTTTTGTGTTATTATCAAATTTCAGAACTATTCTATTAAGTTTTTTCTCTTTCATTTTATTTTGGTAAAAAGTAAAGTAAGATTTCTAATCATTTATAAGTGTTCAGTTGATCAATGTTAAATATATTCATATTGCTGTGAAATAAATTTCTAGAATTTTTTATTTTGCAAATCTAAAACTCTATAACCATTAAACCACTCTTCTATGCCCTCACCTCCACTCTTAGAAACTCACATTGGGCTTTCTGCATCTATGAATTTTACTAGTCTAGATACTTCATATAAATGGAATTGGTATATTTCCTTTTGTGAATGGCTTATTTACTTAGAATAATATCTCCAAAGTTAATTGATTCTGTACCATGTATCTGAATATCCTCTCTTTTTAAGGCTGAATAGTATCCCACTGTAAGTATAACCCACATTTCATGTATCCATTGTCTGTCCATAGACACTTGGGTTGATTCTGCATCTTGTTATTATAAATTATGTTGCTATGAACATGGATGTACAAATTTCTCTTCCAGAAGCTGCTTTCAGATTTTCTGGCTATATACTCAGAAGTGAGATCACTGAATCATTCATATTACTTTTTATATAAACTATAAGATATAGAAAAATTCCCCAGTTCAATCATCTGACTCCATACATTTCAGACTTTGCTTCTTCTTCACCATGAACTCCAAGTGCCCACCAGGAGAAGACGTAGTCATATCCTGCTGCCCCTGAGGTTCTGTGTCAGAGCATCGACTGGGTCAGCAGAGGATGGTCTCTGTTTCTCTGAAAGGCATTCCTACACCAGGACAGCGAGCAACACCATACACACTCATAGAAATGACCGTACATTATATAAGTCTATCCCACTGAATCTAAACTGAATGTCTCTTCAATACATCTTCTCTGTAGTTGTCAGATCACAGGTCCATCACTCCACAGGTGTACCCCTCTGCTTCTGTCTCTAAGCTTTGGAGCCATGGAAGTGAGCTAGCAAAACAGATCAGACTTTTCTGAAAGCACTTTCTTCACTTTTCTCCCTGTCTTTGAGAGTTCCATGTGGATATTTTCTTTTCTTTATAACTCCACGTTTTCTCTAAGCATATGTTTCTTTTTTTCTTTTCTGCATTTGTTTAAAAAGTCAACAAATAATGGGAGTAGATTGACTGAGAAAACAGTCTTTTTAAAATGCTCCTCCCCTATCTTAGATTAATGTAACTAGTACTGTAGCTTTCTCTCTCATACTTGACTTTTTTATGTTTAGTTTGTATTTAGTGGCTTGATTCTCCTGCTTAGGTCAATGTTTGACAAATTTTGACAATAGAAGGACACTTTAAATGGCCTTTAGAAAGAAAAATCAACACTTGTTTAAAGGCCATTGCATAACTCATGACCCGCTTCCTGCTCACGCCACTGAGCACCAATGCTGGAGGCGGCAGGTGACCTGCATTTCTTTCTGCTAAATTACTTTGTGCTATGTACGTGTGGAACTATCAATGCACACCAAAAGTAATGTGCACAAAATGAAAAGAAAATCCTGTACATTTTATGAAGTTAGCACAAATGGGAAAATAATGCAGGGAACAGACAGATAACCAAGGATGGAGATACAGGAGGACCAGTCCTTATCCCTGGAGACAAGGGCAGAGTGACTTCCAGGTCCTCAAAGTGCATTTCAAAGGGGCAAAGTCACTCATCTGGTCAACAGTGGTCGTGAAAAGCCAAGGTCAAACACCAAAATGACTGTGCCATGGTGTTTAAGGGAGATCTAATCTATGTTGCACAGTCTGGATTTAGGGCTCTTCAATTCTCTACCTCATTTGAATTGGAGCAGGTAAGCTTTTCCTGCTTTGCATCTTGGATTTAGCATCCCTAGAAAACAAGCCTTCTAGCTTTGTTGTCTTTGGTCATTTGGGGCCCAGGATTTGATCACGGACTTTAACTTTGTGTTGATACCATCGGGTTTCAAGATTTTGTGATCTCCAGGATAATTTTCTTCAAAGAAGATGTCAAATGTAGGCTTTATAGTAAAGCAGATCAAGACTCAGATCCAACGCATACTAACCATCTGTGACCTTCAGTACATTACTTTATCTGAACTTCAAGTTTTTCATCTGTAAATTAGGAATAGCAGTATCTTTCTTAGAAATCCGTAAAGATAAATTACAGAATTAGACCTAAGGTCCAGAGAGACAGTACCTGGTACATAATTTCCTTTTCTACCAAAATTCTTTTCTCAGTTCTTGGTCCAAATCATAAATTCATATTATGTATATAAAGTTACTAGTATTTTTTAAACATTACTGCATTATATATCCCAGGAATGTAAAGACATATCTATAAAACTCCATTTCAAACCTAAGCTTGTATAAATACTATCTTTCTAAGAAAAATAAAAAGACTGGGAACCATTGAAATGAGAAGACAAGATGGAGAAAAGGAAATAAAATGACTTAAGATATATGGGGATCACTGGAGATCAGCAAAGCTTGCAATCCTGAAATATATTTGAGGAATCTGAACTCAGTCAAGACATGATAGGACTTAGGACCTTTCTATCTCTGATTCACCCACTCCCCAAAACTATTTCCAAAGCTCAAATATTTATATTCCACATATTCTATCCATATTTCCACCTCTAAACTCTCACTCACTTCCCTTTACTGTCCTCTGGAATACTCCCTCTCTTCACCTTTGCACGTCTAAACCATCCTTTGGAGTCTTGTTATATTTCTTCCATAAAGCCTCAGTGGCTACTATGAAAAGAAATGGAGAGAAGGCATGCTAAACCCTCTACTTCATTTGAATTAGAGAAGACAATTTTTTCCTCTTTTCCACACTGAGCTCCCATGCAAGGTCTCAAAGATTTTCTTCTGGCTTAAATAGTAGAGTTGGACACTATTACTTTTGATCTGATTTTCTCCATCTATCTGATAACCTCCCATATAGATGTTTATCTCAGCTACAGGACTGACTTCTAACAAAAAGACAAATTTTTAGTAGGTATGGACCGTCTATATCATATCTTTTAGCAATGTATCATAGGGTACTTGAAATCATTACATTATTTGAGCATTCATTATATTTTAATCAAGATTTATTTAAGACTTTATCCCTATTATGGGTTGAATAATAATTCCTAAAAAATTTATATGTTGTAGACCTGTGAGTCTCTGGGACTAAGATCTCGTTTGGAAATAGCATTGTTGAGGTCATAAATCAAGTCATGTGGGTTCTTGACCCACTCTGCCCAACGTCCTTATAAAAGGGATAAATTTGGACACAGGCATTCACATAGGAGAATGTCATTCAGAGGCGAAGGCAAAGGGCAAAGGAAGACAGAAACTAGGCAGTGTCAAGATTCTAGAGATCACCAGAGCCAGGAGAGAGGCCTGAACAGATTCTCCCTCACAAGTCTTGAAAAAAACCAACCCTCCACCACTGGATCTTGAACTTGTCACCTCCAGAAGCAGGGGACAATATATTTCTGTCGTTTTTAGCGCTCCAGTTTGTGGTACTTTATTATGACAACCCTACGTAAGTCACTGAATGCCTGGAGAGGGAAGTAGACCAAGGCCAGAATCAATGGAATTCTCCACCTAGCTTCCTTCGACCAAGAGGAAACTGCAGGAACCTGCAGCTGCCTCTTAGCAGCTTATGGGTCCTGCAGTGAAGGAGCATGGTCCTAGAGAGTGTGGAAAATGTTGGAGCATGTCACACTTGGAGAGCTAAGTCCGTGTGAGTGGAGAGTTTAGAAAAGCAGAGGTTTAGAAAGGCTCGCTAGTAAGACTTGGCCTGTGTCTCTCAGGTAACACCGTTTAGACAGCAGGAAAGTAGAGGGCCTGCCCGTGGATGCCCATGGACACAGCGGCCATGGCCAACCCAGAGGGAGACCTGGGTATGGACTCTCTTTGAGCTCCTCTGCCAAGGCAGGAACCCTGAAGGATTCAATCAGCACTGGATGCAGCACACTCAGAAGGAGATTTGGTGGTGTTAAACCTGGAACAGACTCACTGCACATGACCATCAGCACAACCATGCTTCTGGGACTGTTCCTTCCCTTCATTTCCACTTTAAAAAATGCCCAGAGTCTTAAGTTACAGACTTAGAAGAGGGTAGTGAAATAAGCAATAAACAACCCCACAGAGGAAACACATGGAGGCTTATGCGTCCTGAAATCATAAGAGGGCAATAAATCCTAGGAGAGCCTGAGATCCATTCCTCTGTCACTAAGCCTCTTCTCAAAGATAAGGAACTGCCATAGAAAGAAAAGGTAAGAAGTCTCTTTTCATCTTTTCAGGCATCTGATACTTGGAATTAATTCCAAGGAGAGAGAAAAGAGGTAAAGAGTGAAGAAATAGATTGATAATGCCAAGAACTCACATGCATATTGCTTCGTGTGTTAAAGAGTGGTTTTTATAGCTGTGATTACCTTTTATCCTCTCAGAAACCCTATGAGGCAGATTCTATTATCTGCCTATACAAATGAGAAAACAGTTATTCATATTTTTTTCTAAAAATGAAACTCAGAACTGGCGTAAGTTCATATACCTAGTAATTACCTGCTGAAACCTCCTGTTCAGAATTTCTAGCTGCAAATCCTATGTCATTTCCACCAAGACAAGAAAAGGAGCAGCAAGGGCAGGAGTGGATAATAGCATAAGGGGAAGACAAGGGGTGTGAGATGTTTGGCCCATATGATAATGGCTTGGGCCACAGGGTGGGGCTACTGGGGGGGTGGAGCCTTGAAAGAGTGAGGTCTTGTGAGGTCTGGGGCCATTGGAGGTGTGCTCTTGAAGGTGATTGTGGGTAACACAGTTTAGACAGCAAGAAAGTAGAGGGCTCCTGACATAATGACATTGTCATAGGCCCAAAGGCAGAAAGGCTAAGGAACCATGAGCTGAACTCTCTGAAACTATGAGCCAAAATGAAGCTTTTCTCCTTATAAGTTAATATTCTCAGGTATTTTGTCCCTGATAGAAAACTGACCAACATACCTTGTATACCTCTACTTCCCCAGTCTATTTAAAGCTATGAAGGAAAAATTTTAAAGACTGTAAAGTACTTAAAACAACTAATTAGTCTTTGGGATACGGCTCATGTCCCAGTTACTGTGAATGAGTCCAAAACTGTTAAGTTTACATACTTAGTGGTAGTCTCTCAACTTTGAAATATGGATAAAACCCCATTTGTCGAAGCATTCTTGAACAATACCTGCTGTAAAAAATAATTAGGTTTTATCTTAATTACTTTATTCTATATCATATATGTTATATATTACTTTATTAGATATTATTATATATTCCAAGGACGTTTTGCTTCTAATGTAGCTTTGTAATATTAATAACTAAACAGGATGTATTATGTGGACGTAGTCAAAATGGCAAAGAATACAATGTGTGAATTCCTAGATTCATATAGTTTATTAATTCACCCAGATATTGAGCAACATTGATATACTGCCCATGGGTACCAGGAAACAAAACTATGTAATATGTGACTGCTTCAGACCTCAGAATTGGAGAGGAGAGAAGAACATGGAAGACAAGGATGATAGTGTAGAGAAGGCTGGGCCACGCAGCTGATGGGACAAGCAAACACATGGACAATGGAAGGGCTCATCCAGCCTGCTGAGGAAAAGATGGGCTCAGATGGTCCTGGTGTTAGACCGAAGAGCTTAACAGGTCAATAATAATGGCAATAATAATAGTAATAACACAACATCTTCTTGATGCTTACAACATACTAGATACTCTTGTAGCACTTAATATCTATCAATTCCTTGACTCCTTACAATTCTTATAATAATGAGGATGCAGGTCCTCATGATTCCCATTTTATAGACAAAGCAACCAAGATTCAATACAAGGATTTCTTAAATGATAGAACTGGAATTTGAATTCAGCATGTGCATACCTGGAGCACGGATTGAATTCAGCCTCCCTTTATCCATTTCCTACCTACACGAATTAGCCTCAGGGCTATGGCAAAGAAAAGGGAGTAAGGCTGCGTAGAGAGGGTAAGTTCATAGATGCCAACAACAGCAAATCGTACAGGCCTTGCTTGACATATGAACAGCTCTAAATTTATCCTAACATATTTAATTAGACAAAACTTGCCAGTGGATCAAATGTATGACTCCAGCATACATATCTTGCTTCTATCCCTTAGACTGTATCGCTCTGGCAGAAATATACTCCCCAGTCCCCTCCACTCTAATTCTTTCCCATCTTTTAAAACCCAGCTCTTGTATGCTTCGAGTGAGCTATTCTAGCACAAATAGCCCACGCCATATAATCCAATAATCCTTCCTGGTACTGTGCACTCAACTTTCCTATGGGTATATCTAATCATCCCATATAGGTCACAGACTCTAAAAGCTGGAAACCATGTCTGATTTCCCTTCTATATTCCCACAGCATCTAGTTAAGTTAGTGAGCATCTAAAAGTTAAGGAATGAACACTAATAAATTGATAAGCCACAGTAAAAATGAAATCAGTTATTATTACTATTTCCCAAAGCACAGATATCCCAGCATCTCTATCTGCGTTTTCAGAGTGCTTGTTACATAATCAAGAGACTTAAATTTCAACAATAGATAATTATAACTTGCTTGGCAAAAGCCCAATCTACTGCCCAGATTAAAGGAGAAAGATGAAATAATAAAAATAAATCACAACACATGTATTAGCTTTAACTGGTCTTCTAATTTTACTTCATAATAGATATTATTTTCAGGATAATAATTATATTTTTAAGATCAGAAGGTCAATTTAGTGTTTATGTTATTTTCTTACACCTTCCAATTCACCAATCATCAGCCCTACTATTCAAACAGAATTTAATTTTAATTAGCCTTGACATTTGAGAGAGTATTTTTAAAGACCTTGCAAGTAGGAAGTTCCACATCCTTCTATAGTAGTCCATCCTTCTTAGTCAGTTCTTCCTATGTTTAATCTAAATCCCACACATTGCAGTTGAGGCCCATTTCCTCTTCTTTTGACCTTCACTGTGTAAATGAAGAATAGTTGATGGTCATCAATTGTAACCATACCAAATTCTTTTTTTTAAAAGAAAACATGCTATTAAATAATGCCTCTCTTGTTTACTTGAATTAGCATAGTTATTTTAACCTTCTTGTTTCTTAACTATTTTTATCTTCACTTGAAAATTCTTTTCAAGTTCTCTAAGTCCTTTAATACGGAATCCACAGTTTAAAAACGGAGCCCAGAGAACGCCTGGCTAATGCTAGACATAAATGAAAAATGCCCTCATGACTCCTGGTTTCTGTACTTCTATCCTTGCCTTGCAGGACACTTCTTCTCATTCCTCCATGCATACTTCCATGCTTCATTGCCAAGCGAAGGAAGGGGACAAGCAGAGGTTCCTTTGTAGTAATCATTGCTCTACCTCAAGATTGTTTGTTTGTTTGGTTTTGGTACTGGTAATAAAAACCAGGGTCATTCTACCTTTGAGATACACCCCTGGCCCATTTTTAGTTTTTAATTTGAAAGAGGGTCTGGGTAAGTTGCTGAAGTTGGCCTTGAACCTGTGATCCTCCATCTCAGCTTCCCAAGTACTGGGATTACAGGCATGCACCACCACAAGCAGCCCAGCTGCAAGATCTTAAAACTTTTAACTGAAATTCTCTGTGGATATCCTACCATTTGCCTACATTTCTGAGGACTCCACATTAACGATGAAAACTTAAGTGTCTACTTTTCTTTTTCTTTTTCTAAATTTACTGGCCACCTTTTCCAGGCCACTCCTCTCCCATGCTGTCATATATTCTAATAACTATTCTCTGAATTTGGTCTTCTGTCCAGTGATCTTCCATAGGCTGTCCATAATCCAATTTCCTAATAAGAGTGATAAACATTTCCTGCAGAATATAATTTAAAACATGTTTATGTCAAAATAAAATGCACTTAGACTTCCAAATCCACCTTTCATGGTCATAATAAATGAGTCTGACAAGGTCTTTTTCCTCATGAATACTCAGTAAGCCATCCAAGTTTAAAACAAAAGCACAATTTAGGTCACTTTCTTTTGACTTTAAAAATGCAAACTCATCCATTACTATGTTTTTCTTCCACTAAATGTGATCTTGTTGCCAATTTTCCAGAATTGCTTCTCTGCCTTGCTCCTCACCACACATTCAAATTACTTCCCAATATCGGATCTTGGATTTTTTGTTGTTAATACTAAAATCCTCCATATTTCTTTGAAAATCTACATTTGATTTTTTTTTAAATAACAGTAATACAACCTGACAATTCCATCACACTGGGCAATTCACTGCCAAAAAAAATTAAAGTGCATGTCTAGTGAAATGGATTACTACATATTGTCAAAATCACTAGAGCCTGTAACCTTAAGTATATCTTTGGTTAGTATTCCATATCACTTCAATTTCAAATGTAATTCTGTGTTCAAGAACTTCTATTTCATTCCACCTTTGGGGGAAACTTTTTGTTTTTTGGTTTGTTTATTGTGGATTTTTCTTTGTTATTTTTTAACAGTATGCTTAGCTCTTTGGGTCTGTCTTAATCCCTAAGCATTTTTAGTCTAGAAAAAAATTTTAACCCAGCTTCCTGAGATCATTGAAACCTGGAAAATATAACAACTTTACTTAGCTGATAGAAAAGAAGCCATGAAGTAACTCCAGTTGCCCAAGACATTAATAAGGAAACCAAAAGCCCAAGAATCAAGAATACTTAGTTTCTGATGCAATTAAGACTTCTAGTTTAAAATGTTGGGAGGAATTGCTCTAACAAGCTCTTCTGCTTTCAAACAATTCCACTCGCTAATCCTACTAGTTTCTTTAATGCTCCCCTGCATATATTACTTTCAGCTCATTTTGCATGCCCATGTTCTCAGCTTTATTCTGGGTGTCTTTAACTAAATATTAACTGTATCAACAATATCCCCTCAAATCTGCTCCTTCTCCTGGTACTCCCATGTCTCTGAATTCCCCATTCTCTTACTTACCTAGGCCAAGAACTTTATAAACAGAGGAATTTTGTTTTTCCTTCTTTCATTAGACCATCTTCAATTTTGCCACTACTCTTCTTTAATATTTTACAACTGTGAACTTAAACCACTCTCTGGCCACGTAACAAGTACCTTAATTTGTTGAATTTCCCTCCAATTCATTTAAGCCCTTATCCACTTTAGACTGGTATTTCCAATAAGTCTATAGATAAGGGAATATAGATAAAGAAAGGACCGTGTGTGTGTGTGTGTGTGTGTGTGTGTGTGTGTGTGTGTGTACCCGCGCACGCACACTCATTTGCATGCATGCTATTATTTGTGTCTGGGATGTTCCCCAAATGCACATATGTTGAAGATTTGGTTCCCAGTTGCAGTGCTATTTGGAGTTTGTAGAAAAATTAAGTGGGGCTTTGTTAGAAGAAAGTGGTCACTGCATTCGAAGTGTGTCCTTAAAGGTAATGTCTTGTCCCTGGACTCTCTCTCTCTCTTCTCTCCTCTCTCTCCTCTCTCCTCTCTCCTCTCTCCTCTCTCCTCTCTCCTCTCTCCTCTCTCCTCTCTCCTCTCTCCCCTCTCCCCTCTCCCCTCTCCCCTCTCCCCTCTCCCCTCTCCCCTCTCCCCTCTCCCCTCTTCTCTCTCTCTCTCTCTCTCTCTCTCTCTCTCTCTCTCTCTCTCCCTCCTTCCTGCTACCATGATCTGAGCAGTTCTGCTCTACCATGCACTCCCACCACAATGTTCTGCCTCGCCAAAGGGCCAGGGAAGTGAATCAAGTGAGCATGAAGTGAAGCCTCTGAAACTGTGAGCCCAAGTCACTCTTTCCTGCTTTAAAATAATTTCTCGGGTATTTCATTACAGCAACAGGAAGCTAATAAAATGATAATTATGCTAACTAAATACATACACATATATATTAGCAAAATATAGAAGCTAGGCGTGGTGGCCCATGCCTGTAATACTAGTACTTGGGATGCTGAGACAGGAGGATCCCAGTTCACAGCTAGCCTCAGTTACTTACTGAGGCTTTTTGCAACTTACTGAGACTTTGCTTCAAAATAAAGAATAAAATAGGACCAGGGGTATAGCTCAGAGGTAGAATGCCCCCGGGTTCAATCCCCAGCACTATATATATATATATATATATATATATATATATATATATATATATATATATATGTGTGTGTGTGTGTGTGTGTGTGTGTGTGTGTGTGTGTGTAGAGAGAGAGAGAGAGAGAGACCCATAAAATACATAAGACTACATTTACACATAAAACACATATACACATAATAAAATACATATATACACACACAGCCTACTAATATAAATTTCTAAATTCTTAGGTAAGGTATTCAATGCCTTTCCTAGCCTGGCTCCAATTCCTCACAATTCTGCTTTGAAGAATTTTGATAATGGCCATTTTATTATTTCTTCCCTCTACGTCTGTGCCTCCATGGCAGTATACACATGATTCCTTCCCTTCTGCCCGCTAACTCTGCTCTAGTTTCTACTCACCAAAGTAGTGCTCTCCTGTGAAGTTTTTTTCTAATGTGCTCAGATTTGAGGAATATCAGCCCCCCTTCTTACCCAAAGGTCTCCAAACCGGAATGCATATACCCTAGGGGAAGAACAACGGATTCATTGGCATGTGAGAGGAAAATATTGAATAACTATATACAGTTTCTCTGCAAAAGTAGAAATAAATTAAGGATTGCTAATTTTTAATATACAAGTTGATAGGCCCTCACTGGGCCTAAACATCATACATGGATTCTGTGGAAGAAGCCTTCCAAAGTCTGGATTTCCACAGTGAAGAAGTATTTGAAACTATCCACCATTCATCCTCTGCACATTGTGACACACTGAAGGATATATGTAGATACTGAGATAGTTTTATTTAGGCTTTGAGTTGAACATACTTAATACAGTCTCTAAAAAGAACCTACAAATTAAAAATACTAGTAATATTGTAATCTCCAGCAAACAAACAACACACAGGACACTCCCCTTCTTCCTAATAAAAAAATTAAACTAGCTACATAGATATATGAAAACTATGACTGCTGAACAAGACCTGACATGGAAACCATAACACTATCAATAAAAAAGAAAGGTGTTATATTGGTCAATAAAAACAAATTTATTTAAAAAATACTACCTATTTCATCTTTGGATTATCTTTTACATTTCTATCTGTTTATATGACTATGCAATATGCGATGATATAAATAGACTATATAAACATAATTTAGATAAACTTTCATACAATGTATGCGAGTGTGCAAAAATTTTGTTAAGAGGCTGCAGAATAAAAAAAAAAGATGGGTACTAACCTTCTCAACTGGTACAGCACTGTTCACATCTCTTTGGTGGACCTTCTTGCTTTCTTTTATTATAGTCACTTACATCCAGGCACTGTTCACCTCCCCATCTCTTCTAACAATAACGCCCTGGAGGAAAGGGCTCTGTCTTATCTTCTTATCATGTAACTGTCCGCTGCTTCTAATATGCTTACTGAGGACATTAATGACTGTTCAAAAAGAATTTTGTAGTGAGTGAGTGGAGGACTGGATGAGTAAGTAAGTGTGAGGATGAACTGGAACACTGTGGCTGAAAGTATGGGTGCCAGAAGGACACTCAGGTACCACTCCTCAGGCTGCAGGAGTAAACCACCAGTGTAGGTGTGGCTCAAAAAATCAACACAGGAGCTCTGAGTTTCCTGAAAAGAATGTCGTTTTGAGGAAGTAGAGGGAAGGTCAGATCCAAATTGTTTCTCCCTTTGAAGAGAACCAGGTTTCCTGATGGATTCTCCTTTGCCCCAAAGAAAAGTACGTGGTTACTCCCATCAGCAACACAATATAGGGCAGTTTTCTTCTGCCCTATATTGCCCTAACCTGCTCCATGACCCTGGACCTGGTTTGTTCCCTAAAACGCACTGACTCATAAGGAAATGCACGTGGACTGCTCTGTTTAGATGAGTATCACGGCCTGTTCGCAGCATGATCGCTCACTGCAGCAGCCACCTTAAAAAATGTAGGATAACCACCAAATGATAAAACATTTTAATCACAAAAGTTCTTCAGGTGGCTAGTACTGTAATTACCAAAGGTTTAGAGTCTCCTGCACTTAAGGAGAAGCAGCCAGGCAATAATAGAGGCTACTGCCCTATGACATCAATAAGCCTGGAAGGAAGAGTGGACCTGAGTTTAAGGAAGGAGGTTGCCAGCAAGAAAAAAATATCTGAATCTGATAAGAAAACTACATCAACATACTGTATTAAAAGATAGGAATTGCAGAGAATTTATTGCAGAAAACCAACAATGTCCAAAGGAAGAGAGTCAGAGAGAGAGAGAGAGAGAGAGAGGGAGAGGGAGAGAGAGAGAGAGAATGTACATGCTGAGTGTTGTACAAGAGCTATTTTGGGCTTGAGATGCTTTACTGTATTTCTGAATTCTGCAGAGCTTCCAACACCTTAGTCACTTTGTTTCTGACAAGTCTCAGCTAAACATAGAGCTCATGAAGTCCAGATACCACAATGACTAGGGCCAGGCTGCCATGCAGGAACCCCGATTGTTCTGCCAGAGGATGAGGAAATCAAAGGAATCATCAAGTCAGCCAGCAGTGAGGCCTGGCCCACCCACTCCACAGCACATAGCCCCTCAGGCTTCCAGAGGAGAAAAGAAGCTCTGGACTCTAAAATTTCAGGAAGAAAGCTTTGGAATTGCTTCCGCAATTCACCTTGGTATGCACCTAATTCAGTCGCAGAGGAAGCATGACGAATTCACTGTGGCATGAAGAGCTTGGCTGTATGGTTGCAGAGTGGGAAGGGAATTTGGGTCACATCAGGAACTCATGAGTGAGAATTCAGGTTTCATCTTCACCTAAAACCCAACTAGAAGACTGACCTTCCTAACAATCCTATTCCAGGTAGAAAACTTTCTATGGAAAGCACCCAGGCCAAGAAAAGTCACACCACAGTGGGGCGGGCCCTAAAGCCACCTACTAGTTAATGAAACAGACATGCCAATGGAGTCAGGTACAGGCTTAATGTACAGACACTTCAGGAGAAAGGTTTTGCAGTTTCTTATGAAATTCTACATCCCCTGCCCATGGCACAGCAATTTTATTTTTGAATATCCAAGAGAAATGGGAAAATGATATTCATAAGCAATTTTTTCATCATAGCAAAACCTGGAAATGCCCCAAAATGTCCATCAACAAAAGAGCAGATATACAAATTGCAGACTATATACATAAAATGAGGCATTTCTCTGCCCAAAAAATGACTAGTGATACACATAGCACATACAAATCTCACAGATATTATACAAAGGAAAAAAGCCCAACACAAATGAATACATATTGTATTATTCTAATATATGAAGCTCTAGAATAGACAAAACTAATCTATGGTGAAAAAGCAACCAGTGGTTGCTTGGGAGAAGGAGAGAGGAGTTGATTGGAAAGAAGAATTTATCTGGGATGATAGAAATTTTCGGTATTTTTATAGGGATATATATTATGTTAAGTATCAGATGTGTTTATCAAAGCTCACAGAATTGTATATTTAATATTTCTCTATTTCACTCTATATAATTTTACTTTAAAAACATTAAACAGCCAGTGTAGTGGTATGTGCCTGTAAAGCCAGTGTTTGCGAGGCTGAGTCAGCAGTATTATAAGTTTGAGGCCAGCCACAGAAACTCAGTGAGGCCCTCAGCAACTTAGAGGAACCTTGTTTCAAAATAAAAAATAGAATAGAACTGGGATTATAGCTCAGAGATAGAATGCCCCCATAATCATTCCCAGCACTAAAAAATTTAAACAAATATTGAAGTCTAATGCATACGATTCTTCCATATAGTGATATGAGTTAGCAATTGTGAAACTAATTTCTGTACATTCTAATCTAGAGCAGATGAGTAAATGCATTAGGAAAATGTTATTGAAAGAAGTTAGAAATATAAAAAAGGAGGATTAGAATATACATTGTTGTGCTGGATTTGAATTGGAAGCTTTAGTATTACCTCATAGTTTTAATAGATGGATGAATGGATGAATAAATGAAAATGGATGAATAAATGTGTGTGTGTGTGTGTGTGTATGTGCGCGCGTGTACAGTTATGTCTATGATGACATCAGTAGCAATAACAATACCTAGTATCCACATTTGGCTTCTAGAGAATAGTGGCTTCTTCACTAGGAAATTCTAATTTCAGTACTAAAGGAGGAACAATACAAGATGATATTGATATTGTTTCATCGGAAACTAATGAAATGAGCAGAATATATTTGAGTATTCTAGGCAGAATATTTCAAAGGGACACCTGATCCAAATTTCTGTTTCTACTTCTACTCTAATATAAAAAAAAAATAACTACAATGTCATGGTTCTTCAGGAGCAAAGAAATTAAAATGATTAAAATCTAAGTAACAAGCCCCTCCTAGGAAATGCCGCAGAGCTTCTATCATCTTTTGTAGAACTGCAAGGTTGAAAGAATTCGCTTGGGTTTATCGAGAAACAGATGGAACTTTATAAGAATTTTCAAAACTACCTGGTGTGATGCTTAAAACTCTTTCTTCTATGCACAGAGAGAATCTGCACCTACTCATCAAACCTTTCCCATAGGCCTTTGCTGGGTGCTCATGCAAAAGTCTCTGAGCAGCCCAGGAGAGTTGACACAGAACACCCAAAACACAGGTGCTGCTGAATGTTGAGAAGAAAGCAGGAGAACGCAGAGAAACACTCCAAGGCCCTTGTTATGTCCTGGCCAGAGGGACACCTCAAGGCTCTTGTTATGTCCTGGTCAGATTGTCCATAGCTGGAGGGAATACAGGACAGTTGAGATTTCTCTTTGAGGGTAGAGTGCCCAGGACCTGTAACTTTATAATAAAGAAACCCAGTAGACACCACTTTAACCAAGTGATCAGATTTTGCTGATGGTGAGATAAACCAAGATGTACCACCTATATGATACATCAAGAAGGGCATTATATAACTTCAATGGTATAATTTCCCCTAATGTATAGTCTCAGCTCCTCGGCCCTGCCTCCAGTCAGAGACACACCATTCTAAACCCCTCACAGTCACTCTGAGCTGTCCCTGAACACACTACCTGGTGCTCAATGATAAGGGAAAAGCAATAGAACAGAAAGTGCTGAGTTGCTCTCCCCCTCTCCATCTCTCTCCCTTCCTCCCTCCTCTCTCTCTCTCTCTCTCTCTCTCTCTCTCTCTCTCTCTCTCTCTCTCTCTCTCCTCTCTCTCTTTTTCTCTCTCTCTCTCCCTCCCTCCCTCCCTCCCTCCCTCTTTTTCATGGTACTGGGATTAAACCCAGGGACATCCTACCTCTGAGCTATTTATCTAGCCCTTTTTGTATTTTTTTTATTTTGAAACAAGGTCTTGCTAAGTTACCGTGCTCTGCCCTCAAACCTGTGATCTTCCTCCCTCAGCCTCCCAAGTTCTGGGATGACAGGTAGGCAACCACTGCACCCGGCCAAGAGATCTCTTAAACTAGAGATACCAATAGGCAGAGCTGAAGAGCAAGGAGAAATACTTAGCAACATAAAAAGATATAAGTCTTTTTAGACAGTAGAGTTGGATTCCTTTGGTTCCAGAAGCTGAAGATTGTTTGGACAAAGGTCTTGCCCTACAGAAGGTAAAGGACTGACTCATTCTTGAATCATTAATCTAATGGTAAACTATATCTAATTAAAACAATAGAAATTCCAGGCACAGCTCAACTATAATTTAAATGGACTGATGAGAAAAAAAAATGTTTCCCTTTCCTGCGCAAAGACATAACTTACTTCAGTGCTACTGTTTTTCTGACTCACAATGTCCTGCATTCGATAAAAATTACAAAGTGCATAAGGGAAGACAATTATTTTCAAAGGAAACAGAGATATATTCAGAGATATCCCAGAGATTAAAATTATAATATAGTGACTTTAAAATAACTGTGATAATCAGACATGATGGTACATGCCAGTAATCCCAGCACTTAGGAGGCTGAGACAGGAAGATAGTGGATTCACAGCCAAGCTCAACAACTCAGTGAGACCCTCAAGAAATTAATGAAACTCTGTCTCCAAAAAAATAAAATAAAATAGGGCTCAGAGTGAATCTCAGAGGAAGAATGCCCTTGGTGTCACAAAAATAAATATGTAAGACCTGGGTGTGGTGGCACACGCTTGTAATCCCAGCATTTGGGAGGCTGAGACCAGAGGATTGCGGTTCGTGGACAGCCTCAGCTACTTAGTGAGGCCCTTCGCAACTCAGTGAGACCCTGTTTCAATATTATAAAGAATAAATATTGGGCAGAGGGTGTAGCTTGGAGGTAGAATGCCTCTGGGTTCCATCCCCAGACCCGCCAAAAAAAAAAAAAAATATATATATATATATATATATATATATATATATATATATATATATATATATGAAAATAAATGTGTTAAGTATGTTAAAGGATCTAGAGGGAAAATTACACAGCATCGATGGCTAAAAAAGAGAACCAAGTGAAATGGCCAGAGATAAAATACTTGACACCTAAGATGAAGAACTGTCTCTATTAACTTCTCATCAGGCTGGACACGTCAAGGATAAGTACTAGTAAACTAAATAACAGATCAATAGAGATCATCCAGTTTTAGCACCAAAAAGTGAAAAAGCAAGCTTAGCAATATTGAGCAATCTAAAATAGATGCAATCAAAATCTTATAACATGAATTAAGGCTGTATTAAATAATACAGTAAAAACTATAACTTTATAATAAAGAAAACCAGTAGACACCACTTTAACCAAGTGATCAGATTTTGCTGATGGTGAGATAAACGAAGATATACCACCTATATGATACAACAAGAAGGGCATAATATAACTTCGATGGTATAACTTCCCCAAATGTATAGTCTGAATGTTATTATAAAGGAACACTAGACAAGATAAAGTTAGAGGATAATCCAAAACATGACGGAGCCATACTAAAAGATATTCTAAATAACAACCGAGCAATACTATTACAAAAATATGAGATCAAATAAGGCAAAGAAGACTTGGGAGTTATTCCATATTTAAAGTAACTAAAGAGACATGACTAAATGCAATCAGCAATTAATTATGAATTGGCTCTGAATAAGGAAACTATAAAGGGCTTTTCTAGCAGAATTAATTATATTGAATATAGACGGTGTATTAGATACTTTAAGTATTAATTCTAAGTTTTCTGTTTTTGATCATTGTACTATAGTTATATAGGAGAATGTCTGTGTTCTTGTGAAATATGCAGGAAATTATTTAAGGATGAGTAATCACATGTTCCAAACATATTCTCAAATTCTCTTATCTATAAAAATATATGTGAAAATATGTACATATACATACATATACACATATATAAATGTATATATGTGTATACATCTACATATATAAATGCATACAGAATAACTAAGCAAATGGGACAAAATGTAAATAATTGGTAAAACTGGAAAAAGTTTCATTTTGACTCTTTATATGCAATTCATGCAGCTTTGCCACAAGTTTGAAATTGTATCAAAATACAAAGTTAGCTTCAAAGAACATTATGGAAAGGCAATATTGCTGCCAAAAAACACATGTTGCTTGATAAATGGTTATAAAGCAAGCAGAGAAACGCTGTGGTCAGGCAGGCGGCTTAGTGGTAGACTGGTGGCCAAGGATACATTTCACTTGCATACAGGTTTAGAAATGGCATTAGCCTACAATCTAAAAACTTTAAAATAGGAGGACACCTGACCACTTCCCTGGCCCACCCTCTTCCTTTTACAGCAAAGAAACTAAAGGTAGGTGTTTCCTAAACTAAAGGTAGGTTTTCCGAGGAAGCACCAAGTTTTCTTTAGTTTTTTTTTTTTTTTTTAATTTTTATTGGTGCATTGTAATCATACATCTTAATGCAGTACAAAATGGTAGAGGCATACCTGCACATATTGCTCATTTAGCCCTTTCCCAATTCCTACCCCACTCCCTCCCTCCACCTTCCTTCCCATATAGAAGTGAATAACTTCTATATGCTTGTTAATATACACCATGTACATCAGGGAATTTTCCTTTTCTCCCACCACCCTCAGTTAGGTTGCCTTATTTGCTCATCTATAGTTTCCCTTCTTTGTCTAGAGTTTCTCCTATGATCCATTTTCTCCCTTGCTTCTGCATAATAGGAAGAGCATCCAATTTCTTTCTTTTTGTGACTAACTAATCTCATTTAGCATACTGTTTTCCAGTTCCATACATTTCTCTGTAAATGACATAATTTTGTTCTCTTTTATGGCTGAGTAAAATTCCATTGTGTACAAACCCCATAGTTTTGTAACTCATCTGCTGATGGACATCTTGCCTGGTTCCATAGTTTGGCAATGATGAATTGTGTAGCATCAAGTTTTCTGATTCTCCATCTCTCTTCTTCATTCTTCCATCTTGCTACCTTCTTGATGGGGCTAAGACTTCCCTAACAGCCTTGCTGTAGTCCTCTCTTTCCTCATCCTCTCTAAGCCATCCATCCCAAAGCTATAGCTCTTAGACTAGGCAATTGTTCCATCCCAACTTGTGATAATTGAGATGTACAGCTGCTAAATCCCCACCTTTCCCCATGGAGGAACATCTTGAGTTCTAAGGAAAGAGCTGCTGGCTCCTGGGGGCAGCATAGCTCTTTAGTACCTTCTCCCCCTCAGCGTACCTCTTCCAAGTGAAGATTCATCTTAATTACTGTCCCTCCTATTTTTATTGGCCAGCTGTTGAGAGTTGTTGAATACTCAATGTGTGTTTATCACTCCCCTATCACTTTGATAATATTTATTATTATTACTCTCAATTTAGTTATTTCCTGATTAAGTCTTGAACCAAATAAGGGTGTGGTGTGGGGTTGGGTAAGGGCAGACGGTTGAAAAAACGTGGTACTTAGGTTCTCAGTAATACAAACACTTAGTAACACGTGACACATGACTCTTCCAGTAGGCACAAAACACTAACAAGGAGAAATCTTAGATTCCGACCCCATGTTGACCTGATCATTTTCTGTGGCCATAAACCTTCTAATCATACCATGATGAAATTTAATTCAAATTCTTCCTTCTCTGGAAAAATCGTTTATAGCCATGAGCCACTGGAGGCCTGATAATCTCTTCTTCCCAAATGAAGCCAGCTTGACCATCACTATATTAATCATTTTGGCAATCCGTCCCACCATCAGCAGTGTTTGCTAGCACATTGTATATAATAGCTATTAATATCCATTTCCTAAAGAATAGCTAGTTACCCAGACATAGCGGGTTTGAGAATAAGGGGAAAAATGGCTGAAAACCCCTGCATCCCTCAAGGGCCTGTCCACTCTGCCACCCCCATATCATGAGTCAGTGGGCCCTTTTGTTTCATTTTCCTCTTTTCCAAATTTCTCAAACATTCAGCTCCCACTGAGAACTCTCTGGTGTGGGCCCACTAGCAGCTGAACTTGGAGGAAGAACAATTTCCTGGCTCGAGTAAAATGAACTGACATTCAAAGAAAAAGCAAGATGGGAACATTAAAGAATAAATAATGCTGGGCGTGATGGCGCACGCTTGTAATCCCCGCACTTGGGAGGCTGAGACAGGAGGATCGCGCAGGTTCGAAGCCAGCCATGCTGGCTTAAGAGACCCTGTTTCCAAATAAAAATATAAAACAGGTCTGGGAGTGTAGTCCAGAGGTAAAAGGGTTTCCAGGAATCCCAGTACCACCACACACGCATGCACACACACACACACACACACAAAATAAATAAAAGGGGATTTGGAGATACTGAGTCTCGTATTTCCAATCAACCAGAGGCACAGAGTGATGCTGACCACTGGAGACGTGAGGGGATCCATTGCACATCCTTTGCTTGTCTCCTCTTAATACACCATGATGGTTTTAGCTATACCTTTAACAGAGTAGTTCTGAATAACATTTGTTAACTGAATGACCTCTAGTATGTATATGTAGAAATGACATTACTTACCTTCTGCTAGAACTCTTAAGAGGAATCCACCATCTCGTTTTGTACTCTATTCAGTGTGTTCCTCTCCTTCCCACCCCCAGTGCAGAGTGATACATAAAGACCAAGAATTTGCTATTAGCCAAACTTGATTTCAAATCCTGTTCTGCCCTTATTATCATCTGTGACGTTGGGAAAATTCTTTAACTTCTGTAAAGCCCTGCTTCATTGTTCATAAACAAGATTAGGTGAGAGAATGTGATTCAGCTGCAAACAGATTAGTAACAAATGCGAGTATCCCCCCTCTCTGTTGCACTTTATTTTTAAATAAATCATAATTCTTTGTGTGTAGTCAATGATAAATATGAGTATGTTTTAAAATGTGAGTATATTTTTATATGACCCCTAAAATAAGCTGTATCCTTTTGCAGTAGCTCACCACACCTTATGTATGTGATCACAGGAATGGTTGCCACTAGCAAACACGAGCTCACCTTGGCTTTCAACCCTAGATCTTCATCTCAGAGAGGCCATACACCCCAGGAAAGCACATCCTGTTAAAATTTTCTACTGTCATGCATACAGCTCCCTTAGATTACTCGGTCTATACCCCAGCAATTCAAGAATAAATCGATTCTGTGGCTAATGGCCACCCTGGGGTATTCTTGGGGCATCACAGGACCACTTTGGAAGCCCCATCCTATTCCAGTGAGCTATAAAGCGATGCTAAGAGAAGGTGAGTTCCCAGAATCATCCACCACAACCCTCAGAGCAGATCAGGGCAAAGTGCCTGGAGCCAGGCTAGCTGACTCCCATGCCAAATTCACAAGTTATATTCTATATGACCTGGAGGGAAATTCTCCAGTCTCCCTGTGCCTTAGTGTTTTTGTCTGCAAAATAGAGATGGATGATTAAAGAGCCTATGTTAAGTTGTATTGTGAGGGTTAAGTAGACAAATAACATTGAGAGAGCATAATCTAAACTTGGCACACTGGTTGACTGGTGACTATTCAGTTCTTTTCATCATGAAGTGTGGAAGATGTGGTGAAGTTCCTAGGAAGGATAAGGCTCTACCCAAGAAACTGAAAAGCCTACCCCACCATTAACATGGAAAACAGGCTGGTCATTTCTTACCTAAAGAAATCTGAGTGTCAATAAGCCTGTAAGTACCTGAGTCCACACCAGGAAGCACCTTCTCTTCTCATTTGAAACCAAAACATTTCTGGAGCACAGGGCTCAGCTGTTTTATCGTAAGAATTAGTAGCACCAAATTTTCCTGTAAGATAATTCTCTCCAAGAAAGAAAGGAAGTGTCTCAAGAAAGGACACTTCCAATAAGGACAGAGAAATACAAATACTTTGGTAAATAATGGGACCCTGGAGCTGACCTACTTTCCTCTTTCCCCAGAAGTTGGGTCTTTAGGCTTAGAACAGAATTCTGAAGCTTGTGGGAAGGCTGTGCCCACAGTGACTGCAAGTCGGTTCAGTAGTGGGACAGGTGGCTTTTGACCACTGCAACTGTCCGCCTGATACTTGTGACTGAGGACCACTGTCCTCTTCCTTAGCCCCATGGCCATATCCTAGCAGATGCCTTCACACACTCATGAGGACTGGGTTGTGACAGCCCCTTCATGCCTGTTAAACCAAGCAGAGTACACGCTTTAGGAGAGGTCCAGGAGAAGGGAATGTGAGGAATGGGCAGGAGTTTTCAAGCTTGCTTTGGATTTTCAGTGATCCATCTGCCACCAAAATAGAAATTTTCTTTGTTCCAGGGGGGATTTTCTTTCTTCCAGAGATAAGTGATGACATATTGATCTTTAAATTCCTTTCTGTGAGAAGATAAGATATGCAAAATACATATGTACAAATATTATTGCAAATATTCAGGTACTGTCTTAGGCTCTGTTACATTGCTATAACAATTTTACAGTCTGTGAACTTTATAAATAGCAGAGAATTATTTCTCACAGTTCCAGATACTAGGAAGTTCAAGACAAGATGCCAGCATCCATGAGTACCTCCCTCAGCATCATGATGAAGAAGGCATCACACAAGGAGGGATCTCTCTAAGTCTTAAAGATCCATGATTCCCATCATGTGGGCCCACACCCTTATAATCTCACCTCCCAGAGACCCCACTTCCAAATACTATCAACATAGATATTAGAGGATTTGATTTCCAACACATGGGCCTTTGGGGACACATGCAAGCTATAACATATACTATTTAGATAACATATACTTTTTAGCATCCATGTGCAGAGCTTTGTATATTGTGGAGATAGTAATAATACTTGTACTTGTCTATGTATATTAGATGGCAAAACCACACAGTTGTCTACCGTTGACTTTGGTCCCTGAGGTCCATCTTCAAGCTCTTCAAGGGAGGGGAGTGTTTCACAGGGAAGAGCTGATCTTAATGAGGAAGAAGGAAAAACAGAAGCAGGATGAGCAAGAGTCAAGAGAAAGTGACAGAGTTCACATCTCAGACAGGCTGAGAAGAGCGTTACCTGCAAAACCAAGGTCAGGCATTCCACCGCAGCACTGTGATACCAGTTTGTTTTTTTCTTGAGATATTGGAGATTGAACCCAGGGGCATTCTACCTCTGAGCTACACCCCCAGCCCTATTTTTTATGCTTTATTTTGAAATAGGGTCTCACTAAGTTGCAGAAGGTCTCACTAAGCTGCGGAGGCTGGCTTTGAATCTGTGATCCTCCTACCTCAGCCTCCCAAGTACTTACTGAGATTACAAGCATGCGCTGCCACACCCAGCTTGATACCAGCCCATTTATCACCACTCACTTTCTGAAGTAGTATCAAGAACAAAATGGCCACGAAGTAAAATCACCTAGAACATTTTATAATCGTGATTAAAAAAAATATATATAGACTCCATTAGCCAAAGTATGTAAAGAGGAAAATTCCAAATCACTCAGTAAATATAATGACAGAACATATGTCCCAGGCAATGTGGTTAATTATGGGAAATAAGGGCAGAAGTTTAAAGAAAAACACACAAACATGTTCAAGGGAAAATGTGATCTTTTGTTATTCGAAAAAGCAGTTGGGCACAGGAACTTAATATCCAGAAAGTTTACTTGTCTATTTTTGTTGTTTTAATCCAGGGCAAAGTAACCTGCAAGTTTAAATGTATCAAACAATATATATAAAAGTAAGAGGCTATTGCAGAAGAAAAAGAAGGGGAAGGAATACTAGACACTTAAGACCTCCAGGGACAGGAAGTGACTACAGCCTTCCTTGAAGCAGCTCCACCTTTCAAACTTCATTCAGTTAGTCGTGTCAAAGGAAAACACTATAAAAACTTTAATGAAGCAACAAAACTCATTTTGAAACCTTCTGCACATTCTTTGTTCTTCTCCCAGAGCTGCTCACAACTACATCCCAATAAAGGAAAAACAGCTCCCATAACTGACCCGCGGTTGCTCATTAAACATTTACCTTAGCAACCACACATAAAACAGTCCAGTATAAAAGGAACTTGCAATTTTACAGTTTATCTAGTGTACAAATGGCAACCCCAAGCTGTGAAATGGGCAAAGGACCAAAGAAAAAGTGTTCTCTGAACCCTTAAAATCAGATCTCCCGTTCTCTTGAAATGCTTTTTAGATATGAACTGGTGAGGTCTACAGACCCATGGGTTGCCCGAGACGGCCCTTTCTCTCTCTCCACCCTACCCTCCAAGTCTGCGCAGCTCCTCTTGGGCACAGCTTCCTCTCCCAGCTCTCCACTTCTACCAAAGCCAAACTTCCCCAGGACCCAGTGCTTCCCAACTCCCTTCCCTTCTGGTATTTCTCAGTGTCAATTCAATCTCGTTTCCACCATCGATCCTTGTTTAACTGAGTGCCTGTGGCATACAGGTTTCTAACAGGCTAACCTACACAGGGACTTTAGTTGTCATCACCAAAAAGACACTCCACGGCAGGAATGATCATTTGTCTATTTCCTTATTTATAGGAAGACAAAGTCTGTGGTTTTGTTTTTGCCTTTTCAGCTTTCCAAAAAAGGTAGTATAGCATCAAGCAATTCTCAGTGAATAGCAGATGACGATGTTAGAATTCACTGGGTAATACATGTTGAAGAAGGAAGTTAAATGAAGGTGTGGGAACTGGCTGTTTAACTCATAAGAAGTGAGGTGGATGGACAGGTATCTTAGTTCTCCAATTATGGCAGTTTACATTCCAAAAGCCTCTTAATTTTCATAACAGAAAACCTCAGTTACATTTCTGAGTGTTTTACATGTCAGCTTACAGCTTAACATTTTTATTTCACTAAACGTTCTCTTGGACATCATCGAATTGTGCACACACAAGGCACTAAGACTCCCGAAATGCACATTCATGGATGATGTTGCCCTCTTGCTGCTCCCCTCTCTCTGAAGCATTCTTGGTTTAAAGGCTCAAAGCCCATTTCTTTTCCTACTACCTCTTTTTCTGTTTTCAACGTACCTCTACCTTCTTTCTCACTGTGGAAGTGAGATAGGTCCCCTCTTTTGGGTACTCCAAATGATAAAATGGGATTTGAATTGAAAAAATGTGGGATACAATCTAGAATACATGAACTTTTTTTCCCCTTAAATTTTAAGTTTTTCAGACAAAAGACAATAGTTGCTTATTTTTTCTAATGTTTTTAAAGATTTTTTTCCCCTGAGTTTTTACTCTGTGTATATTTTCAAGGCTCACTGGTTGTGGCTTCCTTGTGGAGTCCTATGATATAACTGACTAATATTATTTCTACTCAGGATTTGAAATGTTCTATGAAAGTGTCATGGTATTTCAGGTATCCAGTGTTACCTACTGACTTAGGGGGCATTTTTGGCAATTTGTTTTCCCTGGTGGTTCATTACCAAGTCAAATTTACAAACTAATTCCATTGAATTTACCACACTTCTATCTTGGGAATTAATAACATTCCCTTCTATTTGAAAAACCATTTCCTCCAGCTCCTTGGCAATTGCGGTTGCTGCTGTCTGCAGTGAAAAATTTCTAACTAAGAAAGTAAGTTTTTATCTATAAATTTAAATTAAAATTTTTGGTCTAAAAATGTGATATAAAAAGAAAAATAAGAAACCCCAAACCTTTGTTTTTTTCCCCCCAATGTATTCTGTTAAAGAGTTTCCAATCATTCATCAGTAGAAATGCTGGATGAATCAACTTATTTTCTTTTGACTCTACACATGACTTTGGAAAGAAAGGAACAAGGAATAAAGCCACTAGGTTTGTCTTTTAAGATGGTCTGTGTCTCAGGGCTGTGGCCAAGCCCAGCATAAGTCCAATCATGGCATCTACTTTGAGGCAAGACTCTTCTGAATATTTCCCATGAGATTCAGTCAATAATACCAGTGTCATTTACTTACTGCAGTGGTTTTGATCGTAAGTCTTCTAAAGACCATGTGTTGAAGACTTCACCTCTTAACTGTAGGGAGGCAGTGATGCCTTTATGAGCTGAGACATAGAAGGAGCTTCTTAGGTCAGAGGGTGTGCCCTTGAAAGGGATCGCAATGTCCTAGCATCTTCTTTCTCTTTTCTGCTTCCTAGATTTGAGATGAAGAGTTTGGTGTACCACACACTCCTGGAACATTTTTTTTATAAGTTGAACGATCTGAGGTATTTGTTGTAGTGACAGAGCTGACATGCTTACACAATGAAAACATACAAGTGAGCTTCACACATGTGAACCATCGATCCCTTTATAACACCTGACATATCTGCTTCATGCTGGGATCACTGGCCTGACCAAGAGCAACATCAACCAGTGTTTGACTTTCCAAATTTCTCTATTTTTTCTAGTCTTTTTTGTGCCCCATAAAAACAAAAGTACAAAAAGTCATGCAATAAACTGTTATAAGTAAACTCTTCTCCTATTTTTTTTTGCCCTTGATCTTACCAAGTTCATTTAGAAGAATATAATTTCAGATTTGTCATAGTCTAAGTACTTTCAGGCAAGGAAAATTGAGCACCAAAAAAAACAAAAACATAAACTAGATAAGGTCAAGAGTGGAATATTTCTGGAAGTAATGATACCCTAGTTACTAGCAAATGAGACACATTGGGTGGCAAACTTTGGGAAATACAGGAAAAGTTATAAACCCTATACAATAATGTATGAGGCAAGTAATCGAACTGAAGAGACAAATGTAAATGCAATAGTTTATGAGGAGGAAGCTTATTCGTGTAATTTGCAACAATGGTGCCCATATGCATGAAATCCCAGAATCATGGGATTAACTGTGGGGCCAGAACGACCCTTTCAGTTCTTTTGGTCTCTTCTTATTTATGCACCAAGGAATCACTTGACTCTTTTTTTTTTCTTCTTTTGACTATATTCAGCAATTCTTAAATCAGTTTTGATTATCTCTGTGGTTTGCTCTCCCAGGGTGAAATATAGTCCCTCTGTGTCTACAATCAATCTGAATTTAAGGGTTTAATGAAGAAGAAGAAAAAAAGAAAACAGAGCCATTTCATTTAATATTGTGACTTTCTTATAAAGAGCCGCAAGTATTTTCTCTTCATTTCTCTTTAAACAGATGATATGATTTAATATATGAGAGAAGACATAAGCACTCTAATTTTATAAACCTAGAACTAAGAACCAGGGGGGAAAAATAAAAAGTCATGTACTCCTTCCTTTCAGAAAACTTTTTTCTCACATATAAACTAGAGAGAGAGAGAGAGAGAGAGAGAGAGAGAGAGAGAGAGAGAGAGAGAGAGAGAGAGAGAGAGAATGGCATTTTGGGATTTGTGGTGGTGTGTTTATACTGACCAGTTTCATTAGTGTTCTCCTTTTGCACATTACAAATCCGCATAATGACTACAATTAGGAGTCTAGTCTGTGATCAAGAAATATAACAAAGTTCACTGGCCCACGCTGAGATCAAACGGATAAACATGGTCTTATTAGTGTCCTTATTAATAAAACTAACCAGTTGCCCTGAGAAAGAAACCCAGTAAAAAGTAGACTCAGTGCATCTAATATCTGCTGAACAGCTCTCAACTTTATCAAGTGGTATCATTCAATGTATACTGAAATTTACAGCTAACAATTACTATACTTTGTGAATAATTAATTTTAAGACCTCGGTTTTTAAACAAAATCCATTTATATTCTGAGACAATTCTACTGCTTATAATTATACTAATGGATCTATTTCAAACCCAACTTCTGATTTGAGAAATTTCATTCCATTGACATGGTGACCCAGGCATTTAGCAAATGTAAAGTTCTTATTCAAAGTCACACTTTAATAAGGTGGTAAATGCTCATTTCAATCCATTTCAATTTGCCTTAAAGTTGTTCATTTTAGCCAGTATACAATACTTTGCAAGGAATTAACACATGTTAATCAATGATTTACTAAGCATTAATCGCAGGCTAAGCACTTACTAATTTCATTATCCTATTTGAACTTCCCAACAACCTCATGAGGAAGTTATTAAGAGATTTTCCTCATTGTATAAGTGAGAAAAACCTTACCTTGGAGCTGAGTGTGCAGGTTAGCCTACACTCATGTGCAAGCCCTGCCTTCTGCATAGGAATTGGGGCGCTATCTAGCAGAGCTTCAGGCCATTACAAAGGCACTTGCTCATTCTGTCCTTGGCTCACTTATGCACTTTGTTCTATGATTACAGTCTAAGTCTTCTGAGCAAAACATTCCTGTCTGCGGCAATCACAGCTAAAACATGAGCCATTCTAGAAAAGTTAACAGATATTGTCTTCAGTCATGTGCGCGGTTCTAGAAAAGTTAACTTATATTGTCTTTGTTCAGGCACCCCAAACAAACCTGTAGACTAGAATTTATATGGAGGGGATATCATAACTCTGGGGGTAACAGAAAGGAGAAGGGGGCAGAGGAGAAGAAAAGGGAGGGAGCTGAGCCAGCCCCAGCCTGCAAAGGTCCAGGAGAACCCTGCAAAGTAAGCTTTGCCTCGGGTTGTCCTGAGCTGGGCGAGAGAACTGGCTTCCACAGCACTATGCTGCTGGCTGTTCATTAAGGACCACTGCAGAAGCATGTTCGTCCCCAGAATCTTCTAGGCAAAGAGGGTCCTGCAGTGATGCCTATGGCTACTAAAAGCAAAAGCAGCCAGGCGTGGTGGTGCACGCTTGGAATCCCAACGCTTGGGAGGCTGAGACAGGAGGATCGCGTGGGTTCGTTCAAAACCAGCCTCAGCTACTTAGTGAGACCCTGTTTCCAAATAAAATATAAAATAGGTCTGGGAGTATAGCCCAGAAGTAGAAAGCCTCTGGGTTCCACCCCTAGTACCACAAAAAAAAAAAAAAAAAGCACAGAGAGTCAGGAAGGCCCCCCAATTAAGAGCAGAGACTCGAGGGGAACCTGGGCAGAGCACCAGTGTGTCTATACACACCTTGAGCCTAATTGATCATTAGCATTTCCCCAGGGAAAATGGAAATCCCCAAAGAACAGGGATGTGAACTGGAAGGTTCTATTGAAGACAAAAAGAAAAAATCAGAGGGCTAGACAGTGTCCATGGCCTGGGAAGGGCAGAGGACATAGAGGAAGTTGTATTGAGGGCCATTCTTGCTCCGGGTAAAGGGCAAGGCTGGAGATAGAAAAGAGAGAAGAAAGATCTCAAAGAAGCAAGAGAAAACCCGGTGCAAGCCTGGTGTAGTGGCACATGCCTGTGATCCCAGTATTTAGAAGGCTAAGTAAGACAGGAGAATTACAAATTCAAGGTCAGTCTCAAAAACTAAGCAAGAAGGTAGTAGGACCCTGCTTAAACAAACAAACAAATAAACAAACAAATAAGTAGGCACCTGGGGGTGTAGCTTGCAGGTAGAATGACCCTGAGTCCAATCTCCAGTACAACAAAAGCAACATTATAAAAAAAAAAAAAAAACACAAGACAGGCATGGAGGCTAAACCTTGTAATCCCAGCATTTGGGAGGCTGAGACAGGAGACTAGTGACAACCTCATTAATGAGGTTCATTGACAGCCTCAGCTACTTAGTGAGGCCCTTTGCAACTCAGTGAGACCCTGTTTCAAAATAAAGACTAAAAAAAATAGAGGTAGGGGTGTGATTCAGAGATAGAATGCTCCTGGGTTGCATCCACAGTACTGTAAAAAACAAAACGAAACAAAACAAAGCACCCTCAGTGCACATTTAACCCTCTTTACAATTTGATGTCCTCTGTGAACTTCTTTGTCTGGATAAATTTTCAAACATCTCATCAGCCTTTCAAGATTACCATTCACAACTATGGGCCTTTTGAAACTACTGTAACACCTAGCATGGTCTTTGATGAAAATAAAAACTACTGTGCATTATTTTAACAAGTGGCCTTAAATTCTCATAATGAGAAAAAACAAGACTTTTGAAAAATGTGTTTCTTTCATTTCTCGCTAATTTTGTATTTTACTAAATATGTCTGTTATGACTGTTTTTGATAGAAGTTAATATTAAGAGGTGTGTTTTGATTTTTTTTTCTTATTCTAAGATCCTCAAATTATGGAAATGTTATAGAGTATACGTGATAGTGGGACAAATTTACTTTGTGCCTGCTCTCAGAAACTGTTATGTGCGCACATTAATCATGTTTGGGATGATTTATTTCTGCATTCTTGCTGGCCAGTTTTATTAGTGTTTGATTTGGCTGAATGGGGGGGGGAATCTGCTTTCTATTTCACTTCTGTTAAAAGAAGAGTTAGATCTATGATATAACGTATGTAAAGATCAGTCTCAGAAACTTAGCAAGAAGCTAGTAGGACCCTGCTTAAACAAACAAACAAACAAACAAATAAATAAGTAGGCACCTGAGTCCAATATCCAGTACAACAAAAACAATATTATCAAAAAAACCAACACAATCCAGGTGTGGTGGCTAAAGCTTATAATCCCTGCATTTGGGAGGCTGAGACAGGAGGCTAGTGACAGCCTCATTAGTGAGGTTCTCAGCTCTATTCCTTAATCTCAGGCACTTCTGTGTTCATCCTTCTCCTACATGCTCCCTCAGTAATAGCCCCTGTGAAATCTCCCACTCTAGGTTTCTTTGGGTTATATCTTCGTAGTGTTTTCCAACCCCTTCAGAATCCTTAGTGCTGTACAATAAAAAGAAAAGTTTCATGCCCAACGTATGGATCATGTCATAACCACACCCACTTTATCACAAGTCTTCAGCACTGGCCTCAAATAATCTAGTATCGAGGCTGCTTATCTGAGTGTCCTAGGATGACTGTGGGTCCTCCCTAGTCTTGCATTTCTTTGGCCACTGTTACATAAATGGCCCTTTATTGCTCCCAAACACAGCCACATTCCTTTGGTTCACAATGCAAATTCTCTCCATCATTTTTAATTTGTTTTCAACTTGCCTTTGTGTTCAGAAAGCTTTCTCTGCTCCTTCTCCCTCAAATCTTGCTTCAAGCATTGTGAAATGCTCAATAACATACTTATTTGATTTTGTATTTCCTATTCACCATGACTCTGGCCTTCCTGAGGGCAGAATTCACATTTGGTAATGACTGAGTTCTTAACACCAAATAAGAATCCAACTGCCCGAACACTAAGTAACTCTTCTTGGATATTTTTTTTTAACATTTTGGCCATACTGTTTTGATTTGATTTTCTTTTTCACGCAGGTCTTACTGAGAAAATTTCAGAGATATTTTCTCCAAATCCAAGGTTCAGATTTCCACTAATCTATAGAACTTCTTCCCAGTAGCACATAACCTAGTAAAGATTTCCATCTCTCTTCTGTATACTTGTGTTTGCAATACTTCCAACTTTATAACAAATACTTGGCTCATTAGGTAAGTACCATTCATTTACACTTGGTTCCAAGATGGCTTTACAGTAAATATACATGAAGGGTAAAAAGCAGACTTTCAATTAACTCAAAATGCTAGAAGTACCGCAAAAAATGTTAAAAGTTATACAATTTTCTGGCCAATTCACCGACTTAAAATAATTTCCAGTCATTTAGCTCATTTAGCCGGGCGTGGTGGGGCACTCTTGTAATCCCCACACTTGGGAGGTAGAGACAGGAGGATTGTGCAGGTTAAAGCCAGCCACGCTGGCTTAAGAGACCCTGTCTCCACATAAAAATATATAAAAACTATAGGTCTGGGAGTGTAGCCCGGAGGTAGAAGGGTTTCAAGGAACCCCAGTAATAATAATAATAATAATAATAATAATAATAATAATTTTCCAGTCATATAAAATATATGAATGAGCCAGGCGTGGCTGTGTATACTTATAATCCCAGCATTCAGGAGGCTGAGACCGGAGGATTATACTTTGTGGACAACCTCAGCTACTTAGTGAGGCCCTCCACAACTTAGTGAGACCCTGTTTCAAAACAAAGAATAAAAAATAGGGCAGGGAGTATAGCTTGGAGGTCAAATGCCCCTGGGTTCTATCCCCAGACCCACAATAAAATAAAATAAAATAAAATAAAATAAAATAAAATAAAATATATGGATGAAAGGTAAGAATTAAATTTTCTGAATATTTAGTCTCTACAGGAACAGAGGTTAAGATTTTAAGCTGAAGATTCATTGTTGTCTCTACAAATATTCTTAGAGCCACAGACACAGCTGTATGTAAAGAGCTGAGGTTTCCCTACAGCATGTTTAATAGAGTAATTTCCTCCTCTCACACTCCTTCATACTTTGCTTCATCTGACAAATAATCAAATAATCCTTACTCCGTGACTCTAAGAAGCTGGTCCTTGCAGAATGGGTAAGAGGAGAGGGCCTGGGTTTCAGCATAACAATTTAGATTGTGAGCTTTGAAGTCATACATAGACTAAAGCTCTAACTCTGCCAAAGAGCTATGAGCCCAGGCAAGCTACTTAACCTCTCTAAACTTCAGTTTTCTCATCTGTTCAATGAAGACAACACTAGAATAAAGCTCTATTCAATATTTAATGAGATGATGTATGTGTTACAGTTTGAATCTGGAAGCCCCTCCCTTAGAAAAAAAAAAAGGTTCATGTGTTGAAGGCCCGGTCCTTAGTGACAAAGTTCAGGTGTGGGGCTTTGGGGAGAGATTGGAGCATGAGGGCACTGACCTTACCACCGGTTGATTCACTGAAGGCTGACCAGACTCCTGAGGGGTGGCAGAAGCTATGGGTAGTGGGATCTGCTTGAAGAAAACAAGTCACTAAGGGCATGAACCAGAGGATATTTCTTATCCTTAGTCCTTTCTCTCTTTCTCTGTTTCCTTCCTGGCCCAGGAGTTCAGCAACTTTATTCTCCCACGCCCTTCCATTAGGAAGCTCTGCCTCCCGCAGACCCAAAGCAATGGCACCAGCCAACCGTGGACGGAGACCTCTGAAACATGAGCCAAAATAAAACTTTCCTCCTCTAAAGTGTCTCTGTCAGGTCTTTCGTTCCAGTGACAAAAAGCTGGCTAACACAAGGTGTAAACTATATAACTTCATGCTTGAAGCCAATGATTAATAAATGTAGTTAATGATTGGTAAATTAATAGTTTATAATAGCCATGTTTCTAGATGCCATCTATTTTTGAATTTCAGTGGCATTCTAAGTGGGAAAATGATATGAAATAAACAAGCTGCAGGAAGAAAACTTAGACAAATAACTTATTTCTGCAAAATAGAGAAAGCTTGGTGCATGTTCATTTCAGGCACCAAATCTCCATAAGGTGGATGAACTTGTACATTACCATCCTAACTGGGGCTCTTTGTAGAGCATTATTAGCACTAAATCTAAGACAAAGGTAGAAAAAAGACCATCTCAGCTGAGCCAGGACCTAGGGTCACCCTTTTGTTAACACACTCTAATATCTAGTATTCTAAAGTGAAGAAGGTTGAGAGAGAGAGAAAAAATAACCCTGAAGTCTGAAATTTTCTTGGCATTCTAATCTTTGAAGGCCTGACTATAAAGTTTTCTGACTCAGAAACTAGTTGATTTCCCCTCTATTATTACACATACCCACAAAATCCAAATTACCAAAATTCATCTACACAGAAATGAAATTCAAAAAGACTTGTGGAAACCTCGGGGCAATTTTTGGCTCTGCCTTTAATTTTGCCTACGACCTGGGCAGGTCAGTCAACTCAGAGCATCTGATAATACTAATAAAACCTACCCAATAAGCACGGTATATAAGTCACATTATACCTCATAAAGGAATAAATAAGTCGATAATACTAATGAATTCTACCCAATCATCACAATATATAAATGCTGCATTATACATCATAAAGAAATAAATAAGTACACAAATTAATTTATTAAAGGGAATTTTTTGAGGATCCTGTTGTGACTTTCTTTCTTTGAGAAATAAAGAACAAGAAGCTTGCGTAGAGCCAGGCATGGTGGCACATGCTTGTAACCCTAGTACTTGGGAGGCTGAGATAGGAGGATCACAGGTTCAAGAATAATATAAACAATTTGTGAGGCCCTGTTTCAAAATAAAGAATAAAATGGTCTGAGGGTGCAAAAATGGCCAGAAGTAGAATGCCCCTGGGTTCATTCCCCAGTACTAAAAAAAAAAAAAAAAAGGAGAAAAAAAGAAAAAGCTTGTCCAGGAGTTGTAAGAACTGTAAGAATAATGAATGCAGAATTTTGTCTCGTGCTCATAACTGGTGAGCAGATCCTAATATCTCTTGTAGAACCTTTTCACAAGAAAAGAGAATGCTGCGTTCCTCTTATGTGTCCTACATTTCAAATCTCACGATCATGGAGAAATGCAAACAGGGTCAGTCCAAAATGTTTATTATGTTTATTCTCCACTGTTTCTTCTACCACTTCTGATATTACCTGGAAATTAGTAAATTCCCATAAACAGTAAATTTCTCAGCGGGAAACTCTACAGTGGTAGTACAATCATCATATCCAGTAAAATCTCAACAGCACTCAGAATCTGCATGATGTCAGTAACTAAAAGGGAAGTCATTAATTCCTACATTTTATATCTAAACCAATCTGCTAAAAAAAAAAATCTAGGTACGCTTGATAGATAATGTATTGGTTTGATAATTTAGAGAAAATAGCATCCCTCCCCCTAGGTAATGCTTTATGACTAACAAGTGAGCTAGACTCTTGGCATACTGATCATTTTTAAGACTAATTCAATGAGCGAAAAAAGAGTAGAAATTCTGATAAACTGTGTTCTTACTTTTCAAGACTGGTTTAGAATTTTGTGTTTAGGCCTTTGATTTTGAATTTTCTAGCATTTGTTGTTAAATTCTATTTTAGGGTTACATATAAAAATAAGATAAATTAGAGTTAGGTGTTGCATTATTTCCTAAGATCAATATGCACATATAAGGACAGCAATAGCTAGAAAGGATTATTTTGGAAGAAGAAAGAAGATAAGAAACAGAAGGAGGAATGAAAATAGACCACCTGTTGGGCGAGGAATAAGAAGCTCTTTGCAAAGAACATTTTGGGGCATTTATTTTGTCCCAGAAAGATAGAAGTTAACTTTCTTTTTATTTTTTTTTTATGGGTGCATTGTAGTCATACATCTTAATGGTAGAGGTATACATGCACGCCTCACTCAATTAGCCCTAACTCAGTTCCCCCCTCCCCTCCCCCTCCCTCCGTTATGATAAGTGAGATTAATCAGTCACAAAAAGTAAGATATTGAATGCTCTCCCTAATATGCAGAAGCTAGGGAGAAAATGGGTCGAAGGAGGAACTCTAGACAAAGACGGAGAACTATAGGTGAGCAAATAAAGAAACCTAAGTGGGGGAGGGAGGATGAGAGAAAGGAAGGAGGAAATTCCCTGATGTACACGATGTGCGTTCACAAACACATCAAAGTCATCACTAAGCCAAACATCAGAAGTTAACTTTCAAGGGGGCAGAAATGACCCTGCTCTTGTTCAGGGTAATGGCCAGGAGGATGAGCTGCTTAGGTGGAGAGCCAAGGATGGAGTTGAAGGAGGGAGAGAAAAGTGGTAGAGAAAGAGACTATTTGAGCGGTGGACCATAAGTAGAGGGCGGAACCAGAGGGTGCGGCAGGTCCACAGAGGGTTTTCAAACAGGCAGGAGGAGCATTTTCAAACTGCATAAAGACAGTTAATGCCGTGCGGATGCCTTAGTCTGTGATCTCTGGATGCAGGTCTGTTATTCCAGCTAGCCTGGGAAGCTATAGAGTAAGTGCTGACAGAAATCTTGGTGATGTATCACCTTGCTAATGGGCTTAGGAAGGGCCAGATGAGAACCAGACACAGAGAGGCCGCTGCAACAAGCGAGTGGCCGGGGGCCAGCCGCAAACACGTATGGAGTCTTGGTGGCATTTGAACCTTTACTGACCACATACAATCTTTAAATGAGGTCAAAGCTTAAGTCCAGTGCCTTTAAAAGCCGAGGATTCCTTTGTCCCAAAGTTTAAAAAAAAAATAGTTACCCAATAGGCAAACAGTGCTGAGAGCTCATTTCCTCTAGCTCCATACTTCAGCTCCTCACTCAGGATAATATCACTCCAGCGCCAAGCACTGCAGTCAGGAAGTAGTTTATTTTCGCTGAAACTGAAGGGGAGAGTTAAAGAGAAAAACAGCTGCAACTTGATCAGTTCAGGAAAACCAGGTACGAAGAAAGACAGCAAGTTAAAGAGAAAGCCAGCCCGGGCTTTGCTGGAAGCTGGGTTTTGCACACCCATAGAAGACAACAATCCCAGTGTTGTGCGTTTGCGTTCAGAGTGAGGAGCCGACGCGCACTTGGCTCTGGCGGGGGAGGCTTGCTGCTCAGAGGGCAAGGTTAGCTCAGGGTTGAGAGAAAGTGGGACAGCCTGAGATAGCAAACAAAAATCCTTGGAATCACTGCATCTTCCAAAAGGGACCAGTGAGGGAAGAGGAGTGAGGGAGGAGGAAGAGGAGGAGGAGGAGGAGGAGGAGGAGGAGGAGGAGGAGAGGAGGAAGATTAGGAGGAGGGGGGAAGGAGGAGGGAGAGGAAGACGAGGAAGATTAGGAGGGGGAGGAGGAGGGGGAGGAGGAGGGGGAAGAGGAGGGGGAGGAAGAGGAGGAAGATTAGGAGGGGAGGAAGATTAGGAGGGGAGGAAGAGGAGAAGGGGGGGAGAAGGGGGGAGGAAGAGGAGGAGGAGGAGGGGGAGGAAGAGGAGGAGAAGGGGAAGGAGGAGGGGGAGGAAGAGGAGGAGAAGGAGGAAGATTAGGAGGGGAGGAGGAGGAAGAGGAGAGAAAATAGGTGAAAGGGAGAAATTTAGAGATAGAAGGCAGGGAATTGGGACAAGGGAGAAAAAAAACTTCTTATTTCAAATTAATATTTCTCCAAGAGGATGTCGTGTTCCCCCAGGGATATTCTGACGGAGTCACAGGGCCAGAGCTTCCACAGTCCTCAAATCTACTAGACAAGGGTGTCCTTAGATTCTCAGAAGCCTCTTCCTCTGCATCTTTTTCTCCATGCGTCCCGGGGCTGCCCAACCTGCATTTTCTTCCCCTCTAAATTTCTCCTTCCTGGAGGGTCAAGAAAAGTAAAAACCTTGTCACCTGCTCTTCCTTCCAACCACTGAATATTCCTTCCGCACTTTTATTTTGATAGCAAAGTGGCTCGAGGTATGTTTGAGGGTTGTGGAAACCCTCAAAGGGATTACAGAATGAGAAAGTTTGGAGAATCGTGCTCTAAATAAAGAATTGGAGACGAAAACCTGTCATAATGAAAAATTAAACGAAACTGCCTCACATAAAGCAAAGGAGCAACCGCTGCCTTGGCGAGCAAGGAGAGAAATCATAGAATGTGGGAGCTGGTAATGAGGTGGTTTCTTGCCAATGTCGAAGCCTCCCCCCACCTGGCAAGTGCTAAGGCAACAGAGGGGAAGAATATACCGCAGCCCGATCGTAACGCGCAAAGTCTGAAGAGAAGTGTGGGTTTATTCCTTAATTTGAAATGTACTGTCAGTGAGTTCTACCCATTTAAACAAAACTACGTGAATGAATGGGTAAAATAAGCTCAGGAGACTACAAAACCAGACCTTCCTGTCGTGAGGCCTTTGGAGTTTGCAGTCTGCAAAATATATACCATTGCAATGGACAGTTCATGACAAAACCACCGTCACCTATTAGTGATATGATCTTGTGAAAGTTAGTCTTCTTTCTAAGCATTCATTAATTTGCAAGATGGACATGATCATAGAGACATGGTGAGGATTAACATGTTTAAAAAGACATTATTACTTGTATTCTCAGTGCTTAACATACATTATCTCTAGCTCATCTCCACAACTACAGCCCAATGGGACGGATGGCTTGGGGAGGGACGAAAGGAAGGAGGGATGGATGAATGAATGGATAGAGTGATAGATGGCTGAATAAATGGATAAGTGGAATTATCAACTTTCACTTTACGGACAAAGACTGAGATTTAGATTAAATACTTTATACAAGGTTTTATGATCATTGCAGTATTCTCCTTTTACTATATTATAGTATTTACATGTGTGTGTGTGTGTGTGTGTGTGTGTGTGTGTGTGTGTGGTACTGGGGTGGAATCCAGGGGCTTTCTACCTCTGGACATACTCCTAAACCTATTTTATATTTTATTTGGAAACAGGGTCTCACTAACTTGTTCTGATCCTCACTAAGTAGCTGAGGCTGGCTTTGAACCTGTGCGATCCTCCTGTCTCAGCCTCCCAAGTGCGGAGGTTACAAGCATGCCCACCGCACTCAGATCTATACCACTTTCTATATCCTGCACCTTCAGCCTCTATTTACTCCACCTCTGTCCTAACCCTGAAAGTCCTAAACAGCTGACTCTCATATACCCAGTCATCCAGCATATGTAGATTCTCTTTTCCTTTATCTTCCCAAAATCTGTCTTATAAACACACCTAAAACGCTTTGTAGTCAACTCAGCAAACAATAAGGCAGAAACAATGTGCAGAACACGAGGTTAGATGTAGGAAAGACAGGACAAAACCTGCTTCCACCTTCAAATGATCGCAAGTTAAGCCATCAGGCTTAAAGCCTTGAGTTCTAACCCATCTCACCAACTCCATGCTTTTCAACCAACAACACCCAGACTACACCTCCATCAGCACCTCTCACTCTCCTGAAAGCTTGTGAAGAAAATTTGCTTTTTTAGTACGAAGTAAAGAAACACGGGAGCATGGGATTTCAGCTTAGGTGGATAAGGCTATAAGAATATATATATATATATATATATATATATATATATATATATATATATATATTTTGGTGGCTTTTTTGGGGGTGGGTGGGTGCTGGGGATTGAACCTAGGGGCATCTACCCCCAAGCTATACCCCCAGCTCTACTTTATTTTTTATTTTGAAACAGGGTCTCACTAAGTTGCTATGGGCCTTGCTAAGTTGATAAGGCTGGCCATGAACTTGTGACTCTCCTGTCTCAGCCTCCCAAGTACTAGGATGACATGTGGGTGCCATGATGCTCAGCTAGCTGTTCTTAAAGTCATATGGACTCTTTATCTGCCAGGAAAAATGTGATTTTAGAGGCAAATGATAACAGCCTTGTCATGAAAAACTTTCCCAAACTATTTGGTATCTTACAGGTTTCAAATGAAGGCTAGACATACACTAGGGAATCTTAACCTCAGGTGTACATATACCTGCCTGGCGAAGAGGAGGACTTTGGCTTTAAACAGAATGGTTTCTCAGCATGATTTTTGCCTGTCTCTGGGAATAGGATTGTGGGAGAATTGATAAACCTCTGAGCATCAATTCCCTGTCTTTTGTAAAATGAGCACTCTACCTATCTCTCATGGGCTCCTTAGCAATTCTATTAGATAATCTTATAAATCTCATGGGCACATAAGTGGTCAATAAATGGTAGCTGCTATTATCATTATGTTTTAGGAGAAGTAAAATAATCAGTCTTCTGAAAAGAGTCGTAAGATACCCTGTTCCTTTTGTCTTTTAATCCTAAGACCTTCTACACATGGGCTTTCTGCGTTTTTATATCACACTTTTTAAATCCCACAACGGACGACTAACCTCTGTATTCTGGTATTGCCAGGATGTTTTTCTGCTTAGTGGACTTTAATTAATGCTGAATTACATTAGGATTCCCATGGAATTACTTATTATCGCCTCAGAGTGCCCAAATGAGTCACCATGATTAAATCTGTTAGAATGGCTACCAAGGAAACCATGCATAGTTTTCCATGCCATAAAGTATTTGGTCCAATGAAATCAGCATCCCAGGAGTTACATGAGTAGCATCTAGACACCCTAGATAATGAATAAATAGCTTTGTACTTCAAATAAGAACCAAAGTGATGATATTCATTTAAGTCCACCAGTGTATTTTCTTTTTCAGTAACTTAAAAATATATCCTCATATCTTTAATTATTCATATATATCTTCTGATTTTAGAGAAGCCATAGAACTAAAGAATAACCAAAACTCATTCATATAATGTATGATTATATGGTATTATGTAGATATAACAATTATATATGGTTGAAATTTAGTCTTGTAATCTATACAGCAAACATGATTACCTAATCTACTACATATTTCCACAAAAATAGTACTAAAATAACAAACAAAACATTGCCTTCTCTTCCTATGATTGACTTGTTTCTTGAAAAATAATTTTTAAAATGTGTAAGTATATCTTACAGGCTTGTTTAAAGTTAGTATATAATTTCATATTGTACTGACGGATACTGATCTTCAGATCAGTTGTTGGAAGCAGTGTTTCAAAATTAGCATGAAGACAGGCTTGCAAATATTTTCTAAACATTTTGTAGGTGAAGTTTGAGTAGCGTTCCTTGTTATGACCTTTATGTTTTCGTCTCACATCACAAAAGTACTCTAACACACAGCTGAATCACACACCCTCTACCAGGCCCTGTAGACTGGCTGGATTAGGTAAACTGAAGTCCCATCTAGATAAAGTTGCCCCGAGGGACAAGAAAGGGCACTACAGAGAAATCAAGTAATCTGTGAATACAGTCTCTGTGTGAAATCAATTACCTACAAAAAGCCCCAGGTGGCTTTTCCTATCTTCCAAGAATTAACAACGTTTCATTGTTATTGAATAAACTTGGGGGATTATTTTTAAATGACAGAATACATGTTATATATATACTATATAATTCATTCCATCCTGGCAGGAAATGGCCTTTACTTTTCTCTGGGGAAATGTACAAACATCTGGATAAGCTTGAAATCTTTTTATATAAAAAAAGTGGCAATTACCCCCAAACTTACTAATGTCCCACATTTGTTTCCTCTTTTTTTTTTTTTTTTTTTTAGTGATTGGGAATTTATTTATTTGTCAAGGAGAACCTAAAGATTGCTTACCGAGGAATTAATTTTGCCATGCATCCACAAAGGATCCAGCTCTCGGCTTGGCCCGTGGAAATTCACAGGAAGTTCATTTCTACAATATTTCTTTTTTTTTTTTATTGGTGCACTGTATTCATACATCATAGTAGGATACATACTTTTGTAGACATACATGCACACTTTTCCCAGTCAGACCCCACCCAATCCCCACCCCATTCTCTCCCTATCCCTCCCTCCCATGCTTGGCTTAGTAGTTGACATCTAGTATTATGGCAATTTATCTAAAATTAAAAATGATAATCTCACATAACAGTTTCATTTGTCTGATACAAAGCTTTTGATGACTTAAAGATAACATTTCAATATTTCTTTTTGCTTTCTTTCTTACCAGAGAATATTTTTTTCTATTTTTTAGGTGAAACTATCATATATTTATATATTTATTTTTCAGAAAAAAATCTATCCTAGTATGGAATATGGAGTCTAGGTACCCAAAACGATCTTGAAAAAGAACAAAGCTAGAAGATATATATTTTCTGATTTCAAACCATATAAAGCTACAATAATTGAAACAGTGTAGTACTATTCTAAAGGCAGATATATAAACCATTGGAGTTAAATAAAAGCCTAGAGCTAAATTCTTCCCTATATTGTCGTTATTTTTGACAAGGTTTCCACGAACATTTGGTAGTGGAAATATTAATCTTTTAACTAAATATTGTTAAAAAATAATAATTACATGGAAAAGAATAAAATTGGACCCTTACGTAATCCCATATACAAATATTAACTCAAAATAGATAATAGACCTAAATATAAATCTTAAGACTATAAACTTTTAGGAGAAAATCTGGGTCATAAAACCTCACAACATTGAAATTGGCAGTGATTTCTTGGTTATGATTTCAATGGCACATGCAACAGAGGAGTATACAAACTCCCTAAAAAATAAAAAAAAATATTGTATATCCAAAGACAATGTAAACAGAGTTAACAGTTACTAATAGAATGGGATAAAATATTTCCAAATGCTATATCTGAAGGTATATTAATATTCCAACTAGAAGTCCTAGAAATTAACAACAATAAAGGCAAACAATACCCTTTAGAGATAGGTAAAAGACTAACATAAATAATGAATCTCCACAGATAACCAATCTTAATTGTCTGTTGGATGGAAACTCTTGTTTCTCTGGTTCTGGTGTGTGTTACCTATTTCTTCTTTGTAGTTAATATCTTTGAGTATTTTCTCTAGTGCTGGTTTTGAAGACATAAATTCCTTCAGTTTCTGTTTGTCATGGAAGCTTCTTATTTCTCCATCTAATTTGATAGAAAGTTTTGCTGGGTAGGAAATTTTTGGTTGGAAGTTGTTTTCTTTCAGAGTTTGGAATATGTTACTCCAAGCCCTTCTGGCTCTCATGACTTGGTTTGGGAAGTCTGGAGTGATTCTAATTGGTTTGCCTCTGAATGTCACTTGGCCCTTTGTTTTTGTTGCCTTTAAGATTCTCTGTTTGGCTTCCGGGAAGATGGCGACCGAGAAAAGCGGGGCTTAAGAGCTCCGCTAACAACAAATCTCCATTACCACAAAATCAGCGCCTTTCATAGCCAGAAAACACCATCACCAGAGAAACAAAAAATCACCAGGCTCCAGAGAGAAAGCGGACTGAGAACAGAGCCACAGAGGAGATACACCAGCCTCGCGCCCGAGGACGCGGCAGACGCGGCAGCAGCGCCATACTGCCTGAGGCACCAGCGAATTCAAGGGACGGCTACAGCAAGCCGAGGTGAGCCACTGCGGAACAGCCAGGCGGGATTTCTCCGCGCAGAGAGCATCTAAAGCTCCCAGTGGCCGAGCTCAGCACACGCTGCAGGGATTCAGAGTAGAAATCAAAATCAAGAAGAAAAACGCCAGCCCCATAGCCGAGGGCGTAGCAGCAGCAGCGAATTCAGCGAGGCCAGTACAGCTACATCTGCGTACTCAAGAACAGTGAGTCAAATTGCGGGCCACAGAGGAGAAATCCCAGTACTGTACTCCCTGGGACTTGACCCAGTGGGGGAGGGGCGGTGGCAGAGATATCACACCATAGGAGAACGTGCAACCTGGCACCCCCCACAGTCTAAAGCAGCCTCTATGGACTCTCTGGGTCGGAGACTCTGTGATACAACCCAGTAAAGGAGTAGTGGGGTCTGAGATACTACAGACTCGAGATCCAGAGCACCTTAAGTGAAGTCATAGTGACCCAAGGGAAGAACCCAGAGAAGGCACAAACTTCCGAAATCATGGGAAAGAGGAATAATACTGGAGCAATTAATGCCCACAACCCCACAACATCAGAACCCGATAAAACAGAAAATCAGAGATTTCTAGAAGATCAAATCAGGAAAATAACTGTAGAAATAATAGAGGTGCTTCAAAAAGAACTCAGAGAGAGCCAAAAAGAGATAAAGGATGCAATTAATGAAGTAAAGGCCTCAATTCAAAGTACAAACAACCGATTAGAACACATGGAGAACAGAATCTCGCTCTTAGAAGATGAGCAATCCAAAAATGAACTCATAGTTTCTAATCTAGGAAAAAATATCCGACAGCAGGAATCTGATATTGAAGAAATATTGGCCCATTTTAAGAGAGCTAACCTAAGAATAATTGGAATAGAGGAGGGAAAAGAAAGTGAAACCAAAGGGATCAACAATCTCTTCAAGGAAGTAATAGCAGAAAATTTTCCAAACATAGAGCAAGAGGTTGATACAAAGGTCCAGGAAACTTATAGAACTCCCTTTAGACAGGATCGGAGAAGAGGATCCCCACGCCACATAATTGTCAAAATGACCAATGTGGAAGCCATACAATATTTCTTTAAGGCGGTCAAATTTCCTAATTTTATAGACATTGATTTTTTTGTTGTTAATTTGCCAACATACTTTCCTTGGGTTTTCAACGTTGAGCTGAAATGCCTTTTTAATGCCATGAGCAATGTGATGTGGCTATTTATAACTAGCTCTACATTCATTGTCTTTCATTAGTAACCTATGGAGAGATTTGGACACACAGCAAACAAATGTGACAAGGGAATGGGAACACAAGCGTATCTCAGAGGTCTGGAGAGTGAATACCATCTTCAAGAGAGCTCTGCATAACTCTGGAGAATTCCCGTAACTTACATGGGATTCGAATCCAGTATTGATATTTTACTTCCAAAATTTCTTCCCTTCTCCTAGAGCAATGAGTCCTTTCTTCTCTTTTACTTCTTCCTATATTATTGTTATTTCCTTTATGTTTTACTGGGTGTTATTCTGCGTTCTTTTGCTTAACTCACTCCATTCTAATTTAATTTGCACGGTGTTAATTAATCCCAACTTTCATCTCTGTTACCCTTACTGTGTGGGAGCCATTTTTGTTTATTTACTTTTTGTTTATAGTAAACCTAGGGCTGTATTATTTTCCTATGTGGCCCACATTTGAACTTCTTTCTTTTATCTTGTGGATTTTAATGTTGCTAGATGACTCTGAGGACCTGGAAGGAAAAAGATAGCTGCCTATTCTGGGCGATTGTGGAGCCACAAAGCTCCATTTCTTACAAACACATTTCTTCATTTCAGCGAGTCTAAAGGCTGGTAATCTTCTTGGACTCCTTGCCTTGAAGTAGGAATTTAAATGTTCTGTCAGTGAGTTTCAGTGTGGTGTCATTAGTTATTCCTTCTAAACGTTTTTGAAAGTATAAATTGTATTTATAACACAATTAAGATAATAAATATTTGATGTTGCCTCTCCTGTGCCTGGAGCCTGGCCGTTGCTGTGGGGACAAAGATCAATTAGAACTCCTCGAGGACTTCATTGAGAAATAGGCTTATGGAAAAGGGCAGTTTCAACAGACCATGGTAAAGGCTTTGCACTTCAAGTATATGTTTTAGCATACCTGGGTTATATTTTTTTATTATTATTATTATTATTATTATTATTATTATTGGTGCATTTTAGTCATACATCTTAATGGAGTACAAGATGGTAGAGGCACACATGCACACATCACTCATTTAGCCCTTAACCCAATTCTCACCCATTTTTCACATTCTATACTGAAATAATGATAGAGAAGAGATGCATTTCCAGCCTAAGCTGCTCTTATTGAAACCAAGCAGAATTATCCCGACAACTCTGAACAAAGGTATCCCTTGAAAGCCAGTCATAAAGTATATCTTCTTCTTTACGTCTAATAAGTTTGAGTAAGTTTGCTTCATTGTCATTTTCACTTTAATCCTGTTTTATGTGGAGGGAAGAGGGAGCTGACATTTGTTAGACAGGCAGAAGTTGCCCAATACAGTGCTAAGTGCTTCAAAGCATTATTTCAAAAACCACCCACAACAGTACTCCAGGTAAGTGATGTCGTCCTCACAGAAGGATGTGGGAAGTTACATTCATAGGTCAGGTGATCTGTCCAAAGTCACTCAACAAGAAGACGTTAGTCAATATTCACACCCAGTTTTACTCACACCAAAACGCTCATGAACTCTACCATGTCTCTACCTCACAAGAAACCACAGACTCAGAGCTCGAGTTGTCCTTAAAGATGGGTACTACACTGGCAGCCTTTGAGCCTGGAGAAGTCCAAGACCTGCCGGAATTCATTCTGCTAGTTGACAATAGAGAGGGAAATAGATGCCATTTTTCTCTAGGAGAAGTTCATGCTCTGAAACATTCTGTCTAAAACGAAAAGAATGGGCTTTCATACTGCCGGAAGCTCTTACACAAAATTATGATGACCAAACATTTTACAGAAGGACTTCTTAATGGTTAGAAGTTGAAATTTGAAGACCAGAAAGATCCCTGTCACCCTTTTGTTGCTTTTAGGCGAAATAATGAAAGATACTTTCCTATTATTTCCCCTTCAATTAAAAATAAATGACTAAATAATTTTCCATTTTTCTCAAGGTGTTTTTTAAATTTTTGATACATTTTATCATTTTCCATCGTATGGGTTTTCTCAGAGTTAGCCTTTTCTAACTGGAGAGCTGAATCCAGGACAAGAGGGGAAGAGCAAAGAGGAATTGATGCAGAAAAGTCAGGACTACCCATTCTTTCTCTACCTTTACTTTGGAAGTTCCATTTATTAATTATCAAGAATTCATGCTCTGGGTGAACCATTCAATCATAAAAGTATATTAATGAAAGTGGAGGTTTCTGCCTTCCCATGCCTCCACCTCCCATTATTCAAAGGCTACTTAACTATTAACAACTTTATTTATTATACTGGCAGATTTTTTATTTACACATACACAGTATCTGTATATATAAGAACAGGATGTATACATAATTTTCTGCTACATATAGTATTCTGCAACTTGCTTTGTTCCATCCAACGTTTTATTATAGAAATATTTTTATGTTACTATATTGATATTTGCCTCATTCATTGTAATTTCTACCTCGTATTTCATCTTATGGAGATGACATACTTTATTTAGCATTCTCCAGTTGATAAACATTTAGTCTGTTTTAAAATTTTTACCATTACAAATAGTGCTGTTATAAACATCTCTGTACATATATAATTATGACAAACTTATCTTCACCATTTACTTAAGAAGTCAGAAAAAACCGGCAATTGGAGACTAGAAAAACATTTGATGATGGATCTCCAAGCCTAAGCTGTGGGGTGCACAGCTGGGCAGGTCCCACAGAGGAACCAAACACACAGCACTGCAGGGACCACAGATGATTCCATGCCTTGAAGATCAATGGATCTGAATATATTCTCCACAGGGAGAGAGCCCCTTCAGATACAGGCTAGGATCCACAGTCTGTGTTTACAAAGGGAGGGGAAAGTGGGAGGAGAATAAATGAATGTTTCAAAGGGCAGTGCCTGAAAAATCAGACACACCCAAGGGCATGTAAGGTAAGACTTCGGGAAAAAGAAAAATAAAGAAATCCTCCAACACCTCCCAAGCGCTTACAGAAACCAAAGGTCAAAAGTCAGGCAACTCTGAGTCAGTCTTCTGATCCTTTATGGCCACACACCCTCTAAATTGCTGGTCATCCCTTGTTATGGATGTTGAACGACTGCCGCAGAGTCTAATGGCAAGTGTTTGCAAAAGCAGCCAATGCACAAGGTCACATGTGATTACTGTCTTGATCGCCGGAGGAATGCTTAGTCTCCTAGAACTACATTTCTGCTCTTCCCAGGAAATGTCCCCTCCAACTTCAATCCTCCTGACTCCAAAGCCGAATTTTTTTTCTTCATCAAGATAGTTTAGCTACCATCCCGGAGCCACTGCGATGTGCCCGGTGCTGTGTTAAAGATCTTTGTGGCGTTGCGTCTTATAACTTCCACAGCAGTGCTAAGAAATCCATCATTTCCCACAGAAAAAGGGTGCCAAGAAATACTGCTGCTTAGTGGCAGAACTAGGGTTCAAAATCCAGGTAAGCTTTGGAAATACTCTAAAGCCCACATACCTAATCATGGCAGGATATCATTTATTTTACTGGGAACGTGCAAGAAAGACGTATGTTCACTGGAGTGCTGGAGCCATATTAACACGTGATAATGGCAGAAAACGGCCTGACTTCTGGTGGATTTTACTTGCCAGTTAATGGAATCCTCAGACTGTCAGCAGCAGAATATCAGTGAAGAAGCCCTAAAGCCCAAAGTAAGAGAGAAGTATGAGCCCTTCAAAATGTGCTCGAGAGCCTTCCAAAAGTTCTAAAAGAATGCCAGATAAGACTATTAATTATATGTGAAGGCTCTGAGCAATCATGGAGAATAAAACAAATATACAGTAATAAGAAACAGACAGACATAGATTTCAGGTTCAAAGAGAGAAGTAGGTGGATTTGACAAAATTTATATCTAAGGATATTTAGGAATGATGAGCCAGGTTCCAGGCCTGATTATTAACAGGATCTCTTATTGAACACTGAACAAAAAATTTCTAGCCAGAACGAGAGATTTCAAAAGGTGAAATAGGTTTCTTCTTCCTTTCTTTGATGGACTAGTCTACCTGAGCATCGCCAAAGTTGCTACCAGTTTGCAGAGAGATGTTCAGCAAAAGGTTTCATGCGAGAGATGATAGGTCATGGAATACAGGGTCAGTGATGTACAGCTTGGTGAGGGACCAAGACTGATGATTAACTGTACAATTACGTGCCAAATAAGAGACTCTAAAAGCAGGTAACAAACCGGGATTCAGGCAGTTCACCGCAGGATGTCTATGCCTCGATCTAGAAAGACAAATTGTAATAAGGATAAATAAAAAGAAGATATCTGAGACAGTTCATTTCCCCAAGCAACTTTGGATAATATTACCTAATGGCATGGTTGAACATTGCTAATAATATCCAAAAACAGTGAGACAAGCAAAATCAAGTTCTACCAAGAAATGTAATAGCAAATATTACATTAGGCCAGAGAATAAAGCCTAAGTAGATAGAATACATAAAAAGACAACACAGTTGGGCAATCTCAAGCTGTATGACTCAGTTACTGACTGAATCCAATGTTGCTTCATTTCTTTCTTAGGCTGGAAGAAGTTTTTATTGCTTTTCAGGTCAGCCTTGCTTATTTATTAACTCACTTTACTTGAAACCTAATACAAATGTAGCCTCCCGTGCAGAGTTATCAGCCATGATATTTTATAGCAGACTACACGTGTTGCCAAACTAAGAGCTACCACTGCCTTTTCATGGTACCATGGCCCTGATTTACTCTGAGAGCTACTGTTCTTCCTTCAACTTAAGCAATCTCTGATAGGCCACTGGCGATTTTAGGAGTCACATCATAAGGTTGGTTTAGGAAAAGTACATACAATCCAGTTTGGCCAATAAGACATTTATATATTCATTCATTTATTTATCCCACAGATACTGACCTGAGCATCTGGTACCTGACCTATACAAGGCATTGCAGAAACAGCTGTGAATAAAACAGAAACATCTTTGTCAACACAGACACTGGATTTTTTTTTTTTTTCAGTACCGGGGAGGGAATTCAGGGGCATTCTAATTCTGATCGACATCCCCAGCCCTACTTTTTATTCTTTATCTTGAAACAGGGTGTCTTTGGGTTGCAAACGGCCTCACTAAGTAGCTGAGACTGCCTGCAAACTGTGATCCTCCTGTCTCAGCCTCCCAAATGCTGGGATTACAAGCGTGCACCTGACTTCAGACCATAGATATTTTTAAAAACTTTTATTGGTGCATTGTAGTCATACATCTTAATGGAGTACAAGATGGTGGAGGCACACATGCACACATCACCCAATTAACTCTTACCCAATTCCCACCTCATTCCCTTCCCCTCCCTCCTCGTGCTTGGCTTATGATTGAATTTGATTTGTTTGTTAGTGTACATAAGGAACATTAGGGCATTTCCTTCTTCCCCCCTCCCATCCCCTCAGGTCACCTTATTTGCTCATCTATAGTATCTCCTTCTTCATCTAGAGTTCCTTCCATGACCCATTTTCTTCCTAGCTTTTGCATGTTAGGGAGAGCATACAATTTCTTAATTTTTGTGAGTGATCTACAGATTCAAAGCAATACCCAGTAAATTACCAAGATCATTCCTCACAGACATAGAAAAATCAGTCCTAAAATTCATTTGAAGCAACAAAAAACCCAGAATAGCTAAATTAGTTCTCAGCAACAAAAACCATGCAAGAGGAATCATAATACCAAACTTTAAACTATACTACAAAGCCATAGTAATAAAAACAGCATGGTATAGGCACAAAAACAGATACATAGACTAATGGAGCAGAATAGAAGACTCAGAAACAATTGATTTTTGCCAAAGGAGCCAAAAACATACACTTGTAAAAAGATAACCTGTTCAACAAATGGTGTTGGCAAAACTGGCTAATCATATGCAGGAAAATGGAAATTAATCCCACTTTCTCACCCTGCACAAGAGTCAATTCAAGATGGATCAAAGACTTGGCAATTAGACCAGAGACCTTGAGGGTCCTTGAAGAGGGCATTGGTCCAACACTGCAACACACAGGCACAGATAAACACTTTCTCAACAAGACCCCAAAGGCACAAAAAACTAAAAGGCAAATCAGTACGTGGGATTGCATTAAACTGAAGAGCTTCTGTACAGCAAAGGAAACCCAAGAACCTCAACCAAGAGCCAACAGAATGGGAGAAGATTTTTGCCAACTACTCCTCCAATAAAGGACTAATATCTAAACTATACAGAGAACTCAAGATACTCAGTACTAAGAAAACAAATAACCCAATCAAAAAAATGGACAAGGGAACTAAATAGACACTTCACGAAAGAAGAAATTCAAATGGCCAATTAGTGCATGAAAAAATGTTCAGCATAATTAGCAATCAGAGAGATGCAAATCAAAACTACCCTGAGATTCCACCTACCCCCAAATAGAATGGCAACCATTCAAAACCACTTTGGAAAACAGTATGGAGATACTCAGAAGAATGAGAACAAGCTTACCAAATGATCCTACAATAGTACTTCTGGGTATCTACCCAAATGAATGGAAGCCAAATTATCAGACCCTAGCTTTTAACAGGAGGAAATGAAATAAATAGAAAACAAGGTAATCCCAGGACTTGGAAGGCTGAGACAGAAAGATTGCAGGCTTGAGACCAGCCTCAAAAATTTAGCAAGACCTTGTTTCAAATACAAAATAAAAGAGGGCTGGGATTGTAACTCAGAGGCAGAGTATCTCTGGGTTCAATTGCTGTATGACACCAATAAGCACATTAGATAAATAAGGAACAAGTGCTGACGCGCTTCTCAAAGCACTGTGTATTTGTTTGTCTCTAGCAGCCTGAACCTTATGAGGATGTATGCCTACAATGCACCCATTAAAAAAAAGATTCTGGGTGGATTTCCAGGAATATAGCGACCGAGAAAAGCGGGGCTTAAGAGCCCCGCTAACAACAAATCTCCATTACCACAAAATCAGCGCCTTTCATAGCCAGAAAACACCATCACCAGAGAAACAAAAAAATCACCAGGCTCCAGAGAGAAAGCAGAATGAGAACAGAGCTCAGAGCCACAGAGGAGATACACCGGCCTCACGCCCGAGGACACGGCAGCAGCGCCATACTGCCAGCAGCAGCAGCGAATTCACCGGACGGCTACAGCAAGCCGAGGTGAGCCGCTGCGGAACAGCCAAGCGGGATCTTTCGGCGCAGGGAGCATCTAAAGCTCCCAGTGGCTGAGCTCAGCACATGCTGCAGGGACTCAGAGTGGAACTCAAAACCAGAGAAAAAAAATACACCAGCCTCACGGCTGAGGGCGCGGCAGCGGCGCCATATTGCCACCGGCGGCAGCAGCAGCGAATTCAGCGAGGCCAGTACAGCTACATCTGCGAACTCAAGAACAGTGAGTCAAATTGCGGGCCACAGAGGAGAAATCCCAGTACTGTAATCCCTGGGACTTGACACAGTGGGGGAGGGGCGGTGGCAGAGATATCACACCATAGGAGAACGTGCAACCTGGCACCCCCCCATAGTCTAAAGCAGCCTCTATCAACTCACTGGGTTAGAGACTCTGTGATACAACCCAGTAAAGGAGTAGTGGGGTCTGAGATACTACTGACTCGAGATCCAGAGCACCTTAAGCGAAGTCATAGTGACCCAAGGGAAGAACCCAGAGAAGCTACAAACTTCCGAAATCATGGGAAAGAGGAATAACACTGGAGCAATGAATGCCCACAACCTCACAACATCAGAACCCGTTAAAACAGAAAATCAGAGATTTCTAGAAGATCAAATCAGGAAAATAACTGTAGAAATAATAGAGGTGCTTCGAAAAGAATTCAGAGAGAGCCAAAAAGAGATAAAGGATGCAATTAATGAAGTAAAGGCCTCAATTCAAAGCATGAACAACCGATTAGACCACATGGAGAACAGAATCTCGCTCTTAGAAGATGATCATTCCAAAAATGAACGCATAGTTTCTAATCTAGAAAAAAAAATCCGACAGCAGGAATCTGACATTGAAGAAATATGGGCCCATTTTAAGAGAGCTAACCTAAGAATAATTGGAATAGAGGAGGGAAAAGAAAGTGAAACCAAAGGGATCAACAATCTCTTCAAGGAAGTAATAGCAGAAAATTTTCCAAACATAGAGCAAGAGGTTGATACACAGGTCCAGGAAACTTATAGAACTCCCTTTAGACAGGATCAGTGAAGAGGATCCCCATGCCACATAATTGTCAAAATGACCACTGTGGAAGCCAAGCAGAGAATGTCAAAGGCAACAAAAACAAAGGGCCAAGTGACATTCAGAGGCAAACCAATTAGAATCACTCCAGACTTCCCAAACCAAGTCATGAGAGCAAGAAGGGCTTGGAGTAACATATTCCAAACTCTGAAAGAAAACAACACCCAGCCAAAAATTTCCTACCCAGAAAAACTTTCTATCAAATTAAATGGAAAAATAAGAAGCTTCCATGACAAACAGAAACTGAAGGAATTTATGTCTTCAAAACCAGCGCTAGAGAAAATACTCAAAGAGATTAACTACAAAGAAGAAATAGGTAATACACACCAGAACCAGAGAAACAAGATTTTCCATCCAACAGACAAATGAGATTGGTTATCTGTGGAGATTCATTATTTATGTTAGTCTTTTACCTATCTCTAAATTGTATTGTTTGCCTTTATTGTTGTTAATTTTTAGGATGTCTAGTTGGAATATTAATATACCTTCAGATATAGCATTTGGAAATATTTTATCCCATTCTATTAGTAACTTTTAACTCTGTTTACACTGTCTTTGGATATATAATTTTTTTTATTTTTTAGGGAGTTTGTATACTCTTCTGTTGCCTGTGCCATTGAAATCATAACCAAGAAATCACTGCCAATTTCAATGTTGTGAGGTTTTATGACCCAGATTTTCTTCTAAAAGTTTATAGTCTTAAGATTTATATTTAGGTCTTTTATCTATTTTGAGTTAATATTTGTATATGAGATTAGGTAAGGGTCCAATTTTATTCTTTTCCATGTAATTATTATTTTTCAACAATATTTAGTTAAAAGATTATTATTTCCACCACCAAATGTTCGTGGAAACCTTGTCAAAAATAACTTGACAATATAGGGAAGAATTTAGCTCTAGGCTTTTATTTAACTCCAATGGTTTATATAATCTGCCTTTAGAACAGTACTACACTGTTTCAAATATTGTAGCTTTATATGGTTTGAAATCAGAAAATATATATCTTCTAGCTTTGTTCTTTTTCAAGATCGTTTTGGGTATCTAGAGTCCATATTCCATATTAGGATAGATTTTTTTTCTGAAAAATAAATATATAAATATATGATAGTTTCACCTAAAAAAAATAGAAAAATATTCTCTGGTAAGAAAGAAATCAAAAAGAAATATTGAAATGTTATCTTTAAGTCATCAAAAGCTTGGTATCAGACAAATGAAACTGTTATGTGAAATTATCATTTTTAATTTTGGATAAATTGCTATAATACTAGATGTAACCACTAAGCCAAGCATGGGAAGGAGGGATGGGGAGATAATGGGGTGGGGATCGGGTCGGGGCTGACTGGGCGATGTGTGCATGTATGTATACAAAAGTTTGTATCCCACTATGATGTTTGAATACAGTGCACCAATAAAAAAAAAAAAAAAAAAAAAAAAACCCAAAAAACAAACAAACAAACAAAAAAAGATTCTGCACTCCAGCTGGGCACGGTGGCGCACTCTTGTAATCCCCGCACTTGGGTGGCAGAGACAGGAGGATTGCGCTGGCTTAGGAGACCCTGTTTCCAAATAAAAATGTAAAAATAGGTCTGGGAGTGTAGCCCGGAGGAAGAAGGGTTTCCAGGAACCCCAGTACCACCAATAAATTAATTAATTAATTAATTAATTAATTCTGCACTCCTAATATATTTTAATACTACCAAAGGAAGAAATGATGCTTTGTCTTCCTCTGGCATGGCGAATGAAGTGTGCTACTCAGAGCTTCAGTGACAGAAAGTAGAAAGCCAACCCAACTGGGATGGCCACGCTGAAAGATGAAACCACATTCAGTGGGCTGCTGAGCTCATCAGCATGGCCACTACCATGTGTGATTAATGTTTGTTTGGGTTTCCATTACATTCTCTTGCGAGTACTCTGACATAACATGGTACCCAGGTTTTGGAGATAAGATTCCCAAGCAATTCACCTGACCTCTGGCCATTGGTGATAGGTGGAGCTGACTAGGAAACTCATCACCTCCTTGACATTCAACAGAAGGGTGTCCAACAAAATGTAGGCCCCATGTTGCTAAGATTTCATACTGGCCACAGAGGAAGAAAAAACATGTAGAATGAAGATACAAAGACAACCAAACAACTAAGATGAATATATACTTTCTTTGTAAATACATTTTAGTTTTTCTAGCCGGGCATGGTGGTGCACGCTTGTAATCCCAGCATTCAGGAGGCTGAGACGGGAGGATCGTGGTTCGCGGACAGCCTCAGCTACTTAGTGAGGCCCTCCCCAACTTAGTGAGACCCTGTTTCAAAACAAAGAATAAAAAATAGGGCAGGGGGTGTAGCTCAGAGGTCAAATGCCCCTGGGTTCCATCCCCAGACCCACAAAAAAATACATATTCTAGTTTTTCTATAATAGATTGCTATTGTCCGGCACTGAAACATAGATATTAATCATCATAGAAAGACTTAAGATTGCCGGGCGTGGTGGCGCACGCTTGTAAACCCCGGGCTTGGGAGGCAGAGACAGGAGGATCGCGCAGGTTCGAAGCCAGCGCTCTGGCTTTAGAGACCCTGTTTCCAAAAATAAAATAGGCCTGGGAGTGTAGCCTGAACATAGAAGGGCTTCCAGGAACCCCAGTACCACCAAAAAAAAGAAAGAAAGAAAGACTTAGGATTATTTTGAGGATTATTTATCCATGTTTCTTCTTTTATTTGAAACAGGGTCTTATGAAGTTGTTGAGGGCCTCAGTAAGTTGCTGAGGCTAGTCTCCAATCTGCAATCCTCCTGTCTCAGCCTCCTAAGTATGGGGATTATGTGAGTGTACCATGCCTGGCCTATCTGTGATCTTACTGTAACAGTGACCCATCCTTAATTATCCTATGTGTGCGTGTGTGTGTGTGTGTGTGTGTGTGTGTGTATGTGTGTGTGTATACACACACATGCATACATATTTCCAAATCATCTTCTAAGAAAAATGTTTGTGTATTATATACATGTAATCCTATGAATATAAAATATATATACTACATATACTTAAGCCTTAAAAGACAAAATAGAAAATCTAACTTGAGTTCTTAGTTAAATATATAAATTAATGTTAAGAATATTAGATGAAAGCTGGGCATGGTGGCACATGCTTGTAATCTCAGCATTTAGGAGGCTGAAACAGGGGAATCTGAGTTCACAGCCAGCCTCAACTACTTAGTGAGGTCCTTTGCAACTCAGTGAGACCCTGTTTCAAAATGAAGAATAAAAAATAGGGCTGGGAGTGTAGCTTGGAGGTAAAGTATTCCTAGATTCCATCCCCAATACCTCAAAAAAATTAAAAAGAATATTAGATGAGAGAAACATTCATTTTTTTTCTGCAGCTATGGAAATAGGTGACCCAGCCAAAAAATAGTCTCCAAAAACCAGACAAAATGTTGATACTTTCCAAAATTTTGAGATGATGTTGCAGGCAGAGTGGATGCACTTCCCATGCTAACAGAGCAACATCCCTCTACATCTACCAATGTAGAGAAAGAGCACGTGGACACACACCTTTGAATGTTGGAACGGGCAACTGCAGTTTTGCAATGTATATTCATTATTTCTTTTCTCAAAAACATACTCCTATTCTTTTTTTTACATTTTTTTACTAGTGCATTATATTCATACATCATATTGGGGTAAAAAACTTATGTATACATACGTGTACACATCACTGATTTAACCCCTACCCAATTCCCACCCCATTCCCTCCCAGTCCCTCCTTCCCTTGCTTGGCTTAGTGGTTGACTTCGATATGTTTAAGTACATTGTGTGGTTTAGAGATTTTCCTTCTTCCCCCATCCTCTCCCCTCCCTTAGGTTGTCTTGTTTGCTCCTCTATAGGATTTCCTTTTTCATCTAGAGTTCCTCCTATGACCCATTTCTCCCTAGCTCTCACATATTAGGGAAAGCATTGATTTCTTATTTTTTGTGACTGACTAATCTCACTTAGCATAATGTCCTCCAGTTCCATCCATTTCCCTGAAAATTATGTAATTGAGTTTTTTAATGGCTGAGTAAAATTCCATTGTGTATATATCCCACAGTTTTGTAATCCATTCATCTGTTGAAGGACATCTTGGCTGGTTCCACAGTTTGGCTATGGTGAATTGTGCAGCTATGAACATAGATACACATGCATTAGTTTGGTAGTTTGGTTTCCTATCTTTTGCATAATATGCTCCTATTCTGTAGAAAACTTAACATTTCTCTTCATCAGACAAGAGATAAATCTCTCCCTCTTTTTCTCTTTTATTCTTTCTCCTTTTTTTCTTTCCTCCCCTTTCTTCCTTCCATCATCCTTTCTTACATTGTGTGCCTTTTATGGCATAGGTATTATGTGTTTTGTTTGTTTATTTATTATTTGTTTATTTGTTTACCCATTTATTTATTTTGTGGTACTGGTATTGGAACCCAGGGGTATTCTACCTCTGTCCTACACCCCCAGCCCTATTTTTATGATTTATTTTGAAACAGGGTCTCACTCAGTTGTAGAGATCCTCACTAAGAAGCTGAGGCTGACTTCAAACCTGTGATCCTCCAGTCTCAGCCTCCCAAGTACTGTGGGGATTACAATCGTGTACCACCACACCCAGTTTATGTGTTTTATATGAATAAAACAGATAAGGCATTTTTTCTAAGAAGCTTATTATACTCCAAGAAAGGAAAATATACGTTTAAAGATAGCATATATTTACTGAGGGAATATTAATCTCACAAACAGTGAGTGCTACCATCTTAGATATCCCAGACTTCTATAACAAAAAGCCATACTGAATGGCTTATAAACAACAGAACTGTCTTTCTCACAGTGCTGGCGCTGGGAAGTCTGAGGCAAAGGCAGCAACGTAGTGGGTCGGGTTCTGGTGCACATCCCCTTCTGCGTTGTAGACTGGCAACTTGTTATCACATCCTTGCATAGAAGAAAGAAAATATAAGGGCTATTGGAGGGAATCTTTTTATGAAGGCACAACTTCCATTCATGGGGGTTCAACCATCATGACATATTACCTTTCAACGGCTCTCCTCCTAATACTATCACATTAGGGGTTAGGACATCAATACTTCAACTTTAGGGGGATATAAAGATTCAATCCTTCACAGCTACTGAAATACAAAGGACAGAGAAGGCTCTGGGCAGAATTTGGGTGGAGCTACTTAAAGAAAAAAGTGATTATTAAATTGAATTTGAGAAGGTACTGACATTATATAAAAGGAAAAGAAAGACACGGGATTCTGGGGAAAGCTTAAAAGGAAAGCTTGCACATGCATATGTAGGCAGGGAATTTTCAGGGCAGTGGGCAGCTTGCTTTGTTTAAGCTACATGGGTCCTGTAGGATCTGTGGGAAGTACGTTTGTAAGAGTAGGGGAGTCCTACAGTCAAAGCTTAGGAGGGCAGGCTAATATCCATCTCAAGCTATATGCAATGGGAAACCTATTTAAGCACAGCCATAAAATACAGAAAAGAACTTGGGAAGAATTATCTGTCAGCGAGATAGGCAATAGTAAACAGAACTTTTTCACTGACTACATGTGATATTTGAGTTGAAATGAGGTTTCGAGAGAAGACAGAACAATTCCAGCCCAGAGTACCACACTAAAACTGGGATTAATAGGGTGAGTATTTATCCAGTCTACTGAATCCGAGACTCCCATAACAATGGGGAAGAGCAACGTGAATACTTTTCACTGTTTTTGATCATGCCCAGGATAAGAGCAGGAAATAATTTAAGCAACAGAATCTCTAAACCTATCATTACTTCAAAACGAGTAGCTTTGAACTGCAAAATAACCAAAATGTTACTTTAAAAATGCAGTTAGTTTAACACATCGATCATGTTCAAATTGTTTCAAAATATAATATTTTAAATGCTAATTTTGATCATAAAAATCCCATCTAATTAATTGAGCAGTCTCCTCCAAAGCCATTTATTAATCCAATCACATTCTATCACCATTAGAAGAGCCTGGGAATCTAATAAGAACAGGAATGTTTTAATGAAAGGAAACGTCATGACACAAAGCTACACAGATTATGCTTCTAAGGAGACTCAGTGGGGAAAGGCTAACTATTATCAAAGGTCTCTCCAAAGCCACAGCCCTGGGGCCTGGGCTCCTCCAAGAATTATGTTCTAAATTAGCTAGTGCTCTCCTCAACCGTCTATTAGAATTTTATAACCAGATTTTGAAATTAAAAACCATCCATATTACACGGTCTGTCAATATTTTATGCATTACATTAAGAAGGAAGAGCTTCTAGAGTTTAAATTTCTCATTGGCTCTCTGCCTCCAAAAACACCACTGGGGCAGGTATGACTCAGATTCTTACCTGGCAGGTAGAATACAAAATGTTCTCTCTTCACTCATGGAGACAAGCCTGCTCTTAGGCCAGGAAGACTCTCTAATTTGTGAACATTCGTTGACAATATTTTAAACACAATCTTTTGTGTTAAGAGAGGGAATATATATATTTGGTGAAAGTTTGTGTTCGACATGAGTTAGCTTATTTAAATGACTTCCTTCCACTTGAAAGCTTTGCATTAAAGTTTTCTCAACTGCCAAGGATTGCCCCCCAAAGGAAAGTTAAGGATTTAAAACAATAATACACTGAGCTTTCTGGAGGTGGAAGAGTATACCAATTACTGAAAAGAACTCACAAAATATTTAGTGATCTCCTGCCCAACCCCCCCCCCCGCCAAAGTGTTTAAATGTAACTAAAACACATATATAAATTTAAAGAATTATGACAATTTCCTCCTTATGCTCTGCATCCTTTTTCCTCAGCCATACTTATTTCTTACCTAGGAGTAGAATCGAGAAGAGTACTATTAAGCTAGAATTTGCAGTTAATTCAGCTATCACTTAAGCATACTAAATAATCTGCTGTAAAAGGAGGAGATGGAAGAGAGATTGACAGCTCCTTGTTGGCTTGGACACTCCACCCATTACAAATTGTGAGTGTGCACAGAATGTGTAGAACCCTATCTTTGCTGATGGTGCTTTGTCTCCCTTTGGGGTTTCTCCCAGCACCAATGGGTTTCTATGAGCCCATCATTCAATCCTGGGTTTCGATTTCAAGGTCATTCATTAATGTTAGCACCTCAATATCTAGCACCACCTACAAATGAATGTGACAACTCAAGGACTCACGTGGCATATATCATATGAGAAAATGAGACTACAATTTTGTAGAGAGACTTAAACAAATATTTAATTTCCCAAAACACAGATTTTTTTAAGAGCCAGTAATGTCATCACCTTGTTCATTTTATTCATTTTTATTTGAATTTTAAAGATTACCAGTTCGTCTTCAGGCAATCTGAAACACCTAATACTGTGAAATTAAGGGTAAATTTGAAAAAAGAAAAAGACTTCAGATAAAAGTTGTGAACATGGAAGGAAAGCATTCACTCATGAATAGAGATACGTTTTAATTTAATTTTTTCTTGGCTTTCTTAATATCTTTAGCATCATGATAGAGTGCCCCTAAGTTTACACAAGCACAGTATTTAGAGCCCCCTCCACAAAAGATTGTTTGGTGACATCCATAATGCTCTAGGAAAGGAATTATGAGCAGCTAAATTCCAAGCTAGATATGTGTATACTGGACTTAATGAGGAGCATCATGGTATTCTGTACACATCAAGGTGGAGGGAAAAAGTAAAAACCAATGGAACTTTTGGGAAGCTAGAAAGCAGAAAAAGAAAAAAAATTCGGAAGAATATAAGGTCATAAGCACATAATCTCTTTGAAAAATAGCTTTCTGATAAATGAAATAAATATTCCATTAAATCAAAATGTGCATCATTTTCCCAACATTTGTCATATACTTAGTCAATAAGGGGAAAAAAAAATCCATTAACACCTATTCCAACCAAACCACTTCAGCTTTTCACCCTCGTGTAAGCTCTCTCTTGTAAGCACTCTAATTATTCCCTATACACGTTGCCTTTAGCATTTGAGGAAAAAATTCTTTAATATTCTCATCTGAAAATATTTACATCACTGCTCCTGCTCTCCAGGGTGCTGTCATTTCCATGTATCCATCATTAGATGAACGCTGTGCCCCCATTTCCTTTTATATTTTCAAAGGAAGGCTGGGCTTTACGAGCATTTTAAATCTATTTTTCCAAAGGGAAAAAGATACCCAAAATCAAGCATACGTTTTCCTGTTACATTAAAAATTACTAGGTGGTCTTATATTTTCTGCCTTTATATACTTCTTTCATGTCAGAAATTTGAGACATATTTTGAGTTGGCTTTTACCCAAAAGAACTTGAATTGGCTCAAACTTGCACCAAATTGTGGTGTTCTGGTTTCTAAAAAAAGAAAACAGAAAAAAAGAAAAACAAAAGAAGAGTTTACTAACACTCCTACCTGACAATTTTTTAAAAAAAGACATTCCTTCAGATTATTATTCAAGACAGAACACAGCAGAAGTAGTAAGTGTCTTTCTATGACTCCATACAGAGAAAGGAAAAACTATGACTACAATTTTATTTAAAATTATACAAGTAGCTAGCTAGAGTGAATGACCCAAATCAGATGTTCTAGATTGAACAGATCAGACAGTTAGAACAGAGTGGCTTGAAACGTGAAACTAAAGGATCAGTTTATATGAAAGACCAGTTGGTTTTATCCAGTTTGCCACAGCAAACCATGTCCGCCAGTTGTCATCCAAATAGGTAATCAAGATGCCGGGAGCCTCCAAGTGAGAAGGACACTGGCGTCCTTCAGTATCGCTAGCAGAACTAGAAACAGCCATTTTACTAGCTCATTAGCTTCAAGTGTGCATGAAAGTTTCCTCTCAGCATCATCGACACAAGATTCGAGAACACTGGTCCAATTATCTACTTGATGCTACAAGATATTCTCCATTGAAACCACTCCAAATAATAAATACGTGCTTTGTGAGACTTGATATGCCGATTTAAATGCTAATTCCACTTATTTGTATATGTCTCATACATGCAGAAGTTTTCTAATATCAGATAACAGAAGGTAAGCATAGCAAACATAACAGCCCATTTGTTCTAAAATTACTGTAGCTTAAGTCAAGCATAGTTGAAACCACTGAGATGATTTTAATTTTTGTTCTCAGGGTTCCCCTTTGGGAGCAAGCTAAGAAAGTTGTGTCTTTTTCAATACTGTACTTATAAATAAAAGGCTCTTTTAACAAGCATTAAATATATTCCTAACCCCTCAAATACATCTTCTATGGAAGAAATAGGTTTAAAAATAGATGTCTTGAAAGAAAAATCATCTTTCTAAAATATTTTACATATTCATAGTATGTAAACATTTTCCCTCAGATTTAAATTTTTGCTTGGAGGATATACTCTCTAAAATTCAATAAGAGATGGTGTTGGGTAATGTAAACACATTGAATTCAGCCAAATATGGGTTTGAATTCTTGTTTGTCACTTACAAATGCTTTAACTTTGGGCAATTTAATAATAATCATCTTTAGTTTCATTATATAAAAATAATTATAGTAATGTTCTATTTTGTTAGCCTCCTATAAATATTAATGTACATCAATTATAGAGCTTGGTCATAAAATAGTCTATTATAGCAATTGAGGGCATTAGGTCTAGAGTTAGACTACTCGGTGTTCAAATCCCAGTCTTGCCATATATAACTTGTAACTTTGGGCAAGTTATTGAAATTCTCTTTGTCTCAGTTTCCCCATCTATAAAATGGGAGCAGGGTATGAGAACTGTTCAATAATACATGTTGATTATTAAATAAGAGGCTTGGTACAGGGCCCAGAACAGAATATATACAATATAAACATTAGCTATAATTATAAAACAGGTTAATAAATGATCATTATTATGATGCTGCTGACACAGAAGAGGTCAATGTGAGCAAGAGAAACACATCAAATGACCTCCCTCCAAGAGACCTAGAATGACCCAATCCAATTGTAACATAACGACAATATTTAAAACAGCTCCCTCAGAGCCGGGCATGGTGGTGCACACTTGTAATCCCAGCATTTGAGAGGCTGAGAAAGGAGGATCACGGTTCGTGGACAGCCTCAGCTACTTAGTGAGGCCCTTTGCAACTCAGTGAGACCCTGTTTCAAAATAAAGAATAAAAAATAGGAGACTGGGGATGTAGCTTGGAGGTAGAATGCCCCTGGGTTTTATCCCCAGTACCGCAAAAAAAAAAAAAAAAAAAAAAGCTCCTTCAACTGAAGTTATCCTCAGCCTCCTCCAGAAAGGTAAATTTTTTTTCAACTCAATTCTATGCACATGTTTTGAAATTGGCCCTTTCACATGCCCAATGGTCAAATACAAAACGTAAAATCTTTTTAATTCCTTATTCAAAATATATTTCGCACTACTAATGATGCCTTCTTTGTTCATTTACCCATATTTCCTGCAGACATTTTTCTCCCAACTGAATTATCAGCTTATTTGTTGGCAAGGATTTTGTATTATTCACTTAACAGCCTGCTTTGAACCAAGCCAGGAAGAGTTTTATTGAACACAACTGTTATTAATCTTAAGCAATTAATGACTTCTATTGCTAATACTTTGGATTCCTGTATGGGGCATATACTTTTATTACTAACACTTATGTGCAATAAATCAGTGCTTTACCTTAGTGCTTCAATTTCAATTTAGGTGAGTCAACCTAAAGGATATTTTAATCATCTGTATATAAAACTTGCTTGGCTTTTACACGAATAAAAGTTAAAAGCATCCAAATTGCTCCAAAGTTATAAAGAATTGTACTCTTCTTGCATAACCAGTAATCACCATAAACCACCAGGAACTTTTACTTAATTGTACACGTAAGATATACAAGTTATGTAATGGATAAGACTGTACAGGAAGAACTAGAAATAGAAGTAAACAAGTTAAATGAGTATTTCTTTCGCTCAGAAAACTTTTCTTCCAGTGTATCTTTGACAAGTATTTCATTTTTTGTTGCTTTTATTTTGTTGACTTCTTCGGGAATTAGCTATTAGGTGAACTTGATTGTCTTCATTACCATTTTAATCACATAATTTTCATTTCTTTGTAGGCAGTTATTCATTGGGGAACTTTTCCCACTTTCTTTTTTGTGTGTGGTACTAGGGATGGAACCTAGGGGCATTCTACCTCTGCACTACACCCTCAGCTCTATTTTTTATTTTACTTTTGTTTTTATTTTATTTTTTTGGTGGTACTGGGGATGGAACCCTTCTCCAGACTACACTCCCAGACCTATTTGATATTTTATTTGGAAACAGGGTCTCTTAAACCAGCGAGGCTGGCTTCAAACCTGTGCGATCCTCCTGTCTCTGCCTCCCAAGTGCAGGGATTACAAGAGTGTGCCACCACGCCTGGCTATTCCTTATTATTTTTTTTTAACAAGGCTCACTAAATTTCAGAAGGCCTTACTAAATAGCTGAGGCTGTCCGTGAACCATATCCTCCTTTCTCAGCCTCCCAAATACTGGGATTACAAGTTTGCACCACTATGCCCGACTTTCCACTTTCTTATACATCAATGATTTGATTTTTTTTTTTCAGGATCAATTTTGCATTTACTACAACGACTACACTGGAATAGTTATTATATGTCGATGGCCTTTTAATATATTATTTCTCTGCAAATATTGCCATGAACTGAAGTAAATATTTCTATTGCTTTTTAGAATTTAATTACAAATATTTTATTTGATTGTTTGAAGTGTTTTCTCTAATTTAGTCTCAAAACTATCTTGTAAATTATTTTAAATAATCATTATACCTTCACTTTAAATAATTCACTAAAGATCCACGTCGCACAGTTTTTGAATTAATGCTCATCTCTTCTGTGAGCTGCCATGATTGGGAATTCTCCGTCGGCATCCTGATATAACTATATATTTTATTCCCTATAAAAGTGTCAACAGATTAGTAGACCTTTCTTTCTGATTGATTCACATCCAATAGAGAATTTTCTTATCCATGTGTAGAATTTAAATAAATTGTAAAAATGGTAATCTTACATTTTTATTCTAATTATTAACCATTTGACATTAATACTTAAAATGTGTATTTTATATAATGTGTGATTTGAAGGTTCTCAAGATCTTTTCTCTATATAGACCCGCAAGTTTTAGTTTACTTGGTTTCTGTAGAGGTCTTATCACATACGTACATGCATAATTGGTTCTTTTGTAATTAATTATATATGTTCTCTCAGTTAGACTGTTCCAGGAGAACAGGGATTAGAACTGCTTTTTTATTGTTTATAAAACCAGAATCTCATAGTGTAGTTCCTGACATTCAATATATATCCAATATATATGATTAATATATATTGATATATATTTGATATATACTTGTTTAATGAATTAATCAAATCACATTAAAAACATTCAAGCACTTTTGCTACAAGATTCAATTTCTAGTTTCAACCCATGAGTTCTATGTTTTAACCCTTGTGGCCATTTTGTATGTTAATTTGTTTGGGAGGAAAATGAGTTATTCATTCTCTCTTTTTCTCTCCACCCCCTCTTTGTATTCTATTAACCTGCATACATTATTTCTTCTTCTGTATTATTCATCCTTTTGGCATGCCTTCAAGTTACTGCCTCAAGTCACCAAAAAGTCCTGATTTCTAAGTATGGAATAAAAGTGACCACTGAATTTACAGTGGGTGGAGAGCAGAAGGACAAGTCATGAGGAATCTGATGACCACATATAAGCATGGGAGCTCCACATGTGAGCAGAAGTGTTGGAAACAGAGGCACGAGAAGAAACTCTTGGCTATAAATTTTTACTCTTATGATTTCTCAAGAGGTATCTTTGAGGGGGGAGAGGAAACACTTCCAAAGTTCCAATGTAATAAAAAATTAAGTAATTTTACTTTTATTATCTTGTTTTTATTAAAAGGCCAATCGTTATATGGTTTAAAAACAAGATGAACAAAATTCCTTCAAGATGGAAAAAAGCATTGCAGAGGAATAAAACTATATTTGGTAATGGAATTATTCCCCACTCCCCCCAAAAAAGAGAAGGGCAACTGGAGCATCAACAGAAGAAGCACGTGAAAGGGCTGGGAGACATTTATGAATATTACAAAATGGACATCCCGCCAAATTAAATGTAATGTTCTGGAGGACACTTTCTCTATTAGCGCCAATTCTGCAACCCTTCAGAGGAAAATAGGGCTGCGGAAGAAGCTCCAATTACAGGCTCTGAGCCCAAGGCATATTCAAGCCCTGGTGATTGGCCGGGACGGCTTATAATGCAAAGGTAATCTGGTGGTGTCAATCAGGGCTTTCTCATCATCCTACATTTTTCCTCCATCAAAGGAAAGGAAAGAAAAATGCCTGAATGTGATACAGCTCTAACAAAGACGCATCTAATGCAGAGGAAATGCTATTTCCCCTTGACTCACTGTCATTAGCCAACAAAGGACCAACTGGAGAGGCAGGCGTTTCCTGGGGAATGGGACAGGTCAGGGAGAGCGTTCTTAGATGTGACTTTACCTGAAGCCCTCTCTCTCCCTCTTTCTCCCTCTCTCTCTCCCTCTCTCTCTTCCTCCCTCTCTCCCTCTCTCTCTCGCTCTTTCTTCTTTGCAAAGAATTCAAAAGAACATCATTCCTTCAAATCTTTCCTGTTCAGGTTTTAGTAAGTCTTTTCATGTTCTTTATTCCCACAGTCCTTTGGGGACAGAAAAGGGTGTATAGAGGTTCAAACTGCTGTGAAGAGGACACCCCCTAAAGCATCAGACAGATCCTGGAGCCCATGGGTTCAGGAGCCTGGTAGCCGGTATGTTCATGAATGTGCTTCACCTTAATCCAGCTCAGCCTGTTGTTTGGACGTTAAAACACGAATATTGGCATTGGCTGTGGAGATCTTTTCTTGAGGGTCAAAACATATTAGAAATTGTAAACATTTATTAAATTTTTGATACAAATCAGTAGTTTTCACATTTAAAAACACTTCCTGCCTGGCATGGTGGCGCACGCTTGCAATCCCCGCGCTTGGGAGGCAGAGACAGGAGGATCACGCAGGTTCGAAGCCAGCTGCGCGCACTGGCTTAGGAGACCCTGTTTCCAAATAAAAATGTAAAAATTGGCCTGGGAGTGTAGCCCGGAGGTAGAAGGGCTTCCCGGAACCCCAGTACCACCAAAAAATAAAACACTTCCTTATTTTGAACTTGGGTGTGTGTGTTGGGGGGAGGCCAAATGTGTTTTCTGAATAAGTTTACCACTTTCCAAGACATAGATTTAATATCAGTGGTCTTCAACATCTAAGGCTAATTGAGCTTTTATGGTATAATTATGATATTTATAGAATATAATGGCAAGAAGATAGATCAAAATTTATGTGGATTTTGCTCATCTGATACCTGCTATAACATAGGTTGATGTTTAACTTTTCACTTGTTCAAAAGGGCAAGCTTAGCAAATCACCATAGGGTGGGCCAACCCATGAGGAGAGGGCTTACATAAGTGAATTCATTCATATATAAATGATATCATTGCCTTGGGTGAGCAGGTTGCTTTGGTAGATTACTTCCAAATCATTGTCTTTTCCATGTAGAAATTCCCTTAGACAACACTTGGCTAGCATGCTATTAGTAATTGTGAGCATTTGAATATCTTAATTTCTTGGAGGAAAAACAATTAAAAATTCAGAGGATGTTTTTCCCTGATACTTGAAGCTAAGAGATGCAGTTTAAATCCTTGGGCAAGCACAATTGTTTATACTCACTTGTGTCATCTGAAAAGGAAATAATTGTACTCTTGTTACTGTATGTGAGTAATAAGAGGGATAAAAATGTGGAGAATAAGAGGGATAAAAATAAAGGCTCTAAACCGGGCGTGGTGGCGCACGCTTGTAATCCCAGCATTTGGGAGGCTGAGACTGGAGGATTGCGGTTCCTGGACAGCCTCAGCCACTTAGTGAGGCCCTCCACAACTTAGTGAGACCCTGTTTCAAAATAAAGAAAAAAAAAAAAAAAACAGAGCAGGGGGTGTAGCTCGGAGGTCGAATGCCCTTGGGTTCCACCCCCAGACCCACAAAAAATAAATTAATTAAATAAAGGATCTACCAGTTTGCCTAGAACATGGTAGGTTCTGGACAACATGTTTTGAATCTCTGACTAAAAATTTTCCCAGATATTGTCTTTACTCAGGAGTTTTATTCTAGGAAGTTAGAATGGTTCTTATAATATCATTCCCTAAGGTTTTTTTTTTAAACAATATTATCTTGTTTTATTTTTACTATTAATTTAATTTTATTAAATCTCTTGTGATGCTGAGGATTGGATGCATGCTTAATAAGCCCTCTACCATTGAGCCTTATCCAAGCCTCTACTATTTTTTATTTCACTTATCTCTTCTTTAAAAAATTATATAGTTCTTAACAAAATCTTATTTAATATAAAGCACATTTTTATACTTTTTGGTGGATCTTAAATTGCCATCATAGAGAGATTCAAAATGTTACAAATACACACACACACACACACACACACACACACACACACACAGCATATGTCTCTTGGCCCCACCCTGATTCCCCTCTTTATACATATTGGTGAGGTTGGTAATGATACCTTCATATATGAATATAGCATTATTCAAACTGTTATCCCCATCGATTTTCCTTTGGGCCCTTCCTGCGTTCCCCCAACCCCCTTCCTCTCTTCCACTGGCCTCTCTCCTCATTTATCTGCAGATATCATGGCATCTATTTTTGTCACGAACAATACTTGAAGGGCATTGTCACTGTGGGAACTTAAAGGCACAGACTCTAATTGTATTATCTATTTTGAGCCTGAAAAATAAAGTTTAAGAGCATGCTGCCTTTGACGTGCTTGAGTAGGGAAGAAGAGGAATGGAGAAGTGACCACAAATTCCAAATACTACCCACCACAGGCCTTCTACAAAAATCTTCCTTTTAGCTAAGAGCAACGAGCTTTTTCAACATGAAATATTAAACATAGAATTCTTGCCAGCTTAATTTAACTGGATTAAGAATATTCCTTTCATAAAGGTATGCTTCCAACACCTCAACGAACATAAGTTAGTACTTTGGTCAGGGATAGGGAATTTTAATTACATTTGTGGATTATATGTTTGCAAACCATGGAATATTAGGGCTAAAAAAGGGGGGGAAAACATCTGGCACAATATTCTCATTTGCCAAAAAGAGGAAGTAGAAACTTAGGAATCTTCACCACCTTGCCACACATTTACCTAATGGCAGTTTCAATTCCAGAATCAATGTCTCTCAGCTGGTCTCCAAGTATCATTTTTTTTGTGTGTGTGTGTGTGTGTGTGTGTGTGTGTGTGTGTGTGTGTGTGTGTGGTACTGGGGGTGGAACTCAGGGGCTTTCTATCTCCGAGGTACACTCCCAGACCTATTTTATATTTCATTTGGAAACAGGGTCTACTAATTTTCTGAGAGCCTTGCTAAGTAGTTGAGGCTGGCTTTGAACCTGTGCCATCCTCCTATCTCAGCCTCCCAAGCACTAAGATTACAAACGTGCACCACCATGCCCAGCTTCCAAGTATCATTTTAACAACACCGTTCTTCCTCCATGAATGTAACTCCATAAAAACTCAGTTTTGGTCTCTAGTTTATACCTGTATGAAAAACTGCATGAACAGCGAGGATTCTGTCCTTTTCTCAAGATGACACCTGTAGTCATTAATTGGGATTCTGCTTTTATATGCAATCACAGAGGCAAGTGAAACCAAAAAGAGCAGATTCAAGTGAAAAAGGACAGAAATACAGAAAATCAAAATGAAGAAGTGCGGCAGCATAGCCATTTTGTTAAGTTTAAGATAAACATTTAAATCTGGTAGAGAAAGTCATTCTTCGTAGTTACCCTGGGGAGGAGGAAAGAGAGAGAAGTGTCCGGTGGAAAAAGAATCTTTCCCAACAACGCACAAGACAACTCACAACTCTTTTCATGTTTGCCTATTTGGGACTATTTCAGTCACCTACTCTGAATCTTGGGTGACCTAGCCAATGTCCACATTACAAATGGAGAGTCAAAAATAAAATCCCTGGAGAAAAACAAAAAAATATTTAAAAGAATCCATAGAGGATGCAGCTGGTTGACCAACAGCCACACCAAACCCATAATCTCCTTCGATTTGTTTGTCAAGTGTTGGAAAACATTCTGTAGTGAGGAAAGGCATCTAAGTCCTCTTGGCGTAGGTTATGAAGTGATGGAGAAGCGACTCGTTATTTCTTTCTTTAAATACAGCCAGGACTCAACTCCAGAGCTCACTTGGAGAAGCCATAAGGCCTAACTCATGGTTCTTAATATAGATCACTCTGGTGGTGAGGTTTGGTGTCTGTTAAATAGCACATTACTATTAATGTTACCTTAAATGTCTCCTCAGAATTATTTCTATACCTACTACGCTATCATACTGAATCCTCAATTGCTCAACCTCAAAAATTTCAAAAGCATTTCTGCAAAGCATAATGGATGTGAATCCTGCCAGTTACTTTTGCTGATGTGGTCTGCAGGAGTAAATTGCACACTGGATTGTCATCTGCAAAGCTTGGGAGGTAGGCAACGGGTGCCCTGAAGCATAACTACTGCTTGACTCCTGCAGGAAACCCTTAGAGACCTACTAGGTTTGCAAACACTTCCCCTTTTGAAACAGATTAATACCTTGCACAGCAATTATCCTCCAGCCAGCAGGGTGATTGACATCTGAAGTGTTAGGACTCTTAAAATTACCATCTAAAGCTTCTTTTCTTTCCTCCCAAAAAATGAACTTCTAATGATTTAGCCCAAAGCCTCAGTATTCATAGATTTTTCTCTATTCCACGAATGGGTGTATATCCTTCATACCCTGGCTCATGTTCAGTTCTAAGTTAATAGGTGCGTTACTGTCATAAGCAAACGCAGGAGCCTCAGTCCAAAGAGCAAAAAGGCAGGCCCATTGTTACTCTCTTCTTCCTCTTTGGCCATGCTTGCTAAGGTGAAGCAACCTAAGTAAGCTCAGTAGGGAATTAAGAGGCAGAAAGACCCTTGTGAAACCAAAATGGGCCAGCTATCTGAGCAGCCAAAACACTCAGCAATTGATTGTGGACAGAATAAAAACTCGGCCCACTTTGGCAAAGAGACGCAACTGGCACAAATGTTGAATGTGTTGAAAAGCCTTCCATCACTGTTAGCATTGTTCCAGATAGTTCTTTGAAGATCTCTGACTTCGGAAATGGAAGGTAATTGATCGAAATGTGCGTCCAGTTCTAGACAGTTTCTCTTTTCATTCAATGTCGGGACAGAAAGATTTTCTGCCCATACTCGAGTCTAAAGATGGACATTTTGCTAAAAGACGGATGAAACCACTCTAAACCAACAGAAAGGGAATGAATACATCTCAATCAAGATCTGGCATTGACCAGTTACCTAAAACACTGGGCTTTCCTTGGATCTCTTCCTGCATAACAACAGAACCTGGCTTAAAATGTGCTTTGGACAATAGCTGAGTCTGTAACCAAGAAATAAAACCTCTTCCTTCCAGAGAGCAAACCAGTCAGCTTAGTTCATGCCATGAATATCTTTCTTATGCAAAGAAAAGTATGAACTCATTGGTAGTGAATTACAACATGAACTTCCCTATTTCCATTCCAATTTCAATAGAACTACAATTACCAAGGGGATTACCTAAAATAAGAGAGAGAGGGCTAAAAATTATCTATAAATATATTATTGAGAAGACGAAAGTGTGCATCAGAAAAGTAAAGTAAAGGAGACACAAGGGAAGACGAAATATGGGCTTATATATAAAGAAAATGTATCAAGGAAGAAACAGAATACTAGCTTCAGCCTCCAGGATCATTCATCGTCTGCCATGGTCTCTCACACCTGCAGCCCTTCTCTTGCACAGAAAAAGCTGCTCTTGGCCACAGCCAAGTTCTTTAGAAAATCTAAATAAAAGTCCAAAGAAGTCTTCTTTTATGGTGTGCTCTTTTTTCCTTGGAAAGACACCAATCATGTGACCCGACTCCCTCAAGAAATAAGAGAATGATTCATCTTTGTATTTCCAGAATTTCGTAGAACACCTGCATACAGTAGGCTCTTAATATATGCTTGAAGAATGAAGAGCAAAAATGTTTAAACTCAGCCCACTGAGTTTTAAACGTTCGACTCTCCCATCAAACCGTGGGAAGAGAAGACCTTCAAGGAAAGGCATTGGTACCAGAGCTGTTACCACCTTTTGCAGCACTAGAAGTTATTAAAGTACAACCGCCCAGTGCCAATGACAATACCATTGTGCCAGCGATGTTACATTACTGACTTACAGTCTCACAGATGGTTTTGTGACTGCAATTCTAAACCTGCTCCCAGCTCAAAAACTCCAGAAACCAAGCAAGCTGAGCCTCTGGAGATGGAAATAGCACGCATGTGGCATCAAAGGTGTGCATTTATGAAGAAAACTAGAGCCTGGATCTTCATGCACTGCTCACGGGTTTTTAACAGGAGCATGAACCGGGGGTGCCATCGTGAGAGAATTGTTCTCTGTAAGAGAAAGGTACTGTTTACCTTAAACTACCCTATTTTTTTTTTTTTTTTTGCTTCCAAGAGATGTAACACACAGATTTGCCTGTAACCATGGCAATCGATTCAGCTGTGAGCACCCTCATTTATTCAAAGCACAGAGGCAGTATAGGAGAGAAAATACTATTACAAATAGGAACAATAAGGTTTAATTTCAGACGCCAAAATATGATTGGTTTAGTATTAGATTCCTAGCCACATGAAGCGAATTATACTTTCTGGATTTTATCTACTCTCTCTGGATCCTGAAAAGTAATATTGATTCCAATTTCTTCCAGAGATAATGATTAACTTGTTTCCAGGACTATCTTGAGATTTTGAGACTGGGAAAAAAAAAAAGGTTGCAAACATATTCCCTATGATGCAAGAGAATTTAGAGAACCTTAAAGCAATGCCAACACACACACACACACGCACACGCACACACACACACACACACACACACACACACACACACACAGAGTTATCCAAATCCCCTAGACAAGTAATACAGGATATGATTTATATTTACTGATTCTTCTCTCTAATGTCAGTCTCTTTATACTTCTGGAAGAAAAAAAAAATTTTGTGGAGGCTGCTTTCTTCTCTCCAAGAAGTAGAATGACAGCAACAGTAATTTTTGTTTCCAAGGCATTTGCTTATGACTCATCAATTAATGAAACGTCAGTGATTCCAAAATTCGTCAGCTGTATCCTGGGATTTCCACTGATAAAAACTCAACTAATGTATTTCCCAGGTGCACCAATATCAAACATTGGAAAGAAGAGAGGAAATGACAACGGGGCTTTGCAGTCCATAAGGCAAGCAACACCATTTTCTCAGTCATCCTTTAGTTACGGATTTCCTACTGTGTGCAAACAATGTAAGACATAAGAAGTTCAGACGGACCAAGTTCCCACCATGCGCAAAGCAACGGGAAATGCATAATAATGAGGTGAAGATCTCTATTTCAAAACACGTCAGCACAGAAGGAAATGTCTAATTTGAACCCTAAGGAAATACTTCATTGAAACAAAGGCTGAGGAAATAATTTATTTAATCAGAAAAATATAGAAGTTACTTTTAGCTTCCTGGTAATTGAATTGATTTGATTCAAATTGTCTACAATTTTCACTGCAGAATTTGAAGCTATAATTTGAAGACTACTTAATTTCTTTAAAGCTCTGCCTATTTATCATGCTTTTAATTCAGAAAGAATTTGAAATGATAAGAAATAATTTCATAACTGTAATACACGTGCTTGTGCTCTTTTTGGGCTTGTGACTCCCATTAAAATTCGTTTTCTCAAGTTTCTTGGCTCAGGCTCTAAGTGACAACCAGAGACCCCATTCCTTACCATAGGTCTTGGAAGAAAACAAATTCAAAATAACATGAAAGAAAGAGACACATTTTAGGATAACAATAAGGGCCCTCTAAGATTTGCTAGGGCTCTCAACCTCAAGAAAGCATCACTATTTTTATTTTTGGTTCACAGAGGATTGGCAACTGTTCTCTTAATACTAGAATTTATTATTGCAAAACTTTCTTGCTGATTCTAGTCATCAACTACTTATCAAAAAAAAAATCAAGGGAGGACATTCATACCAACCCCTCTAATTTACAGGAAGCCAAAACCAAGAAGATAGACTCGCTTTTGACTCCATGAGTTTCTCCTTTTGTCAAAGTAGCCTCAGGTTTTTTGTACTTAGGGATTTTCTTCCTGGACATTATTTTAATGTCCTCAGTTGTATTTATTAGTTATTGTTGGGTAACTCCCTCAGAATCCTGAATACATCCAAGCTCCCTTTCCATGTGAAGTGTTCTGTTGATGTTGTTTGTTTTGTTTTGCTTTATTATTGAAGGTTGAACTCAGACACATTCTACTTACAAGTTACTCCTCCAGATCCCCCTCTTTTTAAATTTTGAAGCAGGGTCCTAATAAGTTGCCAAGAGTCTTGCTAAATTGCTAGTTTACCCTTGAACCTTCTATCCTCCAGACACTAAAAACAGAAGAGGAACTAAAGCGCCAGATGAGCCCTGATAGAGCATGTACTCCATTTTCAGAGAGAGCCGGGTTCAAGCCTGGGTCTTCTCTTCACTGGCTCTGTAACCTGGAAAGTCCTCCAGACAGAGTTCACAAGGGGCACAGATTTGACCGTGGACATGAAATTCTTTTCCATCAGAATCATGTCACACTTTTGTGTAGACAGAGGTGAACATTCAATTTCTGTGGTGTGTTGTGGTGTGTGGAGGGGTGTAGGTGTCTGTCTCTGTGTGTTTGAGAAAGACAGACAGCTAGAGGAAATGCACACCTCTGAGCATGATGGCAAAGTCTCACATTCCTTTGAAAAACTTAGCCTGGGGTTAATTACTCAACATTGTTCCATTCAGAGTGTTCTATATTTAAGCTTCCATCATCTTTTTCTCCTACTATAGCTTACAGTAATACCTGTATGTTTTATTTCTTAAAAAACTGTTTTAGACTTACAGAAAAATTATAGAGATAGTAGAGAAAGTCTCCATCTACCTGCACCCAGGTTCTTCTGGTCTCAACCACTGAACCAGAATCATGAATGAAGCAGTCTTATGTGTTATTGTTAACTCTGCAGCCCATGCTTCATCCAGATCTCCTCAGTGGACCCCTACTGCCACTGGTCTATTCCAGGACGCCCTCTAGGGCGCCATACGTAGTCATCCTGTCTCCTTAGAAAGCTATGTTTGGTTAGGATAGTTTCTTAAATTTTCTTTGACTATTCTGACTATGAGAGTTTTGAGAAATACTAGTCAGATATTCTTTCTGTTGAATGTCCCCTAATTTTCATTTTTATTTTCATTTTTAAAAATTACAAGTCGGCCGTGGTGGCGCACCCTTGTAATCCCAGCACTTGAGAGGCTGAGACAGGAGGATGGCACAGGTTCCAAGCCAGCCTCAGCTACTTAGCGAGGCTTCCAGAAACTTAGTGAGACCCTGTTTCCAAATAAAGTATAAAATAGGTCTGAGAGTATAGCCCAGGGGTAGAAAGCCCCTGGGTTCCACCCCAGCGCCACACACACAAAAAAAATTACAAATTAAGACTGAGGTGATTTATTAAACTTGGAAGAACTCTGATACAAAGCACAGTAAAAAGACCACAGACCAGTAAATAAACAACCTGTATTTTGGCTACTTTACAACTGCTTCTACAGCACTATGGCAGAACACAGTTTCCATTATTTTGAAAAAAGGTGTCTAAATGGCAAATAAACGTTTTATTCACTTAAAGCTTAATAAAGTTTTAATATTTGCTGGTTTAAATATTGCCAATCCAAAAAATATTTTTTAAAAATGTCAGTTAAAACAAGATTTATGGAGAAAGTTACTAGTTTGAAGGCAAGGCAGTTGGTTCCTATACCATAAGAAACTTTCCCTCTGAACATATTAATTAGTAAGGTAGCAGATTGAATTATAGGCCTCCAGTCGATTAAATTTTACAGGTTATTAGAAGTATCTTTAAATATACAATATAAAGAAAACTGTACATACATGGCATATTAACTTTGTTTTCCAAAACAAGAGTCGGCGTTTTTTCTCCTGATCGAGATATTATGAATTTGGGGAAAGAAGCCACAGAAGCAAAGTACCATTCTTTATTGTACCAGAGGTCACACTATCCACATGACTTGCTACTATTACTTTTTTGCTATTACTTTTTTGCTAACATACTTTTTTGCTAAGGTACTTTGAACTTTTTTTTTTTTTTTTTGGTAGTACTGGGGTTCCTGGAAACCCTTCTATCTCCGGGTTACACTCCCAGACCTATTTTATATTTTATTTGGAAACAGGGTCTCTTAAGCCAGGAGACTGGCTTTGAACTAGCATGAACTTCCTGTCTCCGCCTCCCAAGCACAGGGATTACAAGCGTGCACCACCACGCCCAGCTGAACTTCTTTTTAACATGAAATTTTACCAACTAGTATACTTGTATTCCCAAGCCGTTACCCCCAAAGACATTTATCAAGGAATCTAAAAATAACCTTTCTCTAAAAATTCATTCAGTCCCTAATTTTCAGTAGGAAACATGTATTGTGTATATACCACTGAATCCCAGTCACTGAGGATGCAAACTCAAATAGAACACATTGCTCCTCTCAAGAGCTCATGGCCCAGTGTAGTGCAAGAAAGGACTTATTAAAAATAAATAAATAAGGGGCCCAAGGGGCCAAAGTAACCTGGAGTAGTCAGTGATTATTTCTGTGTAGTACTGGAGAGAGACTCTCCTTTCTGGATCAAAACTCCTTAGCTGGTCTGGAAGGATAAACAAGGTTCCACCAAGTAGACAAGAGAGGAAGGGTGCACAGCATGTACAGAGCAAGGATGTGTACATGCAACCATAAAATGTTTATAGAAAAACAATGGAAAGGAAGGATGGAGTGAGGGACAGAGATCATGGCAGCCCAGCTCCCACTGTGAGCAGCACCCTGCTCTTTGAGGATGATAAAATGAAAGTTCCAGAAGGCAAAGGCCGGCGTCTAGCAGACATCTGAAGCAGGGGTGATAATCACCCAAATTAACCAAATTATGCGTGTGTCTGTACAGATATGTAACCAGCCTCACAAATGTGTATAATCAGAATGCACCAATACAAATTAACTATTAAAAACAAGACAAATGGTATTCCTCAGGGACATGGTGACAGGGGACTGGAGCACCGCGTACCTGTACACAGATTGGATCTGCGCCTTTGCTCTGTATACCTCTCTCTCTCTCTCTCTCTCTCTCTCTCTCTCTCTCTCTCTCTCTCACACACACACACACACACACACACACACTCACTCACAAACTTGCATGTACACAGATGCATGCATGCACATTTGCACATACACATATGCCCTACAATTACAAACTCACTCCCTAAGAGGTGCCAGCCCAAACTGGTAAAATATCAGGTGTTGGCACCTTGGTGGTGGATGGACAGACATCAGCCATGGCTTAGCCGACTCTCCTGTTATCAGCAGGCATTCTTGTGCTTACACTATTCCCACTTATCAATGCCCCTAGAGAACACTGTCAGCACTCAAAGGAAGCCAGAAATCTTTCTTGTTAGATGTCGGTCACATGCAGGGAGACTTTCCTGGACTTAGAGGAAAGCTGCCGTTCCTTAGCTGTCCATCAACAGGTGGATTATGAAACAGTGGTACAGACATGCAATGAAATTTTACTCAGCTAAAAAGAGAAAAATTATTACATTTTCAGAAAAAAGGAATCTTTTCAGAAAAAAAGTGAATATTATGCTAAGTGTGATTAGCCTCGGCTCTCGGCTGGTGTCAAGGCTCCTGCTTAAGAATCGACCTCATTTGATCGGTGTGGAGGCTCCGCAGAAGACGCAAATGGAGCCTCTACATTATCCAGCTATACCGCTCCTGGACATCTTTCCAAAGGAACTGAAGTCAGAATATTATAATGATACACATATACACATGTTTACAGCAGCACGGTTTATAATAGTAAAATTATGAAACCAGCTTAGTGTCCATCAACAGATGAACTATACAACAGTGTTATATATATATATACATAATATAGAGAGATATAATTTTACTAAGATATAAAGAACAAAATTATTACAAAACAATTGCAGAGAAATGGATTGAACATTATGCTAAGTGTGATTAGCCAGAAAATGAAGGGTTGTATGCTTTAATCTAATATATGGAAGATAGAGAAAAATTGAGGGAAAAAAATTTCAGATTCAGATAAAGAGGAAAGAGTCCAATCAGAAGATGGAAGGAGATCAAGGGATGGAGGTGTGGGAAGAAGACTTGATGAAGGAAACAGTTAAAATAATGTTATGTATACATATGAAATTAGCAATACAGATCTCAGTAACATGTTTCGAGGAGGTGGAACGGCCTGAGGATACGGAGGGAAACACTCCAGTGAAACATGAATATGTGTTTCCATCACTCTGAACTACATCATTATATATAATTACAATGCACCTATAAAAGTATATCCAATTTTTTTAAAAAGTGTCTACATTAGTGTTTCATATCTTTTTATTTTTTTATTTTTATTTATTTATTTTTTGGTGGTACTGGGGTTCCTGGAAGCCCTTCTTCCTCCGGGCTACACTCCCAGACCTATTTTTATTTTTGGAAACAGGGTCTCTTAAGCCAGTGGGGCTGGCTTTGAACCTGCGCCATCCTCCTGTCTCTGCCTCCCAAGCACAGGGATTACAAGTGTATATCTTTTTTATTTTTATTTTTATTTTGTGTGTGTGACAGGATATGAAACCCCGGGGCATTCTAACTCTGAGCTACACCCCTAGCTTTATTTTTATTTTTATTTTTTTATTTTATACTGGGAGATTTCAACACCCCTCTCACACCATTAGATGGATCTTCTAAACAAAAGGTCAGTAAAGAAGCCTCAGACCTAAAGAACACCATCAACCAAATGGACCCATAGAACATAGAGAATATTCCACTCAACTACATCAGAGTTCACATTTTTCTCAGCTGCTCATGGAACCTTCTCCAAAATAGATCACATCCTGGGCCACAAAGTGAGCACTAGCAAATTCAAAAACTGTGACATTCTGCCAGGCGTGGTGGCGCATGCTTGTAATCCCTGCGCTTGGGAGGCGGAGACAGGAGGATCGCGCAGGTTCGAAGCCAGCCACGCTGGTTTAAGAGACCCTGTTTCCAAATAAAAATATAAAATAGGTCTGGGAGTGTAGCCCGACAAAGGGGTTCCAGGAACCCCAGTACCACCCCCAAAAAAATTGTGACATACTTCCCTGTGTCTTTTCAGACCATAATGGAATGAAACTAGAAATCAACTATAAGAAGACCCAGAAAAAAACATATAAACATGTGGAGACTGAAGCCCACACTGCTGAATGAAGAATGGGTCATAGAAAAAAATAAGGGGTGAAGTCAAGAGTTTTCTAGAAACAAATGAAAATAGAGATACAACAAAACCTCTGGGACACTTTTTATTTTGAAACCAGGTCTTGCTACATTGATGAGATCCTCACTGCTTGCTGAGGCTGTCCTTAAAGCTGTGATCCTCCTATCTCAGCCTCCCAAGTACTGGGATTACAGGCATGTGTCACCTTTGATGCCCACTTCCCTCAGTGTTTCAAACCTACAGACAGGACACCTTCCCTAATTTTTGTATATGAGAACTGCCTGTAGGTAGCAGTAGGATTTCTCTGTAAGGTATCACTGGCCTTAAGTAACGCACAGTTAGTAAAGTTTGTGCATTTTGTTAAAGATATAAATAGCCATGATAGACTCTGTGTTCTTCCTACACCAATTTCTTTACGACTCCAAGTTCAGAAACTTCTAGAATGAGCCGGGCGTGGTGGCGCACGCTTGTAATCCCCGCGCTTGGGAGGCAGAGACAGGAGGATCGCGGAGGTTTGAAGCCAGCCGCTCTGGCTTAAGAGACCCTGTTTCCAAATAAAAATATAAAAAAGGTCCAGGAGTGTAGCCCGGAAGTAGAGGGTTTCCAGGAACCCCAGTACCACCAAAAAAAGAAAGAAAGAAAGAAAGAAAAAGAAACTTCTACAATGTACTATAAAATCTATTATATATACTAATATCTGATACATCCTTGATAGCAATTCTTCATCATTATAATAGATTGCACAATCTTCCATAAGTCATAAAAATCCTTTTAGGAGCAAGCACTGTCCCCCCTCTCTAATCTCATCTTTCCTAAACTGCACACCAGAAACTCAGCAATCAGGCCACATTTGGTTTTGGACCTGCTTTTACACCTGCTGGTTTCTCTTCTGGGATTCTTTTTCTTGTGGGATTTTTAAATCCATCTCAGTCTGGATAACACCTGATCTGGTACCAGCCTTTGGAATCCTGAGCTGGGTGTCCCTCATTCCTGCTGCCTTTGATAACCCTCGAGGTCCCTGAGGCTTCCCCTGTTGCGACATATCTGTGGACTTGAGTTGTTCGCATCATCCTCAACCTCACTGACAGAGAATATCTGATTCTTCTAAAGGGTGGTGGTTCCATGTGGGGTGCAACCGGTCCACCAGCCATCTTTCTGCTCTGCCACATCCACAGTGCAGAACCTTTTCCTCCTTCAGCTTGGTACCCTATCATTGCAAGGTGACTGCTATCCTTCAGAGAATCACATCCCTATTTGAGGGTCTCCGGCAGGAAGGAAGAAGACAGCAGGTGGAAGAGGGCTATCATGGTAATGATGATGATAATGATGGTAGTGGTGGCGGCAGTGATGGTGGTGGTGATGATGATGGTGATGACGACGATTAGTCAAAGAGGAAAAAGAACCGAGAAGTATTCCTCTTATGCCTCTCTGGTCCCAACTGGGTCAGACAGCCATCTCTCACTGCAAAGAGCTCTGGAAACACAAATATGTGGAAAAACAAAATGAGTTGGCACAATGGGCCAATCGTGATTCATTTTCTGCAGCCAGTACATGGCCTACCAAGGCCAACTTGGGATTTTGTTATCCAAGAATAGGCTATATCTTTTGACCAGTCAAGTAATAGCATCTGCTGCACTGAATTAGATTTCAAAAAACAAACACATAAAGCACACTCCTGAGTATTACACCAACAGGAAGCAAAAGAAAAGGAACAAGAAAAACTGGATCTATAGCTGATAAAATACTTATATTTACCTGTTGGTACTCAAGTGTTTTATCCCAGAATTATCTCTATACATCAAGACATCGTCAGAACTCCATATTATTGATTCTCCATTTATTCTAATAAAGTAAATAAACAAAGTTCCCTTTCTATACCTGAAAAAGTTAAGTGGGATACAGGGATCCACTCTGTAATCTTAGGGACTTGGGAGACTGAGACAAGAGGCTAGAAAATTTGAGGCCAGTAGTATTCTCAAATTAAAAACATAAAAAGGGCTGTGAATACAGCTCAGTGGTAAAGTAGGACCCCCAGAAGAAAGAAAGAATGGAAGGAGGAAGGACATATGAGCCTATTTTACAGAAGCAAACACACACATATACATATACATATATATCTATTTATTACTACTTATATAATATGAACTGAAAAATATATTCATGGGCAAAAAATTTGACTTCATCTATGTGTTCAGAAGTTTGACATAGCGTTAGTGATATATTTGAGAAAAAATAGTTAAAAATCTATGTAATTATTGTATCCATTAATAAGGCCTGTCTTATTTCAGATGTTTCCTGAGTGACTTTATTCTTTTAAGATATCCTAAATTGTATGTTAGTCATCTCTGCTAAAATGCATAGAGGAAGCCGGGCATGGTGGCTCACGCTTGTAATCCCAGCATTTGGGAGGCTGAGACTAGAGGATCCAGGTTCACAGCCAGCCTCAGCTACTACTTAGTGAGGCCCTTTGCAACTCAGTGGGCCCTGTTTCAAAAAAATAAAAATTAGCGCTTGGGGTGTAGCTCAAAGGGTTCCATCCTGGATACTGCAAAAATAAATAAATAGATAAATAAATAAATAAATAAAATGCATAGAGGACATGGTCAATGTGATTCTTGTGTATTTTTTTTTATCCCTTTGTTCACATGATTTCACATAACCTGAAACTAGATATAGGTCTGTTAAATCAAAAGGTTTTCACATAGGTATAAGTAATGACGGTATCGTGGGGTTTGGATTTCTATACCACTCCCTGACAGCTAAAGGAAGCAAATGGCCATATTCTCACCTCCGTTTCCACTCTCCTCAATGTATCTCCTATGGATGTGTTAATAGACAAGAACATTTTTGGTCCCTACAATAATAATGATCACAAAGAGAAAGGAGTTAAAATTGGAGTGCACCAGAAAGTTCTGGTTGGCAGAGCCAGAAATCTAGAACTTGCTCTTTCTAGAACACTCGTCTCTGGGTTTGCTTCTTCCTAGCGAAGTAAAAAATGGATGAGATATCAGCCCCAATTGAGAATAAGTTACTCTCTATCATGCATCTTCTCTCAGAAGCTGTTTTGATCCATTTTGTGTTGCTATAAAAAAAAAATTCCTAAGACTGAGTAAGTTTTAAAGGACAGGGGTTGGTTGGCTTAGCATTCTAGAAGCTAGGAAGCCCATGATCATGGTGCTGCTGAAGGCCTGAGTTTGCTTCAGCCCAAAGCAGAAGTGAAAGGCAAGCAGACCTGTGAGGAAGCAGCGGAACGCAGGGCACTCACAGGCAGGAGTGCATCCCCCCAGGGACGGCCTAATCCCTGCGCACCTCTCAAAGGCCCGCCACCTCTCCACTTGGCTGCCTGGGGCCCAATTGTCCAACATAGGAATGCAGCAGACATACTGGGACCATGGCAGAAGTCAAGTGGGCAACAGAGACAAGGAAATGGAACAGGAGATGACTTAGCCAGCTTCTGGCCTAATAAAGAATCTGGGGTTCCCTACTAGGTAGCAGGCAGGTCCTCAAGAAAATGCAAAAAATTATGGAAGAGACTGATCTGAGCACAGCATTCCTGTTTGCCAGACATATGTCCTGTATAACTGTAGCCCTCAAAGTTCCTTCAGGGAAGTGCGGCGGGCCAAGGACTAGAGTTGGAAGTTGCTAGACCACCCAACTAATTCCCATTGTTTATAATATATTTATTCCCAACTCCCCCACCCTCCTTCACAAGGTCAGTCATCTTGCCATCTATAGCAGGACTTTGGGTCTCTGATTCAAAGGAGCAGGTACAGATGACACAGGAAAAAGAACAGAGCCAGGAAGCCCATGGATCCAGGTCTCAATTTCAACATGGCTACTTTCTCTCTTGGGGACTTTAGTGATTTATTAATCTCTCTGAGCCTTTGTTTCTTTACTGAGGTGGTAAAACCTCAAGAGTTAATATGAGGATTAAATGCATAAGTAAAATAATTAACAGTTTATAAAATGGTCCAGAACGGCCAGGCATGGTGGTGCAGAATTGTAATCCCAGCATTTGGGAGGCTGAGACAGGAAGACTGCAATTTGAGGGCAGCCTCAGCTACTTAGTGAAGCCCTTTGCAACTCAGTGAGACCCTGTTTCAAAATAAAAAAATAAAAAATAGGGCTGGGGGTGTATCTCAGAGATAGAATGCCCTTGAGTTCAAACCCCAGTAACACAGAAAAAGGAAAAGAAAAGGAAAAAATGAGCCAGACATCTAACGTGTATTGAACAAGTGTTAATCTCCTACAAAAATGTAATTACTAGGACACTAACTCAAAACTCTACTGAAGGTAGGTCAATAGTAAGATATTCTTGGGCTAGGGGTGTTGATCATTGGTAAAGCACTTGCCTACCATGCTGAGACACTTAGTTTAATACTTAGCACCACAAAAGATAGATATTCTTCTAAAAGGATATTTATTTCATTATACTAACTATAGAAAATGATGTAGACAATGGCGTGTGTTTCTAAGCTAGTTATGTCACCATAATAACAATTAATGGAAACAGATACGCTAGATTAACAAATTACTTGCTATCTTTATTCCAGAACCATTATTATTATTATTATTATTATTATTATTATTATTATTACTGCAGTACCAGGAATGGAACCCAGGGCACTGTACCTACGAGCTATACTCCAAGTCTTAATTTTTAGTCTTTTTATTTTTGATACAGAGTCTCACTGAGTTGCAAAGGGCCTCACTAAGTAGCTGAGGCTGTCTGCAAACCAGGATCCTCTGGCCTCTGCCTTCTGAATGCTGGGATTACAAGTGTGCACCACCACACCCGGCTTATTCCGGAATTTTAAAAACAGCAGTTGGACAAGTTGACCAGATTTGAAAGTCTCTCGTATAGCACAGGATTGATTAAAGGTCTGTCACCACAGATTGGATGTGTTCATTTTGTTTCCCCAAAGGTACCCCCACATAACAACTTGGCAGTATACAAATATCCTAAAAATTCTAACAGCTTTTATAAAAAATAATAATAATTGTACCCTTTTCTAAAATATTAGTTCCTGTTTTCATTTTAAAGACTCATAATGCTTTTCATCGGCTAACAACTTTGCTCATTCCAATTTGTTATCATGAATTTAAAAGAAGAGGACACACACACACACACACACACACACACACACACACACAGTAAGAACTTAACTAAAGTGGATTATTTGTCTATTGATTTTTTAAATCCCAATCTGTTGATTGAAGAGAGATAATAGTCAGGAACCCAAGGAAAGGACTCTCAATTACATTGTAATTACAACTCATTGTCTTCACCTGTCAGCTACAGTTAATTTAAGATCATGACCCAGGGCTTCAGGAGCTCTTAGATTCACCATAGCACCTGCCAGGATGCCTCGCACACAGTTGGTACCCAATGAATATTTGCTGCATTGTGCAGAGTTGATCATCCATCTTATTCCCTAGACTTGACTTTGAATAACTTATGACCCCCCTCCTAAAACTAAATCCACTCACAAAGAAAAAAGGCAGAAGGAGATTGTGGCACAAATGATCTCCTGGGAAACAAATCTCAGTTCTAGTCCCAACTCTCTCATTTGGACAAATCACTTAATATTCAAGGATCTCCATAAAACGAGGCTACTAGATAAGACGCGTGTACAAGAAGATAACAAGGCCTGCCCTGAGACATTCAGAGCAGTGTTCCTGGAACTGGAGACACTTGCAGAGAGACTAAAAATGGCTTTCAATCATTTCAGAATTCCTGGGTTAAGTGCCAGCAAACCAAGACAATTGCTTCAAAGGAGATAATGCACGCTTATATTTCTTTTTATGTTTTAAGGTTTTCGGCTTTTGCTTTTTGTCTTCAAGTTATACTACTTTAGGTTTGCAGGTCGCGTGGTCATTAGGATACAGTGTAAGAAAGCAAACGCATTCCAACAAAAGCTGAAGCTGCTTGACATTTCCATGATCATCGTTTAGAGTTTTCTCTTTTGTTTGTTTTATTCTTTCCTTTATGTATCTGGCCAAGAACAAAAAAATTTAATGTGATATAATGAGGAAGAAATAAAGGAAGTTAAATCTACTGTTCTTTCAACTGTATCTTCTCAACACTTACCTGTGACAGACCACGTTTAACTCCCAAAGTTGCCATGAGATTTGGAAGATCTTAGATTCCTCTGAGGCAATTGTGGGTCTCACATTTTGAGAAGGCATAGTCAGAGTAGAACCTAAGTTTAACTTCCCTTGCCATCACACCTGTCCTTCTCAGTGAATGTTTATTTAATGATCAAGTACTCAACTTGGTCCAGGAACAGTGGTGTACACCTGTAACCCGGTACTTGGGAGCATGAGTCAGGAGGACTACAGATTTCAGGTGAACCTCAACAACTTAACAAATTCTTGTTTCAATTAAAAATTAAAAGGGGATGATGGCTGGATTTATAGCTTGGAGGTAGAATGCTCCTGGGTTCAGTCCCCAGTGTGCAAAAAGGAAAAAGATTGAATTGGTAATTCCTCACCAAAATGGTTTTCACATATATGTCATGCAGCAACACATATGGTATCACAGTTCCACATCAGAGAAAATTCTCTGGTTTCTGTAATCCATTCCCAGCAGCCAGCACACAGTTGAAGGAATCTTTACATTGTCAGAGCGTTTGTTTTGGTTTGTTCCACACCACACATGAATGTACTTCCTTCCCCTTGAAATGCCTGGGCTAACAGGAATTCTCAGCTCACATGGATCTCACCGTAAACCCACTAAATGGCACAGATTCACCACAAACACCCACACGCTTTCCTCAGTCACAGAGCTGTGCTGAAGACCAGAAGTTGGCCATGGTTATGAACACACTCCTGCTGGATTCCCATGGTATTTGGTTTCGTTAGATTGTATGTTAGAGTAAATATGTTTTCCAAAAAAAATAATAATAATGTTTCATTCTCCCTATCTCAGACTTCGGGTGTGTCAGGAGAGTCTGAGCAGGGAGTAGAGCTGCCACACCAACTTCCCAGCCTCAGCCAGAGAGGATCCTCTTGAACCACCTCAGAGCAGCCGAGCCCCAGCTTGCACCGGATCACTGTGGAGCAGAACCAATTTTTAAATGTCTTCATCTGGTCCCTCCTACTTTCATGGTTGCTCTGGGGGTGGTGAGAATCGGGACGCACTGAAAGCTGCTGGGACATCTGACTCTTTATTTTCTTGGCTCTCCGTGGCTTCACCCGACACCAGCCCTCCTGACTGCACAGAAACTCACTCTTGAGAGCAGAGGAGAAAAGGAGATGGCAGAGAGGGGCAGGCGCCTACACTGCTGGCTAGTGAGAGGAGACAGAGGCCTGGCCCCATCTTCCCAGAGCTGCTGGGACCCTGCCAACCAGAGCCACTCCTCCTGGTCTCCAAATTGAGTCCCCTCCCCTACAATGTAATGAGAGAAAGAGAGAGAGAGAGAGAGAGAGAGAGAGAGAAAGAGAGTGAGAGAATGCTTCCAAAAGAAAACTGTCAAGTGCCCTTCTAATTTCAGAAAATACTTCCTTGTTTTTTTCTCTTTTTTCTCTCTATCAATATTTTTTTCTTTATTATATATTTTTACTGGCTCACTGTCATTATACATCATAATGGGATTCAAAGTAATATAACTACACATGCACCACACATCACTTGATGAATGTTCCTCCTCATCCCACCCCACACTTTCCTTCCTCCAGTGAGAATGGTAGTTATACCTTTATATACAGACATGACTTTATTTGAACTGTTTCTAGAGGGACTTTGGGTTTTGTGGCTGGATGCTCTGCTTTGGGGAAGGGAAAGTACATGGAGAGAGTTAAGGATCTCAACTATCTGAGAAGCAGCGCCATGGTCTATATGTCACACTTGTTCTTTGCAGCGAGGCACTTGGTGGATGTCAAGGGATAGATCTGGTTCCAGGTAAGAACTTCCTGACAGTATCCTAAACCACAGTGGACAGCTGGGCCTCCTGGGTGCCTCCTCTATGGAGATGTTCAAGCACATCCCCAACAATGGGAGTGGGCATTCTGCCAAGGATTCCACTGGCAGAAAGAGCATGGAAGCGACTCCTCCTCCTCCCCACAGTGGTGTCTCTGCTCATGGAGAGGGAAAGATCTGCCCATCCTCCCCACCTGCTACCCGAGGGAGGGGAGCATTACAGGTTGGAAAGGCCTTATCAGGCTTTCAGTCTTCAAGTACATTTTCAAATCTGTCTTTTAGCAAAGCCCAACAAGAGGGATGTTTCCATGTGCCCAACAATTAACCAAGTTGTTCCTTCTTTTCTTACTATTGGACGTTCAGTGGAAACACAAAACCAAAACCCAACACAACTTAGCCAGAGTGATCTAAATGGAACATGAGCTCCCAGGACCATTCCTAAGGCACCAACCGAATTTTATAAGCATAGGCACATGACCTCAGGAAAGAATTCAGGGCTTTCTCACAGCAAATGGTGAGGTATGATTACAGAAACTTGAAAATCATCATATAATTTATGCTGTCTCTTTTATCATATTTTTTGTGGGTCTGAGGATGGAACCCAAGGGCATTTGATCTCCTAGCTACACCCCCTGCCCTGTTTTTTATTCTTTATTTTGAAACAGGGTCTCACTAAGTTGCAGGTCACTAAGTAGCTGAGGCTGTCCGCAAACCGTGAACCTCCAGTCTCAGCCTCCCGAATGCTTGGATTATAAGCGTGCACCACCACACCCGGCCCTATGCTATCTCTTTTAACTTTAAAATGCTAGTTAAATGCAGTGGTTTATTATTATTATTACTATTATTATCATTTAGCTTAACACATTCCCAGCTCAATCAGTGTCCATTGAGTTTAAAATTATATAACAAAATTGTCTGCAGATTCAGTCTTATTCCAGAATAGACTTCATCCCTTGGTACCCCTTCCTATCTAACCAATTAGAGAATTCTTTGGAGCCCACTGCAAAAAGTATAAATTCCAAGTATTCCTCAGGAATAAGTCACCGGCACACCAATTAGACTGACTTTGGTAAATACCACAGCCTGCAGTTGCCATGTGCTGCAAATAAACAATAAACAGTCTTTGTAACTTTTTGCAAAACATTCTTCTTACCAAAAATACAATAATAATAATAATACTAATTCTATAAAATCCTGTCTCTCAAGCTCTTTTCTTCTGGTGTTTCTGATACCAGCAAAATCAGGAAACAATTGAAGTGTTCACAGAAAAACCAGTTTTCACTGAGCTCTACAGGCCAATGAGAATAAAGATTAACTCAAATAAACTTTGCAATGCCAGCCAAACCCCTGAAACTTGTCAGCAGCTCACCCACTGAGGGGGGTTATGCTTTTTCAGTAATACCTTATCCTGAAATGACCTGATGGGAAAGCCAGTGTCAAATGACACACGACATCAAGCGTTCAACGCGAGTGCTGCTGGCGTAATATTCCATGGGACTTGCTTTGCTCTTTCGCCTTTCACAGCCTCTGGAAAGAAACAGCGCCTTTGCAGTGGCCAGAAAACACGCCCGACTGCCACTGAGCTCCTTAGGGGAGGCACTCCCAGGGCATCGCTGCTTTGGGATTGGAAAATAGTCAAACCCTAACTGAAGCATTTTGTTTATTCGTTTCTCTTGCTTAAGGAATATTTTTGAAATTAATTTCACTTGTATGGGATGACCCTTTTACACTTTATTTTGTTACTTAAGACACTCAGAATGACTATTTCATTCAAAATTGAAACTGAATGTGCTAACTGATTAGCTTTTCTTTTCTGTCTTGACAAACATTAATTTGGTATCCCACCTTCCTTGACTCTTCAAACACGGTGTTTTATAGCACCTTGATTTATAGCTAGTTATATGAAAAGGTTATGCCATCGTTTACATTATAGGTCTATTTTTTGTGGTTTATTACTAAGTCATAAAAAATAATTCTGACTGGAACTGGGAATGCCAAGTTTCCACCTTGAAACACAAGTTTGTACAGCACACACACACACACACACACACACACGTCGGAATTCAACAATTACTGCTGTGTAAAATGCATTCACTCAGTAAGTTGCTCTGGTGAAAATGAGTTGAAAGAAAGTCAAGGCTAGAAAGCGAAATCAAACAAAGCTGTCATCTAATGATAATGACATATCCTAAGATATATTAGTAGATTTGAAAGTTAATTTCATGACAAAAGAATTGATTGATAATTTCTATAGATAAAGATTAAAGGACAGAAAGATGAATGAAGACACACACACACACACACACACACACACACACACACACCTTAATTTAACTTAAGCAGAAACACTGGCAACTTCCTTCCATGCTATATGGTAAATATTCTCTGGGTCTCTTTGCAGATGTGATCAAATGTCCTTGAGCACATTTATTATAATTCATCATCGACATAGCAACAGACAGGGCCGTGCTCATAAACCAGAACTGGCGCTGTGTCTGGTAAGCCATTAAGCGAATCTACTTCTATGTCATAGGAGGCTTGTGTGCTCACTGCCTGCCTATAAAAGAGAAATGGGATTTTTGCTATACAAATTACTTCCTCAGACATGTAAAGCTCTTGCCTTCAACTCACAATAACCATTGTTGGGTTGACTACTTTCAAATGTTAAAACATACCTGAATACATTTTCCATATTTATCTTTAAAAATTACTGCATTTTCTATTTACATGATCACGAATCTGGTATCAAGTGAGAAACAGACTTGTTTTCACCGTGAAAAGAATATTGAGACTTAGGGGGGAGGGAAAACTATAAAAGGATATAAACAACAAAGTTTAATCTTATCAAAAAGATAAGGCAGTTGATATGAAAAATGACTCAGTTACAAGTTAACCAGAGAACTTCTATAACCAAATAGGATTCAAGAATGAAAAAAGTAGCTTAATAGGCACCAGAAGTTGTCGAGCAGGAGCCTTCATGACAACAATACTTCAGAGGTTAGACCTATGCCTTATGTATGGTCTAGGACGCCTGCTTCACAGCCAAGCTCTTTAGCACCTGCTGGCTACGTGACCTTGAACTATCTTCTCAACTTCTCTGGGCCTCAGCTTCTCATCTGCAAAGCAGAGAAATAGTATCTCCCCTATAGAGAAGTTTTAAAGCTTAAATAAGTTAATAGCAGGAAAATCTTTTCCATGCCTAGTACATCATAACTACTATATGAATGTTAACTACTATTATGTAGGCAAACTCAGAAGGAAAATTCTGTAGCCAAGTAGTACCGCTGTTTAGAGTATCAGAATCCTGTACTATTCTTCAAGTGTGGCTCTTCACATTCAAGAAAGTCTAGCATAACTGAAAACCGATGTGCTCAGGAGAAAATGGACCAGCACAAAGGCAACGTGGGCTTTTTTGTTATGAAGCTGATAAACTAGGACTGCTTTGCAGAAACAGACCACATCGTGAACCACCTTAACAGGATGGGCTCTACTGGGAAGAAATATAAGGTCACATTTATCACATGGCGAGTCTTTTATGTGAAGATAAGGAGGATATAATTTGTCTCAACTTCCTGATGGTGCTCAAAAGAGTGGGTAAAACTGAGGTATTAAGTGTCACCTAGTAAAGGAAATGTTCTTATGACTGGGGTGGTAAGAAAGGAGGTGAGTCCACAGTCAGAGGAGGCTGCCTTGCTATAGAACATCATCTTGGTTACATTAGAAAATGGAGACCATCACTCTCTTCTGTGGACACAGAGATGGCAGAAACCTAAGTCTGCATGATATAGGAAGAGAATAATTCAGGGTGATTTTGGTGGCATCCAACCTGAAGGCATTTAGGGACAGAAGTTGACCTCTCTTTTTAACCACTGTAGTTCCATCCAATAGGGTGATTCAAAACCCTGTGCCAGAAGCCAAAAGACAAGATGCACAAGTAATTTGATTAAAATCTTCCCTTCTAGGAAGAAAAAACTTTACCTTTCAGAGTAGCATAAAGACATATTTGGATTCATTATCCACCTCAGAATCCGAGCAGCTGAGCTTCCTAGACACACCAAGACACATCACCAAATAACTCCTGCCAAAGAAAAGGTCAGGTCACTGGTGGATGTGTTTAATCAACAGAGTTCCTGCAGCAGCACAGGTTTCTCCACCCTTCAGCCCTACTCCACCCTCCAAACTGAGCCCTGGGTGTATCAAACTACTTGAGTCTACCCTCATCTTCAATGTTTCATGAGTCCCACACAATAAGCAATGGCAAAAAGAGATAAGCTTCTGTTCACTTCTGTGTGAGTTCTACGCATGTGTATTAAAAACAAAAACAAATAAAACAAAAAAAGCCGTGGTTGCCTCCCTCCACCTCATTTAGGTTCACCGCATAGTTTAGGGATTATGGTGTTCAGTCCACTTCTGCCCTAAGCTGTGTTATTAGAAAACAAGGAAATAGCAATTAAAGAATTTAGGTCCTGTTGGAGGCTAGGGTATTAGCAAGGAAACAAATTCTAGTCCTGGGTAAAAGTCAGGATGCTTCACTATGGCAGATTAAATATCAGACACACTTCATGCTTAATAAGGGGAAGACTGCAAAAAAGTCCCCCAACCGCATACTGACTTTTTCAGTTGATGTGCTATCTGCACCAGATTTTTTTCTCTTTATTTTCAGTCTGGTACCAATTGACATCAGTTGACCAATGTACGAATGAATGCCTCCCTTAAGTTGAGTCCATTTGATCCCATAATGGTGATATTAGAAGAAGACAGATGTATCAAGAATTTGGCCCCACTTCAAGTAGCCTGAAGATCAACATGTGTATCATCTGTATGGCTTTTAAGTATGAGGACTCGTAGGCCCCACCCTAAACCTACTTAATTAGAATATTCATTTTTTTAAATACACTTTTATTGGTGCATTTGAACCTCACATCAGAATGAAATTCAGAGTGATAGAAACTTACATCCACACAGCACCAGGCGAGTTCACCAGAATCTGCCTCTTAAGGCCTAGCCTGATTTGCATGTGTATTCAAGCTGGGAAGCACTAACTAAAATAGTGAGAGGTTCTGCAGAAATCATTAAAAGAAGTTTCCTAATACCGAAGGCAGCAACATAGCAAGATCATTTTGATGAAATTTAACTATACAAAGCTTCAATTAGTTTCTTCTATTTTCTTTTGAAATCTGCAGTATATGTTAATTTGTTGTGAGGATCTCTTCATGATTTTGATAGCCAGGATGTAGTCCTTCCACAGAATATATAAACTCAGAATTTTAAGCACTTGCTTATACATAAATTATAATTCACTTTGAGAACTGTTGATAGAAAAACTGAAATCTACAGATACTTCTTAATTTGGCATCTTTCTAAAACAACCTTTTGTCCTTCATTCAACACTTGAATACATATAACAGATTGATAAGAGTTAAGATAAATGTTATATAGCAACATTAACTAGTGGGTGGGAACCTCTAGGTTAGTCCTACAAGGACTATGTTACATAATGCTATGTGGTTTTATTCAATATTTTTCAAATACTGGTATTCGCTCATTCAATGTGTGCTAGGATTGCTGAAGTCATAGGAGATACAACAATGACCAATAGAGACAAAAAATTTTCCCCATTAGATAGAAGGGAAGATAGAAACTTGATAAAAATCAAAAGCAGAAGATGTCATGCATTTGATGGTCATGCCTGCTCTGGAGATGATGGGGAAGTGGGTGGTGTAGGTGTTGCTGGAGAAGGAGGGGCTTGCAATTGCAAACAGGTGATCAGGGAAAGCCTCCTGAAGCAAGTAGCAGCTCATCAAATCCCCAAGCAGGTGAAAGGCCCAGTCTCAAGTCTCCTCAGACACAAGAACCAGCAAATGGGATGTTCTGAGTCAGGACAACCGTTTCTGTTGTGCTCCAGAACCACCAGGAAGTCCACATGGCAGGTGGAGGGAGTGAAAAAGAGGAGGAGGAGAAGCCCAAAGGGAATTGGTGACACAGAGTTTGGGGGAGCCTGACAGGCCAGCCGAGGGACACTTCACTGGGACTGAGATGGACCGACATGAAGTGATGTGATCTAGCTTATGTTCCAGAAGCTGTGGTGACTCTGCAGACTGCAGACATAGGCATCTCAAGCTGTGGGCTGGAGGATAAGGAGCGAGGGACCAGCCTTGTCTCTTCCCAGGGGCATCTGCTCCCGCTCCCTCCTCACCACAGATGACGCTCATTATCTTTATATTCATGTCTTCTTCTGATCACTGTGCATAGGATTGTAGATCTAGAGTGAATTTAAGATACAGAGACTGTAATCACCTCCTTTTAGATATTAGGAAACCAACACATTTCATATCACTTTGAGGAAATGACCACATTTTAGATATGGGGAAATTTGTATGATGTTCTCAAGGTCACCCACTGAGTTTATGTTCTCAAGGTCACCCACTGAGTTCCAGGCAGAGCTGAAAATTGTGTGACTTCTACTCCCACACAGGAGCTTAGTCTGGATGGTTATAAAGCAAGGTCCCTGGTATCAGGCCAGTCAGAACCTCAGCTGGAGTGGCTCTGTGGCCTTGAACAGGGGGGCTACATAAACTGTCCAAGCATCAGTAAACTGGAAATAACAAAGTGCCTGTCCCTTAGATTGTTGTAGTGATTAACTATATGTAAAACAAGCCAGGTCAGTATCTGGAAATTAGTGCTTGAAAGAGGCCAGCTTTCATTGTCCTTTCCACCACGACAGCATCATGTGACACCACTAAAATGTCAGAGCCTCTGTCATTTTAAACTGTTGAGCTTAGCCTACTACACAGTACAGTGTTCATAACAGTTCTGATATTGTTGGTCAACTCCAATAAAAACTGAAGTAGAAACAATAAATTCACAGACTTAGTGAGTTTGCTCGCTAGCCATTATGTCTTCATGGAAAGAGGCTATTGAGGAAAGACAGAGCGCCTGGGTGGTGGAACATGCCTGTAATCCCAGTACTTGGGAGGCTGAGACAGGAGAATAGCAGGTTTGTGGCCAGCCTCAGCTACTTAGTAAGGCCCTCCACAAATTAGTGAGACCCCTGCTTCAAAATAAAAATTAAAAAATAGGGCTGGGGGAGTAGTTTGGAGGTAGACTGCCCTGGATTCTATCCCCAGTACCACCCGCAAAAAGAACCTATAGGTAGATATAAAATATGACCATTTGAAATGTGGTAAAACTGAAGTTCTGGGAGAAGTAACTCATGCATATTTTTAATAATATTTGATAAAGATGAGAATGGAAACAAGACTATGCTACCCACAAGAAATCACCTCTCAAGAGGTGATGGTGATGGTGATGGTGGTGGTGGTGGTGGTGGTGGTAGTGATGGTGGTGGTCATGGTGGTGGTAGTAATGGTGGTGGTGGCCGTCGTGGTTGTGGTAATGGTGGTGGTGGTGGTGGTGGTGGTGGTGGTTCTGGTGGTAGTGGTGGTGTTGCTGGTGCTGGTGGTGGTAGTAGTGGTGGTTCTGGTAGTGATGGTGATGGTGGTGGTGATGGTGGTGGTAGTGGTGGTGGTGGTGATGGTGGTGGTTTTGGTGCTGGTGGTTGTGGTGGTGTTGCTGGTGGTGGTGGTTATGATGGTCGTGATGGTGGTTGTGGTAGTTGTGGTAATGGTGGTGGTAGTGATGGTGGTTGGTCGTGCTGGTGATGGTGGTGATAGTGGTGGTGTTGCTGGTGGTGATGGTGGTGGTGGTGGTGGTGGTGGTGGTGGTGGTAGTGGTGGTGGTGGTGATGGTGGTGGTGGTGGTCATGATCATGGTCGTGGTGCTGGTGATGGTGGTGGTGATGATTGTGGTGGTGATGATCGTGGTGGTGGTAGTTGTCATCATTGTGGCAATATGCCTTGGGTCCTTCCTCAGTCTCTCTAGTCTTTTGAGCCAAAATGAATTAATTGCCAACCACCTCTTTGGAAAACAATCTTTTTTTTTTTCTATGTATTTGACTTTTGTAGCTGTAGATGACAGCAAAAGAAATCATGATGAGACTTGGGAAGTCAAGGCTGAAATGAAACGTGCTTCACAGACATGCAGGCAGGGATTACCAAACCTGCCTTTGTCCCTCCTGCTCACCTTGCCTTTCCTGAGGGGAAAAACTCACTCAAAAGTTTGGAAAGTGAAATTAAATCTAAACTTCCCCAAAATGTTATACTGATTTTATTTAACCAGACAACTTTCTCTTTCAGTTAAATCCTGCTTAATTATCCATAGCAACCCTACCTTACAAACAGAAACTAATTCTCAGATCACTGCCGTAGCTTGCCTTGAAGTGGGAGCCTTATAGAAACCATACACATTGTAATTAATATATTAAAACACTTCTTTAGAGTTGCTGTCAATGCTAATCATCTGTCCCAGTTACAAGAGAAAACTAGCCATAATTACTAAGAACAATTTTTTAAAGTCTGGAAATGCATAATGCACTTGGAACCAAGTGTAAGCCCTTAAAATTTGCTTAATTTTGTTCTGATTGTGATTAAACTCCAATAAAGGTCAAATAAGATTTGGGGAAAAATAAAATTGGCTTTCCTTGTGATTATGCATAGGCTAGACAAATAAAAATCCATACAAGTCAAAAAATAAAAATCAAGGACCTATTTTAATCTTTCTATAGTATTAATTACCTCTGTAGTTTTTAGGGTTTTAGAATCATGTTTTGGAGATATGCTTTAGGACCTAAATATCTAGATTATTGCAGAAAAAATCAAAATAGTATATTTTTATCTAGATGTTTGATATAAGTATTAATACAGCCATAGACTTATCTTCCCCAAACTAAAACAAAACAAAAACAGAAAGAATCTCAGCTACAATTCCTCCCAGATTTCATTTTAAAACCACTTATTTACATGTCTCAGAGCCCTTTCCAGTGTATCCAAATCTGTTGTAAGTTTTAGAAATAATACTCTCATTAAAAACAGTATTAAATGTCACAGGGAATAACTTATCATCTCAATTAAGGACATATTATTAAGTACAAAATTTCCCCCAAACAATGGGATTGTAATAGCTATAGATATTTATGCAACTATATACAACACTTTACAAAAGATCTTAAAAGACACCGCTTTATGTGTGATGCTGACCTCTATAACTTGGATTTAGAAAAGAATGTCAATGAAAATGGAATGCCAATGTTGTAGAAATTTCTAATGTTCCACATGCTTGATTTCTTTCTTTCTTTCTTTCTTTCTTTCTTTCTTTCTTTCTTTCTTTCTTTCTTTCTTTCTTTCTTTTTTTGCCATACTGGGGATGGAACCCAGGGGCATTCTACCCCCAAACTACACCCTCAGCCCTATTTTTTTATTCTTTATTTTGAAACAGGGTCTCATTGAGTTGCAAAGGGCCTCACTAAGTAGCTGAGGCTGTTCATGAACTGCGATCCTCCTGTCTCAGTCTCCCAAATCCTGAGTTTACAAGTGTGCACCACCATGCCTGGCTTTCACATGCTTAATTTCTACAAAAATGTACATATTACATTGTGGTTCTGGGGATTAAGCCCAGGGCCTCACACATGCTGGGCAAGCACTTCACCACTGACCTGCGTCCACAGTCTCCCTTGTGTTGTTGTGGTTATTTGTACTGAGGCTTGAGCTCAAGGGTGATCTACCTCTGAACTGCACCCAGCCTTTTTTATTTTTATTTTTTTATTTTGAAACAGAATCTTACTAAGTTACTGCACACTGGCCTTCAATCTGCATCCTCCTGTCTCAACCCCCCAAGTGCTAAGGGTACAGGCATGTGCCATCATTCCTGTTTTATGGTTGTTGTTGTTGTTATTGTTGTTGTTGTTGTTGTTGTTGTTGTTTTTACAGGGTCTGGCTAAATTGTTCAGATTCACCTCAAATTTGTGATTCTCCTGTCTCTGGAGTAACAGACATGCCCCACCATGCCTACGCCCAGGAGCAAGGGAGCACAAAAATGGGAGATGTAGAAGTCAGGATAATCTTTCTTTTACCTGCCTTAGATCAGCAATTAGGTTTGACAACTAAAAGTACTGCAATAAAGAGAATGATTGGGTTGTGCAAAAGGCCTTATGAAAGATATGGCACCAGCAGCCCAGATCCAATGTAGAAGGATATTTACGGAAACCAGATTCTCAGAATAGCAAAGGTGTGGTCCCACTTGTTATTTTACACTGTGCACTAAGATATGCTGTCTTGCCAATAAAGCAGTGCTGGGGCTCCAATCCTGCACCCTGCGGGCTCTACTTCAGTAAATCTATACTATTGACATATTGCTATCCGAGCCACAGATTTGGCTGCCTGATGACGGTGGCAATGGAGCCAGTTCACCCTCTAGCAGCACCATGATGCTGCATTTCAACTTGGGAAGAAACCCTAATCCTCTGAGAAACAGAACAGCAAGTGTGGTTGCACCATGCATCACTGCCCCTTTCCCTCTGAGCTTTCTCACTGAATAATCCACATGGTGTCCCCTCTGAGCCTTCGACCTAGGGCACATGCAATTTGAGGAAATCTTTTATTGATTGCTTAGCTCAGCTTCCCAAACTTTATGTGGAGAAAAGCTATACTGAAATATCTGAAGAATGTTTAAAGCAGAAGAATCCAGTGGTGGTGAGATATGCTTTCCCTCTCACTAATTAAAATGCTCGTCCTCATGAAATACCTATCTGTCTCCCAAGCCTTCAGTGCTTGCCCTGCACTGGTGTTTGGGGTTAGAAAACATGATAAGCTCTTAGTGCACAGATTTAGCATTCATGACTTCATCAAAAATGAGTAACCTTGAGTCAGGCATGAGGGCACACACCTGTAATCCCAGTGTTTAGGAGGCTGAAATAGGAGGGTTGCAGGTTGCCTTAGAAACGTAGAAAGACTCTCAGTAACCTATCCAGACTCTGTTTAAAAAAAAATTAGAAGGGGTGGAGATATAGCTTAGATGTAGAATATACCTGAGTTCAATCTCCAGTAACACACACACACACACACACACACACACACACACACACACGTATGCCTGAAAGGGGGAAAATTTAAATTGATTATAATGCAAACTTAAAGTTTACTGACTCCGCATTCACAGCTCAACCTATACCTATTGCTCTCTTCTTATCCCCACACAGTAAAAATCACAAGGTGATACAAATTTTGCTTTCCTGGGAGAGAGGGGAAATAATATTTTGATAAGGGGAAATTACTGGTGTTAGAAGCAGAAGTGAGAGAAACTGAAAGGAATCTAAGAAAGTTTTGAATCATAGAATATAAAAATTTTTATTGGGGAAAAATTTGTTATTGTGATGTTCATAAATTTGAATATATACAAAGCCTGAAGATGTCCCTCTCTTGAATTTAAAGAGTCTGTTGTAAATCTAGGATTTTATAATAATCATAATATCATACCACAAGTAAACTATTTATGAGACTTAAATATAAGAAACCAAGCATAACCAATTCAATCACCAAGTCAGCAAAGAGAACAAGTCACAAAAATAAATGTTTTATGAGCAAACCACATGGAGGTGGAATATCAATTCAGTCTTCATTCAGCAGTGGCTTGATTTCCCCTCATTGCCACAGGTTTTGGATTCTTGTATGTTAATACAGGTGAAGAGAATATATTTGTGGTGCTTTTCCACCAGAAAAGATTTTTATACCTTTTGTCCTATTTTAACTACATCTAAAGTAGTTAAATCGTTTCTAAATAAAAGAAAAAGACAAAATGAAGTAATCATACAATCTGTTTGGTTTTCTTTGTCTTGAGGGTTAGTGGGTGCCTAGGCTTTATTACGTACCACCACAAGAATAACTCTCCTTAGATATGAGTATGGTTATATCAAGCCTGACAGTATCAGTCCTGAAAAGTTCTGCAGAATATTACATTTCACTACCCCCTGGAGTGCAGCCATGGATGGACAATATAAAGCTTTTTGTGAGCGGCACCCATCTGGACTTTATAGACAGGCACTAAACTTCCTGTAAGCAGTGCCATTTATCTGTCTTTTATGAATGTATGATGTACTTGATTCAACTCAAGTGATAACATCTGTCTCTATAGATAAACCAAAGCCAATCTAGATGCATCTACATATCACTATGAACTACCTAATGGGTGAGCTGACTGGTGAAGGTAATGATGGCAGGGTTACCAGAACAACTGTACTCCTCCCACAACCACCAGCACCACAATCTACAGTTATTTTAGTGTCTTCCTTCAGTCTTGACAAATACTTCATAAAACGCATAATCAATGTCTGTGTTTGTACGTGTGTATGCCTGGGAAGCCTTATAATTTTTTATTTATTTAATAATGGCTCAACTATTTTTAGTTAGATAAAATTGTTTTTAACTTGAAATGAGAAAAGGTTACTTATTCAAAGTCTATGTTAGTTTTTAACAATCTTTCTGGAAATTCACAATGTTGAAGGACCTGCTTGACACGTGATACTGAGGTTCCCTTCATCAACATATATGCAATCCACAGTTTATGAAGCTAAATCTTTTCCATTTATATCCCTGGACACCTGAACAATTTATCAAAGAACATGTTCCCTTCCAGAGCAAGAAGTGATTAGTCAAATTAAATATTTAAGACACTGAACGAAAGAGAACTCCTTGGAAATTATAAAGTAAACACACAAGAATAAATTCTTATCACTCCAATAGTTTAACTGCAGGACATCGGGGTTTTCTTCGGATATGATATGCAGTGTTTGCTTTGGTAACATAACCAAAGGTCTTGCACTTTCAGAGCAACCGTGATATTATATAAGGTTAACCATTTGTTAGGGCATTGAATGGGGTTCTTGTGTAACCCCTTTGAGCCGGTGTCCAAGTCTGCCTTATCTTCTTTCACTCAAAATAGTCTCTACTAAGTGGTCCAGAGTTTTCCTGTATCAAGGCACACTGACCACAGATACTGAAATGGACCAACAGTAACAACAAACAGGAAATATGATTTGATGCACAAAAGTTCTGTGCTTCAGTCCTCTAGCCAATGAGAGTTGCTTTGGATGTAGTGATGGGAGTGACATGTTGCACTCCCTGGTTTTCTCCTCTAGGGTACAGTGAAAACTTAAAACACCTTGTTCACATCATCTGGATCTTGACTTCAGGAGATGTTACATACTTACACAATTACCTTTTTTATATTTTCTTCAATTACTTATCGCCCTCAAGCGATTTATTTAATTGAAAAGAATGCCTCTATCTAGCTATTACACTCTGCTGGCTCTCTCAGATGGGATTTCTGTAACTAAAATGACAAAGCAGAAGAATTTACACCTGGAAGCTATGCTTTTTGCTGCTGTACAACTGGGAGTCATCTCTATGTATAGAAAACCACTGGAAGGAGAAGGATGCTTCCCTCCCTCCTGTGCTGTAGCTGTCAATCATCGTCATCGGTTTCCTGTGTTTTTGGAGAAAACACTATCTTGGCTCAATAGCCTTTATGACCATTTATGGTGAGGTAAGCAGCAAAGTATTTCCCGAACATCATATATGTAATATGTGTATTTCTAAATCACTGTAATGGACCATTAACTCACTTCCAGGAGACAATAGCACGTCTTGCAGATTCAGTATGCACAAAAGCATAAGTGTGTGTGCGCACACCCCCCCACACACAATGTTACATTTAAATACAAAGCTCTGCCGGGCATGGTGGCACACACTTGTAATCCCTGCACTTGGGAGGCTGAGACAGGAGGTTCGAAGCCAGCCTCAGCTACTTAGTGAGGCTCTCGGCAACTTAGTGAGACCCTGTTTCCAAATAAAATATAAAATAGATCTGGGAGTATAGCCCAGAGGTAGAAAGCCTGTTGGTTCCACCCCCAGTACCACCAAAAAAATAAAAATAAAAAAATTAATAAATACAAAGCTCTCATTCTATACAAATGAAAATATTTTCCAGTGCAGACCAAAGAACTATAAAGAGTCCATAATGTAGTCTACTGTTTTTAGACCTTCTTCAACTTCTCAGCCATCTCAAATTCCACATCATCATTGGAAAATGAATAAAATTTCAAGAGTGTCTGATTCCCTTTGTAAAAATCACATTATCATGGATGAGTATGATACAAGTTTTAAGACCATTAAAAGGAAATGAGTTTTTATCACAAAGTACAAGGCACATTAGCTGTAGAAGGACCTTTGAGTGTGGGTTTAGAACCTGGGTTCTAATCTTGACATTCAACTTATTCGTTGCATGAATTTAGTCATTTTGCCTTAGTACATAAATTTATCTTAGTACATAAAAATTAATATTTTTAATTCATGATGTTTGTGATAATTAAACAACATAATGCATATGGATTAGGCTAAGCAGAGTGGTGGATGATTAATAATATTAGTACCTTTCCCCATTTACCTGAGATTTTGTGCCCTAAATATATTTACTGCAAAACTTTCTGAAAGCAATGGACCCAAGCTAATCTTAAGCCTAAAATTTTAAAATAAGAGGTGAAACTGTCCCTGATTTAATGTTATGGAAGCAATTATATAAGTACTGTAGAGAAAGGGGAAATGAAGGATTCACTTTAAGACCTGAGGCAGAGTTCAGCAGAAATTTGCACCTTTTTGCATGCTGTGAGCCCAAGAGACTAGGGAGGCTCCATTCTTAGGTATTGCTTTAGTTGAGTTCCTGGGAAGCTGATTCTGGTAGGACTAAAATTTGCATGCGCATTTTAATGCTGGGTATTGGGAAATCATCGCCTTGCATTCATACCTGTGGGATAATAAAGGAAGTAGTACTGGGGGGGGGAGAGAGAAGGTGGTCACCACAGGGTCTTCGGCCAATCTCCTAGGGCACCCTGGAGCTGGGATTGCTGAGAGCAGAGCAGCGAGAAATTGGGCAGAGAAGCTAGCCTGTGTAAGCTTCTCATCAACCATTAGATTCAGGTTCCTCCGGGAAGGAGGAGTGGCCCAGATTTTGAGGAGATGGGAAACTCACCTTTGCATTCTTCTTTTTTTCAACAGTCTCAACAGTTGGGAGAATGATAAATGCAGTCCTAGGAAGAAAAGACCGAGACGGGAGTTGTTCCCATTCTTATACTCAGCAGTCCTCATTCCGATGTTCTCGCCCCACTTGGGAGCCAATGTGGGACCCTTGACCACTACTTCCAATTAGATTTTTAGAGACTATAAATAATCACTGGGTTAGTCTCTGAAACTCAACCCAGCCCAGGGCCTTGTTATCTGATCCTCAGGGGCTCCATTTCTTTTTTTTTTAAATCCACTTAATTTATTTCATTGAATATATTATCAGACTTTAATTACTGCCTACTATCTTTTATTTTAAATAAATGTCTAATTTTTATTTAAATTTTTATTGGTGCACTGTATTTATACATCATAATGGGGTACAAAACTTGTGTAGACATAAATGCACACATCACCTAGACAGCCCCCCTCCAGTCCTCACCTCACTCCCTCCCCATCTCTCCCTCCCATGCTTGGTTTAGTGGTTGACTTTGATATGAATAAGTACATCATGAGCTTTAAAACATTTCCCTCTCCCCCTCCCATCCCCACAATTGAAGAGCTTCTGTTCAGCAAAGGAAACTGTCAAGAACCTCAATCTAGAGCCAACAGAATGGGAGAAGATTTTTGCCACCTACCCCTCTGATAGAGGACTAATATCTAGAATATATAGAGAACTCAAGAAACCCATCACTAAAAAAACAAATCATCCAATCAAAAAATGGACAAGTGAACTAAATAGACACTTCACGAAAGAAGAAATTCAAATGGCCAATACATGCATGAAAAAATGCTCAACATCATTGGCAATCAGAGAGATGCAAATCAAAACTACCATGGGCTCCATTTCTGACATTCCTCAAAATGTTTAGGTATTCCTCTTTCCTCAAGGTATTGTCATGAAGTAAATATCCATATATCTCTTTGTGAAAGTCTTGGAGGAATTATTTCCACGTATAAGCCATGACTTTGCTGTGTCTTTCTTTCAAGAGATCCCATCTCTCCTCCAGCCAGTGAGTTCTGGACTGGTAAGCTGGCTCAGATCCCGAAGAGAGGTAAGGGATTCAGACATCCTCTTTGCCAAGCCCTTTGTCTACTCTTGCTTTCTTTTTAATTGTGCAGAATAAGCAGTACCTATGGTGGCTTCACATCTGTCTCACTCCTACAGATGCTCTATTACCCATCTCATGACAGAGCTCAGAATCTCAAAGTCGGCCAGCTATCCATCCATCCCTGCTGTTCATTACATGAAGTGTGCACATCTGGCTTCTGACAGCCAAGCTATGTCCATCAGCCTCTGCTATTTGAGAATCTTCTCTTTCCCTCTGCTGTAAGGGAGCCCCGTTCTGTGAGGGCAGCTCCTAACTTTAACTCTAGCCTTTGGAGAAAAAGCCTCTCTATGATGTCAGTGCCTCTCTTGCCCAAACATCCCGTATGGTGCTGCTGGTGAAATATCCTTTGAGTCTGATTTTTCACAACTGTATAATCTGATCAATTATTCAGATATTTTATCCTTGGAGAGTTCAGTCTCCTCTCTCTTTGAGCACCATGTCACAATTACATTCTAGAACATTTGAAAGCAACCAAGAAACAGAGGATCCTGTACTATCAAAAAATTCTACCACATTTTATGACTGCATACAAAATACATAAGAAACCATAACACAAAACAATATGAGAAAGCTTTCTGAATTCATGATTAAGTCTAATGCCATTTCAAAACTTGGGTGAGATAGAAGAGAAAAATGTAACTGGCTTACACCTATTTTTTTCCTGGTGATTTTCACATCTTCGGATATTTTACTTTTTCAGTCAATAGGATAAGAAAGAAAATCTGGTCCTACAACAGTGTGCAGATGGAGCAGCTAATATGTATAACCACTTGGCAGCATCAGTCTGTGAATGCCTCACAGGACACATTTTCCAACAGAAACTGCCTTAGTAGACTGGAAGAAGCAAATGTGCAAATGGTAGAAAGGAAGCTTCTTCCTCAATTTTTCAGTTATGAAAAGAGTCACATTGATAGAGGTGAGTTTGCATGGATAGTGCCGGAGATGGTCATTCATAACTGCAATTACTTCTACTATTTTTTTTGTGTGTGTGGTACTGGGGATTGAACCCAGGGACATTCTACCTCTGAGCGACACCTCCAGCCCTATTTTTTTATTCTTTATTTTTGAAACAGGCTCTCACTGAGTTGCAAAGGGCCTCACTAAGTAGCTGAGGCTGTCTGCAAACTGTAGTCCTCCTCTCTCTGCCTCCCGAATGCTGGGATTACAAGCGTGCCCCACCACGCCCGGCCTGCGATTACTTCTTAAATACCACGCTGAGCATTTTGGCATTTAGTTCTTCACAAATTATCCCTATTGCCTCAAACCTAGGATCCCAGTACCACCAGTCCTTTCCACATGCTACAATTAGAATGCGAATATGGTAGCTGAAAAGTAAGAAGGTCAGTTTTGTAAAGACCAGCAACGTCACAGCTTAGGCCTATAAGCTTGCTCAGATGACAGATCTTCTCTGAGCAAAGCACTAACACAGAGCAGCTTAGACCAGTGGAATTGAACGGACCTCTTTGTTATGTATTTATTAATATGCATATAACATAAATTTAATGTTAGTTTTCTCTTGGACCATAAAGATGTCTTTTTCCTCACCTTTATTCTGGAAATACGTACAGAACTGGGGCTGGAGACTTTTGCGTATTAATCAGAAATTTAGAAATATTTTGTCAGAACAATGTATTTATACTCCTTGAACATGTTTCTCCTTTTTTATTTCACACTTTTTATACATTCAATCTATATTTTTAAAATCACTTACACGTAGATCGTTTTTAAATGTTTTGTTATGACCTACTGGCCATGCAAAAGCTTAAAAGGTATTTTTTATCTTCAAGCTCTTTTTTAAGACATGTACACAATAAAATAAAATAAACTTGTCAGGTATAAATAGGCACAGACACCAACTGTTTCAGGTAAACTTGAAAATATCAATCTGGATTTGGAGTAAAATGTCATATTTGTTGAAAATATTCACAATTTTACATGTTAAAGATATATCTATACTAACTCCTGCTTCACCCCTCCAATGGCTTCTGTGACATCACAGACTCTTTTCAGCTTCCAAAGCTTCCCCCTCAAGGACACCGATTTTGGGTTGCCACACTCATCTTCCACAAAAATAGACCTGGTCATGATGGTGCACGCCTGTAATCCCAGTACTCAAGAGGCTGAGAGAGGAGGGCCACAAATTTCAGGCCAGTCTCAGCAACTTAATGAGGCCCTATGCAACTAAGCAAGACTCTCCCTGTATCAAAATAAAAAAAAAATAAGATAAGACAGGGATATAGCTTGGGGGTAGGATGCCTGTGAGTTCAAACAAACAAAAGTGCAACCAATGAATGTCTGTATTCCGCTTGGGAGGCTAAGGCAGTAGAATTGCAAGTTCAAGGTCAGCCTGGGCAACTTAGTGTGACTCTGTCTCAAAATAATTTTTTAAATGACTGGGGATGTAGCTCAGAGGCAGGAGGTTCATGGGTTCAAATCCCTGTGTAATAATAATAATAATAATAATAATAATAATAATAATAATAATAATAATAATATAATACAATAATAACAATAATAATATCAGTCTTGAATGAAGAAAAGGAAGTAGAGATACTTGTGAGCCTTCTGCCACATGCATTTCCTTTGCTCATTCTATTTGTCACAGACTCCATATCTCCTCTCTCATTCATTCTTTTCTCTTACTCCATTTGTTTTTTGTTTATCTTTTTCCCCTTTCTCATATACTGCCTTTGTTATGCCTCAGGCCTTGGGAGAACTCCTCAGAGCCTTTGGGATCCTGTCATGCTTACCTACAAGTGGACCCATGACTACAAAATGGAGTATGCATGATTAAAGGGAAGCTTCACAAAATTAATGAAAAGAGAAAGTCACCTCAGCTCCTTCTTTTTGTGATACTTGAGACTGAGTCTCTGAGCCTCATCACTAATCCATTTTACTTTTTAATGAGACAAGATCTTGCTCAGTTGCCCAGTCCGGCCTCAGCCCTGAGATCCCCTGCCTCACCCTCCAGAGCTACTGGGGTGACAGAAGTGTGTGCCAGCTTCACCTCAGGGCTTAGTGGCAAGACGAAGGGTTGAGGCTGCACTGTTCAGCCCCAAAGGCATATCTGTGGTTGTCCTTCTCCCTCTCGAGGGGAAGCTAGTCCTGCAGTGGTCCCAGGTCAGTCCACCCACCTTTAAAAGCTGAGCAGTCCAAACTGTCTTTAATCTCTCTGTCTCAAGTTGACTAGAAATCCTTTGAAAACTCTATAGTCAAGACTCTTCACTGTCCCCCATGGGCCACAGCCTTCCTGGCCCCTCCAGTTCACATCCCATAGAGTATTGGGTTTTCTAGTACACAAAAGACATGAACAGACATTTTACAGAAATTGATACAGATGGCAAATAAGCACATAAAAAGATGTTTGGTATCATTAGGCCCTAGGAGAACACAAATTAATACCACAGTGAGAGATCACCGTATACCTACCAGAACATATAAAATAAAGAAACAATTTTGATGAAACCAAATACTGATAAGCGTATGGAGAAACAAGAAAAATATATCATTCATGCACTGCCGCTGGGAATGTAAAAGGGTACAGATCCTCTGTAACAGACTTGGCAGTTTCCTTAAAAACTAAACAAACTTCTATCACACAACTCAGCAATTGCACAACTGGGCTTTTATCCCAGAACAAGGTAAACTTATATTCACACAAAAACCTGTACAGGTCAAGTCTACTAATTTGGTTGCTTTACCATCAAATAATAGTAAAGATAATTTCACAATATATCTATTTTTAAATTGGCATGTATAGTTATTAAAATCAGCTCTTTATTTTATTGATTCAATTACAGTTATTTAATTGGTACACAAAAATGTAAAAATATCCGTATTAGTTTGTAACATGATGTTTTAATATGTGTACACATTATATAAATTTTATTTCAGGTTAAACATACTTATTTCCTCAAATACCATTTAAGGTAAATACTTTTATTAAAATTCTTTCTTTTAGTTTTTTGAAATGTATACTACATTATCTGGTCATTCTACTGTTTAGAGCACACCAGAATTTGTTCCTATATAACTGTAACTTAGTACCCACTAATCAACTTTTCCCCATCTTTCCCTTATCTCCACTCTTCTAACCTCTGCTAGCCACCAGTCTCCTTTCAAATTCTATGGCATCCAACTTTTGGATTGTGCATATATATGAGATCATGTGGTTCTTGGCTTTCTGTGTCTGGTTTATTTTACTTAACATAATGATCTCCAGTTCTATCTATGATGCCATTTAAATATGAAGTGTCCCACAAACACTCATGTGTTGAAGGCTTGGTCCTCAGTGCAACAATGTTCAGAGATGGGGCTTCTGGGAAGTGATTGGATCATGAGGACTCTGACCTCATCACTGGAGTAATCTGTTTGGTAGTTTTATAATCTGAATGGACCATTGGGAGGTGATAGAAACTCTAGGAGGTAGAACTAGCTGGAGGCAGAGGCCCCTTAGAGAGATGAGCCTAGAAGTGACATCTTGTCCCTGCCCCCTATTCCCCTATTTTGCAACCTCCCCTTCTTTCTCCTCTCTCCTCTTTCTCTGCGTCCCAGCCACCATACATACCTTCTCCATCATAATGCTTTGCTTTAATATAGTTCCATAGCAATTGAGCCAGTCAACCATGGTCTGAAACTCTGAAGTCATAAGCCAAATATATTTTCCTTCTTCTAAGTTGTTCTCACATATTGTATTCCAGCAGCAAAAAGCTGACTAACACAAATAAAGCCATTGATAGTATCGGGATTTTATAAGCTTTTATGGCCAAGTAATACTCTATCACATATATGATGGAAATATTTACCATATTTTCTTTATGCAGTCAAGAGTTGACGGAGACTTAGGCTGTTTCCATTTCTTGGCTCTTGTGAATAGTGACATAGTGAACATGGTGGTATAGAGGTCTTTTTGACATAGTGATTTTATTTCATTTGGATATATTCCCAGTAGTGAGATTTCTGGACCATATATTAGCTCTATTTTTATTTTTTATTTATTCATTTTTTGGTGGTACTGGGGTTCCTGGAGGCTACACTCCCAGACCTATTTCATACTTTTTAATTTTTGGAAACAGGGTCTCTTAAGCCAGCGAGGCTGGTGAACCTGTGCAATCCTCTTGTCTCTGCCTCCCAATCGCGGGGATTACAAGCGTGTGCCACCACGCCCGGCATCTATTTTTATTTTTTGATGAACGTCCATGTTGTTTTCCATAATGGTCATAGTAATTTACATCCCACCCAACAGTATGTAAGGCTCCCTTTCCTCTGCGTCCTTCAATCATTTTGATAATAGTCGCTCTCACTAGAGTGTGGTGACATCACATTGTATATTGATTTGCATTTCCCTGATGGTTAATGATGTTGAGCATTAAAAAGATTAATCACCATGATCAGGTGGGATTCTTCCAGGGATGCAAGGATGGTTCAGTATATCCAAATCAATAAATGTGATGCATCACAGAAACAGAATGAAACACAAAACCAATATGATCATCTCAATCGATGCAAAAAGTGCATTTAATGAAATTCAACTTCCCTTCATGAGATTATAAAAAAATTGAGTAGAATTCCATTGTGTGTATTTACAATAATTTTGTAATCCATTCATCTGTTGATGGACAACTAGGTTGATTCCATAGTTTTGCTATTGTGGATTGTGCTGCTATGAACATGGGTATGCGTATATTACTGTAGTTCCCTAGTAAACATGTGAATATAACATTGTCAGTCTGGACACTTGATGTTGGGAGGGAGGGAAATGGGGTGGCCAAGGGGGACGGACCAAGTACTAGGTGAATGCATGCCAATGTCAACATGGTCTACATTATGATGTGAGACTATAATGCACCGATAAAACAAATTGAACAGGTTTAGAGAAACATACTTCAACATAAGAAAATATATTTGTAATAAGCCAACAGCTAACAATAAATGAAATGGGGGAAAGTTACAAATAAACTAGGAACAAAGAGCATCTAATTTGGGGGAGCAAAGAAGTCAAATTGTTATTGTTCATAGATGACATGAACTTACACAAGAAAATCCCCAAAGATTCCACAAAAAATCTATTAAAACTAATAAATGAACCCAGCAAGGCTCCAAGATACAAAATGAACTTTCCAGGATATAATATCAACATATAAAAATCAGTAGCATTGTTATGTACAAGTAATAAATTAAAAATCTGAAAATAAAAATCTGAAATCTGAAATAGAAATAGAGAGCAATCTCACTTATAACAACTTTTTTTAAATGCCTAAGAATAAATTTAAACAGAGGTGAAAGATCTCTATCATAGAAAATATAAAATATTGCTAAAAGAACTTTAAGAGAACACAAACATAAACACAAAAATAGAAAGATATTTTATTTTCATGGATCAGAAAATCAACATTGTTAAATAGTCATACTACTCAAAGGAACCCACAGAGTCAATGCAATACCTATCAAAATATAAATGACATTCTTCAAATAACTAGAAAAAAATTCTAATGCTTATACAGAATCACAACCTCCTCCCCAAATAGCCAAAGCCATCTTGAGCCACAAAAAGCTAAGAGACGTTATACTACCTGACTTCAATATATACTTCAAAGCTGTTATAATCAAAACATCATCGTGTTTCCATAAAAATCAGACATTTGGACAAATGTAACAGAATAGAGAGCCTAGAAATACACCTATTCATCTATACGGAACTGATTTTTTACAGAGGTGCTAAGAACATGCATTGAAGGAAGGGTAGACTTATCAAAACACTGATGCTGCGAAAAATGGATATACACAAGCAGAAGAATGAAAATAGACACCTTTTACCAGAGACATCAAAATAAACATCAACACAAAATGAATTAAAGATTTAAATATAAGAATTAAAATCATGAATCTACTAGAAGAAAACGTTAGGAGAATGCTTCAGGACATTGGGATGGGCAAAAATATTGTGGACAAGATTCACAAAACAAAGGCAACAAAAGCAAAAATAGTCAAATGAGATTGTATCAAATTGTAAAACCTCTGCCCAGCAAATGAAACACTCAATGGAAGGAAGAGACAACCTCCACAATAAAATATTTGCAATCTATATAGCTGACAAAGGGTTGATACCTAGGATATGTAACAAATTCCAAAATCTCTAAAGCAAAAAATGATTTATAAGTGGGTAATAGACCTTAATAGATATTTCTCAAAATAAGAAATATAAATGACCAGCATGTATTTAAGAAAAGCTCAACATAAAAATAATCAGCATTTTTGGCCGGACATGGTGGCACACGCTTGTAATCCCTGCGCTTGGGAGACAGAGACAGGAGGATCGCGCAAGTTCGAAGCCAGCCACGCTGGCTTAAGAGACCCTGTTTCCAAATTTAAAAAAGTATAAAAAATAGGTCTGGGAGTGTAGCCCGGAGGTAGAAGGGCTTCCAGGAACCCCAGTACCACCAAAATAATAATAATAATAATAATAATAATAAGAAGAAGAAGAAGAAGAAGAAGAAGCAGTGTTTTAAATCCAAGCTGAGGCCTGGAATCCTACTCATGAAGACTCATCTCTCATCCTGCAGCCTTGCTTTGTATTTTGGGTAAATTTCTCAACTAGATGGAGTCTCAGATCATTGACAAATGGGGATAGTACCCCCAACTTTGCTGTATTCTTGTGAAGACTAAAATGCAATGAGTTTAAATGCATATATGTAAGTATATGGCTCCTGATTTTTATTTAGAAAGTGACAGAATAGGGTGGGAGAAAATAAAAGGGAAGAAAGAATGAGGCAATGTGCCTTCGTCATCCACGGGATGATGCCCCAGAGAAGAGGCTTCGCCAGTAGAAGCACCAGCGAGGAGGTCAAGGGGCCTTTGTGGCAGCTAGCAAGGGTCTTGGGGATGAGATTTCTGGCCAGTAGGGAAAGGGAATGAAAGGGGATTTTCCAGAAGCTAGCTCCTTGCTTAGGCAGTTGCCTTTCAGGATAGGTGGGACTACTGCCCCCCCTCATACCACTAGGTAGAGAGTCTTACAGCCTCTGACTTCAAAATCACTAGCTGGAGAAATAAACCAATCAGAGATGAGGATCCTGAGGCTGGGTCGGCTCTCCATGAACCTGTGTAGCAAAGAAAATCTAAGGGGAAGGAGTGTGGAAATGGTGGTAAGACCTGATGGTAAGATAGATGCAAATTCACCAATCTGTAGCTCCACCAAATCGCATCTGCCACAGATGTGTGTATGTCTGTGTAAGAGAGTGTGTGTGTAAATTTATAATTTACATAATAGTCATCCGTATCTGTTTTGGCTTTGCTAACTGCCTTAACATTTTCATAAAGGATTTGCAGCTGTTGACGTTCCATTCCGATTTCCCTCAATTAAAAGCAGAATGGTGGGGTTTAATTATACCACAGGGAGTTGTAATAGGGTATCACCAAAACTGTCATGAGATCTCATTAGGTTTACCACAGAACTTTAAATATCTGAGATAACACCTCTCATGGGCTAGATTCTAGAATGACACTCACGGAAACTCTGAGGTTTTACCAGATAGTTAGCAACGGAATTGTCACACTTAATTACTTAAAATGATTGATATTTTCTTTCCAGGTGTAGTAAAATGAAGTGAAACTTGATGGTGTGTTCTTCAGAGAGGCAAGAAAAGGGGAGCAGAAAAGAAGAAAGAAAGACATGCTGCAGAAAAGCTGACAAGACTGAGACCATCCAAACTAATGCAGAGAAAACACTGCTAAGTAGCAACTCGCTAACAATATCTCACCGTAGTGCTCTGAAAGCTGCACCTTTCTATTTTTTTTTTTCCACAGAGCATCTGTAGCCCTGTGGGTGCAGACTGTGGAAATGAGGTTACGGAAGGTGGCAGTGAACTCAGGATGATTATGATGTCACATCCATAAACACTAAATAATAATAATAAATGTTAAGGGGATAAGGTGATATACACACAGCCAGGATGGGATTTGACTTCTCATGAGCCAGCTGGGGAAAATGACCAGCCCCAGAAAAGGGCAATAACCAAAAAGTTATACGGTTGTGGTACCAAGAGAAGTTGCGCATGTCACACCAAACATCAGGTCACTTTAGGAAGGAAGGCTACCCAGAGGACCTGAAGAGAAAATGGATTTGATACCTGTAGGCTATCACCCTGGTGGATGCTTTAAACTTTCTCTGTAGAATCTATCCCACACCAGGTTGTACATCCCAACAAGCCTAACAATCCGTTGCTTCGCCTACAGCCCTTGTGGCATGAAAACCTGCTTTAATTGACCTGGGTTGGAGTGCTGATTCTAGAAGAAAAGCTCAAAGAGTCAGAAGGCCCGTGTGTCTCTTCAAAGATTGGCCTCGATTCACAGATAGATAGAGTCCATTCATATGAGTTTATGCAGAGACATCAAATATCCAGTTAACCACTAGGCTCATGAGTATTATACCTTGAACTTGGTACAATTCTGTTTACATTTCCCTGCCTCGAAACAAACAATTTCGGCATAATTTGTTTTCTTTTTCCTTCCTTTTTGTTTGTTCATACCCTTAACTTCATTTGACATTTAATTCATTTTTCATGTGTGAATTCCTCTGAATCAGATTTACCCACAGAAGGGTTATCGCTTAATAAAATTGCTGATTCTACTTTGCCAGCATTATAATTTAGTGACACCTGTCATGACCTTCTGCATTTTGTATGTGTTTTCTTTCTGGCAAATTCTGTCTATGCACAGAAACACATGGGCACAGGCAGGCAGACATAGTGCTCAACACAGACATAAACATATATATAGAGAGAGAGTTCCATAAAGTGGACAAAAACAGAAAGGATATGGATACGTTTTCCCCTTTGATTTGTCATTAATCTAGATATTTACTTTTATACTTTTGGTCCTCGGATTGCAATGATAATGTCTATAGAACTTTTCTGGAATCATGATTGTGTAATTTTATCCATAACTGAGGGAACTGTGTTTTCTTTTCCCAAGTCTAGTAGCAATCTTCAGAGTATTTGAAAGCAACTATGACTCTCAGTCTCAATATTGCAGAGAGTTCTAGATTCTAATGCTTTAAGGAGCACTCGGGGATTTATCTTAAAACAAGCCATTTCTTTTATTTATATATTAACATTAAATGTCTTGGATTTTTTCTATGATATTGCTTAAATATTCATAAGATGCAAATAGCCAATACTGCATACTTTCTTTAGAATAGGTATTCATGGGGCAACAATTTAGGAAAGGATATAGAAAAACGAAGGCTGGAAAGACCAAAGAAAAATAGCTTTAATTTTGCCAAGAACCAGATCCGTGCTTCATGAGAACTGAGACACATTTACATTTGGCTTTTAATTTCTCCATCAATTTGGACCGTGTTTTTGTGAAAATGAGATAATATATGTGAAAGTACCTAGCTGAATCCTTGGGACATGGAAGACACCCAATAAATATAAGTTTTTACTACTATATTAAGCATCTTGTTATAAGCAGAGTTTACTCGGTTGATAAAAAAGTTAAAACTTAGTTGAGCCAATTAGAATACCACACTCCAAGCTGAAAACATACACTAATGTTACCATAAAAATCCTAAACCTTACCATCAGCCAAGAATATCACAGTCCTGGAATTCAATTTTGAAAAGCCCAAGACTTCCCCATCTCTAATTCTCCCTCAACTATCATTCCAAATGAAGCCACACATATTGCCAAGTCTTCCCATTTTTATTTGTTTCAGGTTATCTTCCAGTTGACACTAATAATTGTTATACCAGTCCCACATATAATTTCTACATATGCACATATATGTAAAAGGAAATCTTAAAAAATAAGCAATATAATTGACAAAAAGCAAAACCCCATTTTAGAAAATGCATACCATTCATTGGCTACCAAGGTGTGTGGGGAAAACCATGTGCTGCCTGTTTCCAGGTTGGCAGAGTGGGAATAATTGCCCACCTTTGAGAGGTTCTATGAGACAGCTCTCCGGGAGGCTGTTGTGCAATAGGTGGATGCCAATTTTTAAAGCAAGGAAACCAAGAGGACTCTTACTCCCAGCCTGAGACAGGGATCATGAAACACATACCTATTCATCACTGCTACCAGTTTTATTAACAGTTGAAGCATCTGGTAATGTTATAATTCACATTCATATGCTCTTTCAAATGTGGACTGCACCCAATTCGGGGATTTCTGGAGAACTAAAAGGCAGCCCAGAGTGGCCTCCATAGTTGGTGTTCTGAATGTATTAAATAAATGAGTATACAGATAAATGGATGAGATAATATATAGGAATCACTCCAAACTTCAAAGTAATGACTATGCAAATAATTTATGTTTTGAATTGTTGTTTTTATACCTTAATAATTTCCAAGTGATTTTTCCATTTCTTCTTATGATACAATTGTTACCAGAGTATTTTCCTGCACTGTAAAGACACAAAATTTATTCTCTACATGGAGAGGAAGAAGCAACTGTCTTCATCTAAGAAATAAATATTCCATACCATTAGCAATCTATCAACCAGGCCTATTATTTAATAATGTCATTTGGAGAGTTCTAATACTATTTTATTATATTTTTAATTTATCTCATTATTTTGTATACTATTTTACTATAGAAACTAGAAACGTTCATCTCATTAAGTCAAATCTTCATTCTATTCAATTCTGGTGTATGTTTTAAGGTCATTCTCTATATACCTGTATATAGATATATGTATAAATTCAATAACTTTAAAAAGTGATAAATATATATATATATATATATATATATATATATATATATACACTACACACACACACACATACACACACACACACACACACACACACACATATATATGCACTACCAACTCAACATTATTTTAGTTTTTCAAAATGTTTTCTGAGAGTCATTTTTCATTTCCATTTATTCATTCTGTTTTTAGTAGATCTTAAGTGACCATTATCTAGAGATTATAGAAGAAAGAACTAACCATCCTAGTTACTATGGAAAGAAAAATAAAAAGCAACATTTCCAAAAGCTTACAAAGATGCAAATAAAATCTGTAGGAAGTACATCTGATGTGGCTATTTCAATATAACTAATTTTCTATACATATACTATATTCTACATCAAGTAAACTACTCGTTTTTAAAGCAAGTAAATTGAGATCTAATCAAATATATCATACAAAAATTACTTTCCAACTAGGAAAATAAAACCCCAAATCTCAACCCAGACACCCAGCTTCATGGGTTGCTGCAGACCACTCAATTCCAAGCCTCCCCTGGAACATTTAGGTCACGGGGCCAACCTCTGCCTTGTTCACAGTGATTTTCAGTCATTAGCAGCTAATGATTATTTGTGTTGAACAAGAGTCCAATCACACCACAAGCTGTCATAGCTAGTACTAATTAACAGCTTTGGTAGCCACAGCAAGTCCAGAAATTAAATAAACCGACCAAGTGCTGTCTCCTCGGTGGGAAGCCCATCCCTGTCTCTTCTGGGAAGGGAACTCTGATATCTGGAAGATTGACCATCATGAAGCTTCTAAACATCTCCAGTCAATTTCATAAGGAAAGGATTAATTCCAGAGTACATGAGAGAAAAGAAAGTAATGTTTTTGCTCCTGGTATTCAAAAGTATGATTCAAGGAACCATTAAGAATAATTGAAGGTTCACTTTAATCAAAAGCAGATTAAATATGTCACTGGTAGTACAGCTCCAATATCCAATTATTAATAGGCAGTGCCAGCAATAATAATAATGTACCTTGATGTCTATAGTAGGGGCATGGCCCATTGGTGAGCAGAGATGAAAGTCCTGTATAAATTAGAAGTGCTAACATTTTCATGAATAATAAATAATTGATTACTATGCCTCCATAGAGAAAACAATTTACCTGAAGAATTTTTATCTCTTATTCAAATTCATAACTCTTCTTGACATTTTGTTCTGGTATTCAAAATTATATCAGAGCAAATGAACTACTATAGGAAAAGCTGTATTAATTGTTCCTGCTGATATAAGTAAAACATATTACTTTTGATTTTTATGAATAGATAATTTTGTTTTTTATAAATGCATAATGAATTCTGTGAGTTTTTTTCAATGAATGGAAAGGTCTTTTGAATATACAAGATATGGCTATAAGCATGTCATTATTTTTGTTTATCTCTGTTCAGCCAACACATTTGAAATGTTCTGAAGCCATATTTGTTTTTAATTTTTACATGTAACAAAATCTACTACTAACATGATGTCAATAAGATTTACAAGTGACCCACCCTTTATATTGCAAGACTTCCACCTGGGCAGCAATAAAGTGTGTGGCTAATGTCAGATTTGAGACCTTTTTGTAGAAACATATGTATTTAGTAGTAACATCCTTTCTTGCCTTTAAATTACACTGATATTACCAAGAAGGAAAGGGAGAATACAAATAGTTATGTCATTTTAGACCTTCTCTTGGTTCAGTATCATGAAAATTGAAATGGTATCTAAGTTTCATTTTCTCAGTGAGAAATGCTTAAGAATCTAGGACATCTAGGAGTTTGTTTGTTTGAAGGAGGTGCAAGGGGAATTGTAGCAATGATACTGTAAAAGGAGTCTTTCAGCCGGGCGTGGTGGCGCACGCTTGTAATCCCTGTGCTTGGGAGGCTGAGGCAGGAGGATCGCGCAGGTTCGAAGCCAGCCTCAGCTACTTAGTGAGGCTCTCAGCAACTTAGTGAGACCCTGTTTCCAAATAAAGTATAAAATAGGTCTGGGAGTATAGCCTGGAGGTAGAAAGCCTCTAGGTTCCACCCCCAGTTCCACAAAAGAGAAGAGAAGAGAAGAGAAGAGAAGAGAAGAGAAGAGAAGAGGAGAAGAGAAGTCTTTCTCCATCTGGTCACTAAGACCTTAGTCTATTCCATTAAAACCAATAAGAGTTCTTCCTATTAGCAAATTATTTTAGGATGAAATGTGATAGACTTCAGATTTGGTCATTTTGGATATTTTTTAAAGAGTAATATAATAAGGCAGTGGCCAGCACCAACTTGGCGGTCAAATGGCACATTTATAATAGCCTTATTTTGTTTGCAGTTGAATATTCCTTATTGAAAATCTGTAAAAAGTGACATCAGTTTGCTGTAATTTGAATCTTAAGTCTTTTCAAAAGGCCACATGTTAAGGGCTTCATCCCCAGACTTTGGTGCTACTAATAGGTTGTAGAACTTTTAAGAGATAGGGCCTAAAGTCAAGCAGCTTGTAGATAAAATGCCCCTGAGTTCCAGACCCTAGTACCAAGAAAGAGGGTGGGGCCTAACTGGAAGAAATTAGATCATAAGAGAACATGGCCTGGAAGGGGATATTGGAACCTCTCTCTCTTTCATTTCCCAGCTGTCGTGAGGTGAGCAACCTCCTCTGCCATGCACTCCTGCCATGACACATGGGCCTTGACAAGGCCCAGAAGCAATAAGGCCAGCAGACCATGGATGGGAACTTCCAAGACTCTGAGCCAAAAATACCTTTTTCTCTTTTAAGTTGATCATCTCAGGAATTTTGTTACAGTAGCACACTGATTAACACCTTGGTCAAAGTAGCATTTCTCTAAATTCAGTATGATACACAGACTGAAAGCCGCCAACCTTTCTTCCCCACTGAAATTCAATTAGATAAAGAGTTTTATTTTTTTTCATTCTATGTATATAAAAGTCAGCAGCCTTTTAGAAAATGGTTTCTGAATAATACTTCCCACAGGCAGAAAAATCTTTAAAAAGATATATTGATGGATCTATATAACCTAAAGACATTAATTTATAGTGGTAAACATCAATCTATAGCTGATGTTTACTAAATGCCAAGTGTTGTGCTTAATGCTGAAAGACTGAAATGGAAAAGACGTGAATTCTCTCAAGGAGCTCGTTTAGAAGAAGAGACAGTCAAATAGATCAGCAACTACCAGTCTGTGAAACGCTTTCTATGATAAAAATCTAAGTAATTAATCAAATGATAGTTGCCACAATTAGAATTTATATTGAAATGTCTAGCGTGGCACTCATAGGAGCTGCTCAATAAGATGTGTTTGGTAGAAAAATATGAATTTTAATAGAACATAAGGAAAAGGTTTTAGTTCTTAAATGCTTTGAAATAGTTTTTTTTTTCACTTTCCTATTTTATTTTCTCATAGAATTACAGGTGTACATGATATCACTGCTGCACAAAGTATTTTTTGGTCAGTCTTTATGGTCTACTAAAGCCAGTGCTACATTGATTGCTTTGCATATACTGGATTCTTGGAGAGTTTGTCCCTATTTATGCAGGACACAACATCACTTAAAGCCCTGGGCCTCATGGGCACCATAATCCTGAAGCCCTGAAACAGAAATATCAGTCGGATCAACCCCAGAAAGAACAAGGCCTAGGATTCATGTGGAAACATGCACTGTTTCTCCAAAGTGTATAGCACCCAACTCACAGATTATTTGAAGATCTGAAAAGCAACCCATGGTGGCCTACATAGCTGGTGATCTATAAATATCAAATATATGAGTGAGCTGGGCGTGGTGGCGCACACTTGTAATCCCAGCTCTTGGGACACTGACACAGGAGGATGGCGCAGGTTTGAAGCCAGCCTCAGGTACTGAGTGAGGCTCTCAGCAACTTAGTGAGATCCTGTTTCCAAATAAAATATAAATAGGTCTAGGAGTATAGCCCGGAGGTAGAAAAGCCTCTGAATTCCACCCCCAGTACTACAAAAAAAAATATGAGTGAGTGAATGAATAAATGAATAAAAGATAATACATGGAAATCATAGTAAACTTCAAAGCAATGTCCATACAAATTATTGTCTAGTTACTTTGAGTTCTTAATAACTTATAAGTTTCTTATCCTTAATACTCTTTTAAGTAGTTATCTTAATTACTTTCCTGCCCTGTAAAAAGGCAATATTCATTCTCCACATGAAGATGAGAAGCAAAATATCTTCAGTAAATCAAGAAGTATTCCATACCTCCATCAGTAAAATCTAAATCATTAATCTAAAGCAAAGAGGGTAGCTTGATGTTCCATTATAGAAAAGTACAAAATACAGCAGAACTAATAATGCTACTAATAAAGGGATCACTAATAGTGGTATTGTTCTTCCAGGTTTAGGGAGCAAAATGAACACATTTTTTTAGGCTTCAAATTTCAAGTTATATGTTACAGAAGATTAAGTTCAAGGTATACAAGGAAAATTTACCCTTCTTCATCCCTTATAATAAATAAAGATATTTCAGGTAATATTTTAGTTAGCTTTTTCATCAAAGTGCCCAGAATACCTGATACACATGACTTAGAGGAAGAAAAGTTTATTTGAGATTCACAGTTTCAAAGCTCAGTCCATGAGTGGCTGGCTTCAAGACAAAACAGGCCAGAGGTAGGACTTAGAGCATGATGTAGCTGGAAAACCACTCTCACTGCATGGCACCCAGAAAGGAGGGAGAGAGACATCATATCGGTGGGGCCAAGGAAAGGTACAGTTCCAAAGGACCCACATACTTCAACCACCCCCCAACCAGCTTGTATTGTCTAGTGTATAAGCTTCTTGGGGGACATTTTACATCTAGTCTCCTAACAGGTGTAGTCTATGAGTTAGAGAAACTGACTATCCAACTTTGAACTAAGCTGTCATCAGATTTTTTCTATAACTGTCCTAGAGTCAAACAGGAAGCCAAATGAGGGCAGTATTCACAACTGCCCCCCAGGAGTGCTGCAGCCCGACTAGAATCAGCCCAGAAGACAACCAGGTCAGAATGGAAAGACAAGAACCTCCCCCTTGGGGACACTCACTATTTTGTAACCATATGCCTTAATCAGCTAACAAGTCCAGTTATCTCAGGCTTGTTTTATTATCTCTAGCTACTTTTGAATATTCAGATACAAATGGTCCTATTCTTGTTCTAATTTGGTAGTTAGCTTTTTAAATGTGCCAGAGGTTTATTCAACTGGGCAAATCATCTAAATGCAAAATATTGGTGCTATTCTGGCAAACACCTTATTAAATGAAAAATAAATAGGCTCACATATGCTTTTGAGGAGTATAAAGAACCCCACACACCCACCCCGGGAACTCTGTGTATGCCTCCTGATTATATCGAGAAGAGGTTTACAATATAGCCTTTTTCAGAAATATTATTTTACTCCGATGTAAAATATACCCTACAGATCCATGAAGCAAAAATAAAGTACTCGCTTGGAAAACTAAAATCCTCATCACCTCCATAGAGAGTCTGAATCCCTTAGTAGTTGATCCAAGTTTCTGATTAGAGCAGAAAGTCACTCAGAACTCTTTCAGAATATCAAATCTAGGGAGTTTAAAGCCATGCGGTAAACAGTGTGATCAAAAGATAAGATAGATTCAGGAGATACTGGTTCATGCAGTCCCAAAGAAAATCAGAAACTCCTTTCAGGCTCAAAATGCCCAGTCATGTTTACCCTCATTTAGCTAGTAATAAATGAAACACGATGGCTCCCACTTCTCCCTGCTCCAGAAATGAAATAACCTTATATGACTGGATTACTATAAGTTAGCTTAGTCTTTCTGTTGGTGAGTCCTCAAGATTCAAGGACAGTGGGGCTTTTGCTTGTGTTTGGTCCCGTGATTACATAATCCGTTTACTCATTCACTTACCAGCATTGGTTAATATGCCCTTGATATGATACTTTATTGGGAGCTGTTTAACACATTAAGGCCACCTGTCTTCTATTGTAAATCCTGAGAGAATTAGGGATACTGACCCTAAGCTAAGTTACTTCACTCCCAAAAACAGACTTGGAAGATTATCATAGTTTTGGATCAAAGCAGTAGAATATTTTGGCTTGTCCAACCAATTCAACCTTCATTCTAAATTTAAAAAAAAGAAGAGGAAGGGGTAGAAAGAGTGTAAAATACTGATGGAAAACAACAAATTCACATATTTTATCTATGCTTTCTGAATGACTGCGATATAATTGTCCTTATCCGTCTTTCTCACTTTCTAAATTTCTGTTGCTACGACTTGATTTCTACTTTTTGAGTCTGCGACTTATCTCCATTTGTCTTGACTAGTTTCACAGCATATTTTATCAGCCTCTCGAAAGAGCCACTTTTTTTTTTTTTTTGGTGGTACTGGGGATGGAACCCAGGGGCTTTCTACCTCCAGGCTATACTCCCAGACCTATTTATATTTTATTTGGAAATAGGGTCTCTTAAGCCAGCTGAGGCTGGCTTTGAACCTGTGCGATCCTCCTGTCTCAGCCTCCCAAGCACGGGGATTACAAGCGTGTGCCACCACACCCGGCTGAAAGAACCACTTTTTAAAAACCTAATAGAGTCCTTCCTTGTTTTATTACTTTTGCTCTTTTCCGTTTTGCTGTTTTCTTCCCTTAACTTTATTGCTTCCTTCTCTTTTGTTTCCTTTGGGTTTATTCTGATGCTCATGTTCATTCTGCCGGAGTTGAATACTCAGTCTCTTGACTTTCATTTATTTTGTTGTTTTCTCTTTGATAACGTAAAAGAATGTTACAAAAAGCTACATAAGAAATGGCAATTTCGGTACTTAGTTAGCTATATCCTACAAATCTGGTTGTGTGTTGCTTTCATATCTATATACATAATTTTTCATATGGTTTTTCTCCTTGAACCAAGACTTATATAATGGTAAGTATATGGTTTCAGATATACAATATTTTTGCTATCTTTTGTTATCACATTCTACTCTTCTCCAGCTATACACCATGTATGGTATCAACCCTCTGAAATATGTTCCCCTGAATGCTTGATTCATACTCAGTCAACTTTTGTGAATGCAACATGTGCTCAAAATCAATGTCTACTTTTTGTGTTTTTTTGGTGAAAAATTATAAGTGCATTTAAAAATTTACATATGAGTCTATCATTCCAATCTTCTTTCTGTTTTCCCTTCTCTAGACTAATCAGCTAAAATCTCCAAATATAATTATAAATTTGTACCATCTCTTTATCTACTATCTTGCTTATTTGTGTATTTTGCTGCCAGATTAATAAGTGCATGAATCCTTATTATTATTTTATATTAGTTTACTTGTAAAATACATCCCTTTTAATTACTTTTACTTTGTTTGTAGTACTGAGAATTCAGTTCAAGGGCATTCTACCCCTGAGCTATACTCTCAGTCCTATTTTACTTTTTATTCATTTTAAATAGTTTCATTATGTTGTAGAGGGCCTCAAGAGGTTGCTGAGGTATCTTCAAACCTATGATCCTCCTATCTCAGCCTCCCACGTTTCCAACATACCTGGGATTACAGGCATTTTCCCCAGGCATGGTCATCAGTGCTGGCTTCCTTTTACTTTCTTTTTTTTTTTTTTTCTTTCTTTCTTTTTTTTTTTTTTCTGGTACTGGGGATGGAACCCAGGGGCATTCTACCTCTGAGCTATACCTCCAGTCCTTATTTTATTCTTTATTTTGAAACAGGGTCTCACTGAGTTGCAAAGGGCCTCACTAAGTAGCTGAGACTGGCTGCAAACCACGATCCTCCTGTCTCAGCCTCCTAAATGCTGGGATTACAAGCATGTGCCACCATGTCTAAATCTTTCTTTTACATTTTAACCTTAAAATTTTATTTATCACTCCTAAGCTAGCTACACAAACTTTTTTTTTTAAATTTCTATCTGCCTCTGCATTTCTTTATATCCAAACTTTTTGTATCTTATTGTTTTGAATCTCCATCCCTTCCTCTTTCTGTATGTGTTTCTGTATTGCTGGAACTTGGTCTGTTACACAAATTAACCTGCTGCAGTTCTGATTTTGAGTTGAACAGCTGCCCACAGCATTCAGAATGTTGAAATTAGCAAGTTTTTTCTTATGTTCATGAACTTCTTCTCCCACCTATTAAGTACAACTACCAAGATTAGTTCGATTTGTGCCCAAACTATTTATGTCTTTTGGTGTTGGTATTGAACATAATTCAGTTATATATTATGTAAACTCATGAAACACAAATGAGAAAAGGAAAAACTTGTTCCTATAAAAGTAAGTTTTAGAAAAAAAATCAATTGTGAGTTTTTCAAAAACAATTCATCCAAATTAATCATAGACCATATAACTACTTTAATAATGGGGAAAACATCACAAAACTCTAGAGTCTATTTCATATTGATTTTCATATGTTTTATAATTTTAACTTTATTTTAAAAATCAAAAAGGGGATGATAGATAATGGAAGCTGGGTGTGGTGGTCCATGCCTGTAATTATAGTACTTTGGAGGCTGAGTACAGGAGAATCTCAGGTTTGAGGCCCACCTCAGCAACCAAGTGAGACCAAGTAAAACATAAAAAAAGGCTGGAAGTATGGCTCAGAAGTAGAATTACCTCTGGGTTTGATTCCCAGTAAAGGTGAAGAGAGGAGGAGAGGGAAGGAGAGAAGAGGAAAGGAGAGGAGAGGAGAGGAGAGGAGAGGAGAGGAGAGGAGAGGAGAGGAGAGGAGAGGAGAGGAGAGGAGAAGAGAAGAGAAGAGAAGAGAAGAGAAGAGAAGAAAAACTGATAGATTGATGGATGTGCAGAGCGTGATATTTGGAAGAAAGTTGATAGAGCTTTAATCTGGGAAATCCATACCCAAAGGAAATTCCATGGCCTTATATTAATAGGTTGTCTTAAAAATGTACTTTGTTGCCGGGCGTGGTGGCGCACGCTTGTAATCCCCGCGCTTGGGAGGTGGAGACAGGAGGATCGCGCAGGTTCAAAGCCAGCCGCGTGCGCTGGCTTAGGAGACCCTGTTTCCAAATAAAAATGTAAAAATGGGTCTGAGAGTGTAGCCCGGAGGTAGAAGAGCTTCCAGGAACCCCTGTACCATCAAAAAAAAAAATGTACTTTGTTGTATTTAATAGTATAGTTGGGGGTACACAAATAGAATCTTGATAATTCCTCTCTCTGCTCAGTGCTTTTACATTAACCAAATAGCCATTGTAGCTCTTTTTGCAGTTGCTACACTCAGTGTAGATAGGCTGCTAAGATACCAGTTCTTCTTCAGGTGAAGCCCTTCTAGAGCCACGGCCGCCTTTCCCACCAAGCCCACGTGGGCCTCTTCCACACCAGAACCCAACCACGTCCTGCTCCCTACAGGTTCCTTGAAGGCTTCGTGCCAGTGTTTGAGGACAGCTCTGATCTCCCTAAATCTCTGTGTCCTTGCTGCCATTGCTGGCTTCCCCCCAGATTGAGGCAGAGGGTGGGAGAGGGGGAAGTCTATGATTTTCTGCTCATTTTTTCTTGCCAATGCTGTAATACTTGTCTTGAAAGAAAGACATTGCATCCTTTGCAGGAAAATGGATGGAACTAGAGAATATTATGCTAAGTGAGGTCAGCCAGTCCCCAAATATTGAAGGGTCACATCATGTGTTTTCCCTCATATATGGAAACTAGGGAAAAACTGGAGTACAAGAAGGACTCTTGATGAAGGAGAAGAAACCCTAGGGGAGTCATGAATGGGATTAAGGGAGAAAGGTGGGTGGGGGTAGGGAGATTTGATTGAAGCCACCCTCAGTTCCCACTATGCAAATACAAAATGATCACAGCCAGTCTCTGTATCAGGAAAGGGAGGGAGTGGGATGGGAGCCGGGGAGTAGGTGCTCACCAAATGCTGTGTTTCGTGTATGTCTCTATCCCTCTGAGCTTTATTATCATATATGATTAGAATGCATCAATAAAAATTAAAAAATAAAAATCTAGTTACGTACAAAGTGATATTGCCCATCTACCTGTTTTTGTTTTGTTTACATTCATAGCTATTTTAGAAGCTACAGCTGTTTTAACAAGCTTAAGTGTTTATCTGAGCTATCTAGGGATTAGAAAAGCTCACCCCTACATTTGTTTAACCCTGTCGTATGTTAACCCTTACATTTACTAAGAATTTGGGGGGGGGCATTATGAAAGAGACTCTTCGTATTTCTAGATACCAGTCTCATCCTACCTACCCTGTCCCCGTCCCCCAGCCCAGGATTTTTCTCACTTCCCCCCTCAATATGCACCCCTCTATAGACCACCTGTTTTACCATAAAAAACTGACAGCATTTTCATGTGGCTCTCCATGAATTTTGAACTTTATAAGTGGTTCCCACTAAAAGATGGTCAAAGACTGTGGCCCAGGCAAAAAATACTTTTGCAGAGAATTTTAGTGTAGAGCAGGCTTTGCCTGAGTGTGTGTGCTGCTGAGCTATGAAGATAAATGCTGGAAGGTGTGGAGACATCACTAATTTCTCTTCCCTGCAGACAAAGCACTTGTGCCTAATGAGGTGTTACTAAATTTGCTACCTCTCTGCTTTGAAATCCTTCTACCTTTATCGCTTCTTTTCCTTCAGATGAGATATTACAGCAGATCAACATTTAAGTCTTAAATTCACTTATATTACATGATGTAAATTATGAACATTGACTCCTGCCTTTAGAGAGGAGATGAACCCCTTCACAAGCACCAATACTCATATACTGAATGTAGAGTATTTCCAAGTAATCATATACTAGAACCAGTCAAATGGGAAAGACTACTCAAAGTGGAAAAAGAGCAAACAATTTGTCATTTTTACATGCAGTTTCTGAAAGTACCGAGAGGTTACATGACTTCTGTTTTTTAAATAAGTCTTAAGTTAAAAATGAAGTTTACTAGAGATCCTAATTTGGGCTTTCTTATATGGAACTTCTGGGGTCTTTCATGAAGCCTAGACAAATATTTCACAAGCAACAGGAAACCAATATTTACTTGTTGAGAGACACTGAATTTATTAACCTAGTAGACAAAACCGTGAGACTTTGGAGATTATGCAACTGTTAACAATTTCCATTTCTGTCATATTTCCTAATTTACATACATCAAAACATTAGCCTCAGTGACCTCAAAATTGTTGGTCACTATTTGATAGTTGTATAGATAAATTGTTCTTTTTTAAATCTAGTATATTGGGAAAGAATATAGAAATGAGCAATGTGATGAACTCTGGGTGTAATGAGCTGAGTGCTATAGACCCTGAACCATGCCCACACCCAACGCGACAGCCTTTTACTGGCTGCCTGTCCATTTGTGAATTCACGAACTTTTCTCATTCATTTGAAAAACATTTAAATATGTATCAGGTGACAGAGAAAGACTCTCTGATTTCCTGAGACATTAATATAATACAATTTAATGTGAATGTTCAGGATGAATTAGAGTAAATATATATATATATTATCAGACAGGTAACCTACAATCCTGGTGTACCCAACTATGGGTAAATGCAAATCTGCTAGAGATACAGTGGCAGAGAGGAGCAGCTCTGGGGCTGGACATTCTCCGTGGGGCCCATTTTGATAGATTGATTCTGCTTCTATCAATTCTAAAGGAACAATACTATGAATTACTCTTTTCCCATTTCCTATCAAGTTCGTCTACAATATACCAGTATCTGAGCCATAGATGATAAATGACTTAATTTCAAAATTTGAGTCTATGCCCTCTTCTCAAAGGGTCTTCTGAGTATGTCTTCAGATTCATACTTTATCTGATAATTGCTCTGAAAGCAAATATGACTGAAAATTCAGAATATCATCATGCAACCAAGACTTCCTGAGAGCAACCCAATGTGTGCAAACACACTGATCAGAAACAACAATTCGAGGCGCCCTCTTGGCCTCTGCCACTAGGCAGGTCTCCAGAAATCCTTATCTATACGTACTTATTTCCAGGAAAGCCAATCTCATCACCCTCCTGCTTGGATCTCTAGCCGGCTTCCAGTTTTTCCCTTTCACAAAAGTCATTTAGTGAGAAGCAAATCATAGGTCATGAAATGGGCGATGGATAGGATTTGGGTGACTTCTGTGGTTTTGAATGTCCCCCCTAAATTCATAGGTTGGAAACTCAATTCCCAAATCCATAGGTTAAGGTTAATGGCATTTGGGAGTGGGACCGTTGAGAGGTGATTGGGTCGTAAAGGCTCTGCCCTCATGAATAGCTTTATCCATTGATGGGATAATGGGTTTATCCATTGATGGGATAATGGGTTATTGCAGAAGCGGTTATAAAAGTGTTATTTTTATAAGGTTACTTTTAAAAGTGTTACTTTTATAACAATAAGGTTATTGTTATAAAAGTGAACTCTCCCCAGCAAGCTTGCTCTGTCTTTCAGTGTGATGTCCCTACCATGCTCTTAGATTCCCCAGCTTCCTAAACAGTGAGCCGAATAAATTTCTATCCTTTATAAATGACTCATCTCATGTATTTTGTTAGAGCAAAGAAAACAGACAGTGACTGATGTTCTACTTAAGCCTTGGCCTCGCTTTCTTCATCTGCAAAATGAAGGATTAGAGAAAATGATCACCGAGTTTTCTTTCAACTCTAAAGTTCGAAGGTTTTAAATAATTTTAGTTATTTCTCTCATGAGATTCCCTGGCTATTCACACCGTCACTTAGCAAATGACATTTTAATTTTGGTCCCAAGTGTCAGGGATTTTTACATGTTCAACAAATGGTACAATTCACAAGCTAAATGCTTTAGGATTGGTCATAAATTGCCAGCAGTCAGTTATAGCCCTGAGTCTGGGATGAGAAGACTGGGGATTTATAATTGAAATAGACAGCATGGCTTCAGGACTGCTACTGGAAGAAAGAAATCCATTCCAAAACGAAACAGGCATTGCTGGGCTTCTCAGAAAAAAATACTAGGATCATAGTGGCCAGCCTATGAGGATATCTACTCACTCTGGCCAATTTTTCTAGTTACTATTTTGTGTTATTATGGTATAAAAATATGGGTGTGTTTTTTTTAATTTTTACTGTATTGGTGCATTGTAATCAGGCATTATGATGCATTTCAAGGTGGTACTGGTATGCATGCACACAGCACTCATTGTGCCCTGCCTCAGCTCCAACTCTATTCTCTCCCCCTCTCCCCCGTCCCTTGCTCAGCACAGTGATTGTGTTCCCTCCTTCACTCAACTAGGGTTTCTTCTTCATTGTCTGGAGTCCCTCCTATGTCCCTAGCCTCCACATATCAGGGAGCACATCTGACTTTTCACTTTTTGTGACTGGCTAAGCTCACTTACCATGATGTTCCATCCATTTCTTTACAAATGATATAATTTTGTTTTTCTTTATGGCTGAGTAAAATTCCATCGTGTACATGCCCCATAGTTTTGTAATCCATTGTCTGTTGATGGGCGTCTCGGCGGGTCCATAGCAATGGTGAATTGTGTGGCTAAGAACATAGATACACATGCATTCGTTTGGTAGTTTGGTTTCCATTCTCCTGGGTAATACCCAGGAGTGGTATAGCTGGGTCATATGATAGGTTCATTCCCATTCTCTGAGAATCTTTCACACTGTTTTACAAAGTTATTGCACTAGTTTGCAATCCCAGCAACAATGTATTTGAATTTCTACCTCTCTGCACCCTCTCCAGCATTTGTTGTTGTTTGTGTTTTTAAAAGTTGCCATTCTAATTAGGGTTAGGTGAAATCTCAAGGTGGTTTTTTGTTTGTTTGTTTGTTTGTTTGTTTTTGTTTTTGTTTTTTGGTGGTACTGGGGTTCCTGGAAGCCCTTCTACCTCCGGGCTACCCTCCCAGACCTATTTTTACATTTTTATTTGGAAACAGGGTCTCCTAAGCCAGTGCGTGCGGCTGGCTTCGATCCTCCTGTCTCTGCCTCCCAAGTGCGGGGATTACAAGCGTGCGCCACCACGCCCGGCTTCAAGGTGGTTTTGATTTGCATCTCTCTGATTGCTAATTATGTTGAAGATCTTTCATACATTTATTTGCCATTTGTATTTCTTCTTTGGTTAAATGTCTATCTAGTTCACCTGCTCATTTTTTTAAATTGGGTTATTTGTTTTTGTTGTAAGCTTCCTGAGTTTTCTGTATAGTCTAGATATTAGTCCTCTGTCAGAAGAGTAGCTGGGCAAAATCTCTCATTTTTAGGTTTTTGATAGTTTCCTTTGCTGCACCCAACCTCATCCATTTAATGCAATCCCACATATTGATTCTCATTTTAGTTTCTTGTACCTTTGGGGTCTTGTTGAAAAGTTTTTACCCATGCCTATGTCTTGGAGTGTTGGTCCTACACCCTCTTCAAGTAGCTACAAGGTCTCAGGTCTGCAATTTCCAGGTCTTTGATCCATCTTGAATTGACTCTTGTCAATTCATAAGTTGCCAGAAATCAGTTATAGCCCTGAATCTGGGATGAGAAGACTGGGGATTCATAATTGAAGCAGACAGGATGGCTTCAAGGATTGCCACTAGAGGAAAGAAATCCATTCGAAAATGAGACAGGCATTGCTGGGCTTCTCAGAAAAAAAATACCCGGATCACAGTGGCCAGCCTAAGAGGAAACATACTCACTCTTGTGACTACTTTGTGTTGTCATGGTCTAAAAAATAGGGTGTATTTTTTTTTTTAACTAAGAGGAAACAAGATTTATTTGATCACCAAAAGTGACCCTTTCAGAGAGGACAACTCAGTTTTGGGGAAAGAAGCAAATGTATGCCTGTGGAAGCCACGGTTATTCCCTTACTTGGCAGACTCTGCTGTCCCAGAAACAGCTGCTCTCAAGGTTGGCTAAGGTCCTCTTTGGAGAATCAATTTGCCAAAGAAGTTTGGGCCAGTGAAGAATGTCACTCTAGTACAGAAAGAATTGAAAAACACTTCTCCTTGTGTGTCTCCTGTAAGAAATGTATCTATATTCTGTACAGCTAATGTACTCTGTGACTTCACAAAGAAATGAATATGTCTAAAATGGGTTTTATGGGTCAGGCACGGTGGCATGTACCTGTGATTTCAGTATCTGTGAGGCTGAAGCAGGAGGATTGCTGGTTTGAGGGCAGTACACAGTAACTTAGCAAGACCCTCTATCAAAACTTAAAAACAAAAGTAGGGCTGAGGGTATAGCTCAGAGTAAAAATAGGTTCAAATTCCAGGACCAAAAAAAACTTAATTAATAATTTCATGGGTTTTACGGATGACTTTATTAGCATGGAGAATGCTGGCCACATACAAACCAGACCCCAGTAAGGACCAATAGTCCAAAGAGTTACAGGAACACGTTGAGCCTCAGGATAAGTTTTAGTTTCACTTTCTTTAAAACAATAAACTATTATTAAAGTTTTACTGGAAATATGGGCCTTTTAATTCAACTAAGAAATATATTTCAAGCAATCAAGCATTATCTATACATGGAATGCAGACAATTCTTTGGAGCGACTCCTTAATTCATATGGAAAATATACATTTGGCTTTGTGGGAAAGATAAAGGCTCATTCTGGTTTTAATATACTTAACACCTCTACTATTTACTATCATTGCCTTCATTTTATCACATCTTTTACAAAAAATCCCATGAAATATATTTAAATGGGTGTGATATGATTATACTGATAACTGTGTGATAAAACATTTAGAGACAGTCACATGGAAGTTACAGTTGACAACTAAGAGGCTGTCCTAAAAAGACGATGATAGACCCAGTGAAGCTTCAATGTAGGAATAAGGCCCACATGGTAATTACCAATTGTTTAAAACAGCACTTTACTTGTATGTTTCCTATCTCCTTTGAATTTCTACCTCTCTACATCCTCTCCAGCATTTGTTGTTGTTTGTGTTTTTAATAGTTGCCATTCTAATTAGGGTTAGGTGAAATCTCAAGGTGGTTTTGATTTGTCAATAGGACAGATGGCAAGTATATCCAAGAATCAAACAATTTTGGGAATATACTTCCTGGGGTAACTAAAGTCATGTACCTAGAGAGAGCATCAAAAGATTAAGTCTAGATTAAAAAAAATACACTATAAGGGAAGGAAAGAGTAGGAAGAGAAAAAAGTAGGACATGGTGGTACAGGTCTGTAATCCCACTACTTGGGAGGGTGAGACAGGAGGACCCCAGATTTGAGGCGAGCCTCAGAAACTCAGCAAGACTGTCAGCATCTTATCAAAAGCCTGTATCAAAAAAATAAAATAAAATAAAATAGGCTGGGGGTAGGGCCGAAGTCCCCTAGGTTCCATCCCTAGTACCACACACAAAATAAAAACAGAAAGAAGGAAGGAAGGAAGGAGAATGGAGGGAAGAAAAAGACAAAAGTGAGAGAAAGGGGAGGGGGAAGTGACAAAATTATTCAGCAAGTAATTTAAATTCTAGGTGCTGGGAAGTTTTCAGAGGAAAAAAAACAAATAAACAATCAAAGCAAGCATTGCCTGTTTTCATGGAATTTTCATTCTTTGTTTTAAATACAGTTCCTAATATGCAAAAGTTAGGGAGTAAAAAGGGTCATTCTGGACAAAAAAGAAGGAAATATGGGACAAAAAAGAAGAAACCATAGATGAGCAAATAAGGCCACTCAACTGAGGGGCTGGGAGGGGGAAGAGGAAAATTCCCTAATGCACATGATGGACATTCACAAATATATGAAAGTCGATCACTAAGCCAAACATGGGAAGGAGGGAGGGGAGGGAATGGGGTGGGAATTAGGAAGGGCCAAATGAGTGATGAGAGCATGTGTGCCTCCACCATCTTGTACTCCATCAAGATGTGTGACTACAAAGCACCAATTAAAAATTTTTAAAAATAAGCACAATACTTGTATTTGTAAGTGCTTTGGACAAAAATTAAGCAGGAAATTGAGATGTTTGAAATTTCACATATTATAGGTAAGGAAAATCTCTGGAGAAGCGCATTTGATGGAAGGGAGAGAGTATTATGGGGACACCACCAGTGCAGAGGCCTTGAGCATGCAGTAAGTTGTTCGCCAGGGTAGCGAGAGGGAGAAAAGGGACAAAGTCACAAGGCCACGTTGGCATCTGGATTTCGCTCTATTAATCGGGAAACGGATGGAGCGTGTTTCGTCACACTGTCTACCTTGCTTTTTTTTTTTTTTTTTTGTGTGTGTGTGTGTGTGTGTGTGGTACTGATGGTAGAACCCAGGGGCTTTTCTACCTCCGGACTATACTCTCAGACCTATTTTGTACTTTATTTGGAAACAGGGTCTCACTAAGTTGCCGAGAGCCTCACTAAGTAGCTGAGGCTGGATTCCAACCTGTGCGATCCTCCTGTCTCAGTCTCCCAAGTGCAGGGATTACAAGTATGGGCCACCACGCCCAGCACAAGATCACTCCTGCTGCTGTATTGAGGAAGAAACTTGAGGAAGGCAAGAGTGAGGCGGGGAGGCTAAGGTTAGGAGACAGCCACAACCATCTTAGTGAGAGCCCATAGGAACAGCAGCACTGGTGAGACACGGGTAAGTTCTGAGGATATTTTAAAAGTGGAGCCACTAGGGTTGCTGGATGTAGAGTAGAAGAGAGTAGGGTTAAAGGTGAGATTGTGGCCTGAGTTTGAGAGATGGCAGAAAGAAGAGAAACAAAGACAGGATGACGGTCAGCCTGGACACATCCCTCAAGGGCCTATGGGATACCCGTGGTAAGGTGTTCAAAGGCAGCTGGCCCTGGGAGTGTGAGAGGAGGTGAGCTGAGGGGTGTGAATCTGAGTCATCACCATGCCCGAGGTGAGAAGGGGAGGGAACAATCAGGAAGACCAAGGCATCACTCCAGTATTCTGACTCCACTTTCTTTGGAAAGATGCTCGGGAGTGATATAGCTGCGTGCTGTGGCGGTTCCATCCCCAGTCCTCTGAGGAACCTCCACACTGATCTCCCCAGCGGCTCTGGTAATTTGCAGTCTCACCAAGAGTGTACAAAGGAGTTGAATTCAGGAAACTACATGAGACATGCATATCTATGTTTATAGCAACACAACCCACAGTAGCCAAAACTATGGAACCAGCCTAGGTGTCCATTAACAGATAAATGGATTATGAGATAGTAGTATGTACACACAATGGAATTTCACTTAGTTATAAAAATCAAAATTATCAGATCTGCAGGAAAAACAGGTGGAATTAGAGTATGTTATGCTTAGTGAGTTGGCTAGTTTCAGAAAGTGAAGGGTTATATGCCTTTTCTCATTTATGGAAGGGAAGAGGGATGGGAAACAAAAGAGACTCAGGTAAAGATGAGAAGCTTCAGTGGAGCGATGGAGGGCTTTGGGGGAAGGGAGATGGGAGGTGGAGACTTGATGAAGGAAACAGTTCAAATAATCTTCTTTCAGAAGACTAGGAATGGAGCCCCCATACTATGCAGCTACACCACCCCTGAGCATCTTTCCAATGAAAGTGTGTGTGTGTGTGTGTGTGTGTGTGTGTGTGTGTGTGTGTGTGTGTATGAATGCCAATGTCAATGGATAAGAGAAGAGGTGAGGATAGAGAGCCTGGGTCCTTTGGCATTAGTGGTTGAGGAATAGTGATGAGGAAGGACCAGTCAGAAGCCTTGAGAAGGAACATCTAGAGGAGGCATCTGAGGAGCACATTCTAGAAGGGAAGCCAAGAACTTCAAGAAAAAGTGGGAGCAGTCAATTCTGCCAAATGGTAAGTCAAGCCAAGGCCTGGAGTGTGTGACCCTTGGAGAGCAGTTTGGGTAGATGCTATAACTGAGATCCTGAATGTCCTTCAAAGGCCTACAGGGTAAAAGCTCCCCAGAATGGTGCTACTGGGAGATGGAAACTTGAAGCAGTGGGGGTCTCTGGTCACTGGGGGCTACCGTTGAGGGGGATAGCGGCACCCCTCTCTTCTTTTAGCTTTTGCACCCTCATGAGGTGAGCAGTTTTGCTACTCTAGGCACTGCCACCATGGTGTGCTCTCACCCACACATGCACACACCAGAGGTCCAAAAGCAATTGAAATCTCTAAAACTGTGAGCCAAAAATAAACCTTTTCTCTTTAAAAGTTGGTTATCTCAAATTTTTGTTACAGTAACAGAAAGCTGACTACCACAACAGATCAGATTTGGTACGGACAAAAGACAGATTGAGGAGGTTTCAAGAGAGAATAGGGGAAGAGAAATTAGATCCCTTTTAAAGGGAAAGCTTTTCAAGGAGTTTTGTGATAAAAGGAACAAATACAAAGTGAGAGAAAAATAGTACAGAATTTGTTCATATTCCTGTCAGAGTTCCTTCATGATCTCATTGTTGTTTTCTGTAAAGAAAAATAATCAATGCCTCTTAATATTTCTGTTGATTTTTTTGTTTTCTTGAGATGAAATAGCCAGACTACTCTGTAGCATCTCAGGTGTTAAGGCTTTATTTAGACTTTTTCTGTTTATTCTTCCTTTAAAAGATTAGGAAATTCAATTCTCTCAGAGGATAAACAATGTTCATCCGAAAATATGCATTTGGCACGAGTTTTAATTGGCCAATACTAAAAACAAATGATGATTATTGAGCAACTTCCCTAGGCACTGTAGAGGCAACAAATAGCTTTGCTTGTCAAATATCTTCCCCTTAAGAAATCTCTGGGTGATTAGAGAAGATAAAGAAAACACATACAGAGCCATGACATCATGCTAAAGTCCTCAGTAGCCAGGTTAATCTGAATCTGTTCTGATTGCCAAATTGAAACCTACGATGGCCAAGGTATTTAACAAGGGCTTTCTATTCCCTTTATTTTTTCAAGTCCATAAGTCATTTTTATAACCTAAGGGACTTGAAGAGTGGTATATTTTTAGATCTGAGTAATGCCTTTAGAGGTATGAATAGAATGGAGTGTTCAGACTAAGAGATGCTTTAACAGGTGCCTGGAAGATTTTGGCCACAGAAGACAGTACATAGGAGCTTTGGGGTTCTTTCCTGGCTTTATTTCCTAAGGATTGATCTTTCCCCAGGCCTTTCTGGCTAGTGGAGTTTCATTTCCTACTACTGAGATAAAGCTTTTGTAATACAAGTTCTGGAATGGTACTAGGTACACCCATAATGTTCTGAAACTTATTTACTTACATAATGTGCATCAAAGTTGGAAATTGCTATGAGTTACTTTGCCAGTGAGGAATGGTGGCTTGGGTGCATGTGCAATATTGGGAAACAGCTGCAGAAACCTAGGAGAGCTTTGCATAGTCGATAAAAGTGCTACCAATAATAGATCTAGCAAATGTCAACAATAGGGAGATTTCCTTAGGGTTTGTAGAAAGCCTCTTTTCTGCAAAAGAACTGGTCTGTGTGTTTCTACAGAAGAGCTGGAATATTTAGTATGGTCACTACCATGCCAGTGGCTTGAAATTTGAAATGAAACATAAGCTTCTATTTTGTCCAATTCACTATTTTTAAAATTAATTCTTAAATAATATAAGGACAGAAATGTGACTACTAAACCATCTTCTCTGTATACTTATCTCTTTTTTTTAACAAATCAGGGTAAAATCTATAAGAGAGATGAAAAATTATTGTCCAGTATCAAAGACTTTCAAATAGTGAGACTCATAATTTACTCTAAATTCCATGGTGTCCTAATAACAGACTCCGAGTGATGAGATTGTTTCTGTTTCAAGACTTCACCAAGGTCTTAAGCAAATGGTATCTATCCTTACACCACATCTATACTTCACATTTTACATCTGAATGCTAATCTATGCTATGAGAAGTCGGGACACTGGTTACTATTTCTTCTTCAGGGAAACCTGGTTTGCTCTAAGAGAAGAGATTTTTAAGTGACTGGGATGGACTAGGTTACGGAGAATATTCTCCTTTATTTAATGTCAATGAACTGCAGATGCTAACCACATCTACAAAATACTTTCACGGAAGGATTCTGAATAGTGTTTGGAGGGATAATTGGGCTCTGTGGCCTTGCTGTATTTGATACCTATTTATGTTTATAGCAGCAAAATTCACAATTGTCAAATTATGGAACCAGTCCAGGTGTCTATCAACAGCTGAATGGATTATAAAATTGTGCGATATACACACTACGGAATTTTACTCAGCCATGATGAAGAAAAAAAAATGATGTCATTTAGAGGAAAAAAGGATGGAACTAGAAAATATTGTGCTAAGAGAAATTATGCAGTCACCAGAAGTGAAGGGTCAGATGTTTTCTCTCATATGTAAAAGCAAGGGAGAAATTGGGATACAAGAGGAACTCCACATAAAAGAAGAGAAACCCCAGTGGAAAGATGGAAGGAGTCTATGAGATGGAAACCCCAGTGGAAAGATGGAAGGAGACTACAAGATGAAGATATCAAGGGAAGGAAGACTTGATGAAGAAAACATTTCAAATGACGTTGTTATGCACAGATACAAAATTATCAAAGTCAATCTCAGTCTGTACTGTGAAGGGAAAAGGATGGGATGGGACCCAGAGAGAAACACACAGAGTGCTGTATGTATGTCCCTGTCACTCTGAACTTCATTATGACGTATGATTACAATGCACCAATAAAAGTATATTAAAAATAAGAATAAAATATCCATCATAATGGGTTATGTGAACAGTAGGCTTTAGTTGAAACTCTGTCAATCTATGTTGTGTCATTGGTAGTTTTTTTTATTTGTTGTTGTGGGTGGTGGTGGTTTTGTTTTTGTTTTGGGTACTCTTTTTGGTACCTAGATACCTCTTACCTCTAAGCTATACTTCCAGTACTATTTTATTTTATTTTATTTTATTTTATTTTATTTTATTTTATTTTGACATGATCTCACTAAGTTTCTGCATGCTGGCCTCAAACCTGCCACCCTACCTCAGTCCCTCAGGTACTAGGATTATAGGAATATACCACCACACCTGGTTTATTGGGAGCTATGAAACAAGGGACACAAAAAATAACAAGTCATAGCTGAGAGCAAACTTTTCTGTCTGTTATGTGCACAGTCTTGGTAGTTACTAGGCCTTCCCCAGCATGACCCCTGAAGAGGAAATTCTTCAATCCTTCTTGTCTTCTCAGAAATGAATTACATTTAGAAAGGCTGAAGAAATCTGTTCAATCATTTGGAGTGATAATAACATTCCAACAAGCAAAAACTATGCTTTTTTTTTTACCAGTATCAAAATTTGCCAGAATTTATGCGTATGCAAAAAATTAGAGTTTGAATTTTAAAATTTCAAACTTGGCACATGTATTTCTCCAGTGAGGCATGTGGGTTTTGCAAGTTTGCGGGGGCAGGGATGGAGGGAGGAGGGATTCACTTGGGAATGAATGTTTCCAGTAAGAAAAGAAATGAAGATTCTGTTTAGGTCAGCAGCATATGGGAGCATATTGACATTCTCCCCTTCTTTCCTTTGACTCCTCTCCCTCTTTTCTTTCCCTTTTCCCTTCTGTGGATATTCTACGATTGATCCCAAGCAAAAGGGGAGGATGTATGATTTGTATCATCAATGGTACTTCCCTTCCCTGATGGTCTGCACTGTCAAGGATATCAGTCAAAAAGAACCTAATCTTTTCTTTCTCATTGTTTATGAACTTCCTATGATAATAACAATTGCCTCCAAGTTAATAATAGTTACAATACCTGGCAACTACCAAGCACATACTTTATGACAGGAACTGTTCTCAGCACTTCATACATTTGGCCATACAATGTTCTCAACAACTATAAAATAGCAACTACTATTTTCTTTTATCTCATAGCTTGGAAAACTGAAGGCACCAAGAAAAAATGATAATGTGTTTCGGATCACATGGTGACTAAGTGGTCCAGCAAGAATTCAATCTCAGGCAGCCTGACTCCAGAGACCAGCTCTGAACCACTAGACTAATTCCCTGGAATCCCCAAGAATGTACTTGATACTCCAGCATAAGCTAGAACGTTGTTATTCTCAAAATCATTCAACTGTTAAAATATCTTCAAAAAAAATTTTTTTACCAACAAAGTTAGAGGTAAATCTCTGGGAGACAGTAACACACCTAAAAATTTAAACTTATGTTAATGAAATCTACTCAATTGAAAAGTACTGAATGGATACTAATAACCTCTACCAGTCAGACTTGAGTCCAACTTGTTTTTTGAGTTTTAAATGTGCAGGGATTCCTGTGACAAAAGCAGTTTAACATACTTAAGTCTTTTATTTGGACTTCTGCTGGAGGGGAATTACACAGGATTGCCACTGGGTAAATAATTATCAGTTTCTTTATTCCAAAATACTTTGAGGCAAAAGATAGGGCTTTTGTTCTAATCCATTAATTTTTAGTGGTTTATGAAAAGCTGTAGGATAAGATTCTGCGGAGGAGAATTCATAAGTTGCTTTTGGTAAAATTCCATTTTCTCCAATATTTTGTCTCTAGACCAACAAAAAGAGCAGTGATAATATCTTTTCAGAGGCAAAATTGGTGTGGATTTTTTTTCTTTTAGCAGAACTTTAAACTCTGAAAGAGTATTTTGGTATGCTTATTTAAAGAACAGCTCGATTTACTGCCAAATAGCTCTTCATGAAAGACATATGTAAATACAGCAGAGTAAATGAGATAATTCTATTGCATTTGAAAAACATTTTCTTAATTATGTGAACTTGTTTGAAAGAATATGAAAATGCTCTGTATTTAGTTCTGTAAGAAGTTTGGCTGTGATATTTATGATGTAATCATAGCCAGGAGTTGAAAATTACATTAATATTGAATGTAAAACTATTTTTCTCTCTTCTTGTATTTTTAATAAAGGAAAATGCTAATTAAAAATTGATTGTAAAAATATCTTCTCTGGCAATAAGGACTGCCTTTAGCTTTATTTTATTTGTGGTGTGTCAGAATTCACATTTGCAATATCCTAGAAGACAGATTATTATTATATGAAAAAATGAATTAAATATACTCTTATCAAAAGTGGCATCAAAACGCACAGAAATGTTCATCTTCTTTATATCATAAGGTACTCCACCAAAAAATTTTTGTCCCAAATTTGCAGTTTCCAACAAATATCTGATATTTTGTTTTCTTATCATTCCAGATATAAAAGAAGCATGTGGGAGCAATTTCATATCATCTGTCTAATTCACATCTTAAGGCCCTGCGAAATAATTGAAACATGATATTATCTGTCCTAACAAATAGGGATCCAAGGAACCAAACGACTATGTGCCTTGCCTCCAGTCCTGCTGTTAATGAGTAAAATCCACTCAAGGATATTAATTTCCTGCCATCCAGAGCTAGGCGCCTCTCACTCCACCATGCTGCCTGCCAACTCAGCCCTGATTGAAAAACTGATCTTTCTAGGTAATTTTTCCCACTCCACTGGCCTTCAAAACAACATATCACAGCACAAGTATTTTAGGTAGGCGGTGAATGCTTACTAAAATTTTAGCGTATTTCGTCCTTGTAAACATTTCATAGTTGTTGTTGTTTCTGCACAATGATCATGGCCTGTGTTAAAAAAAAAAAAAAGAAGAAGAAGTCAGGGCCGGGCGTGGTGGCGCACGCTTGTAATCCCTGCGCTTAGGAGGCGGAGACAGGAGGGTCGCGCAGGTTCGAAGCCTGCCGCGCTGGCTTAAGAGACCCTGTTTCAAAAATATAATGTAGGTCTAGGAGTGTAGCCCGGAGGTAGAAGGGCTTCCAGGAACCCCATATGCCACCAAAAAAAAAAAAAAATCTACATGAGCTCAGAGGTAAAAATGCTTCTGGGTTCAATCCTCAGTACCAAAAAAAAAAAAAAAAAAAGAAAAAAGAAAAGAGAGAGAAAGGAAGGGGGAAGGAAGGAAGAAAGGAAGGGAAATTTCCTATATGAAATTCCCAAATTGAATTCAGCATTATCATCCCATATCACAGCCCCAAAAGCTGCTTTATTTTCAATATTACTACACTCATTGAGCCTATAATGTCAACCAAATGATAGATTTCTTTTTCCCCTCTATTTAAATCACAAGACCTTTTTTCCCCTCCTAAGTGTTTCTAGAATCGATATGTCCCCCACATTACAGATCTGGATTTATTAGGTCAGGATGTTGTCTTTTCCTCATCCAGATCTCTATGATGATATTTTCTGTGTGTTCTCCTTCTTGCTCCATATTATTGGTGGAGATCTTTCTGTCCAACCATCTCACACACTGATTTAAACATCTGAGTTTAAAATACTACATGGATACCTGCATACCCGTGTTTATAGCAGCACAATTCACCATAGCTGAATTTTGGAACCAACTTAGGTTTTCATCCACAGAGGAATGGATAATGCACATGAGATATATGCACACAATGGAATTTTAATCAGCCATAAAGAAGGACAAAATCATGTCATTTTCAGGGGGAAAAAATTAATAAAACTAGAGAACATGCTAAGTGAGACTGGCCAGGCTCAGAAAACCAAGGGTTATAAGTTTTCTCTCATATGTAGAAGCTAGAACAAAAAATAGAAAGCAAAAGGAACTTTAGTCAAATAAAGAGAGAAATGAGTAAAATAGTGGAAAGGGATTGGGAGAGGGAGGAGGAGAGGGAGGATGAGGACTGGGGAAGGGGACAGTTCAGATAAGCTCATGTGGGTGCAAGAAGGTTTCACTGCCAAGCTCATTAACATGTATGAAGAGGAAGGAAAGAGGTTTATGGAGGGAAATGTACCAAGTGCTGTGTGTGAGTATGTTTCTACCACTTTGACTCTCACTATGATGTACAATTACATTGCACCAATAAAAGTATATGCAAAATATGAATAGGCGATGCTGGAGTGGGATTCAGTACCAAACTAGGAGCCACAGAGACAATAAAAACTCTAAAATCAGCTCAGGTGAGTGAAGTCCTAAGCATGCTGTTCCTAACAAAGGAAGAAATATACAATACCTCAAGTTACTGAGGAAAGACTTATCTTCCTTAAGTACTGTCTGAATGACCACAACTCATCAAAATCAACGAATTATGTTTGTGCGCCACCCAAGTATTAGCTTAAATTCCGACAAGAGATATCGACTCACAGCCAGCTAGGTGGTTTAATAACAAACACTGAGCTTCAATTAATTTTTTTTATTCAAGCATGAGTAAATAGATATTAATAATAATTACAGAACACTAGAAGGGATTCGACATAGGAGGAAAGAGGAAAAGACGCATTCAAAGTAGAGAAGACTCACAGTTATAAGAAAGCATAACTTTGTGTTTGCAGCGATTTCCTGGAGGCAGACACTCTATTAAATTTGAGAAACAAAGTATTATGACATCAACTGAAATAACACGGAGCCTGACTCAAATGCAGACAGAGAGAAGATCCAAGCGCAAGCCTCAAGTTGTATGAAATGAGTGAGCGATGTGAGAAATTAGCATTTCTATGAAAGATTGAGATCTGCACTTAAATCAGTACAGGAAGCCTGGCATGGTGGCACACGCTTGGGAGGTGGAGACAGGGCGATCACCCAGGTTCAAAGCCAGCCTCTCTGGCTTAAGAGACCCTGTTTCCAAATAAAAATATAAAAATGGGTCTGGGAGTGTAGCCCGGAGGTAGAAGGGCTTCCAGGAACCCGAGAACCACCAAATAAAATAAATAAATAAATAAATAAATAAATAAATAAATAAATAAATACAGGGTATCATAAAGAATACAGAAAGATCAAATCAGCAATAAGAGGCACAAACCTTAAAAGAAAAAAACTGAACCCAGAGATCCCAAATAAAAATTCAGAGAGAAAAAGGAAACATTAGAACACAAGAAAAGAATTAAGGATATAATCATAGAAAACTTCTTAAATCGAGGTGTGAGGATGCTGAGTATTCAATGCTGCGGTTGCTCTACACACTGCAGATAATTTAGTGAAAAGATGCAAGCTATCTAAATTTTCTTGAATTTTTGAATTATGAAGAATAGAAATGCAGGCCAAAAATAGGTATTTCTAAAAAGTGAAATGTCTCAGATGTTTGATCAAGGATGTCAAAACTAAAGGAATAACTGATATTTGTGTATGTCCCCTAGTGGTAATTTTAAATGAGTATAACAAGATCATAAACTAAGACATGCAACATGTCAAATACCAAAACACATCCTTCAAGAATAAAATAGAATTTGCTAAATCAATTATAATATGAACTCAAATTAAGAATTATATTAAAAAGTGACAAGTGTTGAGTTTTTTAAGCAAAAAAAATTATCTTCCTCAAAATCTATGCCCAGCTAAAATATGAACCTGTATGTTAGCAATAGAAAAGAGCTTGAAATAATCCAGGCGTGGTGGCGCATGCTTGTAATCCCAACACTCGGGAGGCTGAGACCAGAGGATCGCGGTTCACGGACAGCCTCAGCTACTTAGTGAGGCCCTCTGCAATTCAATGAGACCCAGTTTCAAAATAAAGAATAAAAAATAGGGCAGGGGCTGTAGCTCGGAGGTCGAATGCCCCTGGGTTCCATTCCCAGACCCACAAAAAAAAAAATAGTTTTAAATATACGTGATTGTGTATGTTTATATTTATGTATATTTGCATAGGAAATAATTAATAAAGGACATTACTGATGGGCCCTTTGGAGAATAAAATATTTGTTCAAGTCTAACTTGAGTTCACTAAGAATAGAATGGAAAAATGACCTCTACATATTATATGTATTAAGGCAAGAAAATGCCTTAAAACCAGTTAAACATAGTTCAAACTAAATAACTTGCCAATATAGTTATGGTGAAAAAAACACATGCCATAAGTAATTGTTTCAAATAGGAATAAAGTACCAATTCAAAATAACTTTACAGCAACATCCTAGGAATAAGACTCCAGATTAGTTTTGACAAATTGAGCCATTTTTTTAAAAATTATATTGTTCAAAAGCGACATGTTCTCTCCATGCAAATAAAAAAGGTGAATTAAAAACCAAATAGAATGTATAAAATGTTTTAAAAATCTGCAATAATCAAAACAGTGCAAAGGAAAAGATTCAAACCAAAGAAAGAAGTGTGTCTACAAACAGGCCAAGTACTAGTGTGCATAAAAATTTAATATGAAATAAAATGATACTTCAGACTAGTGGAGAAAGAACAACTTATTTAATAAATTGAATCAGGCAGTCAGCTTACATCTGTGGAATAAAATTGGAATGCTATCTTCAGGCCACACCCAAGAAAATGTTGTAGAAATTAGAGTATTTACATGAAAATAATAAAGTAAAAGTTTTTTTAAAACTATAAGGGAATATTAATACATATTTGGGACATATACAGGCTCTTTAGGCATCTCGTCAACCCGTCCAAGCAAAAAAGTTGCAAAAGAAATATATTATACATATACTTAAAATACATTTTTGAACCAGAACCATATTAAAGCTGATGAAAATATTTTAAACATAAATGTTAAGTAAATATTTAATATTCTCACCATATACAAAGTTCTCAGAAATCAGTAAAAAGATAAAAAATAGTCACACTGTTTAAGTGGCATAAGATATAAGAAACAAAAACATACCATTTCACCATTAATTACTAAAGTGCACATTTAACAAATAAGATGATTCATCCTTACCTCACAAATTGACAAAGATGATTTTTTGTAATAACTACAGTGAGAGAGGCATGAGAATATAAGCTTTGTCTATTTATTAAATAAGCACAGTTATGAATTCATCTTTTGTTGACAGCGCATTTGCTCCAGTACCTTATAACTGTGTATCTTTTAGACTGAGTAATTTTGCTTATAAGAATTTTTCAGAAAACAGTCATGCATATACAGGTATGTATAAATACCTGTAGAACAAAGTGTCTTAGCACTTGCGCATTCAATATTCTTCAATCATGAAAGACCATGTTCTTAGTCATACGTTCTGCTAACTGGTGCCATGACTAAGATGTGTCCACCCCAAAATTCTTATGTTGAAGCCTAACCACCAGTACGATAGTGTTTGCAGGTGAAGACCTTGAGGGAAGTGGTTAGGACATGAAAGTAGCGCTTTCATGAATGGGATGAGTGCCCTACCAAGAAGAGACATGATATCCCTCCTCCCTTCATCTCATTCTCTATCTCTATTTCTCTCTCATCTGTCCTGTGAAGCTTCACTGAGAAGATGGCTGTCTGCAAAGCAGGAACGATCCCTTACCACATACTGGAGCTTCTGGCTTCTTTCTCTTTGGACTCTCTGGCCTCCAGAACTGGAAGAAACAAATGTTTGTTACTTAAGCTGTATGACCTTGGGTATTCCATTACAGCTTCTCAAACTATGACAACTAGAATTAAAATTTTTTAAATATGACATGCCCTGAGTGATATTGTTAATCATTTAGAACTATACTTATGTAATTACCCTCGGAATGTCTTCAGCCAAGAAAATGCACATGAAGGCAGACAGACAGACAGTAAAACTCCAAATGACAGTGGTAGGTGAACATTAAGAAGAATAGAGGATTTGTTTCCTAAGCAGGAAATTGTAAGCAAGGAAATGGAAGCAAACGGACAGTCTGACAAATCCGGTACCATCTCCCCACATTTACACAAGCAAGAAATTCACTATGTTGGAGCTGCACCCCCCTTTCTGTCATTAGCGAAGAATCAAAGTATGGTTGGTGCAGTATAGGGGTGTCTCTTCCATACTCTGATCGAAATCCATTTATCTAAGTCTTCCCCAGACAAATGACTATGACCTGTCTTTCAGAAAATTTGAATTTCCTGCGAAAACAGCACACAGACTTTCATATTAAAACAACATAAAAGCTCCAAAGATTACCTTATCTGCAAGGTCAAAGTACGGTAAAAGTAACACTGACTGGGAGACAGAGGCTGGGTTTTGTATTTGAGTGACGCATTTAATTAATGGCCTCTTTTTAAAGAGCCTGGGGTCGAGTGTACTTGTGTTGCTCAGCTTGATTTGAATCAGTAAGTGCTTTGAGTTGTTCATTCCCCTAATTGTAAATTCAGACCTCACAGGATCCATTCCTTATTTTAGACATGTATCACTCATTCTCCTGAAACTTCCTAGATTTGGCAAATTCTGCATCTTATGAGTGTTGATAAGAGACAAGCTGTATTCCCATAGAGGAATAGGTCGCTTGCCATCATCCTACAGTTATTATTCTGGTCCAGTCTGTTAATAATATACTTGTAGGCTGTGCCAAACGGGAGACAGTAAGAACCTGTTATACACATACACCTAAGGTGTACACAAGGTATAGGTATACCTGGATAAAATTCACAGATGCCACAAGATCAGAGATAAAACTATAAGAATATAGAAGACTAAAACTAACTTCTCTGAAAGATGTTTCTATGGGGACTTGGGTTCTCCCATACATAATGAATGAGAAGGTTCAATAATTTGCATCTGATATAAAAGGGCCCAGTACTTGGACCATTTTTAGCTTTAGGAGAAAAAATATAACCATGTTTTGGTATGCCATCTGAGCACTTATGAGATCTACTCAGGGATGCTGGTATTGAGTAGGATCTCAGAGGAAAAGAAACTCCTCCAGTTGACGGTGAAGCACTAGAGACAGCTCCATTACATGGTCCTTAAACCCAGAAAATTCAACAATAGTACAATTGCTAAGCTGGCAGGCAGCTCCAACAGGAGAATCATGGCACAAACTCTTAAAATTGACAAAATGGGCAGTGGACAAAACCACTGCCATTATCTCAAGTGTCTGTGTTCATTTTGAATAACCGATTCTGGCTTGTTCCTGGTACTGTTTACAACTAAAAATAAGGTCAGTAGAACTTCACATTATAATTCTGATATATTTCTGATATACATATATCCACCTGTCTATGAAGTCAGTTGTGCCCTAAAGGATTCTATTATCAAATTAAAATGAATATTTAGGACTGATTAGATTATAAAAGAAGTAAGTTTGGGGGCCACATTTCTATCCCTTCATTTATTATTATTATTATTTATTATTATTATTATTATTATTATTATTATTATTATTATTATTATTTTATATTGGGGGCTGGACCCAGGGGAATTCTACCTCCAAGATAACACCCCAGCCCTATGTTATTCTTTTATTTTGAAATAGGGTCTTGATAAGTTGCTGAAATAGGCTAGAATGTGTAATCCTCCTGACTCAGCCTCCCAAGTATATGGGTGTGCACCACCATGCCTGGCCCTTTCCTCTATTCATGACTATCATGAGTAAATTGTCTATAATCAATTGACTAAGAGTGTGGGATGGAAATCTTGGGTTTCAGAAAAGGTCCTACACATAATTCAGGCAATCACAAAATTTAGCCTTCTATCCATGAAATTCTAAGTGCTGTGGTTTGGTTGTCTTGGTAACCAAAACAGGAATGCTTACAAGAAATACAGTGGAACCATTAACTTGCTAAGCTCACTATGACACTTGGCCAGTTCAGGTTCTTCATGTCACTCAATAAACAAGGGATGAAGGGAATTATGTTGTTGATATTTTAGATTGATTTTGAATAACAAAAGGAATCATAATTACAGCTACACCATTAGGAAAGGAAAAAAATATTGATAGAACTTAAAGATATCCTCGGGTGCTTCCTGGTACAGATTTGTTCATTGATAAAAGTAGGTGGGAGACCACTCATTCGTTACTGAAGCTGACCTTGAACCTGCAATCTTCTGCCCTCGGCCTCCCCGCTACTAGGATTACAAGTATGCACCACCATACCTGGCTTCCGAACAGCTTTTCAAGTTGGCCCATAAGAAAGAATAAAATGGATTATAAATTGAGAAAGAAAAATTGGGTTTGTTGGGGAGGCTGAGACAGGAGGATTGTAGGTTTCAAGATAGCCTCAGCAACTTGTTGAGACCCTGTTTCAAATTAAAATCTAAAAAGGGCTGGAGGTGTAGCTTACAGGTAAAACACCTCTGGGTTCCATCAGGAGTACAAAAAGAAAAAAAAAACCAGACATGTTTGTTGGGATACAGTAAGGAGACTTTGTGTTGCTCCCTCGGGGGAGGAGGCGAATGCATTTTGGATCATACAGGCTAGCTGCATTAAGTTGGTGGAGTATTTTTCCTAGTTTAGAAGAAGGGTTTGCATTGATAAAGTATGTGCCACCAGGGCTATCCATGGGCAGTTGGCACTTTTCTTAATTATCAGTGTCTATACTCTTCTCAGTAGGAGACACACACCCTATCTCCCAGTTTAGAAAGGGTAAATGCCAATTCTCCCTTTCTCCTTCCTCTTTGCAGCACATGAGTCTGTGATTAAAGCTCTGCCAGTCAAACTCACCACCACAGACCCGGGAGGTAGAATGAGAAAGAAACGGAGATGGCAATGGTTAGAACTTAGAATGCTTCCCCAGCACTCACAGACACAAGGGAGCCATGTTGGAAGCAGGGCTTGGTTGCTAAAGAGTGGTCCCTGGGGGCGTGACCTTGGGGAATATCTACCCTCTGCTTCCCACCATGACGATCTGAGATCCACAGACCCCGGAATCACACGGACTGAACCCAGAATCTCAATACAAGAAACTGTAAGCAAATAAATCTTCCTTCCTCTAAATTGTGTGGTCAGGTCTTTGGGATTATAGCATGTGAGAATTTATTATTTATTTATTTATTTATTTATTTATTTATTTATTTATTTAGTGGTGGTACTGGGGGTGTGACCCAGAGGCTTTACTCCCAGAACTATTTTATACTTTATTTGGAAACAGGGTCTCACTAAGTTGCTGAGAGCCTCACTAAGTAGCTGAGGCTGGCTTCAAACCTGCATGATCCTCCTGTCTCAGCCTCCCAAGTAGGGGGATTACAAGCCTGTGCCACTATACCTGGATAGCATGTGAGAATGTTACCCAAGACAGAGACCAAGAGAATCCTCTCTGGCAGTTATGGTGGCTGGAACAAGAAGGGTCCCTGGGGCAATGGTGGTGGTACTGCTAGCTGGACCACTGAGCGCAGGTAGTGTGAGGCCTGTGTCTAAGAGATTGAGATGATTTCGTTTACGTCATTAAAAAGATTCTAGGGCACAACTTCAATGTCTTCCCAGTGTTGTATAATACATTGCTATGTAATATGTTGCTTACCCATTTTCTAGTATCTTTTGTTTTGTTTTTTAGTTTTATCACTATTTATTTTGAGGTAATGTTAGATCTAATGCCCTTTTAAGAAGTCTATTTAACTCAGTAAGAAAAAGTTTCTGTTGCTTGCAACTAAGAATCTTGACTATAAGACTGTTGGTGTTCCTCACAAGATTATTAACTATGAACAATAATTATAAATTAAGTATCCAAAGCGGGGGTGGTAGCACATGCTTGTAATTTCAGCATTCAGGAGGCGGAGACCAGAGGATCATAGTTAGCAGACAGCCTCAGCTACTTAGCGAGGTCCTTCACAACTCAGTGAGACCCTGTTTCAAAGATAAAAAGATTAAAAAATAAGGCTGGGGGTGTAGCTTGGAGGCACAATGATCCTGGGTTCCATCCCCAGTACCGAAAAAAAAAAAAAAAAATCCAAAGTATGCTATTGAGGTCCAGTGAAATTTATTGTATTTATTCTACAGACTAATAGTAATAACTTTTAAATAATGTTATACGTTACACTGTAATGGGAAAAATGTTCATGAATAGCAAACGTGATTTTATTTTTATTTATTTATTTATTTATTTTTTGGTGGTACTGGGGTTCCTGGAAGCCCTTCTACCTCCGGGCTACACTCCCAGACCTATTTTTACATTTTCATTTTGGAAACAGGGTCTCCTAAGCCAGCGCGCGCTGCTGGCTTCGAACCTGCGCTATCCTCCTGTCTCCGCCTCCCAAGCGCGGGGATTACAAGCGTGCGCCACCACGCCCAGCAGCAAACGTGATTTTAAATAATGCTAACTGTGAGCAGTGAGTCACAAGTTTAAAATTTATTCCATCTATATAACGTATACATCTATCATCTATATTTGTTCTAGTTAACTATTACTATATAATAAATTGCCCCCAAATTAGACAGCTGAAAAGAACAAGCATTTCCTCTCACCCAGTTCCTCTGAGCCTGGGACCTGGGAGGAGCTTAGCTGGGTGTTTCTGGTCAGCGTCTTGGGAAGTTATAGTTAAGCTGTTGGGCAGGGATGCAGTCTCAACAAATGACTGAAGCTGAAAGATCCCTTTTATAATCCAGTAGGATCACAAAGGTTTCATCTATTTCTTTTTAACCATGCGGACCTTGTCCTAGGAATGTTCACAGTCTTCCCTCCCCTAGAGAGGAGGGAGAACACCTGAGATGAAGTATGACCTTTTAAAACCCAACATTAGAAGTGGCATCTTGCTGGGCATGGTGGCGCACGCTTGTAATCCCAGGATCTGGGAGGCTGAGACAGGAGGATGACGGCTCACGGACAGCCTCAGCTACTTAGTAAGGGCCTTTGCAACTCAGTGAGACCCTGTTTCAAAATAAAGAATAAAAAATAGGGCTGGGGGTGTAGCTTGGAGGTAGAATGCCTCTGGATTCCATCCCCAGACCCTCAAAAAAATAAAAAAAAATAAAAGTGGCATCTCACCCTAGAAGCAAGTCACAGCCCAGCCTGCATTACAGGGAGAGGATAATTAAGATCCACCTCTTGAGTGGAAGTGTATCAAAACAATCATATACACATACCTGTAAAACTGAATTCATGAAATATCTCATAATTAACATATTTCAAAAATGGCATAAAACAGAATGTATGTTAAAAAAAATTACCCCATGTTAAAAAATAACCATATACACATACGTGTAAAACCAAATTCATAAAATATTTCATAATAAACACATTCCAGAAAAATGACATAAAACAGCATGTATTATAGAAATTGCATCATGATTATAAATGTATGCACGTGTGTGTGGTGTGTGCGCGCACATTGCCTGTTTGAACTCCCCCACTGGCAACTTCTAGTGAGTCACAACAGTGCCGAGGCACCTCCTAGGGAGGAACTGTGGCTAACTGGGCTGCATGCAGATACAGCTCGCAGACTACAGGAGGTACAGGGATGATAATGCAAACCTCAGATTTCAGGGATGAACTCTGAGATCCCTGAAAGAACCCTAAGGGCAGGAGCTTCCTAAATAACCTGGCTGAGGCCACCTGTTGTGAGAAAAGTGGTGGTTCTGGGCTCAAGAAGGTGATGGCAGCCAGTACTATGCCTACACCAGGATCTCTAGAGGGAAGTGGCCTCTAAGTTAATAGACTTTCAATACCATCCTCTGTACAGCTGCTACCGATAGATGAATGGAGAGCCAGAGCAAACCCAATTCTCATTCCAATGTACGAAATGTCCATAAATCACTGGAAAGGAAAGGAAAAGAAGACAGAACTTTGCACACCACTGGTGTTCTATAGCTAGTGAGATGTGAGCATTGATATTACTGTGGCGTCATTTCTCCGTCTTTCTGTGTTGCTCAGTCCAATCTCCCAAGGAGCTGGGACTATAAGCACCTGCCACCGCACCTGGCTCTGGCATTTATATACCAGGACTGACATATTCAGGTTGAGTATATATCAAAAAGTTGTTTTTTTTTTTACTAATCTATAGCTCCTAACTTCTCTATAATTAACACATACCCTCTTATACTAATGAAAAGTTAGGTTTTTAAGACATTTGTCCAGCTGGGCGCAGTGATGCATGCCTGTAATCCCAGTACTTGGAAGGCTGAGACAGGAGGACCACAGGTTTGAGGACAGCTGCAAAAAATTGTGAGAATGCTATGAACCTACTGAAACCTTGTTTCCAAATAAAAATAAAATTGAGCTGGAGGTGTATAGCTCAGAGGTAGAATGCCTCTGAATTCAATTTCTCAGTACCAAAATAAAATAAATTAAATAAATTAAAACACTTGCTCAAATTTGAACATAGTACAAATATAGGATATCACAATACAGAGTATTAATGGAGTCACACATGTTTTTATATGCATCTATACACTTACGTAGCTAGGTATCACTATATATCTATATCCACTTCTCTCTTCGGGATTGGAAAACCTAAAAGGAAACATGTCAAAACACATAGGTGTTCTTCTTCCTGATATTACAAATTATTATTATTATTATTATTATTATTATTATTATTATTTTGGTACTGGGGATGGAACCCAGGGGCATTCTACCTCTGAGCTACACCCCCAGCCCTGTATTTTATTCTTTATTTTGAAACAGAGTCTCACTGAGTTGCAAAGGACCTCACTAAGAGGCTGAGGCTGGCCAAGAACTATGATCCTCCTGTCTCAGCCTCCCAAATGCTGGGATTACAAGCATGAGCCACCACACCCAACTACAAATTGTTATCATTGGTTTCTTTGTATTTATTTTCTGTATTCTCCAAATTTCTATCAAGTATGTATTGTTGTTATAGCCTAAAAGGAAAATGAACATTTTAAACATGCATATTAGTCAGCTTTTCATTGCCATGACAAAACTACCTAGAGAAGAAACTCAAGGAAGGGGAGGCTGACTCTGGCTCCTGGCTTTACAGCTTCCAGCCCATGCTCACTCTGCCCCAGCACTTGGGCCCTGGTGAGGATGGATGACAGAAGACACTGCCTGTGGCAGCCACGAAGAGGGAAAAGGGAGAGGAGCGGGCCCGCATCACAACGCACTCTTCCACCCGTTGGGCTGCACCTCCGAAGGTTCAGGCTACCTTCCAAGGGAGCCATCAGCTGGGGACGAGACTTTTGCCACATGGGCTTGGGAGGGGGGGTTCAAGATACAAACCAAAATAACAAGTGAAAAGGAAAATCAATTATGACGCTTTCACATGATAAAACAGCATATGGCTATTAATTTTGCATTCGAAATATATAATTACACAATGAAATACATATGGTATAGTATAGCTACGAACAAAAAGGGTTAAAACACTTCATAATTAATGTAAAATCAACTGTGTATATATGTATACACACACACACACACACACACACACATATATATATATATATATATATATATATATATATATATATATGAAACAGGAATATGAATAGTATGCTTCCTGTTGTCTTAGAATTTTGGCTGAAGCCCCAAAAGTAAGAACAATGGTTTATAAATAACCCCCACATTCTAAAGAAAGATACCAGCCCTGTCAGTAAAGAAAGCAAAACCGGTCCAGCAACCACCCACCCCCACCACGTCCACCTCTAACCTACTTAAGTGAAGTCTAAAGTTCAAAAGGTGATTCCTGAGCACTTTTAGGAGAAATTAGTAGTCAACCCTGAAGGGAGTCCAGAAGTGTTTTCTTTCCTCTTCCAACCTTGCCTCCAAAGCTGCACAGAGAAACACTCCTAGACGCACAAGGTATCACGAGAGAGGAGGGCGTGCCTTGCCCTGCGAGCCCCAACCCTGTGGAGGGTGGGTCCACGCTGCCCTGGGGCTGAGGTAAATTGAAAGGTCCTGGCCAGTCTTCCCTGGGTCTCTCTTGGAATGTGGGAAACTGGATCCTGCTTCTCAACCACAGAAACTAGAGGCTGGCAACAGGCTGTAGTCACTTGAATTAGTAAGATAAAGACCAAGAACAGTCATGAGCATGGTTTCTACTTTAACCATTTTGCCCAGCAGGAAAGGGTGCAGAAGATTCCTGAGGACTGAATAAGTACTATGGCTGTGCCTCCACCAAGAGAGACAGCAGGAGGCAGTGGGGTGGGCTCCTGATGAGGCTTTTTGGGTGCAGAGTAGAGGGGCATCTGAGAAGTGAGCCAGAGAGATGTCTACTAGAGAGCGTTGTGGAACAAAATAATTATGTGCGTGTTCAACCTGTATAAGTACAGAATGATTCTAAAGAAACAGAAATCCTCTCCAATCAACCTAAATATTAGGACACCTTTCCAAATGGAGAATGTGGCTAGCAGAACAACTGATGTTAGTCGAGAAAGAACTAAAATAGTAGCAGGTATCTAAGATTTTGTCTCTTTTCCTGTAATCTCCCCTCCTTAGTTCAGATCCTAGGGAGTTCAACAGCAGGATAAGGAGAGGAGATGAATGAGATTATGCTCTCCTTCCTCATCCCAGGTTCTTGGGTCATAATGCATCAGAAATAGGCTAACCAGAGGGGAGATGCTTTGATTTGAGTGAGAAATGCTGGATTTTTTAAGTTTAAACAATATAGGACTTTCAGGATCTAAAGGTGAATTTTTTTCAAAAAGAAATATATTATTTCTTAAATAATATATAAAGTTACATAAAAATTCTGATGAAGAGAATTGTACTGTTAGTCTAAACCCACTAGGATAAAGACTCCATAATGAACTGGGCCATTATTACTTTATTATTATATATTATTATATTTGAAGATGCACCTTGCCAAAAATACTCATTGTGTGGTTTTTAATTTTATTCATTTAACAAAATGATTGTGTGTGTTTATGTGTGTGTATGTTCAGGAGTACATAGATGGACAGATGGTAGACAGAATACACATATATATATATCTATGTATATATGTAACTCAACATATAGATCTCTACACACTCAGAAAATAATATGAAAACAATATATCAAAACTGTTGCAATTATTATCTGTAATAAATGGGGTCAAGAGATATTTTCAGCTATCCTGAACATCTTTATCTTTTCTTGTTTTGTTTCGTTTTGTTTTGTTTGTGGTACTAGGGATTGAGCCCGGTGCATTCTACCTTCAAGCTACACCCCCAGCCCTATTTTTATTCTTTATTTTTGAAACAGGATCTCACTGAGTTGCAAAGGCCCTCTCTAAGTAGCTGAGGCTGTCTGTGAACCCCAATCCTCCTGTCTTAGCCTCCCAAATGCTGGGATTACCACCATGCCCAGCTTATCTTTTCTTGTATTTTGCATCAGTGCTCTGTATTCCTCATATACATAGTATAAAAAGTTACATAAAAATTCTGATGAAGAGAATTGTACTGTTAGTCTAAACCCACTAGGATAAAGACTCCATAGTGAACAGGGCCATTATTACTTTATTCAGTCCTCTGTCCCCAACACAGTACTTGGCACAGAACGGGCACCCAATGCATATTGGGTTAACATTAATGAGTGAATAAAATAATAAGGTATCAATGCTTATCATTACAGTGCAAGAAGAGTTGTTTATTTTTTATTCCCCATGCTACTTAATAACCATCCCTCTGTTTGCATTAGTGAAAAGAAAATTGTCAAAAAAAGAATGCTAGGCCGGGCGTGGTGGTGCAAGCTTGTAATCCCCGCGCTTGGGAAGCAGAGACAGGAGGATCGTGCAGGTTCGAAGCCAGCCGCGCTGGCGTAAGAGACCCTGTTTCAAAAATATAAAATAGGTCTGGGAGTGTAGCCCGGAGGAAGAAGGGCTTCCAGGAACCCCAGTACCACCACCACAAAAAAAAAAAGAATGCTAAATAAAATCCAAACCCAAAGCTACATTTGAAGCAAGCCAGGGGTATTTTAATGCTTCCAAACAATTAAATTACCTATACAGCATCAGTACAATTATTTCAACATCCATTGTTCTCTGGAAAAAGAACCATTTTTGGAAGGCATAAAATCTGCATCTCAATTTACTTAATACTACAATTTCATCTTGATAGCAGCTTTTAAGAATATACTTTGCCCAGTTTCAGAAAAGCAGCTTTCTAGGCATATTCTACACCCAAGCTTTCTGTCACTGCTTTTGTGCCAATCAACATATTGAGTTATCACACTCCTCATCATCTGCCATGTGTCTACCCTCAGAAATGTCCTTGACCTGCATCCCTGCTGCATCTGAGAAAGGGCCCTCCTTCTGCAGGAGGTGGGGCCAGATAGAGCAGACAGACCTGGACTGGTGGCTCAGAAGTTACTGTTGAAGTTTCAGCAATAAAACAAGAGCTGAGGGGTTTGGCCTCCCTTGGCCTTGGTTCTTCCTCTGAGGTCCTATTCTATTCTTCTACCCTGTCACATTTGAGGGTTCTGGGTGGTCCTGCTGGCCCAGCCTCCCCAGGGGTGTCTTCTCCTCATCAGTTACAATGGTATATATATATTGGTATATGTAAATGAGCCCTCCACACTGCCTGAAACTCAGTCCATCCCCACAGTGTCTCCCCAGGGCCAGGAGTAGGCTGCTGGCAGGGGCCCAATATGGTCAGGTGACCCACTGACCAGGACCAGAGTATATTTGTCCTGAGACCACTCCACCTAGAGTTTGGAAAATACTTCCTCCTCTCTGATATCCCAGTCAAGATGAGCCACCAGGTTCTTTTGCCATGGAAGGAGTTTAAGCTATTCTTGTAAAAAATGTACTTTAAGGTTTTCAAGACTTGCAATTTTAAGTTGAGGTGGTGAGGTTGCCTGTAAAGCCCTGGTCCAGCGTTAGAAATAACCGGGCAACATGAATGCATCACACTGTTAAGTGGCAGACAGTATAGGCCCAGAAAAATGCTTAAGTGAGCCTCATGGCTACCATTAACCTAAGAGTCATGTTATGTCTCTTAAGGTATGCCATACATGAGCCTGGCTTGGTGGCATATGCTTGTAATCCCAATAGTTGGGAGGCTGAGACAGGAAGATCATAGGTTCATGGCCACCCTTAGAAACATCGTGAGGCCCTCTGTAACTTAGGGAGACTCTCATAATAAAAAATATAATAGGGCTGAGGGGTGTAGCTCAGTGATAGAATGCCCCTGGGTTCAATCTCCAGTAACACACACACACACACACACACACACACACACACACACACACGTATGCTACACGCACTGCACTTCCCTAAAATCCCACGTTGCAACATTCCTTAGACATGCATCGCTATGGCTACCTTTTGATTTGTTGAGGCCCTTCTGTCCTCCTGTATCTGAGAATTTACAGTAAGAATTCAGGCTGTCTCTTGTGCTGCAATTTGCAAATATTCTCAAATCCCAACAAAGGAGTGAAAATTTGGAGGTTCCTGCCCCCAACAACCTCTTAATTATGGTCCTTACTTGAAAACCACACACTGATCAATTTCTCAAAGCCTAGTTTGCATCCACTGCACCCTGGTAGGGATTCTAACTTTACCACAACAGGGGTAGGGGTCCTGAATTCATAAGTGGAGTTGAATCGTCAGCGGTAACTAGTCAACATGTCATTGGTACACTGGTCTCATTGGCTTTTTTTCCCCAACCTTAAAAGAGGAAGCATTTTCCTTTCTTCTAAAGTCAAGTGACCTAGAACAGTTTCCTTCAGGGGATATCCCAGTACATTTTTAAGTCTTTTACCTCTCTTTCAATGTAAATTGGAAAGGTCTCAACAGCTTCACTGGGTATTTTTATTCCCCAATTTAAGCTTGCATTTTCTCTCCAGTGAAAGCCTTAACTTTCTGGGACATTAATTAACAGTGTCAAAAAAACAAGAGCCATCATTCCGGATTCATGTGACAAACATCTGCTTCCACCAAACATCAAGAACATGCTGTGAATTCCAATGGCAGGATGGAAGCTGTAGGACTCCTTGAGAGCAGAGCTGAGAGGAGACTCCTTGGTGTTGACACTTGAGATTGGCACCAGGAACATTCTACCTCAACTTACACCTCCAGCCCTTTGGGTTTTGCTTTTGTTTTGAAACAGGGTGTCACTAGGTTACTGAGTCTCCCTAAGTTGCTGAGTCCATCCTTGAACCTATCATCCTCCTCTTTCAGTCTCCCAAGTATTGGGATTACAGGCATGTGCCACCGTGCCTCACTTGATAGAAAAGTCTTATTCCTCACCCAAAGAAACATAACATCCAATAAGTAAAGGGCCTGTAGTCCTGTTGGAAGATGTTTTGGAACTAGTAGAATATGAAATATCCTAGAAACAGCTTCTCTACTAATATTTTGAACATTTCTTTCCTCCTCTAGTTTTCAAGCTATTTAAGAGTCTCTGAAAAACAAGAAATCAAAATGTACTAATATCCTATGTCTTCACCACCTAAAAGTCTTATATTTAGACCTACATAAATAGCATTGTTGCCAGGCATGGTGGCACACGCTCACTGTATACATGCCATCTAATGTAAGACCCCTGTAACTGTCAAAAAAAAAACAAATAATTTTTTATTCCTCTTTATATTTCTATTTTGTATTTTGTATTTTATATCTAAAGAAAACACACAAGCTGGGCATAGTGGCTCACACTTGTAATCCCAGCATTTGGGAGGCTGAGACAGGAGGACCGCGGCTCATGGACAGCCTCAGCTACTTAGTGAGGCCCTTTGCAACTCAGTGAGACCCTGTTTCAAAAGAAAGAATAAAAAATAGGGCTGGGGGTATAGCTTGGAGGTAGAGTGACCTTGGGTTCCATATCCAGTACTGCAAAAATAAATAACTAAATAAATAATAGCATCTCTAAAACCTACTATAAATGAGACCACTGTCTGCATATTATAAATACCTATTTATTTTAATAGAAGTGGCTAACATTTTATTCTGCTCTTATTCCTGCAAAGCTATTTCATCAATCAGGCTTTCCTGAAAGTGTCTACAATGAATGCTGTATGAATTACCCATAAACAGAACATTTTGTGTAGGAAAATCCCCAATCCAGAGAGCATCAATATTGGGTCTTTGTAATTGTTTTTAAAATTATATAAGCTTTAACTTTTTATTCAATAATACAAACTTATATAGGCCACAAAGTCAGTATCATCTTTCCCCTTTCCCACTTTCCTTGTTCTCTTCATAAGACTTTACAAATTGGGAACCAATGTACATTTTGTTTCTACTTTATTTAGGCTATTTGCTTATACACAAAAAATACACATGTATTTAAATAAGTAGGTTTTTTCATAAAGAAACTTATACACATTGTTCTTAAATGTTATTTTTCTTAATAACATGCTACATATATTATAGATATCTAATTTTTTAAACTGTGGAAGAATATTCATTTATATAAATGTTTTATTTATCCATTTCTTTTTTTCCCTTTTTCTTTCTTTCTTTTTTTTTTTTTTTTTTTGATGTGGTACTAGGGACTGAACCTTGGGGCATTCTACTTCTGAGATATGTCCCAGCTCTATCATATTTTATATTTTTGAAACAGAATCTCACTAATTTGCTAAGGCTAGTTTTGAACCTGAGATCCTCCAGTCTTAGCTTCCCAAGTACTAAGATTACAGGTGCAAACCACCAATCCCAGCAACCACTGCATAATTTAGGCTAGTTCTTGATTATAAATTCTGCTGCAATAAATATCCTAGTACTGGAGTCTATATTCATGTGCATAGAAGTAGAAATTTAGTTCAAGAATTAAATTGAAAAATTCAATAGATACTTCCAAAAGTCTTCCAAAGACTCTTAACCAACTTTTATTCTCACAAAAAGTATATTCAAAGTTACCCACAAATTCACCAAACTTATATATTATGGGAATTTTTAATTTTAGGGAGAAAAATTATTTTTACTTCCTCAATCCTCATAGTAGTTAGTATAATTCCAAAAGTTTATGCATTTATTTGCATTTTACATCCTTTATTTTTCTCCTTATTGGTTTAATTTTCGTACTGATTTATATATGGTTCTTATATGTCAAAGATAACTCTTTGGCGTACCTACAGATAAATGTTTTTGACATATTCTCCTGCTTATCATTCAAATTTATCTTCTACCATATGAGGACCACATTTATTTAATATTTTTAACGTCAACTTCTTTGAATTTTCTTTATTGAATTCTAGGTTTCCTGTCTTGTTTAGCAAAGTATTCCTCAAAAAAAAACCTGAAATGTCACTTTTATGACATATTAAATTCTCATATACACATGACTCTATTTTTAGATTCCATTAGAGTTTCAATGCTCCAGTCAGTTCCTTATGAATCAGTAGTCTCATAGATGTAAATTTATGCCAATATTACCTCAATAATATATTATTATATAATGTAAATATAAAATATAATAGGAATATATTTTGTAGCATAATACATATTATTTACATTTATATTTAACCTAAATATGTTTCTTATATATCAGTGATAAAATATATACTTTATATATAATTTATATGCCATTTATATTTTTGAAAAGCATTTTCTACAGCAAGAGTTCTTATCTAATGTAGATTACTACCACTTGCAGTGAATAGTTTGTTCTTACTTGGCCATAAAGTGAACATTAAAATATTTTACCATTAAGTATGATTCATGCTTACATTCTTCATAAATATATTTAGTTAAGATATTTTTCTTTGTTTTTTTCTTAGAGATTTTATCAGAATTTGGGATTTCCCCAGGGCATGGTGGCACATGCCTGTAATCCCAGTATGTGGAAGCCTGAGACAGGAGAATCACAAGCTCAAGGACAGCCTCAAAAACATACTGAGACTCTCGGCAACCTAATGAGACCCTGTTTCCAAACACAAACAAAAAGGGCTGGTGTGTAGCTCAGAAGTAGAATGATCCTGGTTCCCATCAGTACCACAAAAAACGAAGGGAAGGAAGGGAGGGAGGAAGGAAGGGATGGAGGAAGGGAGGGAGGAAGGAAGGAAGGAAAATTGAGAGTTTCATACCTATTGAATTATTGTCCCCTTGCTCTTTTAATTTATTAATAAGATATATCACACTAGTAGTTTTCTTAACATTTAATCTTCCTTGTAAACCTAATAAAATGACCCACTTGGTCATACTGTATGATTTACACACTTCTGTTTCAATTGCTATTATTTAGGACTCTGTGTGTGTGTGTGTGTGTGTGTGTGTGTGTGTGTGTGTGTGTGTGTATAAGTGGAAATCTGCCCTTAGTTATCATTTTTAGTTATCTTTTTTGGGAACCAGTACCAGAATTTTGCCATCTTGTAGAGTGAGACAGAAAGCTTATCAGTTTTAAACACTGGAACAGTTATAGTACATGGAAATTCACTATTCATAAAATATTTGGCAAGGCCTTTAAATTTTCCTCCTTTGCTTTCATAAACTTAGCCAAAGTTATAAAAATGAGAATCACATTACCAGTTTGATAATGTAACAAAAATAATGTCATGAAAATGGCATTGGTCACTCTGGCTTGTTTTCAATGGAGAAACTTCTAGATGTGCCTACACAGTGCCTGGTGACCCCAGAGCCACCTACTGCAGGTGACATGGGCACAACCAAGACCGACAACACTTGCTCTAGGGCTTCATCAGCTCCATACAATTATCAATAATAATATAGGGATGTTTTTAACCTGGAGACATTAAAAAGCCTAAAAAATTACAGAATAACTGTGCTCAAATCATACACTGAAAACTATAAGGCATAAAGCTTGCCATGCATTAAACATAAGCATGTAAAGCAGATATTAATTTACCCTACTTTTCATCTGAACTCACTTCTCTAAAGACTGAAGAAAATCTTAATCAGGTTTTGTCAATGTTATGTCAATGATAAATGTCTAGGATCAATGTCCTAACATTTAGTTGCACTTGATTAGACTCGTATATACAAACTCCCGGGCTGTAGAATTTATGGAACTTACTGTCTGCTCACTAGATTAGCTAGAATAGCACTTACATGTGAAAAATAGAAACCAAATCAAAGTGCCTTAAGCAACCTAGAAGTCTGTCTTTCAGGCAAATTTTGGGGGTAAACAACACAGAAAGACAGTAGGTCAGCTGGTCTCATCAGCGTCCTCAGGGGCGCAGGCTCTTTCCACTGTCGGCTCTGTCACTGGGGGTACGATCTTCGCTCCTGATCTGGCATGGAATTGCAGCCATCCCATAGAGTCTATGCAAGTTAAAGGAAGGGTTAAGAAAAGTCAGTGGGTATATGCCAGTTGACTCACATCGAAGGATCCAGGAAGCTGACACAGGATTTTTCCAATCACATCTTTTCCAACCAGAATATAGCTATATACCACACTTCACTACAAAGAATAGTGTCCAGAATGTTTTTAATATTCAAGGAAGCCATGTAATTCACTGGAATCACTATTGCTATAGAAGAAAAGTTGAACATACATTAGGAAAAAAGGAGCCCTCTCTTCCTATATTACCCTTTCATACACACTCCCAAAGTATCTCTACTTGCATTTCCTAATCCCTGTCTCCTAAGCACAAGCCCTGGTGACAAACAACATCCAGAGACAGATCAACGTAGACGGGTAAGACAACTTAAAGAGCATGGCTGACTGCCAGTGGGTTGGTGGTGCCATATTGATAGAAAAAAAGAATACTTGAATGAAAGATGGTACCCTACTCATTCAGTCAGTCAAAATATTCTGGACAACAATAATGCTAACTTTACTGTCCAAGTTTCGTGCAAGTCACAGTAAAGTTGTTTTAGACAGTTTAAAATATAGTTGGGAGGAGGAAATAGAAAAATAAAATGCCATGCAACCCAATAATGTGTGTGTGTGTGTGTGTGTGTGTGTGTGTGTGTGTGTGTGTGTGGAACTGAGGATGAAATCTAGAAGCATTATACCTCTGAGCTACACCCCCAGTCCTATTTTTTATTCTTTATTTGGAAATAGGGTCTCACTGAGTTGTAAAGGGTCTCACTAAGTAGTAGTTGAGGCTGTCCTCGAATCGCAGTTCTCCTGTCTCAGCCTCCCAAATGCTGGGATTACAAGTGTGCACCACCATACCCGGCCCCAATAATTACTAATAATAAAGTAAGAGACATGACAGGTCTGCACAGGATTGAGTGTTATATCGCTAGTACAGACAAGAATGGAGATTTCTGTTTCAGATACTATATGGTGGCTAGGAATTTAGAATGACTGATTATCCTTCTGAAAACAACTAAAAATACTGGATTAAATATAAAACTGTCATGTTAAAAGCATTATGATGTGACAAAATAGTAAAGTATTGTCAATCAAAAATTAAATGGAAAAGAGACTATAAATAGCAAGGCAGAGACGAATGCTCCTTTTGTCATAGACACATTTTCCAAACCAGTTAACTTGAATTTTCCTTTCACAGCATACTAGAATGGTATGGATGTAAAACTAAGCACAGAATTAACTTATATTAAGAAGTCTATAAGAGACTCTTCTCAATCAATAATTTGGGACTTCAAATGGCTAACTACTGAATGTAAATGAACTAGAAGTTAACTCATCCCACCCACACACACACATATACAAAGGGACTATAAGGAAAGATCCCTTGATATTAAGGAGAATAAAAGGTATAAATCTTCCCTAAGAAGTTGTAATCATAAATCAGCATTTTCCACAGTTCCAATTCATATCCTTTGTATGGTCTAACAACACTTAAACTATAAATTTAGTTTAAAATAGTCCCAAACAGAGTTTCTTAAGGTATTTGGAAGAAACAAACAAACAAAAAAAAACCCTGGGGTTTTGGAGTAATTTATTTTCATCTTTATTTTTTGTCCTACAACTCAAAATATTTCAGCAAATAATTGCCCTGGGAGTTGGGTGTGGTGGCCCACTCTTGCAAGCCTAGCATTTGGGAGGCTGAGACAGGAGGATTATGGTTCACAGTCGCCTCAGCTACTTAGTGAGGCCCTTTGCAACTCAGTGAGACCCTGTTTAAAAATAAAGAATAAAAAATAGGGCTAAGGGTGTTAAAAAAAAAAAAAGCCCTAGGACAGGGAGGGGGAGAGAAATTCAGAATTAAAAGTATGTACATACCAAATCAAGTCACCACAAGAACAACAACAGAAAAACCCTAAATCAGATCAGATTGGGACTTCAGATATTAGTCATAAGCTACAAATGGTTAAGTGCTGATTAAGAAAGAAAATTAATATATCTGCAGGAAGCTAAAAACTGACCTAGAAACTCTGAAAAAGAACAAAATAAACGTAGAAATAATGATACCCTTATTTAAAATTAAACAGCTGGTGGTTTGTGAGCAGATTAAACACAGTTGAAGAGATAATTAAGAACTGAAAGATGGATCACAAGAAACTATCCCATGCAATCTCAAGAAATAAAGATATGGGAGAAGAACCAAAGTAAAGTTAAAGTGGGAACAGAGTTATCACGTATAATATATTTTTCTTCAGAGCCCCAAAAGAAGAGGAAAAGAAAAATGAGGCAGATGTAATCTCAGAGAAGATAATGGGTGAAAATATTCTAGAAATGCAATAGACATGAATCATCAGATTCAAAAAGCCTAGTACAGTACCAGGCGAAATGGCACATTAGAATAAAATAACAATAAAACACTAAAGGCATAAGATATTAAAGAAGGCAGAGAAAAAGATTACATTCAAAGAAGCAGGTTAGACTGACAACTGATTTCTTAAGAGCATCCATGAAACTTTTCAGTAGGCTGATAAAAGTGACTACTGATCTAGAATTCCATATCAGGAGAAAATATAGCTTTAATTTGTGGCTTTCTTACAAATAAAAATTAAGAAATTTGCCACTAGAGGGTCCTTCCTGATTAAAAAAAAAAAGGTCTACAAGATGTTCTTCTTGTTTAATAAAGGTGATCACATAGGAACATTTGAAATGTAAGATAGAATAAACAGCAAAGGAATTTGTAAATGTTTGAGCAAATCTTAGTGAATTGTTTATGAAATAATAATGATAATAATGTGGAATATATAATAAGATTAAAATATTAAAACATAATTCAAGAGAAGAGTAAATTGAATAATATAATTTTGAGGCTTGTGTTGTCTAAGATAGTTGGAAGTATTTTTTTATATTAGACCTTGTTAATTATTCACACTATAATTTCTAGGAAAATATGAAAGAAAGGAAACATAATATTTGTCTTTAGGGGTACTAGAAGGGAAGAATGCAGTAGTAAAAATAATCCTACAAAGGATTATTTAGGATTTTCTCCTAAGAAAGGAGAGAAAAGACTAGATAATTTGAAATCTTAATTTCCTTTAAAATCAGGAACAAGACAAGGATGCCCACTATCACCGCTCCTTTTCAATATAGGCCGCGAGACTCTTCCCAGAGTAATAAATAATGCAAGAGAAGGATATCAAAGGAATTCAAATAGGAAAAGAACTGAAATTATCTCTTGTTGCAGATGACATGATCCTATACTTTGAAGACCCAAAACTCAACCAAAAGACTTATAGAACTGATTAATAAATTCTGCAGTGTCTGGATACAAAATTGATCTAAAAAATATGTCTTTTTATATACCAGCTATGAATCCACTGTAAATGAAGTCCAGAAAACAATTCCATTCACAGTAACCTCAAAAACAATAAAATATTTAGGAATAAAATTTAATCAAGGAGGTAAAAGACCACTAAAATGAGAACTATAAAACACTAAAGAAAGAAACAGAAGATCGTATAAGATGGAAGGATTCCCCATGCTCTTGGCAGGCAAAATAAATATCAAAATGGCCATCTTACCAAAAGTGATCTACTAATTCAATGTAATTCCTACTAAAATATCATGGTCACTCATCATAGATCTAGAAAAATCAGTTCCTCAAATTCATGAAACAACTAAAGACAACAACAAATGCTGGCAAGGGTATGGAGAAATAGGAACTCTGATACATTGTTAGTGTGATTAAAAATTAATGCAACCACTTTGGAAATCAGCATGAAGCATCCTCAGAAGAATGGAAATGAACCTACCATATGATCCAGATATGCCACTCCTGGATATCTACCCAAAGGAACTGAAATCAAGCTACCATAGCAACACATGCATATCTATGTTTATAGCTGCACAATTTATAATAGCCAAACTATGGAACCAGTCTAGACGTCCATCAACAGATGAATGGATTACAAAATTATGGTTTATACACACAGCAGAATTCTACTCAGTCATAAAGAAAAATGAAATTATGTCCTTTGCAGGGAAATGGGTGGAAATTGGAGAATATTATGCTAAGTGATATAAGTCAGTCACAAAAAGTGAAAGGTCAGAAGTTTTCCCTCAAATATGGGAACTAGAGAAAAACTGGGACACGAGAGAGACTCTAATCAAAGGAAAAGAAAATCGAGTGGAGTGATGCAGGAGACCTACATCATTCCAGGGAAGCAGAATGGGAGTGGGAAATTCACTGGTGGAAATGTCTCAATGGCTACGATGTACATATGCAAATTTACCAATGCCAATCATAATGCCATGCGTGGGGAGGGTGAGGCAGTGGGATGAAACCCGGGCCGAGGTCACCAAGTGCTGTGTATGTATGCCTATGTCATATGTATACCTCCCAAACTCATCACATTGTATGATTACAACGCATCAATATAAAAGACTAATTAAAAAACTCACTAAATGCAGTTGAGTGTAAAAGACCAAAAAAAAAATTTAGACTGATAATCCTCAGGATTTCTAGACTGTCAGTGGTAATATCTCCATTTTCGTCTCTTTGTAATTTGGGTTGATTCTTTTTTTTTATTATTAAGTTGGCTAGTGGTTTATCTATCTAGTTCTTCAAGTAGTTTGCATCAGATATTTTGGTCACAGTGATGGAAAGCTGATGAACACAGACGCCCAGCCTCATCGAGGACAGCTATGTCAAAGCAAAGAGGATTCACAAATTGAAAAATAATGCTAAAGTCTCTGGAGTTCAGACTGGACTTAGGAAAGTAAGAGTTACTATCAGGCAAATCGCATGAATATTTGTAGAGTCACTGGGGATTTCTGGAAGTCTTTGGGAAAAAGAACTCAAAAGGATTAAACTTCCTGGTTTAAGCAAATATAAACTAGGACTGTCAAGTTTTGGCAAAATATGTAAATGAAATAGCATCTGTGTTCACCAGCTGGTAGGGCCTTAACCAACTTCCCTAGAACATATTTGGAGAAATCCCAAATTATGAAATTTAAAACTATGGAATGAACATGTATCTCAGGCTGCTTGAACAATCAAGGTGAAAAGTGTTTAATTTCATTTTATAATTGGAATAAAAGATTGGCAATCATAAATTACCATGTTCTAAGTTTTCTTTTTTTCTTTTTAAAATGTATTACCCTTGTATCCTTTCAGTTCCATGGTGGAACAGTGAGATTTATCTCAGAAAAAGAAGAGCACAAACTAAGACTTTCAAGTGGAGAAAGTTTTACCATGCACCCTGAGAAAGGTAAAAAATTATATAGGGCATTTTTAAGTGCTTAAAATGTAAAAAAGAAAAGCATTGCATTGTTGTTGTTGTTGTTGTTGTTGTTGTTGTACTGGGGATTTACTCCAGAGGCATTCTATCTCTGAGCTGCACCCCAACCTTTTTTTTTTTTGAAACAGGGTCTCAGTAGGTCACTGCATGTCCATCTAAATTGCTGAGGCTAGTCTTGAACCTGTGATCCTCCTGTCTCTGCCTCCCAAATACTACAATTACATGTGTGTGCCATCATGCCCTGTTTACAGCACTAATTTTTGAAAAATTGTTTTAAATTTTAAAACTACCTGTAAAGAGAAAAGAAGTCTAAAAATTATTAAATAGCCCCACTAACTATGAAATCTAAGTAAATTTGCATTGAACTCTTAATATCAGTGGTTTTTTTATACCCTAAAATGTGATGAAACCCCTGTGATGGCCATGACCTCAGAGAAACTTTGCGTCTCCTACTATGTGCCAGAGAGCTCTTCCAAGTGCTTTATATGCATAGTTGCAACAAATATAAAAGCCTCTAGATAAAAATACCATCTTTAAATTTGCCTTATAGAGACTGAAATTCAGACTTAGAGTGTTTTACAAATTATCTAAGGTCAAAAGACAGTCATTTTTCAGGCACGGTGACAAACACTTGTAATTTCAGTACTTGGCAGGACAAGACAGGAGGATTGGAAGTTCAAGGCCAGCTTCAGCAACTTGGCGAGACTCAGCAACTTAATGAAACCCTGCTTCAAAAGAAGGTGGGGGGGGATATAGCTCACAGGTAGGATGTCTCTGGATTTGATTCCCATACCAAATATATAGTAATTGTCAGGATTACCCGTAAAACCCAGCTTCTCTCCCTTTGAAGTTCTTGTTCTTTCTTAACAAAGGCACAACTCTTAAACGCAATCATTCATTTTTCACAAATTAGAACATCTGGACTACACAAAAATCCTATCGTCCAGCCAGGCATGGAAGCACATGCCTACAATTTCAGTACTTGGGGGGCTGAGTCAGGGGGATTGGAAGATCTCAGGTTCAAAGCCAACCTCAGAAAATTAGTGGGGCTGTCAGCAACTTAGCAAAACCCTGTTTGCAAATAAAAAATAAAATAGGGATGGGGTGTAGCTTAGAGGTAGAAGTCCTAGGTTTAATCCCCAACACTACACAAACACACACACACACACACACACACACACACACACACACACACACACAAATTCTGTTGTTAGCCATCCTGAAATTTATACTAGATTATTAATTTAAATCTCCCTGAAAGAACAGCGGTATGGTGGGGAGAATAAAAAGAACCAAAAAATTCACTTTGGGTCAAAAAAAATACAAATTTTCATTCAAATGTGGTGGTGCACACCTGTATTCCTAGTACTTAGGAGGCTGAGACAGGAGGATTGCAGGTTTTCAGCTACTTAGTGAGGTACTCTGCAACTTAGTGAGAGCTTCTTTCAAACTAAAAAATAAAATAGGACATGGGGTATAGTTCAGAGATAGAATGCCCCTAAGTTCAATCCCCAGTACCAAAAAAAAAATTAGAAATCTTCATAAAAATTCTAGATTTCTAATTCCTTTTTCTTGTTTCAATATTACTATGTCATTCTTTACATAGGTATTTTACTTTTTTTTATTTTGCACTTTCAAACTTTCAAAAAACTAATAATGTGGGATGGGGGTAAATGGTCAAAAGAATGGAAAATATAAAACTAAAGAGAAGGCCAAATAAAAACCCAGCAGGAAACTTGAACATTGTGTCTTATTGTCTTCAGGGGGGAAAAGGAGGGGCTTCCAAAATGCTAATCCTGGTACAGCTTTCTGACTCATTCCTTTATCCCCCACAGCACCTGGCATATTGCTTTGCATATGTACATAATCAATATTTAAATGAGTGGATGGATGCATATGAAGCTTAGAGTTCCAAAATGCTATACTTCAACTCTCCCCCTCAAATCTAACAGTATGCACTCTCAATTTTTTGAAACCTGATCACATGAAAATTTAAAAAAATAGGATTTGGCCGTATTGAGACCACAAATTGCCTAATATTTTGAGGTTTAATATAAAAGGCATGACATCTCTATGTGAACATGTTTGTTTAAGTCACCAAGTAATTTGTTTGTAATGCTGTCTAATTATACATAAAATATACCCCAAATTTGTGGCTTAAAGGAACAACTTATTATTATTTTCTATTGTTCTATAAGGTGACTCATTCTAACTTGGGGTCTCATGTGTGGTTTCAACCCAGTAACCCCTGGAGCTAGAGTTAAATGGACCCTCCACTGGGCTGGCCATCCAAGGTGGCTCATCTTCATGGATGGTGGTAGATGCTGCTACCAACTGAGGCTCGGCTGGGGCTGTCACCAGGAACACACACACCATTTCTCTATGTGCCCTAGCATCAAGGTAGACAGATTCTGAGAAGACATCCCAAAGTTTGAAATGAAGCTATGGAACTTCTTCTAACCTAGCCTCGGAGTCTCCAAAGAATCACTCAGCACCATTTTATTACACATACTAGTCACTGCAGTCAACCCAGATCCAAGGAGATGGAAATTACACTCCACCTCCTGGTGTGAGGAGCAGTATCTGTGTCCAGGGAAGGAAAGAATCAAAAGGGCCACTATTGGAAGCTACCATCGATGCCTACACTTATAGGCTTTTTAATAGATTAGCTGTAAACTGCAATGTCTGAGAGGTCATCATGATGTATTAAGACTCATCATGAAGTCTTCCTTTCTAATTGTGAACTGCATATTTACATGGTAGAAAGAATATTTGGGCCACACACAATTTTTAAACAAGAACAAAACTCCAAACCAAGTCCATTCATTATAATAATTTGTCAAGCTACCCATAGTTTCAATGGTTAATAAAATTTCAAGTGAGTATACTTAGGCTATTTCTGAGAAAACATGAAAAACAATAGTATCATTATATTCTAGTTAGTCAGAAGTTCTATTTATTTGGATTGACTATCATACATTATGAAAACTAAAATATGAAAATACTAAAATGAAAATTAAAAGACCCATTTCTTCTGTATCTTATTGGAAAAAATAGTTTGCATTGTTTTATTAAAATATTTGATGATTAACAATAAAGAAAGCCTGACACTTTTTATTGCCTATGATTTGTCAGGATGTTTATATCTTACACATTAATTTAATATTCATAAAACCCAACAAAAGTAGTTCGATTGCCTTCATTTTTGCAAATTAAATGAAAGTTCTTAAAGGTCTAGAGACTCACCCAACTTAATGACGGAAATTGTAGTGCTAGGATTATTTTTCTTATACTCTTAAGTGAGTGATGTAAGTTTAACACACACATACACAATGGATGGACCTAAAGAACATTACATTAAGTGAGATTAGGCAGTCAGAGTAAGTGAAAGGTTAGATGTTTTCTTTCATAAGTGGAAGCTAGGGAATAATCAGGACACAAGCAGGACTTTACATAATGGAGAAGAAATCCCAGTGGAGCAAGGGAGGTGAGGTGGTCCAGGGTAGAGTTGTGGTAGGGGGAGAGAGAATTAACAAAAGAGGCACTTCTATATGTGAGAATACCAAAGCCAATCTCAATGCCATGTATAAGGAAGGTGGAGTGGAGTAGAGGGCTGGGGAGCCCACCAAGAGCTATGGGCATGTATGTCCCTATTCTGAACAGCATTATGTTGTGAGACTACAACTCAACAATAAAAGTATAGAAAAAAGAAGTTAAATACAATAAATAAACACACACATGTATATACGTGTGTACTTTATATATATTATTCCCTAGTACATGTTATATTTATTATACATATAATAAAACTATGTGTGTATGTGTGTATAAACACTCAGAATGATATAGTATAACAAGACTATATGCCAGTATATGAGGAAATTTTTGCAAAGGCATATGTATTCTAGTTATACTGCACATATTCATCTGATACATAAAAGTGTAAAGGAAATACCTATATTCATAGAGAAACCCTGGAAAGATTGCCTCGCCTGCAGTGATTTGGGGAATGGGGTTGATTCCAGTAGGTGAGAAGGAACATAAAGTCAGTTTCTTTATAGTCACACATTTGAGGCTGCCGTCATTCTATCCTTCTATCAGACATACTGAAAGAACATTATTGGTGTCATTGAATCACATTATTTGCCTTCATGACTAATCTTTGGTCTAAACTGGCTAAATAAATAACTCAGCATGAGAATCTTAAGTAAAATTTGCACATTTTTTTTTTAGCTGAGCAAAATTTAGAGGAATATTCTTACCTTTCTGGTAAAGAGAAAGATTAATTGCATTTAGAGTTTTCAACAAAAGCCCAAAACCAAAGACAACCAAAACACTGAGTCAAAATCTGAAAAATAGATGTATTATTTAAATATTAACACAGATGCACCCTTGAATGTGAAGCATTAAAATTTAAGTTGTTTATCTCTCAGACAGATTTAATTTAATATCATGCAAGGCAAATAGATCTTTACTTATTTTGATAAAATAGCATTCAGTAGCTACTTGTATTGTAGCTACTTCCTACTAAAAAAGAAAACTGTAGCAATGACCATTTCTGTATGTGTGTGGAAAAGAAAGACAATTTAAAATGCTCATGGAATATTTTTGAGTTTTTTGCAACTAATAACCTAAAAATGTGCAATTCTCTTAGGCCTTTGCTATAATGGACCAATATTCTGCATTTCCTGAATAGGTAATGAAGGCTGACATGACAACCAAGGTCAAATTATCCTGTTTTGTTTTCTTCAATCTCTCCCAATAGCAATGTGTTGTTTAGTAAATATTATCTATTTTTGTAGTAAATTGCTTTTCCGCATAGCAAATTCTACTCACATTTGCAATATCTGGCATAAATAAGGACTCAAAAGACATTTGGGAAATGAATTAAGTACACCTTTCCCTGTTACATACAAGAGGCTGAAATAAAACTATGTTCAATCCTATTGATTTCTGGATGCTTTGTGAATTGTACATACCCACCGTGTCCCTAAACTAGATAGACACAGGTTAATTTCCACACACACACAGAATGACTCACTGTATTAATCAGATTCTTCAAATCAGCCAAGCTGGCTCTTTTACAAATAACACATTTTAAAGATGATTTTAATGTTGCTGTTTTTCCTTAGCTTTCATAGATACTGCAACTGCTGATAAGTTTTTCCTGAAAAGTTAGCATACAGATAAAATCACCAAGCGATTTTATCTCATTCTTTCAATCACAAAGTGTTGGAAGAATACCTCTACCTTCTTCCTAACTCTAAAATGCATTTGTGGCTCAGATAATGCTTTGGCAATGTACAAATGTTTCTCTAGCACACACCGGGAAGAAGGAGGGGCGAGCAGGGTGGGATGTGGAGAGAAGTACGCCAAGCACCGTATGCCCGTATGTTTGCATCACATTGAACCTCACTGTGATGTATAATTGCAATGTACTAATAGAAGTATAAAATATACAAGTAAATGCATAAGCACTATATGATTGTCAAGTTTTATGAGCACCCATTGGCTTAAGAAACTAGTCATCTCTTTCAAATAAATCTCTTATCTTGGTCCCTGTTCAAGCCTCAGCTCTCCTGCAAAAGCTGATGTCATACGGTCACAACCTCTAAAACTGGAGTCATTTAAAGGTTTGCCCACACCCTCTGTGAGATAAGAGGTTGGCAGTGTTACATTTGTGGGTAACCATTAAAGAAATAATCCCCAAACACCAGGTTTCTAAGCAACCTCTATTAAAGTAGGGTGGTATTTGGTACACTTGAGCTAGTCCACCTAATCAAATGTCCTGCCCTTTATAGTGATCAACCAGGAGGTATTTCAGAGAACAGGATCTAACTTTTTTCTTCTTCTTTAAGCAAATATAAAATAGCAAAATAAAAATATTCTCAATTCTAGTTCTAAAGGGCAATAAGTCCGTATTCATATCTTCCGTGACCAAGCAACAGGTAGCTAGTGATGATCACAAAATTATCAAGTACTTTTGAAAAAAAAACAGACACAGTTATTGCTACTAAACCTCCTTCGGATAGATAATATACTTTGCTCTCCAACAACATTTCTTTATCTTTTTAAAGTCGCTTGTGTTTTCTAAAATCTCTTATGAGCTACAAGATGTGGCACCTCAGCCCAATAGGGGGCCAATTTATTCTTCAGTTGGCTCATGCTCATGCCTTCTTCATATAGGAACTAAAACATTAGCAATCATTTCTTAAAAGGGTAGTGATCAGCTGGGTTTGGTGGCGTATGCCTTTAATCCCAGTACTTGGGAGGCTGAGACAGGAGGATTGAAGGTTCAAGGATAGTCTCAGCAAGTAGTGAGACTCTCATCAACCTATCAAGACCCTGTTTCAAAAATAAAAATAAAATAAAATAGGGCTGAGATTGTAATTCTAAGGTAGAATGTCTCTGGATTCAATCCCCAGTATGTATGTATGTATATATATATATATATATATATATATATATATATATATATATATATATATATATATACTTCCCATATACCCTTGTTCAGATTCTACTAAGAGGATGCTTGTGACATTGCAAACACCATTATTTCAGTAGAAGTTATAGATGCTCTTCAGTTTTGGTCTTGGGACTTTGCTAAAGAGTGCTAGGAAACTAGAGATTAAAGACATCTAAGTAACACTGAAGAAGAACATATGGTTGATTGGACTGACTGCTTGCCAATTTCAAATATTCAAGGGCGTTTCTTATCTACTAAAAATGCTTTTCTTTAATAATCTGGTAATGTCCCCATTGCATTATATAGAAAGCTTTATAATGGCAGTCTTATATTGTCTATAAGGTATGTACTCTGTAAGTTCTTTTCAGATGAGTTGAATTTTATGGGCTATTTTAAAACATCCTCAAAGGAACACAAACAATAAGGCACCAATCAAACTTTATAATGTTAAGTCTAAGAAATGTTTAGCATATTTTGCTTTTCAAACCCCAGAAGCATTCCCAAAATTTATTTTATTAAACTTTATCATTAATGGATTTTTAAATTTTTATTAAAATAAGAAAGAAAATACTTGTGCTATTGCTTATATAAATTACAACAGTGATATATTCTATTTTTCATTAGCTATAGAAGTACAGGAGCTATTTATACAGAAAGAACTTTAGTGATGCTGGATAGAATTCAAATCCTACCTTCTTCACTGGCTAGAATATTTTGCCTACTAAAATGATAATACCTCTCATTAGGGTTAGGAGATTAAATTAAAAATATATTAAAAGGCTGTAGTGAAATTCCTAACACATAGGAGGGCTCAGTAAATATTTATTGATCAGCATGCTATCAAATATGAAGACAAAGGAAATATTAGAGATTCTTCACCCCATCCTGGTAATGAGGCCAAGCCCTTAGAGAACTTGCCTAGTTTTATAAACCAAAAGATTTGCACAATGTTTTTTTTTCTTCAAAAATAATTTCCACCACAGTATAAGATATAGGTGGGCATAAACACCATTCATTCATCCTGTAGAAATGTCTTTAGGTCTACATCACTCTCAGGAAACATATTAAAATTTCATATTTCTTTCTGAAATCTTATTCCTACTGAGTTAGTGAACTTGTCATCTGTATATAAAGAGGACTTGCTTTCAAGGAGAATGAAAAATAGTTCTCTGCTATAATCAGGGACTCACCTCTGTTTCCTCCCTGGCAACATTGGCCATCATGAGTCTGGCTTCCTAGCAACCATGCCTCTCTACCAGACAGCTTTATTTGAAACAATCTTCAGTGGGGGAACAGGTAGTAGAAAAAGAGCTCACATAAAAATAAAAATAAAAGTGAAATATCCGTGAGAATAGGTACAATCAGTGCCTCCTTAGGATGCTAAGCAACATTACTGGGTATAATTTTAATAAAAAAATTAAAATCACAGGAACATAGATTTGTCAGAGAGCTGAATAGGTGTCGTGCGCAGTGACGACTCTTACACGATCTTCCTCAAGCAGTTTTATTACCCCAGGTTCTTATACAGTTCCCGTTCCTCTTTAATGCTCTCTCAACGCCCTCTCAGGTAAAAACAACATCAGTCTTCTATCCTCTCCCTCATCACTCCACCAACCCTCCTTCTGGCACTCTACGTCTCTGCTGCAGCACACACCGGTCACAATGGTGGCTTTGTGAACATGTCCGTCCCAGCTCGGAGCCCGGAGCAGTCCGCCAAGGAACTGCTCTTCCTGTCCACCAACCCTCTTAGCTCCTTCTCCTTTTTCCCGCTAGGGCATGCGCGCCTTTTAACCTTCTCCTGGGCGGGCAGGTGGTAGCACGAGGCGTTGCGTCACTAATTATCCGTAAGGCGCCTGATAGGGCTCACTGCGCAGGCTCAGGGCACCGCCAGCCTCGTGAGCCTCGTGACTTGGCTGCAAGCCCAGGCGCCATCTTGAGTCCACGCTGGCAACAAGCCTGGGTGCCACCTCGGTCCTGCCGAGTGGGCCCCAACATATCTCCCTTTTTGTTTTATTAAAATAAGGCTCGGGATCGTGCCTGTCTTAGGTTGCCGACCCTCAAGGACCATTCTTACCCGTCATTGGGAGAACAATAGCATGATTGTTTCCCTGTCTTAGGTTGAAAGGTCCCGGGGACGATCTTACCCGTCACTGACTACCGATCCAGCATACTGAGCCGTACATGGGGAGATAAGCCAGCTTCAAGGGCTGTCAGAGCTTGCACCAATATGCGCTGTTGTTGCAGTGTGCGCCGTCGAGTTCGCCTGATATATCCAACCATGAAACATCATGCTACCACCAGCAAGAATGCCCAGAACGCCATGCCACCCCAGTCTTTTAAAAAACCCAATGTTCCGTGTATTAAGTCCATTCATTGTTGTACTGTGGCGACTTCCACGCGGGTAGAATTAATTGCAGCGATGGATGCTCATAGCTCAATCATGGTGTGTTCAAATTCACGGCTCCAAGTTCCTAGAAGCGTCTTGCTTAATTGACGAAACAAATTGCCTGCATGGGAGAAATTCTGATACTGCACATACGTTATACATATAGTCCAGATAATTGAGCTTGCTGAGCCATGCCAGCAGCCACATGTGAGGATAGAGCATTTATAGTGGTTGCAATAACTGCCACGGCCACAGAGGCCACAACTACAGCAATAAGAGCAGAAATTCCAAAGTCTCCAAGGATGCATAGAAGCATAGCAGAAAGTCAGAAAACAGGTATCAATAAAACAACCTAAACTATCATTAACCAAGGTAAAGGAAGAGGGAAAGTAGAAATAATTCCCCAAAGATCTTAAAGAAAACAACTCATCTCTACGGTACCGAGCAGCAGTTTCTTCCTTAGGAAACTTAACACAGAGCATATCTTCTAACATATATGCAAAAAACAAAAAACTTATTTTTTGACCCATTGTATATTTTTATAACTCTTGCGTTAGGAACTAATCTTCTGACCTATCCTTTATTACTATTTACACATTAGGCGCCTTCATTTTCTATCTTAGTTTCTTTCTTCATTTTCTAAGTTTTTTTCCAACTAACCTCAGGTGTCTTCCATCTATGGTGGCGGATTAGGAGAGGGAGGGGGAGGAGCGGAAGGTTTAGGGCGTTTCATTTTTTCTATGAATTCTAACAGAGCTTCTTCCTTCTTAGAAATCTCTTTCGCTTTCAAATTTTCTAAAATGGCTGCTTTCACTTTAGCAACCTTAGACCTTTTCGTCGCAACACCTGCGAACCTTCACAGCGCTGTCCCTCGCTTATCCGCGAGCCTCGCTTATCCGCGAGCCTTATTTACTCCTATCTTGTCGAATCAGGACCAGCCCGATTCTCTAACTTGCTTACACTAAAAAATATCCTCCTTAATGGAGCCCCCTTTGATCGGGGAAAATAACTTGCTTACACTAAAAAATATCCTCCTTAATGGAGCCCCCTTTGATCGGGGAAATAACTTGCTTACACTAAAAAATATCCTCCTTAATGGAGCCCCCTTTGATCGGGGAAAATAACCCTCCGTAAACGGAGCCTCCTCCTCCCTTTTCGGAGTCAAAGGAGTACTTACCAGCCGGCTGCCCGGGACTGCCGAGGTTCTGATCAAAGACACGATCTTCCTCAAGCAGTTTTGTTACCCCAGTTTCTTGTACAGTTAACCCTCCGTAAACGGAGCCTCCTCCTCAAAGGAGTACTTACCAGCCAGCTGCCTGGGACTGCCGAGGTTCTGATCAAAGCGAAGGTCCCCGTACGGGCCACCATTTGTCGTGCGCAGTGACGACTCTTACACGATCTTCCTCAAGCAGTTTTATTACCCCAGGTTCTTATACAGTTCCCGTTCCTCTTTAATGCTCTCTCAACGCCCTCTCAGGTAAAAACAACATCAGTCTTCTATCCTCTCCCTCATCACTCCACCAACCCTCCTTCTGGCACTCTACGTCTCTGCTGCAGCACACACCGGTCACAATGGTGGCTTTGTGAACATGTCCGTCCCAGCTCGGAGCCCGGAGCAGTCCGCCAAGGAACTGCTCTTCCTGTCCACCAACCCTCTTAGCTCCTTCTCCTTTTTCCCGCTAGGGCATGCGCGCCTTTTAACCTTCTCCTGGGCGGGCAGGTGGTAGCACGAGGCGTTGCGTCACTAATTATCCGTAAGGCGCCTGATAGGGCTCACTGCGCAGGCTCAGGGCACCGCCAGCCTCGTGAGCCTCGTGACTTGGCTGCAAGCCCAGGCGCCATCTTGAGTCCACGCTGGCAACAAGCCTGGGTGCCACCTCGGTCCTGCCGAGTGGGCCCCAACAAATAGGTACGGATTTGATCGGGTAAATACTGCACTCTAAATGTGATACTAAAAGAACGTAATTGATGAAACAGAATGGAGCAATGTTATAAGAAAGAGCAATTCTGTTCCAACTAGAAAGTTCTAAAGCACAACATGCCAAATATTTCATAAGGGCTTTGTGGTACAAAACACAATTTTGATACAACAATCTGTGCTTTGAGTGTTGCTGCCCTGCAGCTTCTGGGTGAGCTAATTTCTCTATTGAGTTGGCTCACAGCGCCAAAGGTCTGACAGAACACAGGAAAGTTTAAGCAAACAGTTCACTTTAGTTGAAACGGATTTATTACTGTCATCGGGAACACTGTGTCCCTCATGGCCACATTTTATGGCTCCCGCATCTGATGGGCTACTTCCTGACAAACTCGGTCCTCACTACCTGCTCAGTACCTGACCAAGCCTTCCCCACAGGCTCCCGGACAACCTCTACCCAGCTCCTCACTTCAAACCCAGAAGTTTCTCAACCCAAAACAGTATCACAAATCGCCAGACTTCATTTTCAGTTTTCCAACACAGTATTTTATGGTCATGTGCAAAGGATGATACAAAATAAATTGTTTGAATTTACAAAAATGATTGCTACTCTAAACCGGAAAACGTTTGCTATGAAAGCTAAGTAAATAATGACAGCTAAAGAAATTATATACTGTAACCTTAAATTTTTTACCTATGCATGGGAATATGTTTTAGGAAAAATATTTAACAGCAAAAGTTTTGTTGATTCATTTTTTAATTTAAATTTATTTTAACAGATGAATAAAATTATACATGTTTTATGGGATATTTTTGTTTTTCAATTCAAGTTTATTTTATCTGATACATAAAAATGTACATTATGTATCAGGGTATCTTTCCAAGGGGACTAAAATTATAGTCATATATGCAAATCCATGTTTACAGCAACACAATTTACAATAGTCAATTATGGAACCAGTCTAGGTCCATCAACAGATGAGTGGGTTATAAAATTATTGAAAAGAAAAGCAGCATTTATGAGTCCCGTTAACAATCGTTCTCTATTGTCACAAAATCAGCGCTTTTCATAGCCAGAAAACACCATCGGCAGAGAAATAAATACTGTAAATACAAGGGACAGAGAAAAAGAAGGCCAGAAGAACAACCAGAGACCAGAAAAGAAACCAGCCCGCATTGTGGTGGTAGGGCCATGCCAGCGCCATCTTGCCTCACAGAACCAGGCTCCAGAGAAGAAAGGGACTCAGAATGGAGCTCAAAACAAGAAAAGAAATACGCCAGCCTCACGGCCAAGGGCGCAGCAGCAGCGCCATATTGCCAGCAGCAGCGGCGAGTTCACCACGCCCGCGACAACTCCAGATCAGCTCACTCAACAACCCACCAGGATTCAGAGAAGAAAGGTAAACAAGGAGCTGAAGTAAGCAGCTGCGGATCATTCGGGTGTTATTCAGCAGTTTTTTCAGCACAAAGAAGATCTAAAACTCCCACTAGCCAAGCTCCTCATGCTCTCCAGAGACTCAGAATGGAGCTGAAAACCAGAAAAGAAATACGCCAGCCAGCCTCACACATGCTGAGGGCATGGCACCAGCACCATATTGCCAGAGGTGGCAGCAAGTTCACCACGCCAGCTACAAGTCAGCGCACTCAATAACCATAAGTGAAATTGTGGCCCCTAGAGGAGAAGTCCCAGGGACTTGAGCAGCTTTGATAATCTCCCTGGGTCTGAGATTTTGCAGCCCAAACCAGTGAATGAGTAGTGGTGGCAGAGTTACCACACCTTACTTGCAGCTCCCCGTGGGAAAACACCCAGCCTGGCACTCCCATGGTCTCCCACAGCCTCGATTAATTCACTGGGTCTGAGACTTTGCGATACAACCCAGTAAAGGAGTAGTAGTGACTGAGATTAACACAGACTAAGATCCAGAGCACCCTAAGGGAAGTCATAGTGACCCAGGGAAGAACCCAGAGAAGGCACAAACTTCTGAAATCATGGGAAAGAGGAATAACAATGGAGCAATGAATACCCACAACCCCACAACATCAGAACCTGATAACACAGAAATTCAGAGATCTCCAGAAGATCAAATCAGGAATATAACTGTAGAAATAATACAGGACCTTCTAAAAGAATTTAGAGAGATTCTAAAAGAAATAAAGGATGCAATCGTTGAACTAAAGGCCTCAATTCAAAATATAAACAATTGATTAGACCACATGGAGAATAGAATCTCACTCCTAGAAGATGATCACTCCAAAAACGAACGCATAGTTTATCATTTAGAAAAACAAATACAACAGCAGGAATTTGACATTGAAGAAATATGGGCCCATTTTAAGAGAGCTAACCTAAGAATAATTGAAGTAGAGGAGGGAAAAGAAGGTGAAACCAAAGGGATCAACAATCTCTTCAAGGAAGTAAAAGCAGAAAATTTTCTAAGCATAGAGCAAGAGGTCAATACACAGGTACAGGAAACTTATAGAACTCCCTTTAGACAGGATCAGAGAAGAGGTTCCCCACGCCCCATAATTGTCAAAATGACCAATGTGGTAGCCAAGTAGAAAATCTTAAAGGCAACAAAAACAAAAGGCCAAGTGACATTCAGAGGCAAACCAATTAGAATCAATCCAGACTTCCCAAACCAAGTCATGAAAGCCAGAAGAGTTTGGAGTAACATATTCCAAACTCTGAAAGAAAACAACTTCCAGCCAAAAATTTCCTACCCAGGGAAACTATCTATCAAATTAGATGGGGAAATAGGAAGCTTCAATGACAAACAGAAACTGAAGGAATTTATGTCTTCAAAACCAGCGCTAGAGAAAATACTCAAGGAGATTAACTGCAAAGAAGAAATAGGTAATACATGCCAGAACCAAAGAAACAAGATTTCTCATCCAGCAGACAACTAAGCAAAGAATAATAAACAGTATCTCAAACAGAAATAAAATCTTAACATGTTAGGAATTAAAAATTATCTCTCAATAATCACACTGAATTTAAATGGCCTCAACTTCCCAATAAAAAGACATAAAGTGGCAAAATGGATTAAAAACCAGAATCTATCCATCAGCTGCTTATCAGAAACACACCTTATAAGTAAAGATAGGAACAAAAGATAGGGCTGGAGAAAGGTAATCCATGCTAATGGAACTCAAAGGCAAGCAGGAGTAGCAACTATGATATCAGACAAGTTAGACTTCAAACCAAAACTTATTAGAAGAGACAAAGAAGGTCATATTTTCTGGGTAAAAGGAATACTCCAGCAAGAGGAAATAACAATAATCAACATCTATGCTCCAAACATAGGTGCAGCTACTTTCGTAAATCAAAATCTTTGTGACATGAATTCACACATAAACCTCAATACAATAATACTTGGAGACTTCAACACACCTCTCACAACATTAAACTGATCTTCTAGACAAAAGATCAGTAAAGATGCCTCAGAACTAAAGACCACCATTAATCAAATGGACTTGTTGGATACATATAGACTATTTCACCCAACAACAGTGGAGTTTACATTTTTCTCATCTGCTCACAGAACCTTCTCCAAAATAGATCACATCCTGGGACACAAAATGAGCACTAGCAAATTTGAAAAATGTTACATACTTCCCTGTGTCATTTTAGACCATAATGGAATGAAACTGGAAATCAACTATAAGAAGACCCAGAGGAACAACATAAACATGTGGAGACTGAACACCACACTTCTGAATGAAGAATGGGTCATAGTAGATGTAAAAGGTTGAAATCAAGAAATTTCTAGAAACAAATGAAAATAAAGATACAACATATCAAAACCTCTGGAATACATTGAAGGAAGTATTGAGGAAAATTTATAGCACTGAGTGCTCACATAAGAAAAACAGAAAATCTTCAAAAAATAACCTAATGACATACCTCAAAGCCCTTGAAAAGCAGGAACAATTGAGCCCCAAAGCCAGTAGAAGACAGGAAATTATTAAAATAGAGCAGAAATTAACAAAATAGAGAATAAAAAATACAGAAAATCAACAAACCAAAAGCTGGTTTCTTGAAAAAATTAATAAGATAGATAAACCACTAGCCAACCTAACTAAAAAAAAGAGAGAATCAACCCAAATTATGAAGATAAGGGATGAAAAAGGAGACATTACTACTGAAAGTGTAGAAATCCAGGGGATTATCAGAAAGTACTTTGAAAAACTATACTCCAACAAAATGGAAAATCTGGAGGAAATTGCCAACTTCCTAGATAAATACAACCATCCTAAATTGAGTCAAGAAGATATAGAACACTTAAACCAACAAATAACAATCAAAGAGGTTGAAACAGCAATAAAGAGCTTACCATCGAAGAAAAGCCCAGTACCAGATGGTTTCCCAAGTGAATTCTATAAAACCTTTATAGAAGAGCTAACCCCAATATTCCTCAAACTATTTTGCGAAATAGAAAAAACTGGGACTCTCCCAAACACATTCTATGAAGCCAACATCACACTAATACCCAAACCAAATAAAGACAGTTCAAGGAAGGAAAACTACAGGCCCATATCTCTGATGAACTTGGATGCAAAACTATTAAACAATATACTAGCAACACACATTCAAAACCAAATCAAGAAAATCATACACCATGACCAGGTAGGCTTCATCCCAGGGATGCAAGGCAACATATGGAAATCAATCCATGTCATTCACCATATAAACAGAATCAAAGACAAAAATCACATGATCATTTCAATAGATGCTGAAAAAGCATTTGGTAAAATCCAACATCCATTTATGACAAAAAACACTTCAAAGAATTGGAATAGAAGGAACGTATCTCAACATTATTAAGGCAATCTACTATAAGCCCACTGCCAACATCATATTAAATGAGGAAAAACTTCAAGAATTCCCCCTAAAAACAAGAATGAGACAGGGATGTCCATTATCACCACTTCTCTTCAATATAGTACTAGAGACTCTAGCCAGAGCAATAATGTAAGAAAAGGAAATCAAAGGAGTACAAATAGGAAAAGAAGAACTCAAACTTACACTATTTGCAGACGACATTATACTGTATTTAGAAAACCCAACAAATTCAACCAAAAGGCTTATAGAAATAATCAACAAATTCAGCATAGTGTCTGGATACAAAAGCAATCTTAAAAAATTAAAAGCTTTCCTGTACACCAACCATAAATCCACTGAAAAAGAAATTCAGAAAAATAAAATACATAGGAATAAACTTAACCAAAGAGGTAAAAGATCTCTACAAAGAAAATTATAAAACATTGAAAAAAGAAATTGAAGAAGATCTTAGAAGATGGAAAGATCTTCCATGTTCATGGATTGGCAGAATAACTATCATTAAAATGTCCATCCTTCCAAAAGTGATCTACAAATTCAACACAATGCCCATTAAACTATCAAGATCATTCCTCACAGACATAGAAAAATCAGTCCCTAAATTTATTTGGGATAGCAAAAAGCCCAGAATAGCCAACAAAAACCATGCAGGAGGAATCACAGTACCTGACTTTAAACTATACTACAAAGCCATTGTAATAAAAACAGCATGGTACTGGCACAAAAACAGATACATGACCAATGGAGCAGAATAGAAGACCCAGAAACAAGTCCACACACTTTAAGACAATTGATTTTTGACAAAGGGGCCAAAAATATACACTGGGGGGAAAAAAGATAGCCTGTTCAACAAATGGTGTTGGCAAAACTGGTCAACCATATGCAGAAAATTGGAAATTAATCCCACTTTCTCACCCTGTACAAGAGTCAATTCAAGATGGATCAAAGACTTGGAAATCAAACAACAGACCTTGAAGCTCCTTGAAGAGGGTATAGGTCCAACACTGCAACACATAGGCACAGATAAACACTTTCTTAACAAGACCCCAAAGGCACAACAAATTAAAAGGAGAATCAATATGTGGGATTGCATGAAACTGAAGAGCTTCTGTTCAGTTCAACAAAGGAAACTTTCAAGAACCTCAACTGAGAACCAACAGAATGGGAGAAGATTTTTGCCACCTACCCCTCCAATAGAGGACTAATATCTAGAATATACAGAGAACTCAAGAAACTCAACACTAAAAAAAAAATCATCCAATAACAAAATGGGCAAATGAACTAAATAGACACTTCACTAAAGAAGACATTCAAATGGCCAATAAATGCATGAAGAAATGCTCAACATTATTGGAATCAGAGAGGTGCAAATCAAAACTACCCTGAGATTTCACCTAACTCCAACTAGAATGGCAATGATTCAAAACACAAACAACAATAAATGCTGGAGAGGGTGTGGAGAGGTGGGAACTCTAAAACATTGTTGGTGGGATTGCAAATTAGTGTAGCCACTTTGGAAAACAATATGGAGAATCCTCAGAAGAATGGGAACAAATATTTACCATTTGATCCAGCAATACCACTTCTGGGTATCTACCCAAAAGAAAGTAAACCAAACTACCAAACCAATGCATGTGTATCTATGTTCATAGCTGCACAATTCACCATAGCCAAACTATGGAACCAGCCAAGATGTCCATCCACAGATGAATGAACTACAAAACTGTGGGATATGTACACAATGGAATTTGACTCAGCCATTAAAAAAATTCAATTACATCATTTTCAGGGAAATGGATGGAACTGGAGGACATTATGCTAACTGAGATTAGTCAGTCACAAAAAATAAGAAACCAGATGCTTTCACTAAATGTGTGAAAGCTAAGAAGAAATGGGTCATAGGAGGGACTCTAGATGAAAAAGGAAATCCTATAGAGGAGCAAACAAGACAACCTAAATGAAGGGATGGGAGGGGGGAAGAAGGAAATTCTCTAAAACATGCAATGTACTTAAACATATCAAAGTCAACCACTAAGCCAAGCAAGAGAAGGAGGGATGGGGAGGGAATGGGGTGGGAATTGGGTAGGGTTTAAATCAGTGATGTGTACATGTATGTACACACAAGTTTTTTACCCCAATAGGATGTATGAATATAATGCACCAATAAAATTTTTTTTAAAAGAATAAAAAATAGGGCTGGGGTGTAGCTTGGTGGTAGAATGCCCCTGGCTTCCATCCCCAGTACCACAATAAATAAATAAATAAATAAATAAATAAATAAATAAATAAATAAATAAATAAATAAAATTATTGAATATACATACAACCGAATTCTACTCGGCAATATAAAAAACAAAATTATGTCATTTTCAAGAAAATGAACACACCTGGAGAACATTATATTAGGTGAGATTAGTCAGCACAGGAAGTAAAGGGTCATCTGTTTTTTCAGATGCAGAAGCTGAGGAGTAATAAGGATACCAGAGGGACTTTAAAAAATTTAGAAACCTCAGTGTAGTGATGGAGGGTATTTAAAGGAGGGTGGTGGGATGGGAGGGAGAATTAATTTAGGGAATAATTCCACTGACATTATGCAGATATGTGAGAATACCAATGTCAGTCTTAATACCCTGTATGGGAAGGGCCTGGGGAAGGAGCCGGGGGAAGCCCACCAAGTGCTGTGTGCATGCATGTCACCATCACTGTAAGCTACATGATGGCGTGAGACTACAATGCCCTGATAAAAAGTAGAAAAAATAAATTTAAATTTTAAAATAAATAAAATATAAAAATAAAATCTTCAGCAATAATGTATTTCCAAGTGTGTGGCATCTTAAGCTTCTAAAACTGTTTAATATGTCTTATGTGAGGTTATCTTGAACAGCTTTGCAAGACAAGAAAAGCAAATAATTCTTATCCTCGTGCCATTGACAATGAATGTAAGACAGTGATCTGTCCAATATCCTAAATTAGTAACAGGCACAGAACTAGAAGAAGAAAGTCTGCTAACCACAAGCTGGATGAAGGGGGAAATCCTGGGTCAGAGCAGACTGACACTGAAGTCATCTTAATAATGCCTCTGTCTTTCCAGGTCCCTCTCGGTCTCATTACAAGTGATGTTCTCTTTTTTTTAAGTCAGTGCCTATAATACTCACTCCCACCACAAAGTGAAACAAGAGAGACTATGCTAATTTAAATACGTGACTTTCAGGCCTGGCGTGGTGGCACACGCTTGTCATCCCCACGCTTGGGAAGTGGAGACAGGAGAATCGATCTGGTTCGAAGCCAGCCTTGCTGGCTTAAGAGACCCTGTTTCAAAAAAAAATTATATATATACATGTATGTGTATGTATATATATGTATGTGTATGTATATATATATATATGTATACACAAATATATATATATATATATAGTCTGGGAGTGTAGCCCAGAGGTATAAGGCTTTCCAGGAACCCCAGTGCCACCAAAAAAATAAATAAATACAAATAAATTAAAAATAAATAAGTTAATAAATATGTGGCTTTCTTCTAGTATTTGCATAGTTTCTAGTCTACTTTCTTTAGTGTACTTTCTAGGTCTTCAATCCATCTTGAGTTGACTTTTGTGCTCATGTTTACAGCAACACAATTCCCAATAGTCAAATTATGTATCCAACCCAGGTGTTCATCAACAGATGAGTGGATAAAGAAGATGTGGTATAGACAGACACACAATGGAAGTGTATGCAGTCATAAAGAACAAAATTTTGTCAACAGTAGGAAACTGGATGCACTGGAGAATAGTATCTAGGTGAAATCAGTCGGTCTCAGAAAGGAAAGACAAGAGCTGCATATTTTTTCTGTATATTTTTTCATGTGTGGAAGTTAGAAAATGGGACACATAAGGGACTTTAAATAATGCAGAGAGAGAGACCTATAGAGTAGGGGGAAAGGGCTGGATAGAGGGAGACAGAAAGGGGAAGAAGAAGGATTGAAGAGAAACAGTTTGAATAATGTTATGGCGATATGTAAAACTGCAACTATCAAATTCAATAACACAGGTGGCGAGGGAGGGAGAGTAAGTAGAAAGTGAAGAGAAATATACCAATAGCTATGATGTATAATTGCAATGCACTAATAAAATAACTAAAAGAATAAATATCTCTTTTTGTAGCTCTACTTGCATGAAATTGGGGGATGGTGTTACTGTGTTGGTCAGCTTTCCATCACTGTAACCAATACCAAAGAAAATAAACTTACAAAGAGAAAAGGTTTGTTTTATCCACTGTTTGGGAGGTTTCAGTCCATGATTGGTTGGCTTCATTGTTTGGGGCCTAGAGCAAAGCCCTTCGAGGGCACGTCTCCATAACCTGAAGATTTCCCACTCTCCTAAGGACAGGGAAACAAAAACTAAGCCAAGAGACTGCATCTCTGCCTTTATGGGGCTTATTTTTTCTTGGAGGAGAAGACAGACAATCCATTATAGTTATATAATATAGTTATATAATCCATTTAGTTATATAAACTATTAGATCATGATAGATATAAACTATTAGATCATGATAGATACGGAGGGAGTAAAAATAGGGGATGGGAGGGAGTTCAGGAATGTTAGTGGGTGCGGGCAGGGCAGGTGGCAAGTGGGGTGATCAGACTGGGAGAATGAAACGGACAGGTCAGCTTGAACTGGCCTCCAACTTGCAATCCTCCCATCTCAGACTCCCAAGACTGCGATTATAGACATGTGCCACTGCCCTGCTTTAAGGCTATTTCTGGCACTAATCATACTTTTGAGACTGAACAAGATACATTCAGTAGCTTAGTACCTTTCTCTTCTCTTCTTCTTCTTCTTCTTCTTCTTCTTCTTCTTCTTCTTCTTCTTCTTCTTCTTCTTCTTCTCTCTCTCTCTCTCTCTCTCTCTCTCTCTCTCTCTCTCTCTCTCTCTCTCTCTCTCTCTTCTCTCTCAGTATACTTCTCTCCACTGACCAATCTGCACATCCCACTCTCCAGAATAATTAACAAATTTCTGTTTTCTCTTTCCAGTGCATTCAAATTGAACAACTCTGTTTAATGCTTCTACTAACTGTATTTGAAACATGACATCTCTTGGATACAAACCACTTCCTTGTACGAATGATTTCTCCAAAATCAAGAACGTACTCCTCTGCCAAGCAAAAGTCCACAGAACTGCCTCCTTCAGGTCAAAATTCAGCTTCTGAGAACTGAAACTGAAACCAAGCCGGGCACCTGCACAGAGCTGAGGCCTCTTTTGTCCTCCCAGACTGCAGTCACTAGCAAGAAGGCAGAGACTGACCAGGTAAGTCAGGCGTCACACCAGAGGCGAAGAGAGGTTCAGACAGGCTGGAGGCATCCCACAAGTGGGAAAAGGGAGGGCAAACTCTTAATAGGTCTCCAGTTCTTGAAATACTGGCTTTTGGATATAAGAAGAACACGCAGGTATGCTTTAACAAGGACTGTTTGTACAAAAGGAATCAGGAAAAGGTAAAATATTTATTTTAAACTTGCTTTTTTCTCTAACATCAAAACAATGTGTGGAAAATCAAACCCTTGTTAACTATTGGTCAGACTGTAAATTAGTTCAGCCACTATGGAAATCTGCCTGGAGTTGACTCAAAAACCTAGGGATGGAATTGTCGAATGTCCCAGCTATAACATTTCTCAGTATCTTTCCAAAAGAATTAAAGTTAGAATGCTACAGCGATTCATTCATACCCATGCATAAAGCAGCATAACACACACTGGCCAAATTATGGAAACAATCGACTTGTCCATCAACAGCTGAGTGGATAAATGTGGTGTAGACACTCTATGGAATTTTATTCAGCCATAAAGAAAAACAAGATTATGCCATTTGCAGGAAAATGAATGAAACTAGAAAACATTTTGATACTGATATCAGCCAGTCTGAGGGAGGCAAGGCTTGTGTGTTTTTCTCATTTGTGGTAGCTAAAGAGAAAATAGGCAAGAAAAGGGGCTTCATGAAAACGAATTGAGTCATGAGACTAGTTGAATAGTGGAAGGAGATTGTTGGAGGGAACAGGAAAGAGGAAGAAGGAGGCTTGAGGAAAGAAACAAACTAAATAATATTATATATCCATATAGGAAGGTACCACTAACAAACTACTAATAGGTCCATGGAAAGGGAAGGGGGAGATGTTTGGTGATTAAGAGGGAACCGCACCAAAATATGTCGTATGCAAGTATAAATGTATTGCTTTGGCTCTCACTATGATATGTAATCATACTGTACCAATAAAATTCTCAAAAAGAAAATATAAAAATATAAAAACCAAAAAATTAATAAATGAGAGTTTAGCCAAGAAAAAAAATCTGTATTCTAATGATAATGTCAATAATTAAATTAAATTGAAAAAGGAAAGAAATACATAAGGTGAACTACATAGCATTTCTGCAGAAAAAAGTCTGCCCAGATGTTCATCACTGTGTGGTCCTAGCTCTGAGTCTGCTATTAACCAGCTGTGCGGTGGGAAATCATGGAGAAATAACACAGTGTGTCTTAGACTTCTGTCAAATATGAAATCCCTTTATTTATTTATTTATTTTTGCAATAGGAGATCTTCAATCTCCATCCAGTTCCAGATGGTTATATTAGATTATAGACCACTAGGTTATAAATTGTTCAATTATTTTACCCATGACTTTTTGGTTCTAATATCCAAACCATTTCCATTATTTCAATTTGAAGCAGATAATAATATAAATTGAAACACTGGGCATGAAAAGTAAAGCACAAAATAATAAATTCATAGTACTCAAAACTATGAAGTTGAGATTCAGAATATTGTATCAAGCACACTAAATAGCCAAATCTGTACATCTCTAATCCTAGCAACTCGGGAAACTGAGACAAGAGGGTCTCAAATTCAGGGCCAGCCCAGGGCCAGCCTGAGCTTTTTAGTGAGAACCTGTCTCAAAATTAAAAAAACAAAACAAAACATAAAAGGGGCTGGGCATGTAGCTTAGTGGCAGAGCACAACAGTAACACATGCACACACACACATAAAAATTTAAATAAAAATAAAAAGAAGTATATTAAAAAATAAAGAAGAGTGTTCTTGAAAATTAAAATAGTAATAATTCTTTTCACAATAAAAATTCAATTTTTGCACCCCAAGTTATCTAAACCAAGTATTGTATAAACTAGACTTCTGTATTAATTTTCTAAAGAGAAAATAATATATCTTGTGATTTTTTTTCAATACTGTGGATGGAACCCAGGGTATTCTACCAAGCTACACCTCCAGCCCTGTTTTTTTATTTTTTTATTCTGAAACAGGGCCTCACTAAGTAGCTGAGGCTGTCCACAAACGGCGCTCCTCCTGTCTCTCAGCCTCCCAAGTACTGGGATTACAAGCATGCGCCACCACTTCCGGCTGTGATTTTTCTTTTTATCACTTTTTCCCCATGTTCTAAGACATGTTTTAAGGAAAACTAATTAAATTTTCTTTCTTGCTTGGGGATTGATGTAAGTACAATGCTCTGTAATCCTAATTTCTAACCTTGAGTTAGTGAATTTAAGCAGGAAGAGCTTAATCATACAAACTGAACTGAATATGTCATCAGGATCAGAGCTAAACTCTTTGAATAAGGCAGATGTACTGAGTTAGAAAGACGGCAACAAATTACATACTAGATTTTCTCAAGACCACAGTGAACATCTTTCCCTACATGCACCAGTTCTCAAAGTATTTCATATAAAGGGTCTATAGAAGATTAGATACTGATAATCAGGTTAGAGCCTTCCAGCCACTGCAGTTAATTTGACTTTCACACTGTCTCTAGAAATCAACCTAACCCAGCTCGCTCTTACTTTGAAAGCCAAATCATAGCAAATCTGGAGCTATTTTAAATCCGATCATCAGCAAGGGCATCAGCAAGGGCATCAGCAAGGGCATCAGCAAGGGCATCAGCAAGGGCATCTTCTACTTCCTTCTAGGTAATAAAAATAACGAACTCAGGGGTCTCTCTTGGAATCTTCTCCTGGCTTAGCTCAACACTGATTCACAAATACTAAGTATGTATTTTCTGTGGAGGAATTCCTTTAAGCCTTTGGGTCAAAGGTCCTTGTCCTCCTGTCTTTGAGAAACACTTGCGACAAGAAATAAGCAGTACCCACTATAATGTGTAAACCATAAAGTGTCAGAAGCTGATAGGTGCTGTGAGGAATTACAAGTAGAGGGTGAGAAGGTTTGGGTAGGCCAGGATGGGGAGGACCAAAGTGATGTGGGGTTTGCTCCATGGTTTTCATGAGTGCTTGGAAGGACAGCGGTGCCGTCAACTGACACTGGAAACGAGGAGGAGAGAGAACAGGCTGCCAGAGGAAGGGTGGGGGGCCGGGGCCTAAAGTTCAGGGGTTCAGTATTTGATATGCTGAGATGGAGATATCTGCTAGAAATCAGCATCAGAGGATATATTTCATCCTACATCTTATTAAGTTAGAGAAAGGAAGTTTGTCACACACATTCAGAGGTCGGAGGGGAGTTGGAAATCCCTAAAGAAAAACAAAGAAACAGATGTTCAGATGAACCATTGCCCTTCTGATGAAAAACATAGATAGACAGCTTAGGTTTTGATGTGAATAAAATTAAAATCCTTCTGTCTCGTATGGATACGTTTGTGTTTGCATGAGAATAGCTGCACCAGGTTTTACTTCCAGAAATGTGACTTCCAGAAGCTTCCAAAGGAAACAGACACTGGAGTCCTCCAGGAGCCAGAAGTAAACTGCAAGCCACAGGGGGAGGGCTCACAAAGAGAAGATGTGGACTTCCCAGGCAGGTGGAACTCTAACACATCCATTGCCTAAATTTCCATTGCCCAGAGATTCAGATTCTAAGGATCTAAATCTACCTAAGGTGAATTCCGCTTTACTCAAGGAAATATCAGTGATGGGCATCACCTCCACAAAGAACAAATGAGGTCAAATTTAGTGGGAAGAGTTATTGGTTAAAATGCTCCATAAGGAAGGGAAGGGAATAAAGGTTAGAGTAAGGGAGGGTGGATATAATCAAAGTATAATATGTGCATGCATGGACATGTCATAGCCTAACCATTAACTTACACAGTTAATATGAGTTAATAATATTTTTAAGGAAAAAATAAAATAAGGATAATAATAGCATTTACGCCATAGAATTCTAGTAAGGATTAGCTGAGTTCATAAATGTAAAACACTTTAAAAACAGTGCTCAGAAGTCCTTTTTTCTCAACAAATATACTGAGAGAGAGAAAAATCTCACATAAGTCTTTGATTTTTTATTTATTTATTTATTTATTTATTTATTTATTATTTTGCAGCACTGGGGATGGGACCCGGGGGCATTTTACCTTTGATCTACACCCCGAGCCTTATTTTTTATTTTTTATTTTTTTAAACAAGGTCTCACTAAATTTCAGAGGGCCTCACTAAGTAGCTGAGGCTGACCATAAACCTACAATTCTCCTGTTGCAGACTCCCAAGTACTGGGATTACAAGCATGCATGCCACCACTCCTGGCAAATCTCTAATTTTATAAAGCCCAGAAAATATCTAAATGAATGCTATATAAGCTTTTTAATAAATGAGCAGTTTTAAGTTTTATAATAAAATTGAGAATATACTGACATTAAAAAATCAATCTCAGGCCGGGCGTGGTGGCACACGCTTGTAATCCCCGCGCTTGGGAGGCAGAGACAGGAGGCTCGCGCAGGTTCGAAGCTAGCCGCGCGCGCTGGCTTAGGAGACCCTGTTTCCAATTAAAAATGTAAAAATAGGTCTGGGAGTGTAGCCCGGAGGTAGAAGGGCTTCCAGGAACCCCAGTACCACAAAAAAAAAAAATCAATCTCAGCCAGGCATGATGGTACATGACTGTAGATTACAATCTGAGTACTTGGGAGGCTAAGACAGGAGGATCACAGGTTGTTGGCCAGCCTCAGCAACTTAGTGAGATGCTATTCCAAAATAAAAACTAAAAGTGGGATTGGAGGAGTAACTCAGAGATAGAATGCCACTGGGTCCAAACCTTAGCACTGCCAAAAAAAAAAAAAGTTAAAAATTCCCCCCTTTTTTTGGCAGTACAAGGTTCTGAACCCAGGAACATTCTACCTCTGAACTACATCCACAGCCCTATTTCTTATTTTATTCTTTTATTTTGAAACAGAACCTCACTAAGTCACTGAAGCTGGCCATGAAACTTCAAGCCTCCTATCTCAGCCTCCCAAGTATTGGGATTGCAAGTGTATGTCACCAAGCCCAGCTTGAGTTAAAAACTTTTAAAAATGAGGTATGCTCCTGTTGAAATCATGCTGTCTTCTCCTCCCTGGATCATCTCTCCCTCTGTGCCACTTTCAGAAGTTCCCATGATGTACATTCACAAACATATCCAATTTGATCACTAAGCCAAATAAGAAGGCGGGAAGTAGGAGGGAATGGAGAGGGAGTTGGGGAAGGGCTAATTGGGTGATGTGTGCATGTATGTCTCCACCATTTTGTACCCCATTAAGATGCATGACTACAATGCACCAATAAAGATATTTTTAAAAAGAAGTTTTCAACTCAGAACTTCTTCCCCTTTACCTCCATTTGTGCCCCCCACAAAGCATCCAAAGGTCATAGACACTCAAAATCCTCTAATATCACTCCTCGATCTTAAGCTTCCATATTAAGCAGCTTATAAAATTACAATGGGTTGCAAAAATACTGACATATGAGGACACGCATGTGTGTATAATATATATGCACACCACTTGTACACAAACAATGTACACCATTATGTACGCCATTGTACACAAACAATGTAGGTATACACATATACGTACACAATATACTTATACACACATAATTCTGCTTCTTGGGATCTGTTCAGTTCCTTGGCATCCTGACCTAGATGAAGTAGCAGAGACCTGGCAAATGTTGCTGATCTATTGATCAGCTCCTCAGTGTCTCTGAAATTTAATTTAACTGTTGAGACTATATTTGGGATAATTCATCCCCCATTTTCTTTTCACCACAGGAAAATGACCAAAATGTTGGAAGTGATGAAAGGGATTAATTTTAAAGCATTTTTCAAAAGTTTTTTCTGAGCCTGTTCTTCAATAACCATAAATGGATTTTTAAAAGATGAAAAAAATGCAATTATAAAAGAAAATTCCATTTGCTTCGTAGCTGTAGCAGAACTGAATCAGATTGCTTGGATTTGGTCAAGATTTCTCCTTGATTAACATTTTATGATTCATTTAAAACGTCATATAAATTCTAGAGCATTGCTGAGCCAAGCCAGATTTGATCCGTTAGCATTTTATTATATCTGACAAACCATAATTTGGTGTGTTTTCACTTCCGTAGTGTTTAACTAATGTTTAAAAAATTACGTTAACTATGAGTAAAAACTTGTTATCAAAAGAGTTACCATTATGTTGCCTTAAACCTGTTTATTGGAGTATAATCCCATTTTCTAGCTTTTAAGGAAAAGAGGCAGCTATCTCAGTTAATTACTGTTTCATTGCCAGTACTCCAGAGCAAGCACAGTTAAGTGTTCAATGTTCCAAAGTAATTGGCAAGGACTTAGAAGAACCAGGACATATAAATTTGCACTAACAACTTAAGCTAATTGGCAAAATGGAAATAAATACAAGAATTTAGTGATTGCCCCACACTAAAATCAAAGGAATGGCTGACAGTAAGCACAACTGAAGAACACAAGTTCATCTAAACCTGTGAAAATTACAAGACACTTTAATTGGGACTTCCAATGGAATAATACACTCAGCCTCTGTTTAATCAATGCACACACCTGCCTAAGAGGCAACTGTCTATGTCAAGAAAGGGCTGCAATAAGTACAACTCCTTTATGCCTTTCTTTTTCTTAAAATATATACTACTAAAATAGAAGGGTCTCTTTGTGGATGCAGAAAATGTCGCAAAACATCACCTATCATACAAATTAGAAAAATCATTGCTGCTGCATTTATTTTAAAAGCCCCAATGGGCTGGTAGTATAGCTCTGTAGTATGTTTCCATTGTCTCATTTGCAAAATGATTGTTGGCATGTGTCTTTCACTCTCAGTCGCCTCCCAAGATTATGGCTAAAATTAAATCCTTAGCACAGTGCCTGGCACAAAGTAAATACCCATAAGCCACTGCTATGATCCACTCACCTGCTTTCCTAGAAAACTTTGCCATTATTCTAGGAGAGTGTTTGACCAGATTACATAACAAGTTTCCATTGTCCTTAACTAAAGAAGCTCTGATCAGCAATCTGTCTCCAGGGCCTAGAATGTGATCATACATGTGAGCATAGTTAATGCATGGGGTAGTAAGGGAACCAACCCTCCAATGGACACATTTAATCCTCTATATTTGTGTTTTGAAAGATTCTCAGCTGACGCCTATTGAATATAGCTCCTTCCTATCCAGAACCATCTGGATAAAATGGGAACGGAAGAGTATAGCTCCACAGGAGAGTGGTTCAGAAACCAGAGGCACCAAAACACTTCTGGAAATAGAGAGAAAACATAGAACTGTCTGGGGGAAACTGATGGCCCTGGATGTTGAGCCCCTCAGCCAGTGCTGATGGCAGAGCTTGCATGGCAGATGAAATCGCAATAAATTATTACAAACAGAAGGAGGCACACACACTGCCTCAGAAAAGAATCAACTGATGCGAATTATACAACAAACAGCATACAATTACAGTTTAAATTCAGCCTGTAGTTTAAATGTGTGTGCCTGTGTGTCTGTGTGTGTGTGTGTGTGTGTGTGTGTGTGTGTGTGTGTGTGTGTTATCTGGGTATCTGGGGATTGAATCCAGGGGATGTCGACCTGTGAACTATACCCAAAGCCCTTGTTATTTTTTTTTTGTTTTGAAACAGGGTCCCCCTAGGTTGTTGAGAATCTCCTAAATTGCTGAGGCTGATCATGAAGCTGAGATCCTTCCGCCTCAGCCTCCCAAGTGCTGGGATTACAGATATGAGCCAACAAACCTAGCAACTGAAGATTATTTTATATGTTAAATTAAACAAAAGAAATTGCAAAATATGTAAAGCAAAAACTATGTGGGCCTATTTTTAAAAAATAACTGAATAAAATTTTTTTTAAAAATCAGTAAAGTAAAATAATCTTAGTAAGTGAATTAAAGAGTAGTTTGGGCACAGGTAAGAAAATAATTAATGAACTGTTGGATAGATATAAAAGAGAAAATAACCTTTAATAAATCTGTAATCCTTGGGCATAAAGATCATTGCGCAATTTCAGTACTTAGGAAGGTACTTGGATCCATAGAGATGCTAAAAATAAATTCAACGGATAGTAAACTCTTTAGTCAGATTAACTCTTCTATGACAGCACACAATACTATATATTCCACAGCTACCATATTATACCTTGGACAGAACTACATACATTGTTTTAGTTACTAATATTTCTATGAAATATTCATTTTTCTTAATATCAGGTCTTTGCAATGGTATATGAAAATAGATCTGGGAGTGTAGCCCAGAGGTAGAAAGATCCTGGGTTTCACCCCCAGTACCACCAAAAAAAAAAAGAAGGTATATGAGAATTATAAAATTATTTCAAAATCTAAGGAAATACATGGTTGAGTCAGATTTCAAAAAAAATTAGGCCGGGCGTGGTGGCTCACGCTTGTAATCCCACTGCTTGGGAGGCTGAGACAGGAGGATCACACAGGTTCAAAGCCAGCCTCAGCTACTTAGTGAGGCTCTCAGCAACTTAGTGAGACCCTGTTTCTAAATACAATAGAAAAAAAGGTCTGGGAGTATAGCCCGGAGGTAGAAAGCCTCTGGGTCCCACCCCCAGTACTACCAAAAAAAAAAAAAAAAATTAAAAGTCATACACAGAACATAGCTTAGAAACTTTAGACAGTAGTTCCAGTTATCTCTAGCTTTGGGATTTATAGTTTAGATTTTGAATAAAGCATGACTTTCCATTGTGGATAAATTTTAAAGCACACATGATGCAGAAAGATTTTCTTCATCCCACACAGACACTATTTCTTGGAATTTTAACATCTCCCAAAGTCCCACATGTTAAATGCTTGGTCTCCAGGGTGGTGCTCTAAGGAGGTGGTAGACACTTTAAAGATGGCACCTAGGGGGGGCGTCTTTAGGTCACTGGAGAGTGGGACCCTGGCCAGTCCCTTCTCTCTGTTTCCTGGCTCATGAGTTAACCATCTCACCAGAGGCCCAGAGCAATGCAGCTGCCCAGTCTTGAACTGGACATGAGACAAAATAAGGCTTTTTCTCCTTATATGTGACTTGCCTCACGTACTGCAAATGTGGAGCTGACTGAGACGATGCACAGCTCACAGCATTTATCACTATGAAGTGATACCCTGCGATTTTCCTCATTAGAAAGGGGAAGAGAGACTGTCTGTTGGAGTTCATTGGTCTTCAGATTGAAGAGGTCCAGGTTGCCAAGGGATTAGCTGACTACAGGTCAGGGTTTCACATACAACAGGAAGATGGCAGAACCAGTTATAGTTGAAGGCTACTGAAGCCGCTATGGAAAGAACAAGAACTTCAAGGGTAACTTGTTGAGAATGCAGGATGAACCCAAAGGCCAAAATGGCAAAGAAAGGAACAGAAAGATCCCATCTCAAAGGTGAAATTGAAGAGGGTTGGATCCCAATCTTTATTTTCCACCAGACATAGAAATGCCTTTCATATGAACTAAGAGATAGAGAGAATATTACAAGGAAATGATATCAAGAATCATAACTCTGGGTGTAGTGGCACACGCTTGTAATCCCAGCCTTTTGGAGGCTAGGACAGGAGGATCGTCGTTCACGGACAGCCTCAGCTACTTACTGAGGCCCTCCTCAACTTAGTGAGACCCTGTTTCAAAATAAAGAATGTCCCTGGGTTCCATCCCCAGTACTGTTAAAAATAAACAAATAAATAAATAAATAAATAAATAAATAAATAAATAAATGGGTGCTGGAGGTGTAGCTTTGAGGTAGAATGGCCCTGGGCTCCATTCTCAGTGTTACAGTTTTTGAGAGAAAATGTTATGATTTGGGGGAAACTGTCCCCAGGGATCTTTGTTAGACCCCTGGGAATAATTTCCTGGAAAAACACAAAAACAGAAAAACCAGAAAAACCACGGGTTCTTGTCCTGAGCTAAGGATAAATATGCAATAGCCCGGACTCTTGCTGAATATTTAAAGGAGTATATTAAAAAGATAGGAATACAGAAGGAAGTTACAGCCTCGTGTTACCAAGGGGTAACATGAGGGTATAGTTTGAGCAAATTCACCAAAGATACAAAGCACAGAAAGAACTTTTTATACATGACACCCTCCATCTTGTTCATGTAATTCTGACTTAGTAAAGGTCCCTGTAAGGTTCCTCCCCTTACCCTGTAAGGTACCTTCCCTTACTTTCCTGCCAAGGTGTACTTTCCCACCAGGTGTCTCTTTTCATGAAGGTCATGGTCAAAGGTCGACCTCCTCCTCCAACCTAGCTAGATTATGGAAATATAATAATCAGAGCTTTCTCAAATCTTCCTAGGCCATTCCTGTAGGACTTGGTTTCTGCCAAAAATAAAAAATAAAAAGGCAGGCAACTATCCCAAATTAACCTAGCTAAAGGTAATAGCAAGTCTATATGAGAGGGGAACTAGGACTTCCTCATCCTCATTCTAAAGACAGGTTTACATAATAATTGGATAATCTAGCTAGGATGGAGGAGGGGGTCGACCTTTGACCATGACCTTCCTGAAAAGAGACATGTAGGCTGGAAAATACACCTTGGCCGGAAAGTAAGGGGAGGTACCTTACAGGGTAAGGGGAGCTCCTTTACAGGGACCTTTACTACATCAGAATTACGTGAACAAGATGGAGGGTGTCATGTATAAAACGTCTGTTCCGTGCTTGGTATTTCGGTGAATTTGTTCGAACAACGCCCACATGCCACTCTTGAATGGCATGGGGCTGTAACTAACTTCTGTATTTCTATCTTTTTAATAAACTTCTTTAAATCTTCAGTAAGAGTCCGGGCTATTGTATATTTATCCTTAGCTCAGGACAAGTACCCACAGCTTTTCTGTTTTTTTTTCTGTTTTTGTGGTTTTCCGGGAAATTATTCCCAGGGGTCTAACAAAGATCCCTGGGGACAGTTTCCCCCAAACCATAACATCTTCTTCCAAAACTGTAACAATTCCCAATACCGGTACATTCAGTACTGTAAAAAAAAAAAAAAAATCGTAACTCTTGGGCATGGGGAAAAGGAGGGTTGAAGAAGGAAATGGTTCAAGTAATACTATGGCACTATCTGAAGATACCACTACCAATTTTACAATTCCCTTTAGCTTTTATCTCACCTTTAGTAACTTGATGAGAACTGAAATTCACGTTAGCATCTCTATCCCTGGAGTAGAGGGATCTTGTTAAATGTCACCATCTATAGGCTGAGAGTCTGAGAAACTTGGTGGACAAGAGACTTTCCTCCTGTTGCCCAGTGAATGGATCTAATAGCTTTTTCTCATGTCACCATCAATATGCTGGGTTTTTTGTTTTGTTTTTCTTTCAGATCTGGGGATGGGCATTCGACCTCCAAGCTACACCCCCATGCCCTATTTTTTATTCTTCATTTTGGAACAGGTTCTCACTAAGTGGCAGAGGGCCTCACTAAGTAGTTGATGCTATCTGCGAACAGTGATCCTCCTGTCTCAGCCTCCCAAATGCTGGGATAACGAGCATTCACCACCACACCAAGCTTGATGTGGTGTTTTTATTTATTTTATTTTAATTGGTGCATTGTAGGCATGCACTTTAATGAGTGCAAGATGGTGGAGACATACATGTACTCATCACCCAATTAGAACTTACCCAATTCCCACACCAATCCTTCCCCCTCCCTCCTTCTCAGGTTCGGCTTAGTGATTGACATTGATATGTTTGTTAAATAAAGTACATCATGTGCACTAGAGAATTTCCCTCTTCCCCCCTCCCATCCCCTCAGTTAGGTCGCCTTATTTGCTCATCTATAGTATCTCCTTCTTCATCTAGAGTTCCTCCTATGACCCATTTGATGACATGGTGTTTTGAAATAGCCCTTCCTGCTCTTAGGGAGGACTGGAGGCAGAGCAGGAAATGTTAGTTGTGTAAGAAGAGTTCTCAGCTAGAATTAGGATAGTCTCATTCTCTCTAGAGCCAAACTCATCATCTTCCAGAAACAAACTCGCCTTCTTTCTGACAGGATTCACAATCTTTGTAGCTATTTCTCCTGAACTTGTCTTTCTCTCTCACTTCCAATCTAGCACCAAACTCTGGCGAGTCTACCTCTCCGACACCTCCCAGTACTTTTTCAGCCCATGCCAACATCACAGCTTGATCCCCACCATCCCTTTTTTGTAAAATATACCATTATTGGTGGAGTGTAGTCTCACATCCTAATGTAGTTCCGAGTGATAGTGACATACTTGGACACAACACTTGGTGAGCCTCCTCCCTGCTTCTTCCCCAATCCCTCCCCTTTCCCATCCATGATATTGAGCTTGACATTGATAATTTCATATATGTATATAACATCAATCTAAGTGTTTTCCTTCATTAATTCTCCAATCCCCCTTCCCTGCCCACTGCACCACCCTCCCCCAGACCCCTTTCATCCTAACACTGGGCCCCACCACGTCTTGACTGGAATACAGACATCCTGACTTGCAGGGTTGCCCTCTCTAGTATCTTTCCTACCCTGCAGTGACTAAAGGTTTTCAGCAACCTCAGCATAATGTACAGCTTCTGAAAAGGCTTATAAAGAAGCCTCAGTTTACCTGTCTATTCTCATCTTCCATCACTCCCATACTCACCCCCTTTTCATCATGCTAAATAAACCTTTACATTCCTCTGTTCTGCCCTGGTCTTTGACCCTCCCTAGCAGCCGGGTCCATTCAGTTCCTGCTGTTCTGAACACCACCACTCCTTTTACCAGCCAACTCCTCATTTGAATTGTCATTTACTCCAGGAAACCTTGTAATGCTGTAAAATTAATATTAAAATAATTATAGTATCTTATAGCATGGCTCTGACGTGTTGGTATTCCGTACCCGACATGTATTTCAAGGACAGAGAACACATCTGATTTGTTTACCACTAAACCTCTAGTGTCTGGCAGGGCCCAATAAATACCCTTTCTATAGATTTTTTAAAACCTTTCTTGGAATAAAAAATAATTACAAAACATGCCCAAAACATAAGTAAACAGGCCAAAATGCACAGATTGAATGCACCCTATACCCAGAACTAGGATTAATAGAATGCTGCTTGTACCCCAGAAGCCCCCCATTTTGCTCCTTCCAGTCAATTAACTCCCAAAAGTAATCACCAGCATAATCTATAGAAGTGCATATTAATGTTTCTATTTTAGGTAAATCATCTTGAAGGGCCAACGTGACTCCATCTTGTATAGAATCCATTTTGTTACAACTCAGTGCTATTACTCTGGAACGTATGTATGTGTGGAACCCTGTTTTAACCTTTGCACTGTTTTCCTAAAATTGTAACCCTTTAACCTGTGCCTTGCTGGAATGTAACCACCCCCTGAATGTAATCACCACTCTTCCTCCTCTCTTTGTTCTCAGATAAACCCCAGCTAAACTGCTCAGTACAAAGTCCGATCCCTCCCCAAGGGAAACCTAAAGAAGACAGACTGGTTTCCAGATATGGACATGAGAGGGGCTAGCCAACCAAAAACTGATACCTGTCTCAGTTAAGGGGGCTTAGCCAATAAGGAAAAGGTCAAAAATATTTAAGGGTTTTATGGTTTTTCCTTCATAAAAAGGGCCTGGCTGAAGGGAAGGGCGAGAAGCTCCAACAATTGGCTCAAGAGTCTGTAGCCCCAGCTAGCTGGCAATTTTCTTTTGTGCTAAATTCTTTTAAATTATTTTAATAAATGTTTTAATAACCTGTTGGTCCCGTCCCAACAATATAGTACATTTGCTTCTGTGTCTGCTTTTTTTCAGTGTATGTTAGTAAAATTCATCCACATTTTTTCATGTGGCTATAGTCATTCCTTCTCACTGCAGTATTGCCAAATAAATATTGTAACATATTTACCAATCTATTATCTTAAATATTTTTCAATATAATACATAAACACAATATCAATATATTATCTTCACTAAATATTAGTGAAGATAATGAATAAAACAACACCACTAGACTCCAAGAAAGGAAATGTGTCCACATGCCTTGGAATTAAGGAACTGGTCCAACTCTGATTTTCAACTTGAGTCCCCTCAAATCACAGGAGATATAAGAAATGGTATAATAATGTGTGTCCCATGGCCCTCCCCTATGTATTGATAGTAAGTTGAAACACCAGCCTCAGTGGGATCACCTCTTTTCTGTTGTTTTAGCGTTAAGGTGTGTCAACTCCATAATCAGAATCACAGAGCCAGGTGCAAAGGGCGCCATTTGAATTACCGGAGGGCGATCCAGATGCTAACTGCTGAGCTGCTTCCTGCTTGCTATGCTTTACCATATCCTATTGCATCTGCCAAAAAGTCTATGAATCCCATCTGTCAGGAGCTAGGGATGTACAATTCAAGTAAAGGAAGTAAAAAATGAAAGGGTGATATAAAAGGGGGCAAAATCCAGGGACAGAGAGAGGATACATTGAGAGTATCAGGTGGAGACTGAAGAAGGGTTGCATTGTGGTGGTTCCCAGCTCTGGCTTCAAGTGAAAATCACTTGGAGAAAGTACTAGTGGCCTGGCTCCATCCCAAACCAGTTATCTCAGGATGGCCGGGGTGGAGCTTGGGCCTCCGTCATTTTTCAAAGTTCTCAGGTGATTCTTGCATGCATTTAGGAATGAGAACCACAGTTTTAAAACAAAAAATCAGGGAGAAACAATAAACAGACACATCTGAAGTTGTTCCCAAACTTCATTATGGGAAAGTCACCTGAGGAATGTGTTTAAATTGTGGACTCTCTCAAATCCACCCACACCATCCAAGGAGAGGGGATTCAGTAGGTGTGCAGGAGCCTGCAGGCTCTGCATTCATCACAATCTCCCCGGTGATCCCCAGGGAAGAAAAATCCTAGGGGAAAGAAGGCTAAGGGGAATGAAGAAAGAATAGATGGAACAGTGCGGTAACTCTTCCTAGCCCTGCTCCAGGGCCAGCACACTCAAATTCAGTCCTAAAAGAGGTAACAGATTTTATTTGTAAATGAAGTTTTATGTGGAATAACAGAAACAATGGATGTTTAGTAAAAACTCACTTGCCCTTAAATTGAAATCTTTCTTAAGTTGTGTTAATATTACTGAATGAGCACAAAGTTCTCTTTGTCTTTATTCTCATATTACCAAACCCACCATGCTGGTGTGAAGGGAACACACTATTAAATATACTCTATAATGCATAAATTTCTAAAATGGCAACCTCTGCAATCATGAGAGTACTTTAATGGAATGATTATCTAATATTTAATCAGTTTTTTTAAGTAACCCACAAGATTTAGCTCTAGGAAAGCCACTGCGAAGATTTTATTTGATGATCAAATTGGGGATGGAGGAACTGCGATAAATGGCCTTTGACCAATATGATGTATGAATATAATGCACCAATAAGAAAAGAAAAAAAATGAAATGCTTTCTACGGAGGAGGGGAGAAAAAAATAAATGGCCTTTGAGGTTCTTTTTATTATAAGAGATGAAGGATATGACTTGAGAATTTCAGTTCTTTTTCCCCTTAACACCTGCTAAATCATTCAGCCATTTGCTTCCACATTTCCTATTTATAATGTAAAAAACGCTATGGAAAGCAACTGTTATACAAGATATTATTCAATAAGAGTTAAGTGAAGGATATAACCTTAAGCATGAACGGGAAGCCCACCAACTTTCCTGGACCTTGCATGTGAAATTGCTAAGGTAATGCATTGTGAGCTCCTGTGTAGAAGGAATTTTTTTCATACCATTTTATAATAACTGTTAGATATTATTGTCACAATTTACAGACTCCAAGAGATTAGGTAACTAACATGAGGGGAAGATTGTAAGTGGTACAACAAGAAGTCATTTCCACTATTCCTGAAGTTTTGGCATGCAGGGCCCGTGTCCTACTTACCATGGTAGCTCCTGGGTCTAGCTATCCCAAAACAAATTTCACAAAGCCAAGATTAGACACCTCTGAAAAGCTCCATATTTTGTTTCAGGACAGTAGAAGAGGAGTTGTTGGGTGGCAGTTTGTTGTAGTCTCCAGAGAAGAGGATGGACAAGTGTCTAGACAGACTCCCCACCATCTTAGTGTTGTGAATTTAATACCAGTTAGCTCATTGCTATTACCTCATCTGTGAGAGGCAATGCAAATCCAATGATCCCCAAGGCTCATTCAAACATTAAATGTCTATTATACACATTCCTTTCTTATTTTAATAAAAAGGCTATCCACATCTCTATTTTAAATATTCCCAAATATTCCCTCACCTAGGGGGGGGAAATCACCTAATTTGCAGAAGATTGACTGTAAACAGAGTTGACTATTCAGACTTTCACATATTCTGTTTATCCAAGGCTCTGCAGTCCTTCTCCACTGTATTTATCTTTACTCTGTAGGTAATCTCTTTTTCAGTTGATAGGGAGGGGCAAATCAAATATTATATTCAGCATGAGCAGATACTTCTATTTCACTCAACGCTCCTGAGTTCTCTCTTTACCAAAATCAGCCCAGAGAACATTTAGAAAACTATGCAAATAAAAGCTTAGTAAGATAAATGGCACGTTCAGGAAATGGAAAAGGCCAATGAGTCAAAAACTGTTACAGATTTTACATGTTCAGCTTAATGCTTAGGGTCATAAAGTAATTGCACAATGATTCCTAGAATTGTCAGATAAACAGACATGGTAATCTAGAGATGCCTATAGACCACGTAGGAGAGGGAATAGAAAACCAAGCTTAGGTCAGCGGTAACTCCTTTGCAATCTGACATCAGAAGGCAGCAAACACTTCTCCATTTCTCATCAGTTTTTTTTTTTAATTTTTCCTACACTTCTCCTTGTACTCTTTAAGTTTACCTGAATGGTACACTTACTGTGTGCACAGCTAGTAAAGATCAAAGAAACAACAGAAAACTTTTTTGGGAGAAAGCGAGGAGGGGAGACACATAGTCCAGTGTCACACAATACATTGGTGATAAAAACTCAGACTTTGGAAATCAATATCTAGGTTTTCATCCTGACTCTGCTAGCCATGTACACTTGGGCAGAGTACTTAACCTCTCTGAGTTTAGTTTCCTCATATGTAGTAAGTCGATAATGATTATGCCTACCTCCTAAACTGGCTATAAAAACTTAATGGATAATAGATGTAAAGAATATTATGTAGCAATTATATATTTAATCCTTCTCAAAATGATAGCTACACAAGTAAACAGAGATTGAGGGGTTATCCATTTTAATCAGTTAACTAGTTGTAGAATTTCTATATTCTTAATAGGCTCCACTTTCCTTGACACCAAAGGCCACTTCTTTCTTCTTAAAACTCACTTAATCATGCTGCCGTCCTAGTAACCTGATTCACTGTTCATCTCTTGAACTTGTTGCAGACCCTCTGGTTTCCTGCCGACTCCTTTCTGCCTTGTCAATTCAAGATGCTCCTCATGTTCTTTTTTTTTTTTTTTTTTTTTTTTTTTTTAATTTTATTTTATTGGTGCACTGTATTCATACATCATAGTGGGATACAAACTTTTGTAGACATACATGCACACATCGCCCAGTCAGCCCCCACCCAATCCCCATCCCATTCTCTCCCCATCCCTCCCTCCCATGCTTGGCTTAGTGGTTGACATCTAGTATTATAGCAATTTATCCAAAATTAAAAATGATAATCTCACATAACAGTTTCATTTGTCTGATACCAAGCTTTTGATGACTTAAAGATAACATTTCAATATTTCTTTTTGCTTTCTTTCTTACCAGAGAATATTTTTTTCTTTTTTTTAGGTGAAACTATCATATATTTATTTTTCAGAAAAAAATCTATCCTGATATGGAATATGGACTCTAGATACCCAAAACAATCTCGAAGCAAAAAAAAAGCTAGAAGATGTATATTTTCTGATTTCAAACCATATAAAGCTACAATAATTGAAACAGTGTAGTACTGTTCTAAAGGCAGATATATAGACCATTGGAGTTAAATACAAGCCTAGAGCTAACTTCTTCCCTATATTGTCAAGTTATTTTTGACAAGGTTTCCACGAAGATTTGGTGGTGGAAATAATAATCTTTTAACTAAATATTGTTGAAAAATAATAATTACATGGAAAAGAATAAAATTGGAGCCTTACCTAATCCCACATACAAGTATTAACTCAAACTAGATAAAAGACCTAAATATAAATCTTAAGACTATAAACTTTTAGGAGAAAATCTGGGTCATAAAACCTCACAACATTGAAATTGGCAGTGATTTCTTGGATATGATTTCAATGGCACAGGCAACAGAAGAATATACAAACTCCCTAAAAAATAAAAGAAAATATTGTATATCCAAAGACAATGTAAACAGAGTTAAAAGTTACTAATAGAATTGGATAAAATATTTCCAAATGCTATATCTGAAGGTATATTAATATTCCAACTAGAAATCCTAAAAATTAACAACAATAAAGGCAAACAATACAATTTAGAGATAGGTAAAAGACTAACATAAATAATGAATCTCCACAGATAACCAATCTTAGTTGTCTGTTGGATGGAAACTCTTGTTTCTCTGGTTCTGGTGAGTGTTACCTATTTCTTCTTTGTAGTTAATCTCTTTGAGTATTTTCTCTAGCGCTGGTTTTGAAGACATAAATTCCTTCAGTTTCTGTTTGTCATGGAAGCTTCTTATTTCTCCATCTAATTTGATAGAAAGTTTTGCTGGGTAGGAAATTTTTGGCTGGAAGTTGTTTTCTTTCAGAGTTTGGAATATGTTACTCCAAGCCCTTCTGGCTCTCATGACTTGGTTTGGGAAGTCTGGAGTGATTCTAATTGGTTTGCCTCTGAATGTCACTTGGCCCTTTGTTTTTGTTGCCTTTAAGATTCTCTGCTTGGCTTCCACATTGGTCATTTTGACAATTATATGGCGTGGGGATCCTCTTCTCGGATCCTGTCTAAAGGGAGTTCTATAAGTTTCCTGGACCTGTGTATCAACCTCTTGCTCTATATTTGGAAAATTTTCTGCTATTACTTCCTTGAAGAGATTGTTGATCCCTTTGGTATCACTTTCTTTTCCCTCCTCTATTCCAATTATTCTTAGGTTAGCTCTCTTAAGATGGGCCCATATTTCTTCAATGTCAGATTCCTGCTGTTGGATATCTTTTTCTAGATTAGAAACTATGCATTCATTTTTGGATTGCTCATCTTCTAAGAGCGAGATTCTGTTCTCCATGTGGTCTAATCGGTTGTTTGTGCTTTGAATTGAGGCCTTTACTTCATTAATTGCATCCTTTATCTCTTTTTGGCTCTCTCTGAGTTCTTTTCGAAGCACCTCTATTATTTCTACAGTTATTTTCCTGATTTGATCTTCTAGAAATCTCTGATTTTCTGTTTTATCAGGTTCTGATGTTGTGGGGTTGTGCACATTCATTACTTCAGTGTTATTCCTCTTTCCCATGATTTCGGAGGTTTGTGCCTTCTCTGGGTTCTTCCCTTGGGTCACTATGGCTTCACTTAAGGTGCTCTGGATCTCGAGTCTGTATTATCTCAGACCCTACTACTCCTTTACTGGGTTGTATCACAGAGTCTCCGACCCAGGGAGTTGATAGAGGCTGCTTTAAACTATGGGGGGTGCCAGGTTGCACGCTCTCCTATGGTGTGATATCTCTGCCACCACCACTCCCTCACTGGGTCAAGTCCCAGGAGGCACAATACTGGGATTTCTCCTCTGTGGCCCGCAATTTGACTCACTGTTCTTGAGTACGTAGATGTAGCTGTACTGGACTCGGTGAATTCACTGCTGCTGCCGCCGCTGGTGGCAATATGGCGCCTCTGCCACGCCCTCGGCCATGAGGCTGGCGTATTTTTTCTTCTCTGGTTTTGATTTCCACGCTGAATCCCTGCAGCGTGTGCTGAGCTCAGCCACTGGGAGCTTTAAATGCTGTCTGCGCCGAAAGATCCCGCCTGGCTGTTCCGCATCGGCTCACCTCGGCTTGCTGTAGCCGTCCGCTGAGTTCGCTGCTGCCGCCGGCAGTATGGCGCTGCTGCCGCGTCCTCGGGCACGTGTGTCTCCTCTGTGGCCCTGAGCTCTGTTCTCAGTTCGCTTTCTCTCTGGAGCCTGGTGGTTTTTTTGTTTTTCTGGTGATGGTGTTTTCTGGCTATGAAAGGCGCTCTTTTTGTGGTAATGGAGATTGGTTGTTAGCGGGACTCTTAAGCCCCGCTTTTCTCGGTCGCCATCTTCCCGGAAGTCTCCTCATGTTCTAGTCCCTGAGTCTTGGATTTCTCTTCTTGACTGTAATTATCTGTGCATCTTGTTTCTCCTTCATTTCTACCCCCAGAGCTAAGTGGACCTCCAAACTGGAAAGCTAGCGCACACCAAAACTAGCATAGCAAGGTTTTAACAGAGCAGAGAACAAGGTGCTGGGGGTCAAGGGAGAGAAGCTTTGAGATCATCTCAAGCACAAGTCCCTCTACTCTAAGGGCTACCTCCTGTATCAACTCCCCTGCACTGGGGCAATACCAATCTTCCAAAAGCTTTGCTTTTACTAATTTTCTCTCCCACTTCTGTGTTTCCCTACTGTCTCAAAGCTAAGCTCCCCTGCAGGCTTTCATTCTATGCACTCAGCTACATATTAACCACCTCTGACCTCTGACCAAAGCTACTCTCATTGAGCCATCTCTTTGCTTGCTGTGTTTTCAAGGTAAAACACAAGTAAAAGTTCCCAGTGCTTTGCCAGACAAAAAATGTTAACGGTGACCCCATATCCACTCCAGCTTAATTCTTAGAGATCATGAACATGACTTTGACAATATATGATCCTGCACAGGCATGTGAACAGGTGTGTATGTTTGCACTCTCCAAGTATTGGTCTCCTGTATTTCCTGCTTTTCTCCCACAGAAGCCTCCAGAGATGGAGCTTACTCTTCTTTTCCCTTTAAAGGAAACATTTTTGCCTCTGAACAGACCCAAGAATCTCTAGAACCCTAAAAGAGAAAAAACAATGATAGCCAAATTGTAGATCAGGATGCAGGATATTTACAGTGTGTTATGTAAAACTGTAAGGGAAACCTATGAGAAGAACAAACACTATTCTAGACAGAGGTTTGCTTCTTTCTGTAGGACAGAGTGCATTTTTTTATTGCACTGTTACATCTGGGTCCCTTGGTTGGGAGGACAGTGAATTTTCTGTTCCCGTAAGAATTACATCTTCTTGACTGCAAATCTCAAGACCTCGCTGGCATTCATGAAGGGGGAGAAAAGTCATTCTCTGACTCATTCAACAAGTACTTACTGAGATTATTCTATGACAGTCCCATCCCGCACTGGATCCTTGGTAGGGCACAGCCCCCAAGAGAATGCTCATCTGTTAAGGAAGCATAAATTATGTACATAATCACAAGCTGGAAGGCCAGATGACAGGCCATTAGAGTGAACCAATGAGACACAAAACTTGAGCTGATGTTGCAGGATTGGAAATGGATATGAAGGACATTGCACAAATGTCCTCAGACACTTTCTGAAATGATAGTGAAAAATACAATCTCATTTCTCTTTCATGAGTTAGAGGCCGCCATAGCAAATAATGACTTGTAGAAAATAAATGAAAAATCTTTATTCACCTGCCTTGTATATGCATGTAGTGGGAATCCGAAAAAGAAAATGAATAGCTAGCAAGTCTTTTCAAAACAGGCCTTAAGAAATAGTATGGATTAATAAAACATGCTCACAAATAGTCATGCTATAGCTACTTATCTAATATTTTACCACCAGAGATGAAAAGTTTAAATTATCATTAGAAATAGGAAAATAATGTTATTAAAACAGCTAAAATTCAAAATCAACAAGAAATGCTGGCAAGGATGTAAAGCAACAGGAACTCCCATTCATTTCTGAAAGACTGGCAGTTTACTCTTCTCATATGATCCAGTAATTACTTTCCTTGGTATTTACCCAAAATTGCACTCCTTGGTATTTACTCAAATAAGTCAAGGCATATGTTCACACAAAAGCCTACACATAAATGTTTATACCAGCTTTGTTCATAATTGCCCAAACTTGGAAGCAACCAAGATGTCCTTCAATAGTTAAATGGATAGAATATGATGGAGTCATAGAATGGAATATTATTTAGTTATAAAAAATAAATGAACTACCAAGCCACAAAAAGAAATTGAGAAAACTAATGTATATTTGTATGTGGCAGAAACTCATCTGGAAAGGCTACTTATTGTATTATTCCTCTATTATGTATGGCATTCTGAAAAGGTATTATAGAGACAGTGAACATATCAGAAGGTGCCAGAAGTTCAAATGGGAAGGAAAGGAGGAAGAGAAAACAGATAGAATACAGGGGGTTTTTAGGTCTGTGAAACCATTCCCTCTGAAACTATAATGATGAACACATGTCATTACACATTTGTCAATTTACATAGAATATACAGTACAAAAGATGAACCCACATACAAACTGAGAACTTTAGTTAAATTAGTGTCAATATTAGCACTTCAACCTTATCAAGTGTTTCACATTAATGCAAAATGTTAATAATAATGGAAATTGTATGCATGTCTGGGAGCGAGGGTGTATTGGAACTCTCTTTACTCTTTTTCTTGAATTTTCCGTAAATCTAAAGCTGCTTAAAAACAAATTCAATTAGTTTAATAAAATACGAGAGACAGGTAGCAGTATTTGTATACTATTGTATCACTCTTTCCTTAACCTAATGCATTCTATCGGTATATATCAATCTTGATCCAAACAGAAAAACAGTAGGCTCTCTAAATACTTAAATCAGAATTAATATAAGAGCAAGAATTTGTTACATTAGTGGGGTGGGAGATAAGAACTTAAAAATTGACACCATTCACTGGAGTCAATTCAGTGACATAAGACAGTAGGAAGCTGCTTCTATATTAAGCCAAAAAGACAGAGGGAGGAAAACATGTTATAATATCCAGCAGCAGGTGCACAGAGAGAGTTGGAAGTATAATGGCCCATGGGAACTAGCAGCAAACAAGGTGCTAACACCAACTTGGATGATATCTGGAAAAGAAAATGAAGGAGAAAGTTGGTTTATTTTGTAGATAAACAAAATACATAAACTACTAGCTAGACTGACTTTGAGACAAGAGAGAAGATACAAATAAATAAGAAATAAACAGAAATACATTACAATTGATACCACCTAAATACAAAGGATTATAAGAGACTACTATGAAGAATTATAATCCAGCAGGTTGGACAACCAAGAAAAATCAGGGAAGTTCCTAGACATGACCTACCATGACCAAATCAGGAAGGAATAGAAAATATCAACAGACCAATAACAGACAAGGAGCTAGACCTGGTAATAAGAAATGTCCCACCAAACTGTAGGGGATGGGTGTTTAGACAAAGCAGAGAGTTAGGGTACTGCCTTCAAGGATTAGAAGGTCAGGGAGCTTGTCCTCTGAGACCAGGGGTCTGGCTGACCACATGTGGACTCAATAGTCCCAGGACAGAAGAAAAGTGCCAACACAGCCCCTGCAGGTCCCCCTACACCACACACACACACACACACACACACACACACACACACACACACACACACAGAGGCACACGTTACTGCCAGGGCAAGAAGGGAACTCTGGCAATTCCCACTGGTCCCACCCACAGAAGCATGCTGATGGGGCCCAAGCAACCCATGGCTCTGGCTGTTACTCGCCTTTGAGAATATGCTACAGCTAATGAGGTTGGGGTAGAAGATCCTCTGTTCAGATATAGCCCCAACCTTGGATACACACAACCGAAGAGGGCCTAGAGGAAGGATGCTTGCAGGGACCGGCCAGCTCCTGTGTGTGCACTGCTAACTTTAGAGAAGACAACCATGATTCCTGCAGCCACCCTAACTATCTGGTTCCCACCACTGACCTACTTCTACCCCTTGTCATTCTACACATTCCTGTCAGGGATGCATGTGAAGGCCTCTATAGGAGGGTCGTGGTTTCCACAACCACTTCTCCCTTGAAATGTCAAGGCCTGAACCACTAACCACTCAAAGTCAAGTGCTTACGCCTCTTCACCACTGCTGGAGTTTCCAGGGCCAGAGGCTCTGGCTGGTAGCAGAACTAGCATCAGCAATGCCTGAAGGAACTCCCATCAGCTAATAGGGACATCACTTCCATTGTAGGAGAAGCTACAAGGTGAAACTCTCACACTCACTGCTTTCTGCAGCACACCTACTTGAGCGACTGGAGTGTCCTCACTTGTGAGACTCATAGACATTGAGTCTCTCCAAAGGCACCATTGAATGCCCTATGTCCAAAGTCATTAATGGCAGCAAGGTGTGAACATCAATGAAAGAAGGCTTAAAAGACTCCAAATAAATATGGCCAGAAGAGATATTCACCATAATGGATTATAGTCAAACTTTCAAAAGTAGAACCAAAGAAAAAGTTCCACAAGAGGAAAAAGCCAAATCATATTTAAAGGTTATCCTCATTCAGATTTCTCAACAAAAATACTACAGGTAAAGAGGGGATGAAATGAAACAAAAATAACTGTCAAACAAGAATATATATCCAGCAAGGCTATCCTTTAGAGCTTATTAAAATAAAGTACCTTTAAGACACACACACAAAAAAAAAACCTGAGGAAATTGATTACCACCATAACAGTCTTACAAAAGATGATTAAGGGATCCAACATCCAGAAATAAAAAAATAACTACCATGATCAAAGCATGTGAAAGTATAAATCCTATGAAGACTCTGTATACAAATGAGAAACAAAAGAATCAAACATTGTTAATATAATAAACCATTAAACCATAAAGATGAACAAGAGAAGAATCGAATGAAGAATATTCAAAGCAATAAGAACAGTCATTTTATTGACAGGAATAAGTCCCTGTGCACAATAACAATGCTGAATATAAACAGATTACATTCTACAGTTAAAAGATCCAGACTGGATAAGTGTATAAAAACTAAAATAAACCCGGCCGGGCTTGGTGGTGTATGCTTATAATCCCAGCATTCGGGAAGCAGAGACTCAGAGGATCATGGACAGCCTCAGCTACTTAGCGAGGCCCTTCACAACTCAGTGAGACCTGTTTCCAAAAATAAAAAACTAAAAAGTTAGGGGTAGGGGTGTAGCTCAGAGGTACAATGCACCTGGGTTCCATCCCCAGTACTGCAAAAAAATAAATAAATAAATAAACCCAACAACCAACAATATGCTGCCTAGAAGAAACTTACTTCACCAGCACACACACACATGTGCATACGTGCACACACACACACACACACACACACACACACACACACGTTGAAAGTGAAAGAAGGAAAATATCACAACTAAATGGGAACCAAAAGCAAAAAGAAGAAATTATTCTTATAGCTGATGAAATAGACTTTAAGACAAATACGGTAAAAAAGAGACAAGGTCATTTAAAATTATCAAGGGATAAAGTCAATAAGATATCATAATTATAAATATATTTGCATCTAACATCTGAACATTCACTTTTATAAAACATACAGTACTAGACCTAACACGACAGGTAGGATCTGACACAATAATTGTGAGGGATATTAGCACACCACTTGCATCAATAAACAGATTATCCAGACCAAAAAAATTCACAAAGAACTATCAGAGTTAACTAGAAGATAAATTAAATGGCCTTAATAGACATTTACAGAGTATTCTAGTCAAAATATGAAGAAAACACATTCTTTTTATCAGCCTCTAGAATTCTCTGTAAAATTCACTACAGTTTAAGCTACATAAAAACTCTTAACAAAATTTTTAAAAATAAAGTCATTTTGGGCGTGGTGGTACATGCTGTGATACCTTGCAGGCTAAGACAAAAGGATCACCAGTTCACAGCCCACCTCAGCTACTTAATAAGACCCTCTGCAATTTAGTGAGACCTTGTTTCAAAAAAAATTTTTTTAATAGGGTTGTAGTATAGCTTGGAAATAGAATGCCCCTGGATTTAATTTCCAGTTCTGCAGAAAAAGAAAAGAGAACGAAATCATATCCTATATATTTCCTGAATACAATGGAGTAAAACAACAAAAAACTATCAGTCAACTACAAAATATATTTTAGAATTGCTTAAAAAACAAACAGAGCCAGGAGTGGTGGCACACGCTTGTAATCCCCGCACTTGGGAGGCGGAGACAGGAGGATCGCGCAGGTTCAAAGCCAGCCTTGCTGGCTTATGAGACCCTGTTTCCAAATAAAAAGTATAAAATAGGTCTGGGAGTGTAGTCCGGAGGTATAAGGGTTTCCAGGAACACCAGTACCACTAATAATAATAATAATAATAATTTTAAAAAGGGTTAGTGAGGAATTCAAAAGGACAATTTTAATTTTTTTCAAACAAATGAAAATGGAAACATAAAACTTATGTGATTTAGCAAAAGCAGCACTAAGAGGGACATTTATAGCTATAAATGAATACATACAACCTACTGAAATTGAATCATGAAGATATAAACAAATATAAACTGGTGAGATTGAATCAGTAATAAAAAGTGTCTGATCAAATAAACCTAAAACTGCATGACTTCACTGGTGAATTTTACCAAACTTTTAAAGAATAACTAACACCAATTCTCAAACTATTCTAAAGTATTATAAGGGAGAGAATACTTCTAAACTCATGAGGCTGCATTATTGCCCTGATAACAAAACCAGAAAAGAACACAAAAACAACAACAACAAAAAATGAAACTATAGACCAATATCCATGATGAATATAGACGCAAAACTTCTCAACAATGTGCTAATAAATCAAATACGATGGCACATCAAAGAAGTCATTTACCCATATCAAGTTGGTTTCATCTTATCAATGCAAGAACGTTTCAACATATACCAATCAATAAATATAGTACATTTCAGCAACAGAATGAAGTATTAAAGTCACATAATCATCTCAATAGACACAGAGAGAATATTTTATCAAATTTAATGCCCCCTCATGATAAAAGTTCTGAGCCAATTAGGTATAATACGTCAATATTATAAAGGATGCGTATTACAAACCCACAGCCAACATCATCCTAAATGGGGAGAAGATGAAAGCATTTTCTTCAAGGTCAGGAATAAGAAGGGGTTCCAGTCTCACTGTCCTTATTCAATACAATACTAGAAATTTTAGCCCAAACAATTAGAAAGAAAAAGTATTAAAAGACATATGAATAGAAATAAAAGAATTCAAACGACCACAGTCAGCAGAATAATGTAATTTTATTATAAACAATAATAAATTTGCTGAGAAATAAATCATCACAGCATCTTATTAACAATAGGTACCAAAAATACCTAGAAATAAACTTAATCTGGGAAATGAATGACTTCTTCAATGGAAGTCACAAGACTGACTGAAAGACATCAAGAAGACACAAAAAGATAGAAAGACTTCTTATACACATGGATTGAAAGAATTAAAATTGTTCAAATGCCCTTACTATCCAAAGCAATCTATAGATTAAATGCTAATCTTTATTGAAATGCCAACGACATTCTTCACAGAACTAGAAAAGTAATTTTAAAATTTATATGGATGCACACAAAAAAACCAAATAGCAAAGCAGTCTTGAAGAATAAGAGATGGAGGCATCTCAATGCCTGAATTTAAGAAGTTGTCAACACAGAGCCTTGGCAACCAAACCAGCATGGTATTAGCATAAAAACAGGTACATACACCACGGGAACGGAATAAAGATCCCAGAAATAAACCCATGCATCTACGTTCAACTGATTCTCTAAAAATATACCAAACACCTACATTGAAAAAGGGGTAGTCTCATTAGTAAGTGGTGCTGGGAAAACTGGATACCCACAGGCAGAAGACTGAAACTTGAACCCAGTCTCACCTAGGATAAAAATCAACTCAAGATGGATCAAAGACCGAAATGTAAGACCTGAACCTGTGGAATGACTAGAAGAAAACATTCGGGAACACTTCAAGACCTTGTTATAGGTGATGGTTTTCTGAAAAAGACCCAAAATAACAGAACACTATAGTAATAATAATTAATAATAATAATAATAATAATAAATGATGTTGATGATGATAATGATGTATTAAACAGCTTCTTCCCAACAAAGGAAACAATCAACAGGGTGAAGAGACAACCTACAAAACTGGAGAAAATATTTTTCAATTATTCATCTGACAAAGGGTTAATATTCAGAATATGTAAGATCAAAAAACTTATAATCCACTTAAAAGATGGAGATGTGATCTGAATAAACATTTTTCAAAGGAAGAAATACAGGCCGGGAGTGGTAGTGCACGCTTATAATCCCAGCCAGCATTTGGGAGGCTGAGACAGGAGGATCACAGTTCGCAGACAGCCTCAGCTACTTAGTGAGGCCCTTGGCAACTCAGTGAGACCCTGTTTCAAAACAAATAATAATAATAGGTCAAGTAGGGTGTAGCTCAGAGGTCGAATGCCCCTGGGTTCCATCCCCAGAACCCACCCCCCAAAAAAAAAGAAGAAATACAAATGGCCAACAAAAAATGTTCATTATTATCATCCATCAGGGCAATACAAATCCCAACTAAAATGAGATACAACCTCACCTCAGTTATAGTGGCTATTTAAAAAACAAGGCTGGCATAAGTATGGAGGCAAAGGTGCACTTGCCCACTGTTGGTGGGAGTGTGTATTAGTACATCTCTTATAGAGAACAGTATGGATCTGTCATAAGACCCAGCTATCCCACTTCTGGGTATTATATAAAATAAATAAATGGATTTGATCAGAACACAGTATATGCATGTATGAAAATATCACAGTGAGCCCTATTAATATGCATGGTAATAGTATGTGTTAATTGGAAAGGTACAGGTGACAAGGGAAGGAAGCGTTCTGAACTTCTCTTTCTTGTTCTCAGGGTCTTAGCTTATCTCTTTGTATTTGCTTTGGCTCTTCTCCCTTGTAGATGCCTCATTGCATTAATAAAAGCTTCTTCCACCTGACTTCGTCATGTTCAAAGTCATCATCATTCCTCTGACTTCTCCATATGTCATAACTATTCATCTGCAGCAATGTTCATGACAGAAAACATTCTCCCACCAGTCTCAAGGATGCCCACCTTGATCTACATGGTTCCTGGTAGGCGCCACCAAGGTCACTTGGTACAGCTATGGTTGCCTTGACTTCAAGGGCTGAGGAGAGTATGCAGAGTTCCTTATGTCTCTAGCACAAATATATACTTCATATACTTACAAATTTAGGGATGGCAAATGGACACACACACACACACACACACACACACACACGTGTTTTGGATATAGAATGTTTCCTGAAAAAGTTCACAGATTGGCAGTGCAAATTTGTCCAGGGCTAAATAATTAAATCATAAGGGCTTTACACTATCTCAGGGATTCCTGGGTTTGTTCCCAGAGGTCCTGTTCAGAAGAGTTGGGCAGTGCCTAAGAATCGGAATTTTAACACCCACCTCCTGCACCAGGTGATTCTGACGTAGGCCCTGATGATTTAATCATTTCTCAGAGTGTCTCAGTATAAGCTACTTTAGTTTTCTGAAATCTGCTGTGCTCCTTTGAAAACATAAAAATTAAAACATCATTCTACTTCAAAGACTTTTTTGTAGGAATCAGATGAAATAATGTCTACACAATTGTGGCTGCTGAAATGACATCTGTTAGTGGGTAATCTAGATGCCTCACAATTCCAAAAACAGTTCATGTTAAGATGCAGCCTAGAGAGTGGGAAGATGTCTTTAGTGCCCAAACTTTTATACGAAGTTATTCGAGTAAGGACAATTCTTGATTTTGATACCTGTTTTTCCTCTGTTACAAGGCCTATGCGCTTGCAGGTCTACGTCTCCACACAGCTCCCGGCCCATGCACATGAGAGCTGACAAAAAGCTGTTGTTTCCATCTCAATTCTAGGGGATGAAAGGCAAATCCTTTAGAAGAAGTAGAACAGAAAAATGTGGAGAATAAAAGGCTTCTATTAAATAATTTATTGCATTATAAATCAATAGCCCTCTTTGAGCCCTGGCATGTTGGGGAAAAGAACTGAGGGCTTTTCAGTGAATACGTTATTTATTTATTTATTTATTCATTTATTTATTCATTCATTCATTCATCGTGGCACTGGGAATTGAACCCAGGGCATTCTGCCTTTGAGTTACACCCCCAGCCCTGTTTTTTTATTTTATTTTTTTTATTTTGAAACAGGGTCTCACTAAGTTGTAGAGGGCCTCACTAGGTTACGCAGGGCCTTGCTAAGTTGCTGGGGCTGGCCTCAAACCTGTCTCTAATCCTCCTGTCTTGCCTCCCAAGACCTGGAATTACAGGTGTATGCCACCATGCCCAGCTACCTTTCATCTTTTTGATGATACTCATTCTATGACGTATGAGGTGCTATCTCAGTTGTGGTTTTAATTTGAATTTCTCTAATGGCTAGTGGTACTGAGTATTTTCCTCCTGTACTATGGGCCACCTGTATGGTTCCTTTTGACAACCTGAAGGCCCTTTTCCCATTTCTAAATCGAGCTCTCCGTTTTCTCGCTCCTGAGTTGTTACTACATATTTTGGATACGAGCTCTCCACCTGTGGGTCGTGCACCTTTCCTCCCACTCTGGCTTGTCTGATCACTCCGTCACTTGTGTCCCTTGCTCTGGACAAGTTTTCTGGCTCGATGCCACTCAGTTTACCTACTTGTCCCTGCACTGCCTGTGCTTTCAATACCATCTCCCAAAGATCTTTGCCAGACCACGGTCTTGGAAATGTCCCCCTATGTTTTCTTCTAAGTCTTTCAGCTCCAAGCCTTCTATTTTAGTCTTTCATGATTTCAAGTGCACAACAACCAGCAGTTGTAAGAGACAGTCACCTGGCTAGGCTGAACTGGATTCACAACGCAGGTACCCCGTAAGGCAGTGCAGCAAATGTCTGTGGGGCCCCAGATATGGGAATATGTAGGGGATTTCTGACCCTTCGTGCGGTTCAAGCTCAAACAATGGCTCAGTTCTCAGGAGGGCTCCTGGCCACAGCACCCTGGTGTCCATCAGGAAATAATGTGAGAACCTTTTCCACAGCCCCTTACCTCAAAATGTAGCTATGCAACCAGGCAGAGCGGTGCACACATGGAATTCCAGTACCTGGAATTGAGACAGGAGGGTTGCAGGTTCGAGGCCAGTCTCAGTAACTGAGTGAGACCCTAGGCAGCTCACTGAGACCCTGTTTCAAAATTAAAAATAAAAATAAAAAAGGCTTGGGATATAGCTCAGAGGTAGAATGTCTCTGGGTTAAAAAAAATGCAGGTACTCATCTATTACTTTAGTTCTTCTTTGTGAAAAAAGATGAGTACCAGACACCTTTATTTGGCCATCCTGGATCCACTTCCTAACCGGTTTTAATTATTTAATTATTTATATTTTTACAATAAGATAAAGAATTTAATTTAAATAAATTAAGTTATCAACTCAGCAAGTTGAGTTAATGAAAGTGAGTTAAATGAAAGTGAAGAAGTCTGTGAGTTTTTCACCAATTCTTTTCTTCTTTAACTTTTCACTAATCTGATCTCTCTGAAAAGAGTCCTCCCAACTTTTTCAAAATAAAATTACCTCTGGGCTTCAACCATGCATTTTTCAAGCATGGATAATTTAAATCTAAAAGAGATTATTTCAGAAGGCTTTGAACAACTGCAAGGGAAAGCTTATAATGAAAATTACTTTTTCCTTCTAACACAGCACTGTATTATAATATGGAATTCTCACATACTTAAATGTAGCTATACCCCCATCTGCTCCCATACAAAACAGAATCGGAGCTATTATGGCCCCAGAGACCAGATTCTGGAGCTCTAGTTAGCACCTAGGATATAGCCTAGGCCTGACTTCTAACATTTGACATCACCTGGACCTACGTCATACCCAGTGGGTAAGTTTATTTCTCTTAACACTTAGACTACACTAGTTCCTCTTATAACACTGAAATGTTTACATTTTATCTGATTTTTTTTCCTGAGGATCATTTGGAGATGGGATGGATTAGTACATTGTCTAGAGCAGCTAAGCTTTGCAATGAACTGTATGTAGTGTTTCTCTATATAATGGGCATAGAGAGAGTAGACTACATGGGGTGATACAGATTCCTTACTGAGTAAGGACTACTATACCACATGCTCTCTAAGGTACTTCCTGAATAAAGATTTTATGACTCTAATTCCATATATATATATATATATATATATATATATATATATATATAGTGTGTGTGTGTGTGTGTGTGGAATTAGAGTCATAAAATTTTACTATATATATATATATATATATATATAGTAATTGTCCCATCAAGTGATACATGAGATGGAAATTGGAGGTTTTGATTTGTTTTATGTGATACTGGGGATTGAACTCAGAAGCACTCTACCTCTGAGCTCCACTGCCAGCCCTATTTTATTTTTATTTTGAAACAGGATCTTGCTAAGCTACCGAGGGCCTCTCTAAGTTGCTGAGGCTGGTCTTGAAAGTGACTCCTGATCCTCCTGTTTCAGCCTCCCAAGTACTGACATCACAGGCATGTGCCACCCACCGGGAAAATGTTAGAGCAAAGATTTATGTACTTTTTAAAATGACAGCCAGTAAGTTAGGTGGCTCTCAATCTTGAGCTTAACCCTGGTGAGATAAAACATACAATCAGAGAAGACTGGGAGACTAGGGTGTTGGCAATAAACCAGAAGTTATTGAAGGTTTGCAAAATAACTCTTTTAGTTCAGGAAGAAGGTAGAACTTTACCTTTGGTAGCGCTCCATAGGTGAATAAGAAAAAAAAATTAATTTAAGTATGAATCCTGGTAGATTTGATGTAATATACAGAAGAATAAAATTGAAAGTATAAGTTTATATCACTTAGTATGTGTGGTACTGGGGACTGAACCCAGGGGAGTTCTACCTCTGAGATACACACCCAGCCCGATTTCACTTATTTGTTTTGAAACAGGGTCTCATTAAGTGGCTGAGGGCCTCACTAAGTTGTGGAGGCTGGCCTTAAACCTGCAATCCTCCTGACTCAACCTCTCATGAACTGGAATGACAGGTGTGTGCCAACAAGCCTACCAGGCATCAATAAAGTATTACAAAAATAAAATCAGAAGGGAATTCAACAAGTAGACTAGACATCAATAAAAGGAGCAAATGAGAAGCAAACATAAAAGAGAAGATGAAAAATAATATTTGTTGGCAGTAGCTATAATAAATGAAAATTACTTAAATCCACAAGTCAAAAAAAGTAAGACTTTTAGAATGGACTAAAAAAGGACTAGATCCAACAATACATTGACTGTTGGGGGTACATTAAAAGAAAGGAGATTTATAAAGATTAAGGACAGAAGATTGGGGGAAAGATATATCAAATAAAAATATAAAGTAATAGCCGGGCGTGGTGGCGCACACTTGTAATCCCCGCGCTTGGGAGGCGGAGACAGGAGGATCACGCAGGTTTGAAGCCAGCTGAGCTGGCTTTAAGAGACACTGTTTCCGAATAAAAATATAGAATAGGTCTGGGAGTGTAGCCCAGAGGTAGAAGGGCTTCCAGGAACCCCAGTACCATTAAAAAAAAGTCCCTTGGTTTCAATTCCATATATATATATATGTGTGTGTGTATATGTATATGTATATGTATATGTATGTATATGTATATGTATATATATAATCTTAGTCTAGTTTTCCGCTCCAACCTATGAAGAGCCTAGAAATCATTACTCTGCCCTTTGTGACAAGCAAAAGCTAAATAATAGAGAATGACTTTTTTTTATTAACCCACCAGAGAACTGAGCTGGTAAGGCAAGTTGCCATTCCAACATCTAAAGAGGAAGACAAATCCCGAGTCTTGCAGCTAAAATCTACCCACGTGAGCAGAAGCCAATGCTGCCTCAGACTGGTAGGAACAGCAAAATTACATTGTTGGTGAGTTGTTGGAGGCCGAGTGTGGATGAGCTTGAGAACGAGAAACTGGACCACATAAACTTTACCCAGGAACCCTGAGATATTGCACAGATTTTGAACTTAGCAGAAGAATAATTTTGATTATCTATGGCTAATATGCTAATGGATCTAATGGCAAAAGTGGGCAATATGAATTACTAGATAAGTAGTATAAGCAGAGAGGGGAAATTAGTGCCCAAAATAAAAAAAAAAACACTGAAAGGAATGAAGAATGTCTCTGATGGACCCATCAATAGACCGAAAAAAGCCAAAGAAAGAAATCAGTGAGGTTGAATGAATGTTAATAAAAACTTCACACCTGAAATGCCAAAACAGAAAGAAAACAAAACAAACAAGAAGGGAGAGTACCCGACATTGGAGCAATTTCTTAAATGTTATGAATTTTGATAATATTTTGTTCTGGTTTTCTCATACCAGAAGTTGGGCTTAAGTCAGCCTTAATACAGTTTCTAATTCTCCACTTCCCCACTGTTCCTCAAGGCAGTAGGTCTAGATATATGCCTGATACCACCGTCTCCTGGCATCTAGGGGGCAGCTAGCTGTGACCTACTTAGCTCACCACTGAGCCCCACACCCTGCATGGACTGTGCAGATGTACCACAGTAACCACCCCACAGTACATGTGACCTCTTTGAATTCATGCCTACTTTCCTAGAACCCACCAATTGGACCTGACTGTGGGAAATGCCCATGATTCCAGAAAATACTTTAGCCCACAGGACACTCTCTAACTTCCCACCTGCTGGATGGACGTGGATATCCAGGGTGCTCCCCATTCTCCACTGGCCCTGCCTGGGATCTGTGAGTACTAAACTGCTTTTGTTATTTCATGTGTTTTCTGGAAGCCCTTCCTCTCTCTCTCCCCTGAACAATACATCTGAACCCAGATGGTCAGAGCCCTCTAAAAAAAAAAAAAAAAAAAAAAAAAAACAGATAACCAAAACACTCACAAGGAGAAATAGTGTGAATGACTCTGTATATATTAAATATATTAAGTAAATAATTAGTAATTAATAACTTTTCAAAGAGAAAGGCTATCATGCAGTAACTCAGCAAGACCCTGTTTCAAAGGTAAAAATAAGTGTCAGGGTTGTAGCTCAGAGATAGACTGCCCCTGGGCTCAATCCCCAGGGCCACACATACTCATACAAATGACTTCAACCTGTAACTGGCACAGTATTGCTCATGTCACATTTATTAGCTAGAGCAGAAACGAGGCCAGCCTGAAAGAACTCCCAGTGTATAAAGCTGGTATAATTTGAACAGCAAAATAAACAGTGATAATATTGTATTACAACCCCTAGGATAAGATATGAACCTATACCGACATAAATAATTGAGTGCAGATAAATGGGGAGATGGGACAGCTCCTGTGGACAGAATTCTAATGAGTTTAGGACGAAAGAGGGAAAGAGAACATTATCACTTGGCAAATACCACAGCAATAACTGTTGCAGACAGGCTTCACAGATATGCTAAATCAGAAGGTAAGTGGAAGTTTTGAGGAGAAACAGGATATTTGTATAATCTCAAAGTATTTTTCCCAAAGTCTCTTGTTCGTAAGATATTTATTAACGAAAATAAATTCACAGTAGAGAAACTCTGCAGGCACTGCCTTAACCAAGTGTTCGAGATCAAGGTTAGTATCACCAGTTAAGAGAAATACCAGTATGAATTCATTGATAAGGTTTAATAAACTGGACACAGCACCAGGACCTCTGAGGTATTTTAGTCAAAAGGCAAATAATTTTATTCTGATCATGGAACAAAAACATATAAAATAAAATTGAGGGATATTCTTTCTTTAAAAACATCAAGTTCCCCAAAGAAAAGATAGGATCTGATACAGATTGGAGATTAAATATACATGACAATCATGCTTGTAATCCCAGTACTTGGGAGACTGAGACAGAAGGATTGCAGATTCGAGGACAGCCTCAGCAAATAGTGAGACTCTCATCAACCTAGCAAGACTCTTAAAAAAAAAAAAAAAAAAAAAAACAGAGCTGAGAAATAGCATGGAGGTAGATCATCCCTGGTTTTAATCCTAAGTACCACAAAAAAAATAAAATAAAAATAAAAATAAAATAAAATGGAATGTGAGAAACTCTGTTGAATTCTGGACCAGAAAATGAATATTAATGGAAAAACTATAAAACTTAATAGTTTTGTGTTGATGTTAATTTCCTGGTGTTGATCATCATACTATGGTTTTTTAAGATGTTAGTATTAGAAAAAGTTGTAGATGGCAATTAATATTTTTGCAACTTCTCTTGAAGGCTAAAATTATTTCAAAATAAAGAGTTTTAAAAGTCCAAAGAAGAAAGCCGGGCGTGGTGGCGCACACTTGTAATCCCTGCATTTGGGAAGCTGAGACAGGAGGATTGCACAGGTTCAAAGCCAACCTCAACTACTTAGTGAGGCTCTCAGCAACTTAGTGAGACCCTGTTTCCAAATAAAATATAAAATAGGTCTGGGAGTATAGCCCGGAGGTAGAAAGATACTGGGTTCCACCCCCAGTACCACCAAAAAAAAAAAAAAAAGTCCAAAAAAGAGAAAATTCTTCACCTAATTAGCTTTGCTAATAAATTTTACCCAAAATTTAGGAAATGATTACATCAGTTCTTTTATATAGTTTTTCTATTTCCAGAAAATAGAAGCTGAAAGAGTATTCTCTCACACATCTTGCAGTCAGTACTAGCTGACTACCAAAACCAAATATAGCCATTATTAGAACGGAAAACAACAGACCAGTATCTCTCATAAACACAAATGCAAACATTTTTAATAAAATATTACCAAATGAAAATTAATAATGTGTGCAAGCATTATACTACAACCAAGTGAGATTTGTTACAATTATGCAACCTAGTTCAACACTTAAAATCAATCTTTGTAATCCAATACAACAGCTTATTAAGGAAAAATCATATAGTCATATCAACTGATGCAAAAATTCATTTGACAGAACCTCATATCTATCGTGATAAAAAAAACTCAATAAATTAAGACTAAAGGAAAACTCTCAATTTGATAAAGAACATCTACAAAAATCAAGAGCTAACATCCTTCTTACTGATGAGAAAAATGGATACTTCCCCTTAAGATCAGAAACAAGGCAAAAATTTCCTCTCACAACTTCTATTCAACATTATACTGGAAATCCTAGAGAGTGCAGTAAGACAAGAAAGGGATGCAAAAGTTTTACAGATTGGAGAGGGGGAAAAAAAAAACTCTATTCACAAATAACATGATGTCTGTATCTAAAATCTCAAAAAATAACCTAAAGAATCCCTCCTGAACTAAAAAGTCACAGGACACAAACTCATGGAAATGTCAATTGTTTTCCCATACAGTAGCAATGAACAATTGGAACTTGACATTTAAAAGTATATGCCATTTACAATAGTACTGGCCACTATAATGCAAGAGCAGCTTCAGGCATCTATGACAGGAGAGTTGCTTCAGGCATCCATGATGTAACAGAGGCTTCCAGTCTCCATGATGGGATAGAAACGTCCAGCCTCCGTGGTATCAGAGCAGCTTCTGGACTCCGCGACAGTAGAGCAGTATTTCTCCAGACTCTGCCACTGTAGCCGCTGAAATTTTTGCTTTGGGGCTGGCTCTATGGACTGAAACTTTGAGTCCCAATAAATCTTTTCTCCTCTAAAAGAAAAAGAAGGCACAATAATAACAATATTACTGTATTACCATATTATCTGTCTACAGATAGGATGGCTGGGAAGATTAAAACGAGTATGCAAGTCAAAGTGCTTAGCCTGGAACATGGTGTTTGATATGAATATAATCAGTGTTTGACATTATTGTAGGGAACATGATAGCTAAGAGTTTGTGATCAGAATTAAACTATCAAAGTAAACGTTTCCAGCTCTCTGATTTACAAGTTGTATGACCCTGGGCATGGTACTAATTCTTCTAAGCTTTAGTTATTGTGACTATAAAATTGAGAAAGTAATAGTGCCTACCTAGTAGGATTATTGTATAAAACTTATGTGCAATAAATTCTCAATGAATATTAGTTAATATTGCTATCATCCTCAGCATGGGACCAGAGTCAGGCAGAGTGGACGTTTTATAAATATTTGCTGAATGACTAAATATATCAATGTGGATAGTAACTTTAATCTCAACAATTTCATTTCCCTTCAAGATATTGCCATACACTTCAGGAAGACCTTTCCTTAGGACTTTTGTCAGAAGGTCAAGGAGAGACCCTGGCTCCCCTATTTTATCATATACAATAAAACCGCTTCATTTTCATTTTTGCTTCTATTATATGTTAAATTTCCATGTAAGTTTTACTTGAAAAATTGTTTTCACCACTAAGGAATAAAGAATTGCCTCATAAAAAAGGAATCTTTTAAAACAAAAGTTGAACTACTTAGATATGAGTTCATCAGGATATGTACGGGATCTCTATGATGAAAACACAAAGTATTGAGTTACAAAACTCAGCCATCTAATAAAATATTTAATATAATTCAATGCCAACAAATATCAACCTAACTCAATCCAAATTAAAATCTCATCAAGCTGTTTTTTAGATTCTAGAAAAGCTGATTCTAACATTCTAAGGCAAGGCAAAAGTTAGCAAATGGTCAGAGCCAAGTTTCTTACTGTTAGAGTGAGAAGTTACAGATAAGCAAGGGAAGATTCTAGAATGATTCATGTATTAGTAGAGTCTATATATCAAGATATAAATATAAATTCATTTTAGGTTATATAGATATATATACAATTTTACATATATTAAGTTCTTTAAAGTATATATGTATATATGTATATATATATAGTAATAATCAGTTACTGATAATCTTAAAAAAGAAAACACTTGCCCTAGATTACTTCACTGATAAAACTTACCAAATATTTATGAAATAAATTATATCAATTCTTCACAATATCCTCCAGGAAATAGAAACAGGAGTACTGACTCATTCATGGATAGAGAGATTTGATTGATTGGGAGATAGAAAGATAGATAGATAGATAGATAGATAGATAGATAGATAGATAGATAGATAGAGATAGATAGTAGATAGATAATAGATGTATGCATATATTTCCTACTTGTGTCAGGATCTATAAGCAATGATATTTATTAGGTATAGAATACTTAGCCCTTAGCATTCAAAAAATGGTTTCTAATTTTTCTCTAATAAAAAGAACAAAAGCTTCTTAAAGAAATGCATAGTTCTAGTACTAAAGCAGGAAATATATAAGCCTGAAATGTCTATAGCACATAAAAGTAAAACAAAAAGTGCTAATGTTTTTAAACCTACAAACAGGGCACAGTGCTGCCTGTCTGTAAGCCCAGTGCTTGGGGGGCTGTCAGGAGAATCAAAGGTTTGAGGCCAGCCTCAATAACTTAATGAGACCCTCAGGAACTTAGCAAGACCCTGTTTCAAACTGAAAAATTAAAAATATGAGTTTGGGGTGTAGCTTGGAAATAGACTACCTCTGGGTTCAATTCCCATTACAACCCCTACAATGATGGAATTCATCAAAGGGAAACAGAAATCAATTAAAACCATTCCCGATGGCCAAAGTTAGAACAATTTTCGCAACAGAATAAGTGAGGTGGTAATGGATTATAACCCAAAATATAAACATCCCTGAGTCCATACTGAAATAATGAAAACTTAATAAATAAATAAGGGTTAACCGTGGTGGTGCACACCTGTAATCCCAGTACTCAGCAACTAAGTGAGGCTCTCAGCAACCTAGTAAGACCCTGTTTCAAAACAAAAAATAAAGCCGGGCGTGGTGGTGCATGTTTGTAATCCCATCATTCAGGAGGCTGAGACCAGAGAATCGCAGTTCACAGCCAGCCTCAGCTACTTAGTGAGGCCCTCTGCAAATTAGTAAGACCCTGTTTCAAAATAAAGAATAAAAAAGTAAAATAAAAGAGGGATGGTATGTAGCTCAGAGGTAGAATGCCCTTGAGTTCAATCTGTAGTACCATCAATCATTCACTCACTCACTCAATCAATAAAATGGAGGAAAATAAGTAAGTTTCCCATGTAGGATTCTACTCATTTGTGCTGGTCATCTACTCTTCAGTAACCGGAGCATCTCTACTCATTCCTTAAAAGTGAACTGTGCTTCATGACGTTTTCCCCACGAGTATAGTATGTATACGGAGAGAGAAAAACAGTAACTTCACAGTGGAGACACTTGGTAAACAAGCCAGCCTATCAGGGTCAGCGTGGACACTGACAAGTCACACTGACAGTAAGTATTCCTGATAGGATGTGATGAAAACTGTCCTTTTCTTCTGGGGTCGTCTTCTCCAAATCATGTTACCCACCCTAACCATAATAAAACACAAACATCAATTTTGGAGTAGAGACTTTTTACAAAATTCATGAGCTGTAATCCTCCAAACTGCCAAGGTCACAGAAAACAAGAAAGTTCTAAGAAATTGTCACAACCATGAGGAGCAGAAGGTGAAATGATAACTGAATCATAAATCAATTTCTGATTGGAAAGAGAACATTAAGAGGAAATAGGAGGGAATCTCAATAGAGTATGGACACAAAAGACAAGTAAAGAAAATGAATAATTGGAAAGTGGGAATATTTAACACTTTTGTGCCTTTTCCCTTGGTTGGTAGTGTCTTTGGATGCCCTGTTGGAATATAAAATGATGTGATCGTTGTGAGAAACAGTATGAAGTTTCCTTAAAAAATTAAAATAGCATTACATTATAATCCAACGATTCTACTTCTGGGTATATACCCAAAGAACTGAAAACAGGGTCTTGAATAGACATTTGTACAACCATATTCAAGGCACCTTCATTCATAAAACTAAAATATGGAAGTAGCAAAAGTGTCCATCTACAGATAAATAATGAAAAAAATATTATTCAGCCTTGGAAAGAAATCCCAACACATTCTACAATGTAGATGAACGTTGAAGGCATAAGCTGCATAAAATAAACCAAGTGTACAAAAAGGCAAACACTGTATGATTCTATTTATATGAGATACCTAGAGTAGTCAAATTCATGGAGACAAGGTAGAACAGTGGGGTCCATGAGTAGGCAGAAAAAGGAAACGGCAGATTACTGTTTAGTAGGCACAGCTTCACTTTTACAACATGCTTTCTAGAGATGGTTGGAAGTCACAGTTGCACAGCAAAATTAATTTACTTAATATCCCGAACTGTATCATTAAAAATTATTAAAATGATAAATTTTAAGTTATATGTTTTGCCACTATAGAGGTGTTTTATTAAACATTTGAAATAACAAAAAAAATCACATGAACTTATAATAAATAATTCAGCATAGTTACAAGATCAACTTGTAAAAGTGGAAAAGTTTCTTCTATATCTCAAAACAAACTAGAAAATGAAGTAGAAAATAAGGCATTTTAAATAATAAGGCAATAAAATATCTAATAAAGGATGAAATATACCTGTAGGAAGAAAACGTCTAAAACATTTTCAGAAAAAATAGGTAGAAATAAGTAAACATATAGTACAGTATAGTTTTTTATTTATACTGGGAATTAGGGGATTTAACCCAGGAGTATTCTACCTCTGAGCTACACCAGCCTTTTTTTTTTTTTTTTTTTTTTTTTTTTTTGGTGGTACTGGGGGTTGAATTCAGAGCTATTCTACTTCTGAGACGCATCCCCAAGACCTATTTTATTATTTTTATTTTTAAACATCTCACTATGTTTCTGAAGACCTTACCAAATTGCCAACACTGGTTTCTAACCTAGGATCAGATCCTTTTGTCTCAGTCTCCTGCATACTGGGATTACAGGTAGGTGTGACCCTGGCTAGCTTAGTGTAGTATTTTAAAGATGTTAAATCTGCACATAATTTTTATTAAATCCAATGTAATGTCAATCAAGATTCTAGCGTGATTTTTTTAATTTGCCAAATCTTATTATTTCTATAGAAAAGTAAAGGTTCACAAATAGCTATCAATTTTTATTACATATTTGATTTAAAATTAGTAAGGATTTTTAAACATTTATTTTCACAATGAAAATATCTTCATTACTCTAGTGAGTATGAACTTTTAGCCAATTTTTACTACAATGTAGATTTTTCTGACTTTTTAATTTGTACATCTTTCCATATCATAATTAACACGCATATTTGTTCTTTTTTAATCTACTCTTATATTCATTTTAGTTGGGTTTTTAATCTTTGAACAATACAGGATGCAATTCATTTTTCTTGTTTCATCCTTGCCTATTGATTTTTTATGAAATGTTATTCTGTATAATCTTTTAATCTTTATGAACCCAATTATTTCTATATAATAATAAATTAACAACATTAATATAAATATTATTTCTCTAAAATAATAATATTACACATCTGGGTTTCTTCTTTGCTTAGGAAAAGCTCAGAAATGAATCTGCTGTGTATTTATCCTCACAACTTTTTAGCAAACTTTTATTTTTTATGATTTCTGAATCACATTTATCTAGAATATATTTATATTTAACAGTATTTATTTTCATTTCTTTACTCATGAAAAGCAAATTGGTTATTAGGTCAATTTTTGAAGAAAGAAAAAGAATCAAGTATTTAACCCCTCAGATATTAAGACATGCCACAAAATTATAGTAATCTAAAGCAGTGTGGCATTGATACAAAAACAAATTGACCAACAGAACCAATCAGAGATCGAAATAGGCCACCATTCACATATTAATGCTATAGTATAAGGTTGACATAAAAAATAAATGAACAAAGATGAAATGTGCTTTATTTAGTAGATGGTCTTGAAGAAGTTAGTTTATACAGAGGAAAAAGTAAATATAAATAAAACAAAAGATGTGCTATGGCTTTGATGCGTCCCCCAAAGGCCCATGTGTTTAAGGTGTGGTCTCCAGCCTGTGATGCTGTGGAGAGGTGGCTGAACATTTAAGAGGTGGGACCTCATAGAAAGAAGTTAGGTCATTAGGGGCAGGCCTTGAAGGGGATATTGGGACCCTGGCACATGCTTTTTTCTGTTTCTTGGATACCACAATTATTTATTGCTTTATCACTAGCACAAAGGCAACTGGCCCGACAATCTTAGGCCATAAGCGTAATGAATCCCTCTTCTCTATAATTTCATTGTCTCAGGTATTTTATCACAGTGGCAGAAGTCTGAGTAAAACAAAAGGTATATCAAATAAATTAAAGACTATAAAGGGTGAGAACTTTAAAGAACCTAGAAGGAAATATCGAGAATTTTCTTGGTGATCATGGGACAAAGAAACTAACATATAAGCATATAAGTATATATATATATATATATATATATATATATATATATAATTTCTGTATATATATTTATATTTGTATTTCCATATATGTATATTTATATATGCATATATAACTCAAAATCAAACGCTCTTTCACCCTCTGTCTATATATGTATGTATAGATAAATACATATATATGTACCAAAAGTTGTATAATGCCAAGTTTTTAAAAGAATATAGACAACTATGAACTTTTATGCAGAACTGATGGGGGTGAAAAATAGTAAGCTCTTTTTTTTTTTAAAGAAACTGGATCTAATTATTGCAACTGTGCTTCTCAGTATCCCAGAGAAACTGCTAAAACTCCTATAGGAAACTTGTAAAAGCAGGTAATTTGCTAGTGGTCATGAGATTTGGAGCTCTTTTATGTATTTATCACTAGGGGAATAGATAAATAGAATAATATTGAGTATATATTATTGAATGAATGCCATAAAGCATTTAGAAAAAACGTACTAGATGTTCATGGACCAATATGGCTAGCCCTTAAAAATATAATATTGCATGAAAACATATTTTTGTGTGTGATGGTACTGGGGTTCCTGGAAGCCCCTTTACTTCCGGGCTACACTCCCAGACCTATTTTTATATTTTATTTGGAAACAGGGTCTCCTAAGCCAGCACGGCTGGCTTCGAACCTGCACGATCCTCCTGTCTCTGCCTCCCAAGCACAGGGATTACAAGGGTGTGCCACCACGCCCGGCTAAAAAACCTGTTTTTTAAAAAAGAGTAAGATAATAACATAAATGATAGTGAAAACACTAAGAAATGGAAAGAAATATAGAGTTGGAGTGTGTGTGTTTAAGTTTGTTTAAGTGTGTTTTGGGTTTGTTTCTTTCTTTTTTGTTTGTTTGCTTTATCGCTAAGCTATACCCCTAGTCCTATTTGGTTATTTATTTTGAAACAGGTTCTCATTAATTTTTTGAAGCTGGTCTCGAAACTGCAATCCTACCATCTCAGGCTTTCATGTACTAGGATTGCAGGCACACGTCACCATGCCTAGCTTTAAGTGTGAGTGTGTGTGTGTGTGTGTGTGTGTGTGTGTGTTTGTGTGTGTGTGTGTGCGCACATAAAATTATATCTACTTTTACATATAAAAGAGCATATATTGAAAATGTAGATATATTGTATAAGAAGGATGGGAATAGAGATTAGAGATAAATGGAAAATGAAATAAAACAACAAAGTGACTTGCTTGGAATTTTATGATGTACTATACACCGATGCATATAATTAACTTAGCTTTGTAACTCGATCAACAATCAAAACAAAAAGTATTAATAAAAGAAAATATGAATTATGTATCTATAAATTTCCTCAATTTTTCTCTCTGGAAACTACTGAGAGATTAAACTCCCCGCCCAGGTCATATGATTACTACAGTGATCATATCATGACAAAAAAAACAAGCCCAAATATACAGATAAGCTTACCTCATTACTTCTTTATATAAATTTTAAGCACTGGATCTAACTATTGTTGAGTTCTCTAGGAGTCTGGTGTACAATACAATGCACCTATTACACATTTTAGGTCAATTTAACTTATCGCATAGATGTGGGGTACTAGGTGTCCTGAGTTTTGTTCATTCAACATCCCTTCCTTTGGACACCTGTCCCTTCTTTGTTCGTATTTTCCTGGGGTGGGTAGGTGTTGCTAGTCCCAGGAAACCCTTCACAACCACCCTTCACGATCCACCATCATCTCATCCAAGCTAACCCAAGCTCACCCTTTTCCAAGGAATTGACTCTTGAACAGAACTTACATGGGTGATGGCGCCAACCCAAACAGACAGCCGTCAGCTCCCGCTTTCAGATACCAGCACGGAAGTTTCTATATTTCTCAAGGTTGGCCAGTCCTGTTCTCCCTTGCATTGTGAGGGCTGCTCCGCCTACTACCTCAAATGTCTCTGTTTATTAAATCAGTCTGCATTGTTTTGTGTTCGCCTGACTCAAAGTAATATGCCAATTACAATAAACTTTAAACATTCAATAAACTGCCATTTTTCATGGTGCACTGGAATGTGACTGGGCCTTGGAGGAAGTTGGTCTGAATGGATGTGTTTCTTAAAATAGATTTCCATGAAACTATCACTTTAAAAAAAAGACTTTTTATTCTGTAGCTAATGAAGAAATTCAAATCTCTACACTGATCAGTCATCCCAAGAGATATTTCAATATCTTAATGTTTGGAAGCTTCGGCATGTCAGTGTTAAAAGACCTGGAATTACTTGAAGATCATGTTCTCTTAATGTCTTTCTTCCTTGACTCTCTCCTCTCACTACCATCTCTCCCTCTGTCCTTCCCACCAGAAAAAAATATAAATCACAGTAGACAGTCTGTGGTGGTATGTAAACTGTGGTGTAGTATTTATTGGATGACTCTGTTTTCTCAGGAAAAAAATTACGTACTTTCCTTTCTTTCTAGCCCATGTAATATCTGCTAGAGAAATTATATAGAGAGATAATATACACTTTATACATATAATTTTATATATATTATATATTATGTTTTTATTTATATATTTTATATATTATGATAATTGTATGCATAATTTTATATATAAAACAAATGCAACTATAGCAACATGGGATATGTATAGTAGCTAGCATAAGTTTATATGCTACTTATATTTCTTGGAACTTAAAATATACATCTATTATGGAATTAGTATATAATATCCCTAGGAGATTGGTAGATAACCAATCGAGATTGGTAGATAATTTATATATTATATATGTATTTATATGTATGTTTTATATATTTCATATATTTTTATAAATTAAATATTATATATTTTATGTTATATATTATACAATAATAATTACACATATATAATTTTATCTATAAATACTACTATAGTTACATGGAATATAAATCATAGTAGTTAGCATAAGTATATATGCTACTTATATTTCCTGGGATTTAAAACATTCATCTATGCTGGGCGTGGTGGCACACGCTTGTAATCCCCGCTCTTGGGAGGCGGAGACTGGAGGATCACTCAGGTTCAAAGCCAGCCGTGCTGGCTTAGGAGACCCTGTTACCAAATAAAAATATAAAAAGGTCTGGGAGTGTAGCCCAGAGTAGAAGGGTTTCCAGGAACCCCAGTACCACAAAAAAAAACACATTCATCTATTATGTCAGTACATAACATTCCTGTAAGATTGGTATATACCCCCGGGTGTCCGGCATTTTTTCCCTGAATGTCTAGTATACACACTCTTTCTTCTTAAATACTTATGAGGCAGCAAGAAGACACAGACTAGCCTCCTTGTCTTACAGTAAGGGACATGGGCTCAAGAGGGACATTCACACACATATCTAAGTCAGTCACTAAGCCAGACATGAGCAGGAAGGAGGGGGAGGGAATGGAGCGGGAATTGGGAAAGGGCTATTGAGTGATGTGTGCACATATGCCTCTACCATCTTGTACCCCATTAATATATATGACTTCAATGCACCAATAAAAAAATTAAAAAGAGGGACAAGGATTTGTCACTTAAGGAAATGAGAAATCAGCCACTTGGAAGAGAATGAGGAATGAGACAAAAGAGGAGGGCAGGTGACTGTCCCCTCAGCCTGGTGCCCTGTTGGGCCTCCCTTCACAGCCTCCTCATGCAGGTGGCTGTGCTCATGCCTACGTCATTTGCATTTCACTATGAAGGTGAAACATGGAAATGTGCTGTCCCATCTTGTGGTGGGCAGGAGGCAGTCAAAACCCACTTCCATCGCACCACATATTCTTCAACAGTCACACCACTGTGGGGTCTCACGCTCCAGCATGTAGATGATGTGTATATAGAGAGATTTCAGAGGTAAAGTTCTTCTTCTGATATCTGCCATTCCTTACCGAAAATTGGAAAGAAATCTATAAAATTAGTGGACATTAATTGTGCCAAGTTCCTTCTGGCTTGTGGCCCAATTCTCTAGGTCAAAATGATAAGCCAGGGCAAATGAAGAGAGAATCTATAAAAATGTTTTGTTTTGTATTACTTTCTTACTCCTTATATGTCAGGAAGTTTGAGGTTCAACAAATTATCCAGGCGTCATGGATCTCTCATATCAAGTAGCATTTTCTCTCTCTACTCCCTCTACTTTCTTTAATGGTCTCCATCACAAAACAAATGAGACACACCTTTTCTTTAGCTAACAGAAGTGCAGGTTTCTGGGAGAAGTGAATGCTTTGACCTCTTTCTCTTCCATTATGCGTGTGGCAGACAAGGGTAGGAAGGAAAGAGGAGAGAAGAGGAAAAGGTCGGACAATGTGTTTGCCCCCTTGCCTCACAAAATAAATCAGCACCAACTTCAGGTTCATTGTGTGTGATTAAAGGCAGAAGATGACCAGGCCTTTCTCTGAGGGTGATGATGTCAGTCTCCATGCAGATTGCCTGTTGACCATGGTGTGGAACCAATACGGTAGTCCCCCCCTCTTATCCTCGATTTCGCTGTCCATGGTTTTAGTTGCCTGCAGGAAACCACAGTCAGAACTACAGAATGGAAATTTTCAGAAGTAAATAATTCGTAGGTTTTAAATCACACACCCTTCTGAGTCGCTTGATGAACTCTCAGGTCACCGTACTCTGTCCTGTCCAGGACATGAATCATTCCTTTGACCCCGTGTCCATGCTGTGTACACTACCTACCCATTAGTCACTTAGCAGTCTTACCTGATTATGAAGGTATCTCAATGCTGGTGTTACAATGACTGCATCATCTACTTCACTTCATCTGATTACTGAGGCATTATATCACTTTGCATCATTACAAGCAGAGGAAGGGTGACTATACTGCCATATGATTTTGGGGGAGAATGAAATACATTCATGTAACTTTCATAGTGTATGTACTGGGGATTGAACCCAGGGGTGTTCTAGCTCCAACTTATGCCCCCAGCCCTTTTTTACTTTTTATTTTGATCAGAGTCTCGCAAAGTTGTTGAGGGCCTCACTACATTTCTGAGGCTGGACTTTAACCTGTGATCTTCCTGTCTCAGCCTCCAAAGTATTGTGATTATAGGTGTGCACCACCATATGCTGCTCACTAACTTTTGTTACAGCATATTGTTATAACTTCTGTTTTATTATTATTGTCACTCATCTCTTACCCTTCCTCATTTATAAATTAGGCTTTAGTATAGGCAAGTAAGTATAAGAAAAATGTAGTATGTATCAAGATTGGTACTACCCATGGTTTTATACATTTGCTGAGGACTTTAGAACAGATCCTTCATAGATAATGGGTGACTACTGTTGTAAAATGTTTGAAACCACAAATACCCTCAGTTGGGATAACAAATACAAGCTATTACCCTAAAATTTCCAGCATTGTATTTTCTTCCATCAAAATTTGAATGTGTTCAGAGGATACCAGAGCTCAAGATATCTCTCTTGCCACACATGTCAACTACTTCTCTTAATCTTCTTTAGCAAATGATGAAGGAGCGTTTGTTCAAACTTACTTCTCAGACCTTTAATAAAGAAAAAAATGACTTAGGGATTTGAGTGAAGTCTTTTTGAACTAAAACATCATCGTATGTACTTATATGGCTTTTTTATCTTTGTGCCATCAAACATCTTAGCAAGACAAGGATAAAAGCAATTGCTCATATACAGCAAAGCAAGCTTTGTGAGAATCTGGAAAAACTCTCTTGAATGAGAAAAATGGTCATTGTCAAATGTGATATGGAAGTTATCGTGGTGAATCACATACCTATTTCTACTACAGAAACACGTCACTTGGGATAGTTTGTGCTAGAACAGAAAGAGAGCTTCTCTAAATAAAAATGGAGTAATGAAGAACATTTCCTTCTGGACAGTGTGTCTTCAAATATATTTCTACCTGTAAAGAGATAAGGGACTGTTATTTTTTCTGTGCGTGTTACTGGATGGAACACAGGGCCATTCTACCTCCAAGTTACACCCCCAGCCCTATTTTATTCCTTTAGTTTGAAACAGGGTCTCACTAAGTTGCACATGGCCTCACTAAGTTGCTGAGGCTGCCTTTGAACCTACAATCCTCCTGTCTCAGCCTCCCAAGTACTGGGATTACAAGTGTGAACCACCACACCCGGCAGGGACCATTTTTAACTCTGCCACTGAGCAACAAACACGCTATAACTAGAAATATAGGGCTTCATTTGGGGGGACTTATGGGCCTAAGGTAAAGACATTTGGAAATCATATTTTCATAGACTTTCCCTTTCAGCTACAGAAAGCATCTGTGGCATATCACTGGTGCTCCACTCTGGTCCCTTTGAATCCTGGTTACCATTTCTGTGTCAACTCGTCTCCCTGGCTTCCAGGAGCCAGATCCTTAGGCTCCCCATGGAGTCTTGACCCCTCAGGCCACCAGAAGCAGAAGCACTGCTTTGTCCTCATTCAGAGGAAGGAAGTTCCTGGGAACACAGGCCCCTTGCCTCCCCCTCCCCCTCTCCTTAACATCCCTTAGCAGTGGACTGGCTGGTGTGGGATAGATGCCATGGCCAGGCACCTTTGTCTTGGGTCAAGTTGCTCAGGAATGACTAATTTCAGACCTCACTTTTGGAATTAGGCTGGCCCAGAAAGATCATCTAAAGTCCTGCCTGCCCCCTTCCCTGCCCAGCTTCCTTCACTCCCTCCTTCTCTCTCCCGCAGTTCCTTAGTAAATCACTTGGCCACACATCTTCCTCCCTGAGCCTGCTTCTGGGAAAGCTAGCCTAAGAAACTAAAATGGACTCAAAACCACTAATAACACAAAGCGATCTTCATTCCTTATTAATCTGTAATTATTAGTGTATGCCTACAAGTACTGTTCAAAACGTGGAATTTTCTCAGAATTAGCCTATATTAACCAACTATAATTCCTCATAGTTTATTACGTACCTAAACTTTGCTAATTAAATCTTTCCAAGAAAATATAATACTAAAAAGATAGAGATTTATAAAACTAACTCTCACCTTATTATAAGTGAATATCAAATGTACAATGAGAATATACAAATTAATGAAGATTTCAAAAAAACATATTTAGCTTCTTAGCAGTTGTGGAGATTCTTCAATGAAAAAAGCTTAAGTCGAATTCCTTTGAAGTGACTTCTTTTTTTTTTTTTTTTTTTTTGGTGGTACTGGGGTTCCTGGAAGCCCTACTACCTCCAGGCTACACTCCCAGACCTATTTTTACATTTTTATTTGGAAACAGGGTCTCCTAAGCCAGCGCGCATGGCTGGCTTTGAACCTGCGCGATCCTCCTGTCTCTGCCTCCCAAGCGCGGGGATTACAAGCGTGCGCCACCACGCCCAGCTGACTTCTTCTTTTTTAAATGATCCATAAATTATTTCTTTATGCCCCTTGAAAGAGGTCTGGCTACTTTCAAATTAATGTAGCAGTTGTTCATTAAATAGAATTTAATTTGGGGAGATGATATGCTATGAAAATATTAGAATAGAATTCACGGCAAAGCAGGAGCATTTTTAAAATGAGTAGCAAATGTTCTTGACCCCCTTCCAACCCATTAAAGTATTTTTCTGAATCCAGCTTAAATCTTTGCCCCAGAGCCTTAATAGCCTTTAGTGGGAAAATTGAATTAAATTTTGAGTTTGACTTGTAAAGGTCAAAAGGAACATACTGGTGACACAGGAAATTAGGTGTATGCTATTTCATCTTTCATTGTTTAATGCAAAATATACCACTTACTTGAAAATGTTGAGGAAAAACACATTTTTATGCAAAAAAATCCCCACTTTTTAAATTAAGAAAATACAATTGTGATCCTTCTAGATTAATTTTGTTTCTGGTCTTTGAAAATGAAATAAATATCCATATCTAACCTGGCCTGCAGTTTGAAAAACAAGTAAATCTAGATGCAATCAACAGCAAACCAGAGCTGGGCATGGTGGCACAAGTTTGTAATATCAGCATTCAGGAGGCTGAGACAGGAGAATCGGTTCATAAACATCCTCAGCTACTATTTAGGCCCTTTGCAACTCTGTGAGACCCTATTTCAAAATAAAAAAATAAAAAATAGGCTGGGGTGTAGCTTGGAGATAGAATGCCCCAGGATTCCATCCCCATATCCCCCCTAAAAAAAAAGAGTAAACCAGAGAACCAAGGTAGTATGTACCCCTCAAGGCAAATCCAGAACCTATTCCCCTTCATTCATCCCATACGTATTGATTGAGCACCTTATAGTACTAAACTTAAGTATGATCCCTCCCCTCATGGACTAAAATTTGTCTGTTTTTAATTCTCCTTGACTTCTATGCAGTATTTGACACCATTAACCAACTCATTCCTCTTGACATGATCTTTTATCCAGAGTCCAAAGAGAGACTCAGCCTTAGAAATAATGGTCCCACCTGATTTCCTCTGTGTCTTCCTAGTTTCCCTCTGCTTTGTCTTTTTCTCATCTTCAAATGTTGATTTTCCCCAAGAGTCAGTTCATATCTGGCCATTGGCTTGACTTCGTCTACCCCCTACAAGCTCTTGATACTTGAAACATTTAAATCTCAACTAAACTTGTGTGCACTAGGTGCATTTTCTGAACACCCCTCTCTATTGTTCCATCTGGATAACCCAGATATCTCAAACCCATTGTGTCCTTCCTCGCTCAGAAACACAAGCCCCATAAAATATTAATTAGAATACTTCACTAATGATAATACCTAACTGCTTGGATCAGCAAACCTGGCTATCTGGAACAATTTAATAGTCCTTCTCTGATCTTTTGGTCTCCAAATTCTCTTCTTACCTTTCTGCCAAATCACAATTTATATATAATTTCATCAAGGTTACCAGTTATAGGTCATATAGAAATCATGTTGATCTTTACTTTAAAACCTTAGCCTATAATATCCAAACTTCTAAATAAGATATGCAATGTTCTTCTAATCTAACCTCAGCCTGTCTTTCAAATTTTTATCTCCACCCATCCCTATCACACAACACTATTGCTGTTTATCATTGTTCTTTGAAATCACTAGATATTTTCAAGCCTCTGTGGTTTTGTTTGTGTTTCTCTCTGCCTGAAAGTCATCCCTATATGCCTTCCATCAGACTCATCCATACAACCAAGAGCATCTGGAAAACAACCACTTTTAACCATTTTTGTACCCTCAAAATACAGCCCTGTGCTTGTATTTTCATGGATATTCATGTAGAACTCAAAACCCTTCACAGTGTGCTTCTAAGGTTCCTTTTCCCTCTCACTGTTAGCCTAAGTCAACCAATTTTCTTGTCACAGGAACTGTTCATCATGAGTGAACTAGCATCCCCTTTTGTACATCATCCTCTTTGTTTAATCCTATTATAGTCAACTCAATCTAGGCTAATCTACACTCCAAATGTATATTTACCTTGCTCCATGAAGGTTTTGCATTCCTTCTCCTCTGAAACACCAGGAGGAACTGATCATCTCTCCTTCTTAACACCTAATTGTCCATAATATAAAATTTACCAGGTTGAATCATGCATGTGAATACCTTAGTATGTCCTACTGAATCATGATGTACTAATATTGTCTTATTGATTGATTGATTGATTGATTGAGAGTACTGAGAATTAAACTCATGGGTATTCTACATCTGAGCTATACCCCCAGTTCTTTTTATTATTTTTATTTTGAAATAGAGTCTCATTAAATCTCTGAGGGCCTTGCTAAGTTGTTGACTCTGGCCTTGAACCTGTGTTCCTCCTGTCTCAGCATCCCAAGTACCAGGATTATAAGCATGCATTGTCTCATTTGTTATATTGTTATATCTCCAGAAACCAGCTTAATTCCAAGTATCCAGTCAATGTCTAAAATTTTTAGGTAAAATATGAATTTTACCTAAATTGAATTTTAAGGTAAAATATGTTGATCAAAGCATGAGATTCTCATAGTACATGGGTCATAACCACAGCTGACATTTAAATACCATGGGTAACTTTTAACAGCTGTTAACACCCCCGCCCCATTTCCTGATTATCTCATTTAACTGGTCTAGGGAGAGTCTCTGGCACCAGCATTGTCTGTAGTGTCCCTTGGGTGATAATAATGTTGTCAATGAATTGGTAGGCAGCATGGAGAAATGAGAAGAGGTAAACCACAGAGCTCCATGGACCCCAGCCCCAGGCAATGAAGATACTGACTTCCTGAGAACATGTTCTTTACCATGGGTTCTCCACTTGGAAGACTTCGAATGAGTGGCAATTTTCCGTAATGAAATTATAGAATGTCCAAAGGGCTCCCTACAAACTCAAGATACACAATACTAAAATGTTTCTCTCTCTCTCTCTCTACACACACACACACACACACACACACACACACACACACACACTCTCTTGCTTCCAACTACAATAAGCCTCTTGTACTTGCATCATGGAGCACTGGCTTCAGTCTCTGTGGAACACCATGAGCACCCACATAAGTTATCCACCACTTGCCCTACCTGGGCTCCTTTGTTGACACACAGTCACTCATGAGCTCAGTTTATACAGCTCAGTCCCTCCTCAGATTCAGAGTTCTTTTGACAGCGGCAACAAAAATTACAATAGCTCCAGCCCAACACTTACCAGGCTTTGGCAGTTCATAAAGCTGGCAGCCAGATCGTTAGGTACCAGGGAATGGCCTCTGAATTCTGAACTTGTGGTTCCTGCTTCCCCTGGAACACAGCCGTCCTGCTGTCCTACGTATCACCACATAAAACCAATCCCTGCAAGATGATCTCTGTCACATCCTACGATCTCTCAGCTTCAAATGCACCCTTCCATACTCTTAGCATCTAGTTGAGATGCTAAGACGAGGACTCTGCAAACCACATTTCTGATTTGCTGGATTGAATAGCTTTGGTAGATGCATTTAATGAGAGTGTTAGAGAGTAACTCCCAGGCTGAAGGAGGAAGAATAGCCTGTTCACTGTTGTGGGCTGACAGCATCATCCTGCAATGCCTCTGCTTCACCCTGGGCATGCCAGTTAATCCCAGTATCAACCATGAAATCCAGTTTGCAGGATTTTTATTTTCAATTTAATCATTCTATTTCAGAGATACCCTAGAAGCCGGGATCCACTCTTTGTGAGTCTGGTTCCCAGATACACAGGCCACCTCTGAACACCAATAATGAGCACCAACCGAAGAGCAGCTCCACCCCATCTCGGAGATCTGAGGCTGGGCCCTACTGATTCCTCCTTTGGGTTTTAAGTTCTAGCAACTCCAACCTCCTCTCTGTTTTCATAGCCCCTCCAGTACTTGTAGCCATTCTACAGTTGTTAACTTGGAGATGGTTTTGTGTACTCTTCTTGCCGTCTCAATTCTTGACTGAAAAATTTAACAAATCTTTATGTTAAATTCTCACTGTTGAAATAACCAGTATGGTTCCTCATCTGCATTTCACTCTATTATTCTAGACCTGGATATAACAACATTTGCCTGAATTATGTTGCAACTACTTCTATACCTTAATGCTCTTTGTTCTCCTTATTGGAAATAGCCTCTGTAACCACAACCAGAGTGTCTGAGTATAATCACCACTCGTGTAGTACAGCAACAAGTTGTGGCTTACATTAATTTTATTTATTTGCAAAATAAGCCTTTCCTTTTAGGAGTAATAAATATAATCAGGAAACCATTAGTGCTATAAGAGATGTGCCCATGATAACTTTGGATTTACTAATTCTGTTACCTCCATAAACACCTGGATTATTTTTTCATGGCTATTAATTGCACTAGGTATCAAATGCAAAAAAATAACAAGAAATGGATACAAGGATGAGCTAATAAGCCACTCATTTTCATAGCATGGTTTCACAGGATGCATGATGTAAAACTCTCCCTCAGTACATCTTAAAATAATGTTGAATTTTAGACTCATTCAAAGACCATGGGATTTTTAACAGGTAAGCCTAAGAAATTGGCACACATAAAATGATCAGAATAGACATTTAGGGTGCAATTAATGACAATCTACTTGAGTTTTATGTGCACTATTTTAATTGGTAAGTCTATAAGAGATTATATTAATGTATCTCTTACTGAAGTTGGGTATAAATGATATTGTATAAGTTCACACCTATTTGAACCCAAAGCTGAAACTGGTCTTTTACAGCTAGTAAGAAATTTCTGCATATCAGATGAAGATGAAAAATAGGCAAAGCTAAAAAGTAATCTGCTGATACCATACAACTTGAAAGAGGCATTCTGTCTACAGAATCTGTTTGCCAGTCTACTGCGTTGGTTCCATGCATGCACTATGCCTGTGAATGTGCCTCTGATCCTAAAGGGTACATATCATTTATCTTCACTAACATTGGGATGAAAAATTGATTGCTTTTATAATGGCCTAAGGGATGATTGTCTTGTGCTCTAATTCATTCAAATAGCTTATATAATTTTAGGTTATAAATATGTTTTCTATCCATATGCTTTTCTATTTCCAATTTATGAACTTGCAAAAGTTCATTGGCAAATCACGGTTTCTGGATATAATATAGTTCCCTGTAGGAATTAAGTTGGACATGGTGGCAAGATTCCTAGGCCAATTCACAAAAAAATTTGGAGATGGTCATCATATACCCAGAAAAATGTAACTTAATAGTAAAGTTAAGTAGAAAAAAAGGAAAGCTGCTTTTTAAAAATGTTTTAGGGGTGCATTATAGTCATATATCTTAATGGGATACAAGATATTGGAGACATACATGCACACATCACCCAATTAGCTATTCCCCAGTTCCCACCCCATTCCCTCCCCCTTCATCCTTCTCATGTTTGGCATGGTGATTGACATTGATACATTTTTTAAAGTGCATCGTGTGCAATAGAGAACTTCCCTCTTCCCCTCTCCATCCCCTCAGTTATATTGCCTTATTTGCTCACCTATGAATCTCCTTCTTTTTCTAGAGTTCCTCCTATGATTCATTTTCTCCCTAGCTTCCACATAGTAGGGAGAGCATCCGATTTCTTACTTTTTGTGACTGACTAATCTCACTTAGCATAATGATTTTTTTAATATTATAAAATTTATTTTAAATAATGTTTAATAATTTTTTTAAAGTTATAGAATTCAGTGGTACTATGAGAAAGCCAAGTTTTGGGGGAAGCCCTTTTTGGAACATAGAAGGGAAATAAGAGAGAACAGACATTACCCTGACCCCCAAACTTCCCCCCAAGGGAAAATACCACTCCATCATTTCCTATCTGCTTGTCTACACACAAAGCAGGTTCTCCCATAGGGAAAAGGGAAAAAAGAAGTTGGGAGTCATGAACCTATCAGATAAATTTAGCAGTCATGCCACCAGCAAACAGCATAGAGACAAAAACACACAGTCAAGGTTAAGGGGGAATTGGCTCCTTCCAAGAGCCAGGAAGGTGACAGATGAGTGGTAGAAAGCAAATCTCTGAGTGACAGCTTTGTTACCAGAAGAACAGATGATGGGGCTAAATCAAAGAATGGGAAGAGGACATTTTAAGAAAAAGGCACATTGGCAGTGATTCCCTGACAGATAAAAGCCATGTATTAAGTGAGCCATAGGTAAATGTTACATATTACTGGGGTCATCCCCATACAAAATTTTAGGAAGCCCAATTATCCTCGGTTTCCATTATTATGTTGTTTAGATTTCAAATAGATCTTGTTTCCAAGGAGAATCTTATTTCTCAAAATGCTACCAATAAGGAACAAATCCCTACTGTTTAAGTTAATTCTGAAGAGATTTTACATTCTTAGGCTCATTCATTTATTCATTCAAATAATAAGTATTTCTCACACAGGGCACACAGGGCACTGTCCTAGGTGCTGGAGAACACAGCAATGAATAAAACAGACAAAACCGTCTGCCTTTGGGGAGTTTATATTCTAGTCCTGCAATGATTGGAGAGTCATCTGTAAATAAACTAGTGTAAAAATGTTTCTTTATATAAGGTGGCATTCCTGAAAGGAAGAGGACTGTGTATAAATAAGTAGGGTTGAGCATGTTCTCCACACAGCTACAGTATCTTATAATTTCAAAAATAAAATATGAACTGTCAGATTTATTGTCCTCTTAAAGAGATGCCAGACAAATGTGACTCCTCCTGCTTTTTTTGACTTATAGTTATTGCCTTATACATGTTTGAACTCTTTAAAATAGTTGTTTGGAACACAAGGAGAAAGTATTATGTAGATACAAAAACTGTACAACATACATCATGAGATGCAAAGTGTTTTTACTGCTACTATATAAATTCACATCTATTTGAACCAAAGCTGAAACTCTTGTATGTCTTTTGAAGTATATGAGAAATTTCTACCCATCTGACAGATTCCGAATATTATTCATCCAATATATATATATATATTATATATATAATGTATATATGTATATATACGTATATATGTATATATGTATGTGTGTATGTATATATAATATATATATATATATCTCAAAAGATTTCTTTAAGTGTGTTGGGAGTTTGTAGTAAAAACATAATATGTTGTAATATGTTGGCTTTTACTAACAGCTGGAGTAAACTATCCAACAAACAATTAGAATAAAGTGTACAATACTCCAAAGTAAGAGAAATTTCAAGATGTTAAAATATCCCTCTTCAGAATTCTGTGGATCAAGCCCAGTCTTGGTAAATAGATTGAAAGAGCATTTGACTAGGACTTCAACTTTTAAGCAATGTTTACCTCTAAAATGAATAACTCAGTTATTTGAAAAAATATTCAATACTAAATATTTAAGAGAAATTAAAACAGTGAAATGTAATATATGAATAGGAATAAAGTTATATAAAAGCATATTCCTTTTGACTCCACTAATTCAGAGTTTGAGATCTATTCATAAAGCATAAACTAAAGTTTACCTCTATCGTAATCTGGGAAGACAGATCTAGGTTGATGTTTTTCAGATTTTACTGTATATTGGTATTACCTGAGAATCCTATTAAAATGCAAATTCTGATTTGGTAGCCATATGATGGGCCCCAAGATTCTACATATCCACAAAACTCCTCGGAAATATTTATGCTACAGGTCCCCGAACAAACTTTGAGTAGCAAGAATCGGAATAAATCAGTATAAGCCTCAGTGCGAGGGAAATGATAAACCAACCAAAACACACTTTTGCAATAATAATTTTGGGGAGAAAATGACTACTGACAAATGAGCCCATGCCACTCATGAGAACAGTGGTGGGAGGAGTTCTTCTTGGCAACATGTTGTAAACAGCTAATTGGAGTTCATTCACATTGTTAAAATGAAAAAAAAATGGTTCTCTTTAAAAATACTCTACCTTGCCAATTTTTCATTCTAGTTTCATTCATTTCTATTGCCTTCATTTTGTTAATGAACATGGAGCAGCTGAAAGCCAAGACAATGATGACATTACCCATCTTTAACTCTCTTGTGTTCATTTCCCGTTGGCTTTGAGATTTCCCCTATTCATTGACCCGGAAAACCAGAAAAAGGCTGCAGAGAACAAGTCCTAAGGAGACTAAATAGCAGCAAATCATAAACTATCCCTCCTCAACCCACTTCCCCTTTGGTAAAGAAACAGATACAATCCTTTAAAGTAAATATTGTTGTATAATACTAACCATAAATAATAATGCACTAAGAGCTCTGAAGTGGTATTTTATGGGTTGCTATCATGGGTAGTGGTCAGGTGAGGTTATCCAAAACTTTTGATGTCATTTGGCCCTTGTATATTGTTGAAGCAAAGAATATTAAGAACTAATAGAGACGACCCTTTCCTATGACCAGGAAATGCTTATGGAAGATGGATTGTCTAGGTCCTCTTGTCTTTATTCGCCAATGGTAATCTGGTTTCTCATGCAAACCAATAGTCCCTACAGGTCAGCAAAACAGAAGCAGAGGGCAGAGGTGGTGGTGCAGGCCCAGGAGGAGCCATACAGCAAGGCATATGAAATGTAGTAAGAAAGAATGCAGGGGGAAAGTGAAAGATAAGATGAGGAAAAAGGAGAAAATTGCAGAAATGCATAACTAAAGCAACAGAAAAGGAAAGAGAGACAAAGACACTTTGGGAAATAGGAAGAAACTTCAAAGTCAAGACTTTAACCATATATACAATTGACCTGCATTGTGCCTGGAAAAAGCGAGTCTGCCAAACTGATAGAGCAAAGGTAACACCAATCCCATCCAGGATAACAGAAGGGTCCCCGGCACAAGCCGTGACCTATGCAGAAGGCACATTTCCCATTCTGATATGCAGGTTTTAGTCACCTTAGCCTCGTGCCATCAATGGTCAAATAATAACTGACTGCCCTATATCTCATTCCATGTCCACTAAGAAAATTTGTTTTGTACTTAAAGAAGGAATAAATAAATAAATAAATAAATAAACCAATATAGCAAAAATAATTACTGTAGTAAAGGTGACATTTGTATTTCTCACTACAAATTATTAAACAGGCACAGATGGAAAAAGGAGATGTCAAGAGGGGCAAAGGAGGAAGGGGAAGAACTGAGTGCTCAGCCATGGCTTAAGCTCTCCGTCTGGAGGTCCCCACTGGCCTAGAATCCAGGATTTTCCAGTGTCTTTGGAAAATCCAGCTTCACAAACTGAGAGTGAAACTGAATACCAGATTAACAGAGTCAGATTAGGTGCCAAAAGAAACCTACTAGGCGTAAGAGGTAGGAGAGTTTGAATGGCAAAATATTGAATGAAATACATAGAAACTGAAATTGAATAGGCAAAGAGAGCTGAGTTTCAAGGAAAGGAATGTGGTCTAGAAAGCAAGCCGTGATCTTGGGTGTTCTTCAGAATCTTCCTTTCAGGTGGGTTCCACTGTTATTCTGAGATCAGAATGGACCTAAAAGGAATTCCCAGATCTAACCCATTAGAAGACTTTCATTCCCAACCTAGGGACTACCAAACATCACAGGATATGGGAACGCACTTCCAGCTGGCCAGCAGGCCCGGCCATGTTATTCCCTGTGTGGAGGCATAAGCAGGGAGACTTCAGCTTCGCGTCGCTGTCCATACCATCCTGTCCTCCACCATCCTGAATGGTACTGGCTGGTGTTGTCTGTGTTCTGTGGAAATTCAGTCCAAGCCCAAGCTTTACTGGGAAAAACTTAGGGACCAGGTAAAAGTAGAGAAGACAGGAGACACCATAGCTCCCTTAACAGACCTTAACAAGATGCCTTGACACCATTGTTACAGCCAGGTGTGTGGGGCCAGTCTCAAATAACAGAGAAGGGAGCATTCTGAAATATTGGGAAGTTTGCTCCAGTGGGGCTTTTCTATGAATGCACTTTCCAAAAGAGCTGGGCTGAGAGCAACCTATGCTTTAGATGGGTAATCATACTGTTTCTGACTACTCCCATCTTTAGTAAAGGGTCTTATAGATTAATGTTTTTGTTTGGTTTTGTTTTGCTTTTGTGGCACTGGTGATTAAACCCAGTACTGGGATTACAGGTGTGCACCACCACGCCTAGCTGACTAATGTTTCTTAAAGAAGGAAATTTTTTTATATGCAAAAGTACTTCAGCCCTTAGCAAGTCAAGAGCTGGTATTGTTCCTATAACTCAGTGTTTTCTTCTCAGCATTTCTTACTGGTCAAAAGAAATTCACACCTAGAGTTATCAGTTTCTACTTGTCTTCCACCCTCTCATTAACAATGCAGTCCCTTGCTTTGACTGATCTTTGCACCTCTTGTGAGTGACTAATGATCAGTTGGTGATTTGAAAAGATGTGTCCTTTCCTGTCCTGAAAAAGACATTCTCTGGAAATGCACTGAAATAAAACGCCCATGTGTGCACAATGTTCTTATACACCTCAGTATTTATGTCTTTAATACTGACCAAGAATCTTGTACTAAAAGCAACATTTGATCTTCCCCAGGAAACACAAAAGGCAAAGTCAACAATAAGAGCCACACAGAGGTCTCAAGAGGAAAGTTGCAAGAAAAAAGCAGAATTGTATCCGGGGGCTTTTCCTAAGGAAATGAGTGAAGACAGGGAAGACATGGGGATTCACCCATCTCACTTCATCTGTCTTTCATCCCTCTCCTGTGACTCTCCTCTTCTCCCCCCCCCCAACACACACACACATCCTCTGCTTCTGCCTGAATCTAAGTGCCCAGAGCTCACTTGTGATGGCCACCAGTTCAATTTGGAGCAGTTAAGCTTGGGTAGAGATTCCTCAGGCAGGACCTGGGACAAGAACCAGGTTGAGTCAACATCACTGTCTAGAAACAAACTTGGGATGACTCACACTCGCACTATCATGGCCTCAGTATAACAACACTATCAGAAATCAGAATGACGGTCACCCGTAAGTGATCAGTTGGAGGTTGGAAAAGGCATTGGTGAACTTCCCAATGCTGTCATTTCTGTTTCTTGACCTAGTGGTGGTTCCATGGATGTGTTAAATTAGTGAAATCTCACTAGGTATATGTTTACCATAATGTGCACTGCAATGTATGTATCGTTCATCAACAACATGTTAAAATATGATGGTCTTAGCAATAGTACAAGAAATTGAAGGAATTCAAAATAACTATCATTATTACTTAGTTGTTGTTGTTTTTAACTCAGGGGTGTTCTACCTCATAACTATACCCCAGCCCTTTTTATTTGTTATTTTGAAGCAGAGTCTAGCTAAGTTACCAAAGTTGGCCTTGAACCTGAAATCCTTCTGTCTCAGCCTCCCAAGTACTGGAATTACAAGTATGTACCACCCCACCAGGCTTTACTTACATATTATAAGAAAAAGTAGAAGAAGCTGACAATACTATAAATCAATATTTTCTCTTGGAGAGTATTTTTGTGCAGTTCATCTGTGCTGCGAAGCATCTTCAAAAGGTGCCGCCAACCCCAAGTAAGCCAAATGTTTGGGGTCTGCAAGATGTAAGTGGCTAAGGCTTCTAGAACAGTGCAAGAGGAGGATGAGCACTGCTGAGCCAGCCTCAGAGATGGAGGCCTTCAATGACTGGATTCTCCAGCTGATTGCTCCTGCTCAGTATCTCCTCCATACCGAGCCATCCATAAAGAGGCAAGAGAAATTATGTTTATTGTTCTAAATTAATAATACCCTAATTTGCATAAGTCTCCATGGAGTTCTAATCTTTTTTTATTTAAGTAGGAGATCTTTTTCTAATCTAAAAACAAGATTGATCAAACTATCAAATAACAATGTTTATTTAGTTAGCAAAAATGTTTTCAATAGCAATGTTAGCAGTAATCCGGGTGTTTTGCACTTATCTTAAATGCATCATATTTAACATATTATTTAATATCTATCAATTTTTATGATGGGATTTGATAATACTAACAATTATGAAGGAACGAACAGTGAAAGATAATTTTAAAAACTTGGTTATATATTATATATTTACATATATACTGTGTCTATACTTATGTATTTTGTATAAATATATATGCCTATATATTTATTATACATATTTATATTTTATGTATGTATATACTTCTTTCTCTCTCTGTATATATAATTTAAAATTTACCACTTACTTGTTTGTGTATTTTCTAAAATTAAATTTTAATTTTTCTACCAAATAAAGAAAAATATAGTTATTTTACTTAACTCATTTTTCTTTTCCTTAATCTGTTCCAAGATAGATATAGTGTGACTTTTTGTATTTCATGCATGCATCTGAAATATAAATTTCCCATTTGGAGAAACTCTTGGCCCCTTTGGGGAGAATATCTCAGGTGTTAGTTCATACCATTACTTGAAATATACCTAAAACATTCTATATTGTTAACCATCAGTTCCAACACAGTCATGAAAAATATATTCATGGGAACTCAATGTCTGGTGTTTAGAAATACCTAAGTTTCTATTTTCTCACACTCTATTCTGCATCCAACAAGGAGAAAAAAATTGAGTACTCTCCCAGAGCAGCTTTGGGAAAGCATACCCAATATCAACACCAGTTTAGATCAATTAGTAAAATGATGCCTAGCTGCGAGTTGAAGTCATTCACTTCAGGAGATGAAAAAAAAAAACAACAAAACCAAAAATGTCATGTTTCAAATTTTTAGTTTATTTTTTTTTCTTCTTACTTCAGTTACTATTAGTCAGGAATTTTCTTCAGGCAGAATATTACTTGTCTGGGCCACATGATACACCAAAGTCAGGTCAGAGAAGAAAGTGAAAATATATAATCAGCAACATCACATGCATAAGCCAAGAGAAAGAAAGAAAGAAAGAAAGAAAGAAAGAAAGAAAGGAAGGAAGAGAAAGAGGAGATGAAGCCTCCAGCAAACTTACAAAACACTTGGGGGGAGGAAAGAATGTGCAACATCCTATTCACCTGCAGTCATTTAATGCTTAGTAATCTCTAGTGCTAAGCACAGGATCCTTTTCTTTCTTTCTTTTTCCTAACTCCTCTAGTAACGCTTTTTCTGGCACTTTACTATAATTGTAAATTAGTCTTTATAATACCAAAAGACTTTTTTCTCTTTTTCTGCTAAATTATATCAGCTGATTAAAATTATGAAAGCAAAGTATACTTTTGCCTTTTCCTTTTGTCTATGTGAGACGGTGGTTCTCAACCAGAAGCAATTTTGTCTTCCAGGAAACACTGCAGAATTTCTAAAGACACTTTTAGTTGTCCTGATTTGGGAAGGAGAAAAAGGCTTGCTCCTGACAACTAGTAGTGTTCTGGAATCCTGCTAAATTATATCCTATATAAACCTGGGACAGCCTCCTCCTCCTTCTCCATAAACCTACCTTCCAAAAGAATCGAGCCATTGTTATTTAAGTTCCTATATTTGCTTACAGAGAGCATAGAATACTTATAGCCTGCCCTGAGACCCAGATTCACATCCTGTGGGCATAAAGGTATGATAGCCAGATCTTGCTTCAGAGAATAAACTACTATCCCAGCTGCTGAAAATACTATCAGCAAATGACCCTGGTTGTCAGCTTCTTCAGGGTTTGCTGCAGCAAACTTCTTTTCAACTGCAGAGACCTTCTGGATGCAAGGTCATGGCCTTCCAGGGGTTGACCCCAAGTCATGGCTGATTGCCGCAAACACACAGGGTCTGGCCATTTTAGCACCATGGAGCAACTCTGATGGAATGTGTGCATACATGCCAGCGCTCCCACAGGATGTCCCGCCAGCACTGCAATTCAGTTTCTTCCTCTGCGCCATCCTGCTCATCCCAAGGGTGCTAACCCATAAACTATATCCTTCTCATGAATCTCTGACTCAGCATCTACTTTTGGAGAATCCAATCTGGGATAATACTTCTGTAACTAGGAAGCCTCTGAGAAGAATTTGTAGTAACGTAACATATCCACCTAAGAAATAACCACAAGGAGCGGAGTGTGGTGATGTACACCTGTAATCCTGGTACTTGAAAGGCTGAAAGAGAAGGATCTTGGATTTGAGGACAGTCTCAGCAATGTAGCAAGACCCTCGGCAAGCTAAGAAGACCATGTTTGAAACAAAAAGTAAAAAGGACTGGGGGTGTAGATGGGAGATAGAGTACCTTTGAGTTCAATTTCCAGTATGGAAGGAAGGGAGGAAGGAAGGAAGGAAAGAAGAAAGAGAGAAAGGAAAGGAGGAAGGAAGGAGGAAGGGAGGGAAGGAGGGAAGAAGGAAGGAAGGAACGAAGGAAGGAAGGAACGAAGGAACGAAGGAAGGAAGGAAGGGTACAACCACTTAGGAAAGATCCAGAGAGAAAGTCAATGAATGTGGACTACATTTCCAAGAATGAAAAAGAGTAGACAAGAGCTGGAGTGCCTCAAGTTGCCTAGACTCTCCACCCCAGGGCTTTAGACTGCTTTGTCATCTCTCGTTATAACACTGAGTCATTTCTGACCACACAGAAGCATCTGCCTGCTAAAAGAAAGTGCAGCCAGGGGGTCCTGCTTCAACTGGTAGTAGTCACAGAAGCCCTGGCTGTGACTCAAGTCACCTGGGCTGAAACGCTAGGGACACACCCTCTGCACCTCACAAGAGGGTAGCCCAGGAACCAGCCAGCCACAAACTACAGTTATTTTTAGCACTGAGTCATCCTAACACGGCTGAACCATAAAATGTTGGATTTCATAAGTTATTTTCATCTAGCAGAAATAAAAAATGGGATGCATTTATTGTTGGGAGAGGGCGGGCCACAAAGCAATTAAAAGTTATCTGAAATTGAATAAAGAGTTTTCCTACGATGGCATGCAAAAAAAACCTGTGTTTTATGGGTCATTATAACTTGTGTTCTTATGGAAATTCATGTTTTGAACACTTATTTTTCTATATCTTTGGTTTAGTAGATAGGCATTTAAATTTGACAGATGATTCCAGCTTTTACAATGCAAAACATTTCTGGAAATTGTATCTTAAATGGGTCTTCATAAAAAATAAAGCATAAGCTTTTACATTTGTTGGGTGGAAATATTTAATGTCAGTGAGATGTTGAGTAAATTAGCAGGTAAAGATGAGAAGTACACATGAATGTTTATAAAGCGGTTTCAAACAAGCAAAAGAGAAAAAAAGCAGAGAACTTCAGAGTGTTGTTTCTCATCTGAAAAGAAAACCTTGTAAATAAGTATCAATCTAGAGCCTAAATATGCTAAGTGGTTTATAGTCAACACCATCATAGTTGTGACCATAAACCTAGCGTTGTGGGGCTCAAGGTCCAGTTCAGGTGAAATGGCACACCTCTGACCTTGTTGTTTTGCACGTACTCATAGGGAGTCCTATAAAGCCCTGACCTTCCCCATGCCAGGGTTAAGAATTCCAAGCCCCTGTTAGAGACAAGAGATCTTGAAGAAATAGAAAACCTCATAATACTTACAGGTCACAGGAAAAGGGACAAGAAAAAGACAAAGAAGGAAAGAAATAATGAAACCCTTTTCTAGGGCCAGAGGGAAAACAGACTGACCCCAACAAACATGAGAGTCCAGCAGAAACTTCTTATCAGAAAGTCTGAAGTTCATGGAATGTCACATGAAATCAGATCTCTGCTACGTATAGATCTGCATATCTATACATGTACACATGTGCTTATGTGTATATGCACAGTCATACTAATATATGCCTACATATATACATGCATACATACATGCACATATATCTAGACCCATATGTCGACACACATATAAGCTCCTTGACATATGATTGGATTATTGCATCCCAGTAAGCCATCGTAACTTGAAAATATCAAAAATCGAAAATGAATTTGATACACTCAGCCTACGGAATATCACAGCTCACTCAGCAGCACAGTACAACGCACAGTACTGGTTCTTTTCCTTCAGGAGTGTGTGGCTGACTGGGAGCTGCGGTTCACTGTGGCTTCCCAGAATCGTGAGACAGTTTTGTATAGCATGTTGCCAGCCCAGAAAAAAGATCAAATTTCCAAATTCAAAGTGCATTTTCTCCTGAATATGTACCACCTTTGCACCACTGTAAAGCCAAAAGGTTGTAAGTTGAACCATTGTATTCTGGGCACCAACTATACATTGGAATGCTCAGAACTCAAGTTCATAGAGCTCTTTCAGAATTAAGCCTTCCAGTCATGATCTTCTCAACCATCGTGTCTCTAATGGTATTCTCAGCAAAGCACAATCCAGTTAAACGTTAAGGACTCTGCCTTGGAGCTTGATATTTCTACCTGAAATCTTGCGAAGTTTTCCAAGGTTTCTAAGCATGGTTGGTATTCCTTGGGTAGATGACAAAAGAAGCAGAGACTGGCCTATCATTATATATTTTTACTTTTCTATATTCTGTTCCTGGTGGTAAAAGTAGAAAAGGATTTAGGAGATGCCATGTTAACATTTGCATTAATTCACACTTTCTTTGGAAGTTTAATCCTACCAGTCAGGAAATGCAAAATTTAAGGTTCTTCCATTTATGTAAATATGCATGCTTTTAATTGGCTGCATTTTTAATTACTTGGGAGCAACTATTATTTCATTGTCCTCTCTTTATAAAATAGAAAGTTAAGTTTCCTTTGGAGCAACGAATTGTCATGCCATTCGTCAGCTTTAAGCTCAAATTGGCTAGATTGCCATTGTACAGTAAAGAATATTGCTTCAAAGACTGTACATTCTGCACATTCAAAATGACACGCATGCACGATGATTTCACAACTTACAATGCTAAATGAAGTCATAGAGCAATCGGAGAATGCAGATTGGCAAGCCAAAACCTAAATCTTTTATAAATGCATGACATAACCTCCAGTGTCTCCACAGCCACGGCTCCTCCATCTCTCACTGTCTTTCTTTCCTGTGGGACTCTCCATGATCATTATCACCTCTGCCCAAGAATAAGCAAGTGGAAAAGAAGAGGCATGAAATTCAAATCGGCTTGTTGCTATTTAGCAGACCCTTCGAAAAGTTTGTTTAGGAAAAAGTCAAGAATAGCGGCCAAAATGAGGTTAGGAGACTCTGTTAGACTTTATTTCTGCTCTTCCATGCCGAGCCTCCCCATTAGCACTGATCATTGAAAGTTTGCTTCATGTATCATAGTGTACTAAGCCAAGGCTGTCATTTTAAGTCAAGACCACAAAAAAAGCAGCATTTTTTAAATTGCTGCAGCAGGAGCAAGAACAGAAGCAAACTAAATGACTTCAGCAAATACAAAAGCACTAGTTACCAAAAGAAGTTGTAGACTCTTCCCCTCTGAAAAATTTAAAGAATAAAATAAATACCTCTTCCATGGAGGACCTGCTTAGGCACAGAGAAACCGATTTGAAATTTATTTTTCTCTCTTTTTCTTTCTTTCTTTTTTTTTGTTTTTTTTTTGTTTGTTTGTGTGTGTGGGTGGGGGGGGGGGTGCTGGGGATTGAGCCCAGGGGCATTCTACCTCTGAGCTACACCCCCAGCCTTATGTTTTATTCTTTATTTTGAAACAGGGTCTCACTAAGTATCAGAAGGCCTCACTAAATAACTAAGGCTGTCCACGAACCTGTAATCCTCCTGCTTCAGCCTCCCAAGTACTAGAATTTCAAGTGTTCACCACTACACCCAGCTCAACTTGCCAGTTCTTAAGGTCCTATTCAATAGAGTTCAATATTAGTTCACTATTTAAATGTGCAAACTGTGGGCTATTCGAAACATAAGGGAAAATGAGGTATGACTTAATTAACAGTATGCAACCCAAAAGTCCCCAGTCCTTTGCAAACTATGATTACGGAATTTGGTTATTTTCTGATTAAAGTCCAATGTCAAATGACCCCAACCTCCACTAGAATGGTAATGGTGTTCCCTTCCCAATATACAAATTATGAAAGAAACCCAGGTTTGTTCGTTCTGCTTTAAGAATCAGACACATACTATGCATATCTCTACAACCGGTCACTTCTAGAGAGCTAACCCATGGACCTTGCTTCCACCAGGTCCCTTAAAGAGTAACTACCAGAATCTGAATATTTTACAGAAATTATCCCATCCCCAGTGCCATGATCACTGATTGCACAATTGCACAGCTATTAAGTTTTCTGTAAAGCTTGGTGTGGTGGCATACACCTATAATCTCAGTACTTGGGAGGCTGAGAAAGGAGGATCTCAGATTCAACAACATGCCATGATAATTTAACAAAACCCTGTTTTAAAATTAAAAAATTTAAAAAGTGTTGGAGGTGTATTTCAGTGGTAGAATCCCCGTAGGTTCAACACTTAGTAACACACACACACACACACACACACACACACACACACACACACACACATTCTGAGGATTAACCATCTTTTATTGAGCTCCAAAGAGAGAATCCCATACTTTTCAGGACAAAATAAATCCAAAAAGAACTGCTTTGCTCCCAAGCTTTAATAAGTGATGTATCTCTTAGTGACTTGCCGCTTGTGTACATGCTTACTGAACTTATGCACAGAGAATTGTCATTTTTATTGTAGGAAAACTATGCCTTAAATCAAATTGCATAAGAGAATTGGGACTATGCATATTGGAGTAAGAATATTTAGCTTCAGCACTTACCTGCTTCTCCCCAGGTCCCACATACTATTAAATCACATGATAAACCATTACTATGCATACCTAGCCTCTATACTGTTGGTATTACTATGCATACCTAGCTTCTATACTTTTGGGGGAAATCATTGTGGCTTCTGTGGGTTGATCCAGGTTGTCAACTTGACTGGACTAAGAAGCACCTAGAATTACATGACTTGCTGATGTAATACATGACTTGATGAGCTGACTGGAAGGTGGAAGAGCAGGTCAATGGGGAAGTTCCACGCCAAATGGGGAAGTCCCACGCCAAATGTGAATGGCACTGTCTAATAGGCTGGAGGCCCAGGAAAAGAAGGAAGTAGTGTGAAGGCAGGCTTGGTTCTGATTGGATAGAGGTGCAGCAACTCCCACCTGGGAGCTGACTTCAGCTCCTTCAGTCTTCCAATTGGACTCTCACCAGCCATTCTCTGGGAACTTTCCAGGTCTTTCCATCTTGGACTGGGACTATATTGTTGGTCCCTCCTGTCCTAAGACTCCAGCTTCTTAGACCTCCCCAGCAGCTGTGGGGTCCTTTAGCTTCCCAGGTGCAGATGGCCACTGGGACTACGCTGCTTCCAAGAGTGTAAGCCAATTTGATAAATCCTCTTTTATAATATACATATCCTGTGAATTCTGTTACTCTAGAGAACCTTGACTAATACATGGCTCAACTTAATATTCCTAACTAAACACATTTATTAAATACACATTGCTAGCGAGGTATGGTAGCCCATGCCTGTAACCCCAATACTTGGAAGGCTGAGACAAAAGAATCACAAGTTTGAGGGCAGCCTCAGCAACTTTGCAAGACCCTCCCTCAAAATAAAGATATTAATAGGTCTAGGGATGTAACCTGAAGGTAGAATGCCACTGATTTCAATCCCTAGTACCTCCACCAAAGCAAAAACCTATTGCTGGTACCCATCATAGGTAGATACCTACTCTGTGTTATTAGGGAAGTGCAAATCATAAGTAGATACCTACTGTGCTCCAGGGCAATGAAATTCACTATGGGAATATAGAAGAAACACCTGCTTCAGTCTTCAAAGGGTGAGGAAAGTATCCTGGAGAAATTAGCATCAAAATTGAGACCTGAATGAAGATCAGGAGGTTGCCAGGTACAAAAATTAAAATGAGCATATTTCAGAAAAAGAAAATAGCCCATGCAAAGAATTGCACATAGGAGAACTTGCTGTGTACAAAGAATGGTCCGTGATTCCACAAGGTTTGGAAGAAGCAAGGTGCTGCTAAAGAGGTGAGGAGGAGGCAATTCTTAAAGGGCCTTGAATGCCATGCTGAAGAACTGGCATTTTATCATAAGGCGATAGAAAGTTATTAAGTGCTTTCAAATGGAGAAGTAATATGTATAGAGCGATCCAATCTTTTGCTTTAGAAAGATAATTCTAAAAATTGGTTGCAAAAAGTGAGGCTGGAAGCCCTTGGTAGAGGAACAATGAAAAGTACACAAACAAAAGAAAATTTGGAATGACTTAACTCTAATATGCAGTCTAGAAGCACCTGATCTACCTCAAATTGTGAACATAAAATGTGGCTGCATTTCTGCTAAAATCCAATGTACAATAACACAAATATCCACATTCCTTGAGTAGTAATGATGTTCTTCCCCATCCTATCCCACACACAGAAATTATGAAAGAGCTCCAGGTTACTATTGAACTGGAAAAATAAAATAAAATAACTCCCTGAATGAGGTAGAATTTGAGCTGTAATTCTGAAAAGCCTATTCAAAAGTACTAATGGAACAACATAAGAAAGATTAAAGAGATGGGAAATCACAAGAATCAACTGTTTAAGGAATGCAAAATACTATAGATGACTGAGCGAAAATATGGGTAAGAGTTTGATGCACAATGAGGCTAAAGGAATGATTTGAGATGAAAGCAGAGACCTCACATTGCCCACTGATTAGTTTTATTCTGATAACAATTCAGATTCCTTGAAGGGTTTTGACATAATCAAGATTTAGAAAGAGTGAAGTAAATGTGATTTTACATGTCTACCCTGTGCTTTGAGCTTTACGATATTAGAAATCATATCTCATATTTGAATGTTCAAGACCTTACAGTGCATGCAGTTGGTAGCATTTGTTGTTTAGACAGAAGATGGTTAGATGGCTAATTGTATGGAAGGATTAATGGGTAGAAAGATGAATAAAGAGATTAATCATTGTGACGTGGAGAGAGATGAGCTTTAGGTGAAATAAACTTATCTGAGCAAGTAAAACTGGGAAAATACATTTAAAAAGAAGAAACAGGAGCCGGGAGTGGTGGCACACACTTGTAATCCCAGAATTCGGGAGGCGTAGACTGAAGACCAGAGGATCGTGGTTCGCAGACAGCCTCAGCTACTTGGTGAGGCCCTTTGCAACTCAGTGAGACCCTGTTTCAAAAATAAAAAGACTAAAATCTAGGGCTGTGGCTGTAGCTCCGAGGTACAGCATTACCCCTGGGTTTAATCCTGGTACTGAAAAAAATAAGAAAGGCACTAAGACTTCCACCATCTCCTGCAAGCGTTAATGGGAGGCCTCTTTTTTCATCTCTGGAGTTCTGTATATGTCTTATGATGACCCTTTAAGTCTATTCTACCCATGTCTAGCACATATATTCTCCATTGAGACATTGTTTTCTTCAAGACTATCTTCAAAATCTTGAACTTTTACAGCTCTAGATTCCCCTTTGCTGTGAGGAATAAGACCAGGGACTTCCCTTTCTTGGAATCAACTGCTAAACCTTGGAGACAGACATACAATACACTACATTTTTGTTTGTTTGTTTGTTTGTTTGATTGATTTTCAGAAACCAACATCCCTTCTCACACCAAAAATAAAACTCCTACAACCAGCTCCCTAATTAGAAAGAATAAGTTGTTTCCTTGATTAATTGCACACTGCCAAAATATCATAATAAATCTATGTAGGAGATAATAATTTATGGTAGCAATTTGAGGTGATTTTGTCATAAACTTCCCATGGCTTCATGGTGTGGATTTTGGCAAACATAATACTTTGTCAAAAAGGGAGGGGGCTGGAGGAAGTAAAATAAATATTTAAGCCCAGAGAGATCATTCCAACAAATGTTCATTCTTAGATCATCTGTTCTTCATTTCATGATATACATTATAAACAACAGCCTCACTCCAGCTCTCTCACAGTGCTGCAGACTCTAAAATTCAACAAATATGTTAGGATATATATATATATATATATATATATATATATATATATATATATATTGTATTGTAGTTTGCATTTACAGATAACACTACTAATGGAGTTGTTTGCCATATATATGGGTTAGGTTAAAAAATCTCGGAGGGTGACTAACAATCTTTCCACATGGGCAGATGCATGGGAGGATGTCCTATTTTTGTAGCTCTAGAAACCATTTTAGAACAAATCATGTCTTATGACTGTCTCTTTGCTCAATGGGTTACCAATGTCTTTGCTCTAAAAGAGCTACATGAATTTATTCACTGCCAAGTGGGTCTTTTAGCTGCTGCTATCCCCAGAATATCTTAACAATATAGGCTTGAAATTGTATTTCAGGATGTCAAGCTAACATTTTTGTCTTCTGGGATCTGTAGTCCTCTCTGAGTTTTCCGCACAGCTGCTAAATTTTTTTGGTAGTGTTGTTGTTGTTGTTGTTGTTGTTGTTGTTGATGATGTTTTGTTTTGTTTTTTGTTTTTAGTGGAAGGAATCATTTTTATCAGGCAGGGTTAGGAAATACTTATAACAGTTTACAGAAATGCAAACAAATAAGAAATGCATACACCTGGGATTGTAACTTTAAAAAAAAAAACTACACTTAAACAAATGAACTACTTGCAAGATCATAAAATCTACCCTCTTAAAAATTCTAAGTGTGACGGGTACATTGGCACATGACTATAATCCCAGTACTTGAGAGGCCAAGACAGGAAGATCGCAGGTTTGAGGACAGCCTCAGCAATCTTCTGAGGCCTTCCACAACTTAGCGAGATCCTGTTTCAAAAGTAAAAGTAAAATAAGCCTGGTGGTATAGCTCAGAGATAGAATGCCTCTGGGTTCAACCCCCAGTACCACACAGATGCACAACGTTCAAAGTGTACAAGACAGTATTGTCAATCACAGGCACATATCTAAAATTCCATGCATGTTGAGTAGCAACGCCCCATTTTTCCTACCAATAGCCACTGGGAGCCAACATTCTACTCTACTTCCACTGAGCGTTCAACTTTATCATGTATGTCATACAAACTAAGTCAGGTAACATCTCTACTTCTGGACCCGGCTTGTTTTGTTTAGCATATACCCTCAGGTATATTCATGATGCCACACATGGAAAGATTTCCTTCCTTCTTCAGTTTGAATAACAGTCCATTGTAGTATGGACCACTTTTCTTTTATTCACTCCTTCTAAACTAAACATCAACACCGAGGTTGTTTCCACATCACAGGTATTCCAAATACTGTTGCAGTGAACGTGAGGGTTCAGACATCTATTCAAGACCCTGATTTCAATGCTTTTCAATACATATCCAGAAGTGGTATTGCTGGAGCATATGGCATTTCCATGTTTAGTTTCTTGGTTTTTTACATTTTTATTTCTTTTTCTGTGTGGAAGCTGTTTTCAGTTTGCTGTGGCTACCTTGTCTACTTTTGATTTTACTACCTAGGTTTTCAACAAGAAATTGTTTCCAACACTATTGTCCTGAAGCTTTTTTCCTGTTTTTTTTTTTTTTTTTAGGAGTTTTACAGTTTCAGGTCTTATATTCAATTCCTTTAATTTGCGTTGAGTTGATTTTTATAAATGGTATAAGATAAGGATACAATTTTATTCTTCTGCATATGGATATATGAGTTTTCCTAGTGTTAAAGAGAAATAGGAAAAAGTATATTTCTGGCATCTTTGTCAAAGATCAGTAGACTGTATGTGAGGATTTATTTCTATTTATTTTGTTCCATTAGTCAATACATTTGTCCTCTTGCCAGCACCATACTGTCATAATTATTACAGTTTTTTTAAATATATTTTGAAATCAGAAATTATGATGCCTCCAGCTTTGTTCTTTTTTTCTCAAGAATTTTTGGCTATTCAGAGTGCTTTATTGTTCCATATGAATTTTTGCCATTTTTCTATTAGTGCAAAAAATGGCACTGGGATTTTTATAGAAATTGCATTGAATCCATATACTGCTTTGGGTAATATACACATTTTAATAATATTGAGTCTGCTAATCCATGAACATGGAATGACTTTTCATTTATTCATATCTTCTTTAATTTCTTTCATCAGGTTTTTTCTGTAGTTTTCAGCGTGTAAGTGCATTTCATCTTTTTGCTAGGACTATATATAAGTATTTTATTCATTTCAATACTACTGTAAGTGGGAGCCTTCTCTTAATTTCCTTTTCAGGTAGATTGTTGTTAATATATAGAAATGGAACTGATATTTGCATGCTAATTTTATATTCTATAAATTTACTGAATTTTTTAAACAAATTCTAACAGGTTTTTTTGTTTTGTTTTCTATTTGCTTGGTATTTTTTGTGGAATCTTTAGCATTTTCTAAATATAAGATCATGTAATCTGCAAACAAGGATAATTTTACTTGTGCCTGGCCTATTTGCTTGCTTCTTTCTTTTTCTTGCATAAATACTGTGGCTAGAACTTCCAGTATTATACAGATGGAAGTGGTCAGTTGTCATCTTATCTTAGAGGAAAACCTTTCTTATTTTCACCACTGAATATGATGTAAGTTGTATGATTTTCATATATGACCTTTATAATATTGAGGTAATTGATTTAATTTTTATCATAAAAGGGTACTGAATTTTGTCAAATGTATCTTCTGCATGTATTAAGGTGAACATGATTTTTGTCCTATTTTAATTTTATCTGTTGAACCATCTTTACATGCCAGGAATAAATCCCATTTTATTATGGTATATGATCCTTTTACATTTAATGTCAAATTATAAAGTATTTAATGTATGGAATTGTGTGAAGATTACTCAAGAAAATCTATGTAAAAGTTTACATCATGCCTGGCTAATGACAAATGAGTTATAAATATTAGGTATCACTATTATTACTTTTATTCATTATTTTTGTTGGTTTGCTTTATTTTGTGTTAATCCTGTTGTCATTGCACAAGTAGAAATATTGCTTTCTAATATTCTTGCTTAGAATTTAAAAAGTTTGCCCAAATTATGCCAGCTCTTTTTTTATTTCATTTCTACTTGTCCATAAAATCTAAATATCTGGAAATGACTAATGGAAGGAACATAGACCTGGAGGATGCTCAGGAAATCTGTGACCAAGCATTAAACCTCCTCTTTTTGGCTGTGTATCTGTAATCATTTAAATATTATGGGGGTGGCTGAATTTATTTATTGAGCTAGATTAACACAAGTCTTTTGAATTACTAACATGTAATTATAACATTTCATAGATTTGTTGTGAAAATTAAATAAATTTAAAAATAAAACATTAATAGTTGTAGTTGTGATATGAGTATATGTGATGTAAGTGTTAACTCTTGTTATAGTAGAAGAGGTTGTCCTCATTATATTTTGTTACAAGCCCCATATTTAAGCTCTTTTCACCCCTTCCATGATGATAGAATCCATGTGGTTTTTATTTTTTGTTTTTTGTTTGCAGGTCTGGGGACGGAACCCAGGGGTGTTTGACCGCTAAGCCATACCCCCTGCCCTATTTTTATTCTTTATTTTGAAACAGAGTCTCACTAAATTGCAGAGGGCCTCACTAAGTAGCTGAGGCTGTCCGCGAACCACGATCCTCCGGTTTCCGCCTCCCGAATGCTCGGATTACAAGCGTGCACCACCACGCCCAGCTTCCATGTGTTTTAGATCCTATCTCTTGGTGATAACTTTCTTTCTTTCTTTCTTTATCCTTCATTCCTTCCTTCCTTCCTTCCTTCCTTTCTTTTTTGTTTTTGTTTTTTTGTTTTGTTTTTGTTTTTGTTTTATGGTACTAGGGATTGAACTCAGGGAAGCTCTACCTCTGGACCATATCCTAGCCCTATTTTATTATTTATTTTGAAACAGGTTATAGCACACTGACCTCAAACCTACAGTTCTCGTGTCTTAGTCTACCAAGTATTGAAATTACAGGTCTGTACCGCTGCACCTGATTTTGTTGATAATATTATATTCACAATTTTTTCCAGAGCCTGAGACATCATATAGGTGACCATAATAGATGTAAGGCTGAAAGCCATTAAAATGGGAAAAGCAAAGTCTAGTTAGTGGCACATGTCATTTTATGAAAAATAAATTACTTTATACAAATTTTTAGAAAAAAATCATATGGTCAATTAAAACATCTTTTTACAAAACAATATTTGTTCTGGTTACATATTGGAATATGCTATTATAGAAAGTTAGATAAATTTATTCAATAAAGATTGATATATCGTTATCTGGGTACATAAATGCTTGCTTGAGGTTCCTTTCAAGTTTGTAATTGTCTTAGGATGACGAAACAAGAACGTTCAATTCCTCCTAATAGTCGTAATCATGATCACAATGACTTTAGTTATCAACAATCCTGAATAAGACAGTTATTTCCTCCTTGAGATTAATTGCTTCATGCATTAATTATTGGCTGCCTACTATGTAGCAACTACTCTATCATGAAATAGTGTTAATCTGTAATTTAAAAAAAATTACAAAACAGAATGTCAAATGAAAAAAAGGACAGGGATAACCCTTTTCAATGCTAGGAATCAAACCCAGGGCCATGTAAATGCTAGACCAGAAGAACGGCTGGAGGGAGAGCCTTCCTGACAGCTGTGTAGACTGGAAGTTGAAGTGTAAACGCCATCTGTATAGCCTGCTTGGGGGATCACTCAGATGTGAGGCCCAAAGGACAAGTAAAGCAAAGCCAGCTCCTGCACTTCTGTGCCCGGCTTGCTGTGCGGATTTCCCTTCTGTCCTAGACGCCCAGGGTCCTCCTGTGTCTGTAACTGTGGGTGTCCCAGCAAGATTCGATTCACACAGTATATACCCCGTTAGTCCTCGTAAACCTTCCATATGCTCTAAAAAACACACAATATCTAAAACAGGTTGTAAAGACCAGTTTATAAAGAACAGTGCCAAAGCCCAATGAGAAATACCGTTTAAAGGCATTAGCAGAGATGAAATTAAATATTATCTCAATACCGGAATGAAAGAATGCTTTTCACATCAAAAATAAAAAGGGGTAGAATTTGAAAAGTTATCAATATATGTTTCTTATATTAATATGCATTTTTTCCTTCTTTGGGGATTAAATCTAGCAATAAATTCCAAGAGTCATAAAAATATTCATAACCTTTGATCCAACAACTTCATTCCTAGGAATGTAAACTAATGAAATGACTATTTTTAAAACAAAAGAAAGAATGTTATCTGGGGAAACATATTATGGCAAGAATGTTAATATAATTCAGATCTTAAAAATACAAATGATAGCCGGGTGTGGTGGCACAGGTTTGTAATCCCAGTGCTTGGGGGTCAGAGACAGGAGGATCACTGGTTCGCAGCCAGCCTCAGCTATTTAGTGAGGCCTCTGCAACCTAGGGAAAGCCTGTTTCAAAATAAAGAATAAAAAATCAGGCAGAGGATGTAGCTCAGAGGTAGAATGCCCCTGGGTTCAATCCCCAGCACCACACACAAACACACACTCTCGCACGCACGCACGCACGTGTGCGTGCAAATTACAAATGATTCAGCATCCATAAACTGAGGTAATTATGAGCTGTTATATAGAATGAACTGTAAGGTCATTTAAATGAAGAACATGAAGGTCACAGAGATACAAAGAAGTATTTACAAATAAAATAATGGAGGAACGCGGGCGTGGTGGCGCACGCTTGTAATCCCGGCGCTCTACTTTTCTACAGATTGATAATCAGTTTCCCCAACACCATTTTTTGAAAAGCCTGTATTTTCTCCAACATGTGTTTTTAGCACTTTTGTTCAAAGTCTATAAATGTGTGGATTTGTTTCTCTATCCTCTATTCCGTTCCATTGGTCTATATGTCTGCTTTTGTGCCAATACTTGCTATTTTTATACTATAGCTCTTTAGTGTAATTTGAAGTCAGAAATTGTGATGCTTCCTGAATGTTTCTTATTGCTGAGAATTGCTTTTGCTTTGGGTTTCTGTGTTCCTCCATATAAAATTTAGAATTGATTTTTTCTAACTCTGAATAATGACATTGTTAGGGAGTGCATTGATTGTATATAGGGAGTACAAAGATCACTTTAAATAGAATGGTCATTTTTTGGGGGGGTGGTACTGGGGTTCCTGGAAACCCTTCTACCTCTGGGCTACACTCCCAGACACCTATTTTTTATATTTTTATTTGGAAACAGGGTCTCTTAAGCCAGCACGGCTGGTTTCGAACCTGCGTGATCCTCCTGTCTCTGCCTCCCAAACGCGGGGATTACAAGCGTGCACCACCACACCTGGCTAGAATGGCCATTTTGATAATATTTATTCTGTCTATCCAATAGCATGGGAGATCTTTCAATCTAGGTCTTTCTCTGTCTTTCTCTTTTACTTCTTCAAGCACTTCAAAATGTGAATATGTGTTCATTTAATTTGTATCTCAAAAGCCTCAAGGGTGTTCTTCACTCTTCCTCTTTTTTTCTACTTTTCATTAAAATAATTTTTTGTACCACTAAGCTATTTTAAAAGACCTGTCTTCAAGTTCAGATATTCTTTCTTTGGATTGACCTAGCCTGTTCTCAGAGCTTTCAACTATAGTTTCTGTTTGACTTTTTATTCTCTTTTTTCCCAAGATTTATGGTTTTTTCACGATCTCTTTCGTTGCTAAACTTCATACACATCAAGCATCATTTTTCTAGTTCCATTCGACTGTCTGTATTCTCTTGAATCTCCCTGAGCTTCTTTATAATCATTCTTTTAAGTTCTTTCTTGGGCATTTTGTCAATATTATTTTTCTTTGGGTGCTAGAGAGCTATCTTGTTCTTTGGAAAGTATCATATTTCCTGTGCTTCCACTCTGAGATTTATTCATTCGTGAATCACTTATCTCTATCATTTTTATGGGGTGGTCTTTGTAGCAAACGGATTTCTCTTGAAAACGTATCTTGGGGTGTTGTGCTGGCATGCAGTGCTCACTTTGCCCCAGCCAGGCACTACAAGGAAGTCTCCCTAGAGCTTTTCTGACTGTCATTAGTAACTACAAGCACAGAATGTAGCATGGCAGAGTTGGAGACCCACAGTCCCCAGGAACCACATAGGAGTAGATACCATCCACATAACCATAGTGTAGGGTGCCCAACTTTGCGGCCACAATTGGCTGACGGTTGTTTCCTCAGGACCCTGGGGGTGTTGCAATGAACTTTGCTACCTGCAAGAGCCTCTACCACTGTTATGGTTTGGGTCTGGAAAGTCCCCCCCCCTCAAAGCTCACATGTGAAAAGCTTGGTCCCCAATACAGCAATGTTCAGAGATGGGGCTTTTATGAAATGATTGTATCATGAGGGTTCTAACCTCATCAATAGATTAATCTATGGATAAATTCATAATTTGATGGCATATTGGGAGGCAATGGAAACTGTAAAAATGGTGCATAGTTAGAGAAAGCAGGTCACTGGGGGTGTGCCCTGGAAAGGGATGTCTGGTCCCTAGCCCCTCTTCCCCTCCCCTTCCCAGAAGTCATGAGCTGAGCAGCTTTCCTCTGCCACCCTTTTAACATGATGTTCTGCCATGCCACAGGGCCAGGAGCAGCAGAACTCACCAGCCATGGATTGAAACCTCTAAAACCACGAAACAAATAAATTTTAGCTCCTTGATTATCTCAGTTGTTTTTGTTTTTTTTTTTTTCACAGTGGAAAAAAAAACTGTGAGGCTCAGCAGTGGTGGGAGTTACTGAATTACCTGCCCTCGGGCCAGGTGTTCACTGCAGGAGAGGCAGCAGGAGAAGGGGACTGCATCAACCCCTCTGTGGTGTATGCACCTGGCCCCAACATCTGCATTCACACAGAGGTTGTGCCAGCAGGGGTGGGGACAAGGGTACCCAGAGAGGGCTTCTGGCCCCAAAGGGAGAGGAGCACCTGGTACAGGCAGATGTGGGGACTGCACAGGCAGCTGCCCTCCATCCAGGCATGAGCCCACACCTGCTGGCCATAATCCTGTTCCAGAGGACAAGCAGCGTGGTCTCAGTACTGGAGAGCAGCACTTTCCATTCTCCTGGAGCTCAAACACCAATCCTCACCTGCTTGAGTGAGTCGCAGGTGCTCTGCTAGAGTCTGTTGGGTCTGTGAGGCTGCATGCCCCATGCCAGTATGGTGGAAAGTCTAGGGGGTCCCAGAGATGGGGAGAGTGTAGGGTTTTCTGACCCCTTCAGAGCCATCTGAATTAGGGTGATAGCTCCCATCTCAAGTTCCTACCCAGGCGCAGCATCTTGGACTGGGGATTTGCAGGGAAATTATGTGAGTTTCTTCTCTAACCAAAGCTGCTGTTTAGACTATGGGTTGCTCTCCTGACTGAGTTACAAGACTGGGATGGCTGTGAAGCTTTCCAATAGCTAGGAGTGCTGGCTCCAATGCTGATGGGGATTAGAGGGGTTATAGTTAGATATAAAATGTCCCCTAAAGAGCTCATTAATTAATGTATGCAGTTGATATAACTGAGTCATGAGAGTTGTGATCCCACAGGTGGATGGATCCATTATAATGGATTTACCCGGGTGGTCCCTGGTAGTCTGGTAGGGTGTAGCTGGAGGAAGTGGGTCCCATGGGGTGAGGTCTTGGAGATTATATATGGCCCCTCCTCCTCCGCTGCCTCTTTCTTGCTTCCAGCATCCATGATATGAGCCCCCCCCCCCGTGTGTTTTCCCTCTATTCACTTCCTGTCGCCATGCTGTGAGAACCTTAGTCCCCGGCTTCACATGGACTGAACCTGAAACTGTATGAAAATCTTTCCTCTAAGTTGCATGGCCAATCTTTAGATCATAGCTGCAGGATTGCTGAAGGATGCAGGAGGCTGTCCCAATCACTCTTTCCCTGCAGTGGGACCTGGAGCTTTGTTCCTTCAGCTAAACACCAGGGTCTCAGCTGCGGGCTGGTGAGCTTCGTTTCCCTCCCTATGCCGTTGTCCCAGGTCTCTGCGTTTTACAGTGTCTGAGTCCCATCACTGCTGAGTTCCAACCTTCTTCCATGTCTCATCTCAAAATCCAGCTCTGTAGCTGCTGCTTTGCTTCTTCTTGTAGAGGAACTAGTGAGTACTGGGCATCTCTATTTGGCCATCTTGGAAATTTCTGCTGTGCTTTCAACCAGGAAGGGCATGAATTCTATGGATCAGTTTGGAGATACTTGACACCTAAAAGACATCAATTCCTCCATTCATGAAAATGTAGCATTATTGTACTTATTTAGATCTTCCTTAATTTCTCTTAACAATGTTTTATAATTTCCTTGAAGTTTTTAACATATTTCATATGGCTATTCTTAGAATTTTTTATGGTTTTTTATACTCTTGTGTTGTTTGCTAATAAAAATACATTAGACATATAAAATGTTAATATACATTTGAAATCTAAAGATATTGCTATGTTATCTTATAAAATCTAGCAGTTTATTTATAGATTACTTTTTATTCCCCACATATACATTCATTTTATTTTTAAAGGAGCAATTTTATTTCTTTCTAAACTCCACATAGTGAATTTATTTTTCCCCTTGTATATGACCTCCAGGATAATGCTGAGTAGAAAAGATGAGAGTAAACATCCTATCTTCTTCAAAACCTCAACAAGCATCTGCTATTTGCTCTTAGTTTTATGATTTACTGTATGATTTTTCATAAATACTCTTTATCAGGTTAAGGTTACATTTTTGTACTCTCAGTTTCTTGAGAGTGATTAGGAATGTGGGTTGAACAGTATTAAATGCTTTTTCTGCATCTAATGAGAAAATCACATGTTTTTTCTTACTTATTCTATTATTTTCATGAATTAGATTAGGTATGTTTATTGACTGAGGTTGGAGTGTTCAGCCAACCTTGCATTCCTTGGATAAATCATGTATTCTGTGATTCATATTTACCAGATCCAATTTGCTAATCTTTTGCTTAAGAATTTATATCTGTTTTTACAGGAGAATAAGCTCTTATAAATTTTCTCTTCCTTTAATATTATTTTTTTACTTTAATGTTAGGATTATGTTGATTCCCCAAAATAAAAGATATTCTTTTTTTCCTGTAATCTCTGGGAGAGTTTTCAGAAAGTCAATTAATTTTCTTCTTTAAAAGTTTGGGACAATTTGCCAGCAAATCCATCTCCTCCTGGAGCTTTTGCTGTGAGATTTTCTTGAGGATTTCATTTCAATTTCAGCTTTTTTTATGGATATGTATATGGAAATTTAATTTCTTTATAAGAAATCTATTCATATTTTTTCATGTATTTCTTCTGTCAATATTAGTAAGTGTGGTTTACAAGATTTTTATCTTCATTTTATGTTCAATACTAAACATGTTATTATAGAGTTATGAAAAATATGTTTTATTACATTTTTAAAAAACCTTCTTATTGCTATAGCAATTGTTATTTTTCTTTCTCTCATGTTTTGGCAAGTCTTTATTGTTATTTATAAAATTTTGTTAAAATGTTCAAAGATGTAACTTGTACAGGGGTTTCTTCCAAAACAGTAAATATAGGAGATGTATTGCAAGAAATTGGTTCACACAATTACAAATGATGAAGAGTCCTAATATCTCTAGTTCACAAGCTGAGAACCCAAAAGAACTGAGAGAAGAGTTCCAGTTGGAGTCTGAAGTCCCAAGAAGCAATATAATGGAATAAGTTCCAGTGCAAGTTTGAATCCAAAAGCAGAATGCTTAAGTCCCAGCTCAAAGACAACTAGGCAGAGAGAAAATGAATGAACGCTTCCTTATTCAGACTTTTTGTTTTATTCAGGCCTTCAAATAATTGGATGTGGCCCATCTACATAGGGCAAGAGAATAAGCCTTAATCTACCAATTAAAATGTTAATTTCATATAGAAACAGCCTCACACAGATATATCTAAGTACCCCAATGTGTAACCAAATTGACCTATAAAATGAACAATCACACAATTTTTTGGCTTTCTCAGTGTTCTTAACTGCACATTTACTTTCTAGTTGATTTCTGTCTTTATATCTATATATCAATCCTTTCATTTTATTCATGTTTAATTTGCAATTTAATCTGTCATTTCAAGATACAAGCTTTGTTTAAAGACTCTCAACTTTTCTTACATTCTAATATATGCATTTGAAAATAAAAAGTTGCCCTTTAAACACTACTTTAAGTTCTGTACATTTGGAAATATTATATTTTCATGATTTAATCAGTTCAGAATATTTTAATTTTTATTTAGTCTTTCTATTTGACTCAGTGATTGATTTTGGAATATATTACTTCAAAATTTGAGATTTTTCAAATATTTTGAGATTTTTCTAAGTGTATTTTTGTGATTCATTTGTAGCTTCCTTTGAATCTGGCAGGAGACAATATCCTGTCTACTTTCAGTTGCTTGATATTTCTGAAGACTTTCATGGCTGAACATGTGCTCTCTTTTGTCCACTATCCCAAAAGCATTAAAAACAATGTATGTTCCTCATTATATTAAGTGGAACTGATGAATTATACTGCCTGCATTTTATGTATCTTTACAATTTTTCTCTATTTGTCCCATCTCCAATGTTCATTGTAGATTTATGAATTTCCTTATTTCATTCTATCAGTTTTAATTAATATTATTATCAGTTTTTATTGTTCTTTATACGCATACAAAGTTAAGATTGTTTTCCTTATTTTTAGTATGAAATATACTTCCTGCTATAAAGTTTACAGTGTCTGATATTAATATTGGCATTCCATCTTCTTTCAAATATCATTTTATATTGTTTCTTTATTCTTTAAACTTTCACTTTCTAATCATCTATTTATCTCATCTATTTTTCCTTAATTTCTCCTTTCCTATTTTATATTATAATAATTGAATAACTTTTAAATTCTATATTACCTATTTACTAGCATTTTAACTATAATATCTTCCTTCCATTGGATACTCTAGAAATTAAACTTAAGTTAATCCATGAGTATGTTCCAAGTAATACAAAAATCAACAATGAAAAAAATTAACAGCCTTACTGATTTGGGCCTGTTTGCTTTTATATTTTAATATAAGTTCTAATGTTGAAATTATTAAAATTATTACTGATTCCCTTACAGTTGATTCCTTTTGCTCCCTTTTTTCCTTCTACAGAAGTCTTTTCCTACCCTAAAATTATGAAGTCATTGTCCTAGGTTTTCTTTTACAATGCTTTCAGTTTTGCTCTTCTCATTGAAGATATTTCCACCTGGAATTTATTTTGGTATACTGTGAGATAGGGATATAAATTAGGGAAATAAATTACAATTTTCCAACAAGCAAGCCAATTTTCACAGATCTTTTTATTAAATCTTTTCCTTGCTGATTATTCTCCACTGACCAGTAATCTCAATTACCATCATCTTACACCAAATCACCCACTGTGGTTCCATAGCTGGGCTTCCTCTCTCTCTCTCCCTTTCTCTCTCTCTCTCTCTCTCTCTCTCTCTCTCTCTCTCTCTCTCTCTCTCTCATGGTACTGGGGATAGAACCAAGAACATTCTATCTCCAAGCTATACCCCCAGTCATATTTTTTATTCTTTATTTTGAAACAGGGTCTCACTGAGTTGCAAAGGGCTTCACTAAGTAGTTGAGGCTGTCTGTGAACCGCAATCCTCCTGTCTCAGCCTCTCAAATGCTAGGATTACAAGCATGTGCCACCACGCCCAGCTTGGGCTCTCTTGTCCTTTTGTTCACCCAGGACTAAACCTAAGATATTCATGCTCTGTTGCCAGGGGCACTAGAGTTTTTGAGCAACTCACTGGTGACTTTCTCTCTGCAGAACAGAGTCCTAGAATGGCAACCACAGACCATCAGAGGCAAGGTGGACATAATTAAAATTGTGACATCAAGATCAGAGAAGAATTAGTGCCGTCGACACTGGGTTCTCCAGTGATGGAGAATGGATCATGATGTCTATAGAGATGAGACTTTTGAACAGTTGACTAAGGTGTTGTTTGATAAAGGAAGGGGATGGGGAGCCCTGGTGAGCAGAAGGTATATGTCAAGAACTATAAAGGAAAATCACCACTTTCAATTTCCAGACCTATATCTATAAATATTGTTTAAAGGGGAGATTAGATTCCTTTGAAGAAAACCCCTGTAATGCCTCCACAGGAGTTTATAATAAATATTCTTTCTTACTCCAGAAACACCTGAAGTCATTTGTCAGGGAAAAGGCTACTGGGAGACAAGTAATACTCAGACTTTCCAAGATGACACGGAATAACTCCAATCTCATGCCTACGATTTGAATGGAGGGCAGTCAGGTAATTGTTCTAGCAATAGTGCAATATTATCTGTTAGTTGGTACATAGTTCCTTGAATACACTCTGATTATTTCCTCAAATTCTAAATATATGGCCGATGCAGGTATATGTAGTCATTCACGTCAGCTGGAGTGCAAGGGATTATGGTAGAAAATCACTGATATCTGCATCCCCTGGCCAAGATAAAAATCAAAGGCAATCAAAGTAAGTAAATGAGTAAGGCACGACTCATTACACACCTGTAATCCCAGTATTTGGGAGGCTGAGACAGGAGGATTGCAGCAATTTAGCAAGACCCTTAGCAATTTAGGAATACCCTGTTTCAAAAATTTATCAAAGGGCTGAGAGTGTAGCTTTGAGGTAAAATGCCCCTGAGTTCAATCCCTAGTAGAAAAAAAGTAAACAAATAAGAAAAATGCCATATTTTATTTTAAAAAATCTTCAGAGCTATGAACCATCATCAAAGAACTGAAGGATGCAGTGGTTATGTATTATATTTTTATCATTCCATCTGGGCATTCACAAACACCAGATGAATCAAGGGTGAACTTCTATACATTTAACAAGGTGGAGGTCCCAGCCACAATACCAATGCTGAATATAAATAATCTCTTTCCTGAAGTTAATTGTTGCAGCTTCAGAAAATTGGTAAGCATTTATTTATTTAACTAAATTGTCTTCTCAGTTCCCTATGCACAGGGGTTCTTTTTTAATTTTTTAATTGGTGTATTATATTCATACATCCTATTGGGGTAAAAAACTTGTGTGCACATACATGTACACATCACCGATTTAACCCCTACCCAATTCCCATCCCATTCCCTCCCCATCCCCCCTTCCCTTGCTTGGCTTAGTGGTTGACTTCGATATGTTTAAGTACATTGTGTGTTTTAGAGATTATCCTCTTTCTCCCTCCTTTCTCCTCCTTTAGGTTGCCTTGTTTACTCTTCTATAGGATTTCCTTTTTCATCTAGAGTTCCTCCTATGACCCATTTTTCTCTAACTCTCACATATTAGGGAAAGCATCTGATTTCTTATTTTTTGTGACTGACTAATCTCACTTAGCATAATGTCCTCCAGTTCCATCCATTTCCCTGAAAATGATGTAATTAAATTTTTTTAATGGCTGAGTAAAAATTCCATTGTGTACATATCTCACAGTTTTGTAATCCATTCATATGTTGATGGACATCATAGCTGGTTCCATAGTTTGGCTATGGTGAATTGTGCAGCTATGAACATAGATACACATGCATTAGTTCGGTAGTTTGGTTTCCTATCTTTTGGGTAGATACCCAGAAATGGTATTGCTGGATCAAATGGTAGATTTGTTCCCATTCTTCTGAGGATTCTCCATACTGTTTTCCAAAGTGGTTGCACTAATTTGCAATCTGCACAGGGGTTCTTAAGCAGTTTACTTTTTCTTTGCAAGGATGGTAGCTTGTCTTCACTGTCTTGTCTTATATCTAACTCTCTTGCCTTCTCCCATATTTTATTGTTTAATTTGTGCACATTTATATTTATATGTATGTATATAATTTTTTCTTTTGAAACTACAAAGCATAAAATTCACTGGATAATAATGAGTTTCTATTTATTTTCCTAAATTCCCATGTTTCTGTACATGAGTACACTAATTGAATCTAGAGCTTTGCGATGAATTGGTCAAATATTTTCCTTTCTCTCTCATTGTGCAGGTTTTAAACACATGGAACTCAGATGTGACTTTTCCTTTGACATACAATAATCTTAAGATATTTAGACTGGAACAACAATGTTTCTGTGTTTCTATTTCCTAACCCAAGGGCACTATAAACTCTTCAGCTCTTTATGGCTCTTCAGCAGAATGAAATCCAGAAAGCTGTAGACTTGGAGATTGCTAGTTGGTTTCAACATACAATTGAAACTATCATGACTACATTATTCAGACTTTGATATTTCTACACATATATTATATATTCTTCTCAAATCTTCTGACAGATAATAAAATCCTTTTAGCAAAACATTCTTAAATTTCTCCATGCTTAATTTCATATCAATAAACCTGATTTTTTTGGTTCTATAGAACTCAGGATTTCTTTGAGCGCCCCAATTTCCTTCTCTGCAGTAATTTGTTAACCTGTAAGAAATTATAAAACAGATAAGAGAACAGTTGAGCATTTATATCCCACTTTCACAAGCGTGCTTTTATCTCACAAGCAGATCTGACTCCATGCAACTTTTGTGGACTGGCCTGAAAAAACCCTACTCAATGAATTCGCCAGTACTCACACTATCATGAAAAAACATGTCCGTATGTTCTCCCAAGCATACTCATCTGGTTATTTTCCATTTTCACATTTAAAAGGATTCATTTATTTGACACCTTTAGATTTCAGAAAATTGGAGTGGTGAATAATGAAAATACATCTTCCAAGGGGGCCAGACCTCTGAGCTAGATATGGAAAAAGGTCAAGATTTGAAATGAAGGCCAGAAGATACCAAGAGCAGATTTCGACTAACATTTTTTTTTCCTTAGGCTAGTTGTGTTTCTTAATAACAGTATGGTTTAAAAAATCCTTCAGAGAGGATGGAAATATGATTTCTGGGATGAAGTGAACAGAAACTGGCTGTTTCTAACGTCATACTTCAACTGATCCTGCTAGATGTGGGACCTCAAGCATGTCACCAAGCCTCAGCATCACTGTTAACTGTAAATAGTACTGCACACCTCAGAAAGGTGTTGCAAAAATTAAGTAATGGAATACATCTAGCACAATATCATTAGAGCTTATGCACACTAGCTTTTAGGGGAAAAGTGCAGTTCTAATAGGGAAAAAGAAATCCCCCCAAATATGAGTGCTAGATAAGGTCATTTCTTAAATTTCTTCCAGTTCTGTGTTTCAGATTGTATGATTCCAAATGAGTAAAATCAAGGAAACAACCACATAAGAGTGGTTGGCTCTTATGCAAAGTTCAGAGGCTATAAAACCCCCCATGTGTAGTATGTTGCTCTCATGTACTGGGCGTCCAGCTTATACAAAGCCATTTGACAAGCCAGGCATGGTGATGCACACCTGTAATCCCGGTGCTTGGGAGGCTGAGGTAGGAGAATTGCAGGTCTGAAACCAGCCTAAGCAATTTAGAGAGGCTATCGGTAATTTAGCAGATCCTGTTTTCAAATTAAAAATAAAATAGGGCTGTGGGTATAACCCGGAGGTAGAAGGCCCCTGGGTTCCCCCTCAGTACCACAAAAACAAAGCCATTTGACCACACAGGGTGCTTTCTAGATCACGGGGACAAGAAGAGAGTTCTAGTTAAGAAATCTTCTAGGTTGAAATTGCAATCTCTAAATTCTAATTTCATTCCCAGGATATATGTCTTTCTAATGCGCTTAAGAACACAGACTAATCAAATCTATATATCTCCTATCTCAAGGGAGACTCTGCTAACAAACTTTGTAAATACTGCTTTTTATAAATCTTAACAGTCAAGGTTAACAAATTAAGCCCGATGCTATGGCACACACCTGTGGTCCCAGCTACTCAGGGGTCTGAGGCAAGAGGATCACAACTTTGAGTTGAGTGCAGACGACATAGTGACACTTGTCTCAAAAAGAAAAGTATTAATAAAATATATAAACCAAAATGCATACCCATGGGAGATGCCTTATGTCTTCTCTCTGTCTGTCTGCCTGTCTATCTGTCTCTCTCTCTCTCTTCTCTCTCTGTGTCCATGTGTGTTTAAAGATTGGGTATTACAAAAATAAGGGCAGCATAGTAATTATATACATCATGTGATTAGTTGGTACTTCATTGGGTAACATCTTGGTGATACTATGACATGTATTTATTTATAATACCAATGCTTTCCCTGCCTCAATAACTTGGTTTGGGTTTTTTTTTTTTTCCTTTCAGTTCTAGGGATGAAATCCAGGGGCATTCTACCTCTGAGCCACACCCCCAGGCCTATTTTTTATTCTTTATTTTAAAGCAGGGTCTCACTGAGCTGCAAAGGGCCTCACTAAGTAGTAGCTGAGGCTGTCCTCGAACCACGATCCTCCTCTCAGCCTCCCAAATGCTGGGATTACAGTGTGTGCCACCACGTGCGGCCTTTGGTTTGGAGTCTAATCCCACTCCTACTAGCTTTATCACCTTCACAAATGCTTAGCTTCTTGTCTTGCCTTCAGTACCCTATTATACATAAAGATGAAATCACGTGAAACGATTCCAGAAGAATAAAACTAATACAGCGGACAGCAGGACAGCAACACTGATGTTTTGCTTCCCGTTACTGTATTTTCTCTATATTGCTTCATAATGAGACTTTAACCATGTTTCCTAAAGAATATTTGCTTATCACCTTCATTTATATTTCTATAATTTTCTCCCTGTTACTGCCATTCCTGATACAAGCAAAACTGCAATATCAGCCTTTGCCCGTCTTCCACAGATTCCTCATTTTTGCTTGTATCAGGGATGGAAGTAACGGAGAAAATTATAGAAATATGAATGTTGGTATTGATTATAGAGACACTGAAAAGACATGCAAACTATGTTCTAGATTGTATCCTGAAGACTAGTAGCCATTAATTAGTTGATGGAATGTAAACAAAGTCGGTAGCTGTGACATTGGTTTTGATTGTAATGTGGTTGTGTCAAATTTTGCCTTGTTTTTAGTAAATACACATTAAAGTATTTAGTACCAAAGAAATATCATATATGCAGCCCACCCTAAAATGGTTTACAAGCCGGGCGTGGTGGTGCACGCTTGTAATCCCCGCGCTTGGGAGGCGAAGACAGGAGAATCGTGCAGGTTCGAAGCCAGCCTTGCTGGCTTAAGAGACCCTGTTTCCAAATAAAAAAGTATAAAATAGGTCTTGGAGTGTAGCTCGGAGGTGGAAGGGTTTCCAGGAACCCCAGTACCACCAAAAAATAAAGAGACAGAATGAGAAAAGATAAAAAGTGAAAGGAATGACTAAGAAAATGTGGTAAAATGTTAATTTGGGAAATATAAAAGAAAAATATACAGAAATTCTCTATAATATTCGCAGATTTTCTATAAAATAAAGTTTAAAATAACATCTAAATTTTTTTTAAAGACAAAGCAAAACAAAAGACTGGGGAAAAAAAAAACATTGGTAAGAATCTTCTTTCAGGGCAAAAGAACAGTCTAGAATTGTTGGGTCAAGGCAGGGGAGAAGGACTGCCCCGAGGCAGAGGGCTCTGAGAACAGGTGTCTGTGTACTCTGAGCAGTCACAGCACTGTAAGTGGGGGACACAACTCGAAGGATGAGGGGGGGGGAGGAGGGGGGAGGGGGAGGGGAAGAAGGAGAAGGAGAGGAGGAGGAGGAGGAGGAGGAGGAGGAGGAGGAGGAGGAAGAGGGGCCTTGAATGTGAGCAGAATCCTGGGGTCAGAAGCCACTCAGATTTGCCGGCAATTGGGAAGCGAGTTCCGAGGTGGATTAGAGCAAGCACTAACACATACAACCTGGAAAGACGTAAAGTGACTCACTGGAAGCTGTGTCGGATGGATAGTTTCCCTGGCCCTGGGTCAGCCTGACGACTTTAAAAGAAGCAGGTGGAACTGGATACTTCCTTCCTCTACATTAATATTCATCTTTCCTCAACATTGTAATTCGTCCAGAGCCATTTGTCAAAACTTCTTTTCATTACACAAAGAATGAGGTAAAAAAAAAGAGTGATGAATAACAACAAAAACCTTCTGTTCTATCTAAGGAAAAAATATTTGTTTACTGAAATTGATATATGTGTTCCTTTGGTCATGTGAGATGGGGAGTTTTTTCTGTTTTGTTTTGTGTTTTTTTTTTCTTGTTCGGTTGTTTAGGAAGTAAGTATATTTAACAGTACATCCTGGACACATTTTTTAGTGACTCTCTTATTAGATTTTAACACACACAAACAAAAACATAAATCATAAATGTACAGTTTGATATTTTTCACAAAATTATCAGCAAAGAAAACAGTGTCGGTACTATAGTCGTCTTCTTACTTTCAGTTGCTATTTTTCCCAACGTTTTCATCACCCCTACTTCCATAGATTTTTTTTTTTGCCTATTTTTAATAAATAGTATTATGCCATTTATTCTTTCTTACCTTGTTTCTTTTAGTATCTGTATGAGGGTCATCTATGTTTTTACATGCAATAATAGTTCTTTCTCATTGCTGCATATTATTCTGTTCTTTAAATACACTAAAGTTTGTTTTTTCCACTGACAACTGAAGGGCATTTGGGTCGTTTTCAGATTGACTATTACAAATTGTACTACTATGAAACACCCTTATGTTTGGGTACAGTATCCAGGGTATCTAGTGAGATTGTTGGGTATGGTGGTCAGCTTTCAGCTACTGTGACAAAATACCTGAAGCAATCGACTAGAAGGAGGCATTTTGACTCATGGTTTCAGTCCAGGGTCAGTGGCCTCTGTATTTATTTATTTACTTATTTATTTATTTGTTTATTTATTTTATTTTGAGACTGTGATGAGGCAGAACATCGAGGTGGGAGTAAATGGCATAAGTAACTGCTTATTTCTTGGGAGCCAGGAGCCAAAGAGAGAAAAGAAGGGCCAGGGTTCCAATATTTCACTAAAGGACATAACCCCACTGATTTAACTTCCTCCTACAAAGTCTCATCTCCAGATAGCTCCATGTGCTGGTGACCAAGTTTAACACATGGGCCTTTGTGAGACACTTATCCAAACCATAACACTGGGTTGTGGGGTGTGCGTATGCTCAATATTTAGCTGGGTGCTATAATTTTTCAAAGAGCTATTAAAGTTGTTAAACCAATTTAAACCTTCACTGTCGCAATATATAAAAATTATCCTAGATAACTTTTTATTATTATTTTCAATTTTTTATTTGATATACTCAGAATATACTGCAAAACCTCTACTTTTTGGAAGATAAATTTTTAATCCTGACCAAATATAGGACTAATTTTTAAAAATATTTCATGGAAAGTGTTCAGTTTGTTTGTTTATATATAGACATAGTCACCAAATTGAGACATAAAAAATGTGAAGTCATATTCCTAAATATGAAGACAATATCATATGAATGTCAGTCTTCCCCAAGCTAATGTATAAATTTAATATATTTCCAAATAAATTGCATATGATATTTTATAATGTGAAAAGTATGTTACAAAGTTTAAACATAAAGACAATTTCAAAAAATTGACAGTAACTTACAATTGAAAAAATAATAGTTGTTTGACCTATGTATAATGAATTGCCATCAAGTTACTGTAAATCTTATTGGAAAATATTGGTATAGGAACAGTCAGATAGATGAATATAGAATCTAGATACCAATCTAACTAGACAGAAAATTTATATATAGTAAGTATGGTTTAATAATGCACTGGGTAAAATGAACTTGATTCAATAACTATGCATCTATAAATAAATGAAATTACCTTTTTTTTTTGGTGGTGGTACTGGGGTTCCTGGAAGCCCTTCTACCTCCGGGCTACACTCCCAGACCTATTTTTTATATTTTTATTTGGAAACAGGGTCTCTTAAGCCAGCGAGGCTGGCTCTGAACCAGCGCGATCCTCCTGTCTCCGCCTCCCAAGCACAAGGATTACAAGCTGTGCCACCACGCCCGGCTATGAAATTACCTTTTGGCCATCTATTAAGAACAATTGGCTATCCAGAAAAAAATATAAAATTATACCCCACCACACCAAACAATAAATCACGCATCAGTTTAAAATTTAAATGTTCACAAACAAGTCCATTGATAGAGTTTATAAAAATATTTTTGTAACTTTATGGGATGTTAGATGATTTAAGAAAATATTTTAGAGGTCAGAAGCCATAGAGAAAATGATCGCCAGATTAAATTCATAAAAAAATAACACTTCAAAATTCAAAAATAAACTGAGAGAAAATAGTTTCAAGATCTATGATAAAGATTATAAGATAAAATGGACAACTGAAATGAAATGACTAAATTGTGTTTTAGACCTGAATGTTACTCAACTATTTAAGAAAATGAGTTATGTTTTTTTTCACTAACATAGAAAGTGCCCATATTTTGTTGTTGTTGTTGTTGTTGTTGGTGGTGGTGGTGGTGGTGGTGGTGGTGGTGGTGGTGGTGGTGGTGGTGGTGGTGGTGGTGGTACTGGAGTTCCTGGAAGCCCTTCTACCTCCGGGCTACATTCCCAGACCTATTTTATATTTTTGAAACAGGGTCTCTTACGCCAGCGCGGCTGGCTTCGAACCTGCGGGATCCTCCTGTCTCCGCCTCCCAAGCGCGGGGATTACAAGCGTGCGCCACCACGCCCGGCCTGCCCATATGTTTTTTTACAAAAGAAAAAAATGTGCATTCTGAGATGATAGCAAAACAGCGATTCAATCTTCTGAAATCCTCACTAAACATAGCCAAACAAAATGGTCCAAAACAACAAAAATTCACAAAAGGGTTGTATCATGAAGCCCCAAATGCAAGCCGGGACAAAATATCAACAGCCATAGAAAAAGGTTATTGGGCCGGGCATGGTGGCGCACACTTGTGAACCCAGCATTCAGGAGGCTGAGACCTGAGAATCACGGTTCGAAGACACCTCAGCTACTTAGTGAGGCCCTCTGAAACTCAGACCCGGTTTCAAAATAAAGAATAAAGAATAGGGCAGGGAGTGTAGCTCGGAGGTCGAATGCCCCTGGGTTCCATCCCCAAACCAGCAAAACAAAACAAACAAAAAAAGGTTATTGTGTGAGAGAAGGCAGAGCAAGGACATACCTGGTGGACCTAAGAAGAGGTTGACACAAAAGAGTTACATGAAACCCTGCAGGGCAATTGGAGAACAATGGTACCCAGGAATGGCTTTGCACCCTCTGATGGTGTGGAAGTGCAATAAGCCACAGTGGGGCCTAGAGTTTGGAGCAGTCTAGGTCTACGTGAACTCCCTCGCAGATGGGAGTCAGCAAGGCTCCCTCGTAGAATGCAACCAAACTCTGAGAAGAAGCTCCTTGGAGTAAAATGGAAACTGAGCAAGGTTGGTAGGACAGACAGAAGGAAGAGAGGAGCTGGGTAAAATTGGGCAAAGTAAATATAGCCAGAAAATCTTGGAAAGCAAGATGTCACATTTTTATTTTTATTTACCTATTTTTATTTAATTAGTTCTTTTTTTTTTTTTTTTTTGCAATACTGGGGAGGGAACTCAGGGCCATTCTACCTCCAAGCTATACCCACCCCCCACAGCCCTATTTTTTATTCTTTATTTTGAAACAGGGTCTCACTGAGTTGCTGAGGGCCTCACTAAGTAGCTAAGGCTGTCCGTGAACCACGATCCTCCAGTCTCAGCCTCCCAAATGCTGGGATTACAAGCGTGCACCACCACGCCCGGTTCCCAAGATGTCATGTTTTTAAACACACACACACACACACACACACACACACACACACACACACACATGCTTTGTAAAAATAGAAATATATTTGAACCAAGCTTCTAATAATCGAGGAAAACTAAACCCATATTAAAGTTAGCAACATAAAATATACAATTACCATACACAAGTTACTATAATAAAATGAATAAGAAACAGAATGACAGCCCTATAAACAATACAGAAAACCAAATATGCTTTTGAATAAGCACATTCAAAAGACAGAATGTGTAAAGTACTATTTTAGAACAAGTTAAAAGGCATTAAAATATAAAAAAGTATAATTCAAAATTAAAAAATTCAAATCTGAGGTAATAGAATTAGAAATAAATAAAATAATTTTAGAAATCAAATCGAACAGAAGAAACACAATACTGAACACATGCAACAAATAAAAAATAAATGGCGGGAAAATGTCAAAAATCTTTAAATTAAATACAAACGAAAAAAGAAGTCAAAGAATTTGAGAGAGTGAAGAAAGAAGATTCTGTGTGTGGATAATAGGATTTCTTTGGGAGATAATAAAACAAATGTTTTAAAACATTTTTGCAACTATTTATTCATAGAGCACAATGTGTAATGGAGAATATAGATCCAGAACAACTAACACCAAGACATGTGAGTGAAATTCATAGGCTACAAAGGAAAATAAAAGTCTTTAGTATTTATGGAAAATAACATATGGCTTGGGGAAAATAACATATGGGTATAAAAGCTTACTATCATCAGAATTTTTGACATCATATCTTTATCTTTCTGCCAGAAGAAAATAAAGCAATATATTTAATGTAATCAAGGAAAGAAAATGTAAACCAAGTATTTTCTACACAGGGAATTAGATCTTTAAGAATGACATGCATTAGCAGTTAGCAACATTCAAGAATTCAGAGAATATCGTTCCCATGAATCCTTGGGACTATATAAAACAAAAATGGTAGCAACCACGTGGCCAAAGAGATGTTTACTTAAGGATTAATGGCAAAAGTAAATATGTTCATAGATATAAAATTCATTCTGAGTAAGGATTAAAACAGAGGGATTATATAATCTCACATATGCAAGGAAGTGGGATAACCTAAAACCTTTTACCTGTTTTCAACAATTATACTTAGTGGTGGTAGTATCACTATTGTTATAAAACTCTTATAAGTGAAAGGTGGAATACAACAAATGAATAATTATAGGATATTCTTAATTTTTAAATTATTTTATTTTATTTATTTTATTCTATTTTTTGCTGTACAGGGGATGGAACCCAATTCCTGTGACTTGGCAGGATTCTGAAAATATTAAGAAAGGGCACACCATGTTAATACAGACTAGGTTAAGCAAAAACCCTGCAGTTCTGAATTTGGATTAGAAATATTAAGAACGTGTGAATTATTTTTAAAAGTAGGTATATGTCCCAACTCTACACTGAAAAAGCCTAAAAACATAATCAATCCTTTAGCAGTGTGAGTCCAGAAAGCCCCAACTGTGGTCTTGCAATACTATTTCCCAGCAAAAGTGGGTGTAGGGTAGGGAAGGGTATCTCCTGAAGATGTAACCAATTCTTGTCAGGGAAAAGAATAAAATGAGTATAAAATACCTTGATAGGACAGATCCTATTAAAAACTGTTAGGGTCATAAACTCAGGAACAAACTAACATAACAGTCACAATCCAGAGATGGAGATTTTGAACTTTGTAATTATTTTCTTTTATTGCATTACATAAGCCATGATGAAAGACTATTCTAGCTTTCTTCCTGATCTTTCGGAAAGCTTCTAGTTTCTCATCCCTAAACATGATATTGACTATGATACTCTTTATCCAGTTGAGATTTCACTCTGTTCCTAGTTTGCTGAGAGTTTATATCATGACTAGGTACAAAGGTGTTTTGTCAAATGCCTTTTCTACCCCTAGTAATATGATATGATCATGTGTCATTTCTTCTTTACGCTGTTAATGTAATGCATTGTATTAATTAGTTTTCAGTGTTGAATCAGCCTTGCATACATGAGATAAATATCATTTAGTCATGGAATATAATATACATAATTGTATTCAATTTGCTAGGATTTTGGTGCTTCTATGTTCATAGGAAGAATTGGTCTATAGTTTTTTGGTAGTTTTGTTTTTTTGTATTGTCTCTGTATGGTCTTAGTATTGGGGCAATTATGGCTCATGGGATGCATCATGGAGTATCCTTCTGCTCCTATCTTCTGGAAAAGTTTATAGAGAATTAGTATCATTTTTTCCTTAAATGTTTGGTAGAATCTACTATGGGACCCATCTCCCCTGGTGCTTTCTGTTTGGGTAGTGCTCTGGTTTGAATATAGTCTGAGTATGTTCCTGAAGAAGGATTTCTGTCTTAAGCTTGGTCTTCAATACAGTAATGTTTAGAGATGGTGGGACATTAAAGAGATAGGACCTAGTGAGAAGTTCTTAGGCATTAGGGGCACTGCCCTAGGAAGGACTTGATGGAGTTCTTGTAGTATCCCAGTTAGTTCCTATGACACTGAATTCTGACACAAATGAACAACACTGGCCCCTGCCCATTCTTTTGTTTCATGTCTCACCATGTGATCACTCTTTACATGTAGCCAAAAGGGTCCTCAACAGAGGCCAAACACAAAGGGCTACCAATCTCAAACTTTCAGTCTCCCAACTGTGAGCTAAATTAACCTATTTTTTAATATGTTACTCAGCTTCGGGTATTTTGTTATAGCAATGGAAACGGACTAATATAGGATAATTGTTAATTATTTATCAGAATTACGTGTGTGTGTGTGTGTGTGTGTGTGTGTGTTACAGAATCTACCTCTGAATTACACCCCTAAGTATTTTTTATTTTTTGTTTTGAAACTGGTCTCACTAGGTTACTGAGAGTTTCACCAAGTTGCTGAGGTTGGTCTTAAACCTGTGCTCCTCCTGTCTCAGCCTCCCATTATAATACGATTACAGGCACCTACCACTATGCCTGGGTCAGAATTATATATGTTTTTAAGAAACTATTTAATCACCTTCTGGGAGTTGTTTGAAAATCAGGACATTACTAGAACATACCTGTAATTCCAGTACTTGAGAGTCTGAAGAAGGAGAATCACTAGATCAGGCGTTCAAGTCCAGCCTAGGCAGCATTTTGTTGTTGTTGTTGTTGTTGTTGTTGTTGACAAGATCTCAATATATCTGAGACCTGGTCTCAAAAATAAAGAACAAGGAAAGAAGAAAGGGAGGGAGGGAAGAAGACAGAAAGAGAGAAAGAGAGGAAGAAAAGTAGAGAGAGAAAAGGGAAAGAGAAAAAATGTAGCCACTTGAAAGAGCTGCTGAGTAAACAAAAGCTATCAGTATCTGATGGGGACTTTATGCCAGGAGGAGAAGAGTTATAGTTTCATTGACTAGATCTGGGAATCAGACATATTTAGCATAATCTTAATCAGAATGACGAAACACACACACAAGAAAAGAAAAAAGAAAAGGAAATAAAGGAAAGAGAAGAAAAGAAAACAAAAGAAAGAAAAGAAAAGAAAAGAAAAGAAAAGAAAAGAAAAGAAAAGAAAAGAAAAGAAAAGGGATGGAAACTATCCAAAGTCTATCAGCTTGGGAATGGATTCACAAATTGTGTCAAATCCATCCATGGACCACTACTCAGTACGAAAAAGAAGAGATAGAGGACTTGTTCACTCTGGAAGAGATGAAATCTCAAAGGCTTCGTGCAATGTGAAGGGGGGTAGAAGCCAGACACAAAAGATGATGAACCACATGACACCATGTATTTGAAATTCTAGAAAAGGCAAAACTACTGATAAGAAAATCAGTGACTTTCAGGAGTCAGTTAGTGAGCAGAGGAGATTGCAAAGAGGCAACTAGAACTTTGTAGGGCAACAAAGATGTTCTACATCATCATTGTGACAGCTTCCTGACTTCACATATTTATAAAAGTATATAAAATATCATGTTTCATCGCGCATGGTGGCGCATGCTTGTAATCCCCGCGCTTGGGAGGCAGAGACAGGAGGATCGCGCAGGTTCAAAGCCAGCCGCGTGTGCTGGCTTAGGAGACCCTGTTTCCAAATAAAAATATAAAATGGGTCTGGGAGTGTAGCCTGGAGGTAGAAGGGTTTCCAGGAACCCCAGTACCACCAAAAAAAAAAAAAAAAAATCACATTTAAAACTGCCAAATTTTATTGGTAAATTAACCTTCAATAAAACTAATTTTAAAAGAACAAAATCTGGCCAGGTGTGGTGGTGCATGCCTGTAATCCCCGTGCTTGGGAGGTGGAGACAGGAGGATCGCGCAGGTTCAAAGCCAGCTCCGCTGGTTTAAGAGACCCTATTTCCAAATAAAAAAGTATAAAATAGATCTGAGAGTGTCGCCCGGAGGTAGAAGGGTTTCCAGGAACCTCAGTACCACAAAAAGTAAAAGAAGAACAAAATCTAGACATTGCATACATCTTGCTGAAGACATTTAAAATCATCTATGCTCTTGCCAAAGTTACAAGATGTGGCTCTGATTAAGGCTTTGGTCCAATTACCAATTTGAAGGCAATATGGAGGACAGATGATGTATTAAACTAAATCAGGCATATGAATCAACAAATCCAGATTATTGAAACCCTGGAAGTCAAATGGACAGGATTGTTCAACAGACATGTTAAAAATTGAAAAAAATAAAAAGGTTAATCCATGGTATCTAAGGATTTCACTTGGGTGGTAAAAGCACGAAGCACTATAAGAAGTCATTACTAAAATAAGGTGATTTTTAGAAAAGTAATGGGCAAAACATTAGATATACATTATATATTTTAGGTGTAGAATATGTTGAATATATTAATGCACATGTAATATGTACTTTTTGTTTATAGGATAAAAGTGTGAAATGTCATACATCAGAACTTTAGCTTTTTGACTCAAAAAGGTAGAATTAAAAGGGTGAATTTAACATCTTTAAATTCCTTTATATTGCTGACATTAATTTTAGTTCAATATTGCCCCATGACTTAAAAAACATGTACAAAGTTTAAAAGATGAAGATCACAAAAACTTAAAATTTTCACTTAAGCATTTTCAAAATTGTGTTTCCTGGAACACTGGCATTCCACAAGATGGTAATAGGTGCTCCAGTTAAAATGTTTAGTAGTCAAATAAATGTATAAAGAACATCTTAGAATTTCAAAATGCAAATAAGTATTTTAAAGATGGTAAGAATCCCCACATTTAACTTGACCGGGCCCCACCATCCAACTTTTTTTTTTTTTTTAATGAATACTTTCTTCACAAAATTCCTAGGAATATCCAGCAGCTGTGGTGCGCTGGAGCCAGTCTGTACAGATTGTGAGACCTAACTGTTGTACTTCCCCCCAACTTTGCATTCAGTCCCATCACATTGGTATCTTAAAATCAGCCACGGTGAGAAATATTACACCATGAAAATCTGCAATTGCCACAAACCACGACTCCTCTTGCCCCAGAGCCAGCTGTTCCATGGTTTAACATACTCAAATATTACAAAAGAAATTGAGAAAGTTTACTTTATTATTTCATTGAACTGGAATTGGGCCATCCTTATGAATGTTAAAATTGTTATATTGCTCTTTTTTTGGCACTGGTGATGGAACCCAGCAGCATTCTACCTCCAAACTATACCCCATCCCTATTTTTTATTCTTTATTTTGAAACAGGGTCTCACTGAGTTGCAGAGGGCCTCACTAAGTAGCTGAGGCTATTCACAAACTGTGATCCTTCCATCTCAGCCTCCAAAATGCTGGGTGCATGTGCCACCATGTCCGGCTGTTATATTCCTAATTTATAAGGTATAAACAAATAAACATTGTCTTACTGCTGGCATACTGAAATGTATTCATTTAAAAAGCAAGAATTAAGCCAGTTGTGGTGGCGCAAGCCTGTAATCCCCGCGCTTGGGAGGCGGAGACAGGAGGATCGCGCAGGTTCGAAGTCAGCTGCGCTATTTAAGAGACCCTGTTTCCAAATAAAAATAATATAAAAGAATAGGTCTGGGAATGTGGCCTGGAGGTAGAAGGGTTTCCAGGAACCCCAGTACCACAAAAAATAAATAAATAAATAAATAAATAAATATTTAAAAATTGAAAATTACAAAAAAGAATTAAAACATTTGGAGCCGGGCGTGGTGGCACACACTTGTCATCCCCGCGCTTGGGAGGCTGAGACAGGAGGATCGCACAGGTTCAAAGCCAGCCTCAGCTACTTAGTGAGGCTCTCAGCAACTTAGTGAGACCTTGTTTCCAAATAAAATATAAAATAGGTCTGGGAGTGTAGCCCGGAGGTAGAAAGCCCCTGGGTTCCACTCCCAGTACCACCACCAAAAAAAAAAAGAAAGAAAATTGAAAGGATAGAGAGGAAAGAAAGAAGTTGAGAGAGTAGAAGATGGTCTTAAGTGCACTCTTAGAAATCTGAGGCAGAGCAGGACAGTAGAAGGTCTAGGGAACTTTTGAAGCAGTTGTGGCAATATCTCATTTTTGGTGACAACGGTTTCCTTCAGTGGTATAAAGTTCTAGTTTGAGTTTTTCTCCACCCACAACTTCCTCTAATCCCATATGTAGAATTAACTCCAATTCCCTACAGGATATTCTAGGAAAGTAGCTTTAGATTTGTGTATTTTTGGCTGAGATGACCAGTGTCTTAAAGAATGTTGTCAGGTCCGTGTTGCACCAGGAAGCGACTTCCTCTGTCAGCCGAGTCTGAAATACGCTTCCAGTAAACGCCATCCTCGCCGGCACGTACGTCATCCCTTTATCCTCTCTCAGTGGCTTTGACAGACTCCTCAGACACTAAAGCTTCGTACGCCCCTGGAAGAGTAGGAGAGGGGCTGCTGGCTAGGGATCTTTTGAACAGGTGGTGGACACTGTTCAAGAATGAGATAAGAGCATCAGCAAAACTCATTTTCTAATGGACAAGTTCTGTGATTCCTCAACCTCATCCAAAGGAGACGGTTATTATATAACCCATGTCCCACCTTGCCTGGGCAGCTAGAAGCAGCCTTCCTTAAACTGAATTAGAACATACCACATGGATAAAGTATGTAATGTGCGTCTATGGAAGCAGATGGGGGAATCTCAACAACGAGAAAACAAACCCCGTTGCTCAGTAACACTGTGGCCATGTGCCGCACGGTAACACTGAGCCCAACCCGTAAGCGAGACTCCAATTCCTCTCTGTGGAGTCATGCATACCAGAATTACAGGCTCGCATGCTGTAGGCTCTGGGCGAAAGAGGAAACCCCGACTGTGAATTGTACTGCTGGTTTTCCTCGCTCACAGTGGTGGACACAGTGTGAGCTCCAGCAGACCCACTCTAAAGATGCAGGGCCATTTCCCACGTACTAATACAGGGTAACTCACAGCGAAATGAGAGACAAGGTGCATTCACACGTTGGGAGTACCATTCCCAGAAACACACTTACACAATTTTAATTTATAAGAAAATATATCAAGTCTACATTTAATTCTGGGGGAAATTAAGTATATACTCGAGTTTCATCATTCAGTCTCCTAACATACGTATGCATACATGTGTGCACACAACATACAAATGTGCAGGTAATGGAGATGGGTGAGCTTCACCAAAGGTCAAGCCGGCTTCTAGTCATTTCTGCTACTGTCAGAACACCAGATAAAAGCACTGTGTGCCTCCACTCTTACTACCCTCTAATAAGACCTATGGGAGTTGGAGGTTCTCTAATGTGTTCTGAGGACTTATTTTATTTCCTCGATCACTACCATGTGCTTCCAAAGTTGAAGTCATGACCAAACCTTTCAAAACATAGCTATCCACATCCAAATTCCAAAAGAAAGGAAAAACTCCAGTCTTGGTGGCATTTTATCTCCATCATAATACCCATTACACATGTACTTTTTTCACTTATTTTTGCTGTAGGGCAGATCTGAAGTGTCCCCGAAAGGCCCATGTGTTAAAAGCTTGGTCACCGGCGCATGGCACCATGGGAGGTGGTGGAAACATCGGGAGGCAGGCTCTACTGGGATGAAGTTACATCAGTGGGGGCATGCCTTCAGGGATGTTGGACCCAGCACCTCCTCTCTCTCTTTTGCTTCCTGTCCACCATAAGGTAAGCAGCTTTGCTTCACCACAAACTCCCCTCCAGGATGGACCACCTCACCACTGGCCCAAAGGCAACAGGTCAAACTAATCATGGACCAAAATCTCTGAAACCGTAAACCAAGATCAACTTTTCCTCCTTTAAAGTGTTTATCACGCCGGGCGTGGTGGCGCACGCTTGTAATCCTCGCTCTTGGGAGGCGGAGACAGGAGGATCGCGCAGGTTCGAAGCCAGCCGCGCTGGCATAAGAGACCCTGTTTCAAAAATATAAAATAGGTCTGGGAGTGTAGCCCGGAGGTAGAAGGGCTTCCAGGAACCCCAGTACCACTAAAAAAAAAAAAAATTGTTTATCAGAGTAGGGCACATTGGTGCACACTTATAATCCTCCTACTTGGGAGGCTGAGACAGGAGAATTGCAGGGTCACAGCCAGTCTCAGCAACTTAGCGAGGCCCTCTGCAACTTAGTGAGACCCTGTTACAAATAAGAAATAAAATCATTCTGGGGTTGTAGCTCAAATATAGAATGTGTCTGGGTTCAATCCCCAGTGCCACACACACACACACACACACACACACACACACACACACACACATACACCACACCCATATATATTGTCTTTCGGGTATTTCATCACAGTGACAGAAAGCTGACAAACACACTTTACTTACTTCATTTTCTATATTTCTTACAAAGACCCTGTGGGGCAAACAATTTATACATAAGGATATTGGAATTTAGAAAAGCTAAAGGACTATAAAAGGGATGCCTGGCAAGAAGCGGTGATAAGAACATAACACTAAATAGTCACGCTTCTGAATTCTTGCTCCTTTGATTTCTCAAGAGAGCAAAACATAAGCACTTAATTCTAAAGAGTCTGGTAGAAACTAAGACCAAGAAAATAAGCACCCTCGTTTGTTTCCTACAGGGTATTCCTGTTGAGATTGAGCCCATTGAAAAATCTCTAAACTGCCTTTCCGGTTCCCTGCTGAGGATAGTGCAGAGGAAGAAGGTCATTGCTGAGTTGCAGTTACGAGGAGCTGACTTTTGTGCCGTCTCTGTGAGATCTGCCCCCGGCACTCTCATTTCTGGGCCATTCACTTGATGAATGCTGGCGCAGCGCAGTGGCTAAGGCTCACAGGAGTCTTAATGAATGATTACCTTCTGATTGACTTCTCACCCAGACAATACACAGAATACACTCAGTCCCGATACCCAGTGGCCCTTCTGTTAATGACCAAGTGATTTTGACTCGTAGACCAAAGGCCCTAATAAATTTCATGTTCGATTCAGTCACAGAGTTAGAAACCATTCAGAGTGACTGCTAACACGAGGATAAGTGCTAACCTGTAAGATTCTATGTGCCTCCAAATTGGTAGCAGAGTGAAAACAAAAAGATTACACATTTTTCTTGGCAACCAGGATTTGTCGGGTTAATCTAGTATTTTATAAATGTTTTAGAACATTTTAGAAATTAGAATATTTTAGAAATGTTTCTCCACCTATTTTAGGTCGGCTTGACACAAAGGCAATACCATGTGATACCAGGTGCCTAATAAAAATTCAGAGGAAGGAGGTGCCTCATGAGGATCCTGGACTGTGTTTTCAAATACCATCTTGTAAATGGTGCTGGGGGAACGGGAAAGAGTGGGGGCTTTTATCTGCTTATCCTTGGGCAAGAAACTATGCTTTTTCTAAGCTTCGGTTTCTTTATATGCAGATTGGGAATAATGGTATTACGTTCCTCAGATAATTTTTTTGTGAAAGTTAACTAATGACAGTGGAAGTATTTCCTAATCTACAAAAAATTCTATAGAAATGCTAATATTTCTTAGCATACTAGAGAAACTTGTGTTTGTTTGTTTGTTTGTTTTTGCAGTACTGGGGATGGAACCCAAGGCATTCTACCTCTGAGCCACACCTCCATCGCTATTTTAAATTTTTTTTTTGAAACAGGGTCTCTGCATTGCAAAGGGCCTCTCTAAGTAGCTGAGGCTGTCCTCGAACCACGATCCTCCTGTCTCAGCCTCCCGAATGCTGGGATTACAAACGGACATCACCATGCTCAGCGGAACTTGCGTTTAATTGGCTGATGTATCCATCTTCTAGTCATACTCAGTGTTTGGAAGAGGAAGGCAAGAGAGTAATATATTTGCTTATAGCTACTAACTCTTTCATAGGGAAACCAGAAAAGCATTTCAGAAAAGATATTTTTCTCAGCATTTTATTCCATACACGTCTGGCAGTCATCTCTTTGCCCTTTCTGTCCTAAAAAATCTTTTTTATATTGAATAATATATCATTAATTAAATTTTACTAAATATATGAAAATGAGCATGAAAAATTATCTGTGGCACCACTCAGACATAAACATTGTTAACAGTTATCCTTAATCATTTGTAAACATTTTTATGCATTTCAACTTTTGACCAGAAATTGAGCAATGCTATTTGTTGAATCATATGTAATAATTTTTGTTTTGTAATGATAGTAAGCATTATTTCTTTTACATGTGTCTATGTTTTTCAAAAATTATGTATTCTGAAATATAATTTTCTGTGTGTGCATGGTACTAGAGAATGAGCCCAGGGTCATTCTACCTCTGAGTTACATTCACCAGCCCTTTTTATGTTTTAATTGGAAACCGGGTTTCACTACTTCCTTAGTCTTAGAGTCTTGCTACATGGCTGAGGCTGCCCCTGAACCTGAGAGCCTCCCATCTCAGCCTCCCAAGTACTGTGATTTCAGACAGGTGCTACCAGGCCCAGCTTCAAATATGATATTTTAATGTCTGGCAAAATTAATTTATCTAACCATTCCTCCACTAATGGGTACTTTATTTACATAATTTATTTATTTACTTAATTACAATATTTATTACTTTATTACATTCTAATTAAGTAATTCTACAATCATGTACATGAATATAATTTTTTACCCAATCTCTCTCTCCAAGAGGTAAAAACACTCTGGCTAATCCTAAGACTTTAAAAAATTTGACCAACTTAATTTTCTCATAAATATACCTATTTATATATCTACCAGCCATGAGAGGGTCCATCTCAACACACACTTGGTTAACATGACTATAATGTTTCAAAAAATCTTTTGTTCACTTGATAGAAAAATGCATCTCATTTTAATTTTAAAATTTTATTTCTAGTGATGTTGATGTTTACATATTTTTAATCATTTATGTCTAATTTTTCTGTCATCATAGTTAAAATCTCTCACACTTGAATTCTTCTATTTTGAATTTCCAAGTATGTTCACCTTCTCTATTAATTGTACTATATTATTCTATACATGAGGATTTTGTAATATTTTTCTTAATTAGTGATTTCATAATTTTTATTTAAATTACCCTCTTTATAATATTTGATGTTTTTATTTTAAATGCTGCTTTATCTAAGACTGGTATTTCTTGATTTGCAGTCGCCTTGCATTTATTTGCATATATATATATATATATATATATATATATATATATATATATGTATGTATTAGAGGAAATTACACTTTGCCCTTTCATTGAGGTATGGAACTAAGCTACATTTTTTGGGTTCAACTAATATTTTTTCATACTTATATACATATTTTCTTTTAATCCTCTTTAAATATTTTCTTTCTGGTCCTTTCCTATCTCCTTTTCCTGGATAGAGGTTTGTTTGTTACTTGTTTTTTGTTTGGGGGTTAGGGGAAAGCTTTTTACTAGTGTTTATTAGCTTTGGTTGGCAAGAAGAAATTCTATATTTTTTCATTTAGTAACTACTATAAAACTTTCCAAAATCAGTTTTGAAAATATATTGAACAAACCAGAAGAGTTAAGAGCAAATTAATAATTTGTTAACTACAACTGATGGAAGATAAAATGCTTGTTCCTTGGTTTCCAAACTCTTTAACTTCTAGATTTTAATTAAATTTAGGGTATTAACATTGTATTTTTCCTTCTTTAATATTTTATACAATATACGATACTTATTCTAAAAGGAAATCAAAGTTTGTCACCCATGTGCTACTTGTACTAGTACCACATAATTTAGACTACATAAATTAGACCACAGAATTCAGTACCCTGTGGCCCTTTGCAGCTACTATTTCATTTGTTAACCAGAATTCTGGTTCCTTTTTTTAATATACTTTTATTGGTATATAATAACGAAGTTCAGAGTGCTAGGGTAATACATCACACAGCCCTTGGTGAGCGTTCCCCAGATCCCACCCCAAGGCCTCTCCTTCCCTGAATACATTATTCAGATTGGCATCGATAATTTCATATATGTGCATAATGCCGTTTGCAGTGTTGCCTTCATCGAATCTCCCTCCTCCACCTCCTAATCTCCCTCCATCACTCCACTGGGGGGTTTCTTTCTTTGTCTAGAATTCCTCTTGTATCCCCATTTATCCCTAGCTTTCATATATGAGGGAAAACATATAACTCTTCATTTTTCTGTGATTACTTAATCTCACTTAGCATAAAATTCTCTTGTCCCATGACATAATTTTGTTTTTTTTATGGATGAATAAAATCCCATTGTGTGCATATCCCATAATTTTATAACCCATTCATTTGTTGATGAACACACCTAGGCTGGTTCATAATTTGTCTATTATGAATCATGCTACTATAAACATGGACATGCACATATCACTGTGATACTCTGACTTCACCAGAATTCTAGTCCTTGATAGAACTCGTGTTGTTAAAACTCAAGTTTCCAATATTTTTTTATTAAAGTTGCCTGTATAGTATATTTTTAATCCATAACTATTGAAAAACATCTTTCTATTACCTTCACACATTGATAACAAAGTAAGATATAGGATTATTTCAAGAAAGAGAAGAGGAGGAGAAAGGATATACACACAATGAAATTCTACTCAGCCATAAAGAAGAACCAAATCATGTCATTTGCAGGGAAATGGATGGAGCTGGAAGACATTATGCTAAGTGAGATTAGTCAATCACAAGAAGTGAGAGGTTGGATGTTTTCCCTCATATGTGGAAGCGAGAGAGAAATGGGGACAGAGGAGGGACTCCAGGCAGAGGAGGAGAACCCCTAATGGAGTGATGGAGGGGCCTACGGGAGGGAGGTTGGAGGGAGGCGGAGGCCAGTGAGGTGCGGGAGACTCAATGAAAGGAACGCTTCAGGGCATGATGCAGGCGTGCCCTTCTATCAGTACCAGTCTTAATGGTGTGCACAGGGAGGGGGAGGGCTCGGGGTGGGAGCCCGGGAGAAGCTCACCAAGTGCTGTGTGCATGCACGCCTCTGTCACTCAGAACTGTATAGTGATGGGGGATTACAATGTGTCGGGGCCCACTCGGCTAGACCGGGATGGGGCGGTGGCTCAAGATGGCGCCTAGGCATGTTGCCAAGTCACAAGGCTCACAAGGCTGGTGGTGCCCTGAGCCTGCGCAGTGTGCCCTATCAGGCGCCCTACAGATGATCAGTGATGCAGCGCCTCGTGCTACCACCAGCCTGCCTATGAGAGGGTTAGAAATGTGCATGCCCTAGCTGTGGGAAGCTTGGGGTTGGTGGGGAATGAGGGAGGGGTTATGAGACTGATATATATTTGCTTGCTGTGCGCATTGTAAAGGAGGAAGCATAAAAGAAGAAGTATCATCAGCAGACTCGGCGTTTGTGTCTTCTTTCCTGGGGCTCTGCAGGTCGGAGCCTTAGAGACGCGACAATGCACCAATAAAAAAAATTTTAAAAAAAAAGAGGAAGAGGAGGTAAGAGAGAGTAAGAGAAGGAGAAAGGAAGAGGAGAAAAGGCAGCAAAGGAAACCAACTTCTCTTTTGCTTGCTGTGTTTTGGCCACTCTTCTAAGTACATCACACACATCCACTCATTTAATCTTAACATAACTGTATTGAAGGGACATTTATTATCTGCATTAAACTGCTGATGCAATGATGTGCAAACAGAAGCCAGGTGTGGTGGTGCATGGCACGCTTGTAATCCCAGTACCTGGGAGGCTGAGGCAGGAGGATGGCAGGTTGGTGACCAGCCTCAGCTACGTAGTGAGGCCCTTTGCAACTTAGTGAGACCCTGTTTCAAAATAAAAAATAAAATAAAAAATAGGCCTGTGGGTATAGCTCAGAGATAGAATGCCCCTGGGTTCGATCCCCAGTACCACACACAAAAAAAATTGAAGTGCAAACAGGATAAGGACTTTGTGTAAATAACTAATATTTAGCAGAGCTACGGTTTGAAACCAGGCAGTGTAACTCTAGCTTCTCCATAACCCTGACTCTTACCCTCTTTCTTTTTATTTTAGTATTTAATAATGAAAAATTAAATCTGGGGGAATCTATGTTAACATTTGGGGATTCTTTCCTTTTCTTGATTTTTATGTGGCGCTAGGTTTTTACGGCTCCCATAAGAACATGTCTACATGTCTTGGAGTGGTTCTGTCTTTATGAAGTTGATCTTCAATGTTTATTTCTGTTTTGAGGCTGAGATCATCCATTTTCTAAAAGGTGTTATCCTTTTTCACTTTGGATTCAGCCTTTCTATTTTCTATTTCTAGAGGTCCTATTTCATATACGTTATTAACTTGAATAGGTCATTTCTCATCTTCCATATTTTCTCTTCTTAATTTCTGAGTCCTGAGTGAATATATTTAATTTTCTTTTTACTATATCAATTCAGTTTTCGCCAGATTCTCTTCTACTATTTACCTCCTTTCTTCACCTGTTGAACGATTAGACTTTCCAAATGCATACATAATTTTGTACTATAGATTGATAACTTATTTTCCTTTTTCATAATGCTCTATCTTTTCATAATGCTAAATCTCCCAGTGATTTTTCCCTAAGACTGATGGTTTTTCTTTTTACTCATCCTACAGGGGAAAAAAAGCATATGCTCATTTAATAGAGGTTTAAAATCAAATAGAAGAATGATAGAATTGATCCTGATCCTTAAGGGCTTAAAGTCTTTACATTTTCAAAGACCATAGTTTAAGGCAGAAGAAATAAGGGCCATGAGGAGAGTTACGGTCACAGTAAATTTACACCATAGGTTCTGAGATTCACAAGTGTAGGAATTGGAAGCACAGAGAGTTCCAGCAAAAAACGTCGTTTTGGTTTTTATATGGAAGCCCTGCTGGAAGGTCCGGCCTTGGTATTATCCAGATGTCTCAAGAGTTGCAGCTCCTGGTGTGTCTGAAACATGCCCCAGCTTTGCTAGTTCCAACCACTCACCGCTCATTCTCTGTGCCCCTTGCTTAGCCAGTCACTCAAGGTCTGCCCGCATTGCTACCACTCCAAGCAAACTATTGGAAACCTAAGGGAAGAGACTTGTCCTACTTTTCAAGGATCTAACAGAATACACAAACACCAAAAATATGCTCTAGGATAATATGGCCATGGATATGTATGTAAATACCAGATACTATGATGCCTTAGAGAGTGATTGCATTCTACACCACATAAAATTAAAATGAGCCAGGCGTGATGGCGCACACTTGTAATCCCGGTGCTTGGGAGGCAGAGACAGGAGGATGGCGCAAGTTTGAGCCAGCCTTGCTGGCTTAAGAGACCCTGTTTCCAAATAAAAATATAAAAATAGGTCTGGGAGTGTAGCCTGGAGTTAGAAGGGTTTCCAGGAACCCCAGCATCACCAAAATAATAATAGCATTAAGTAAAATAATTTAATTAAATTAAAATGATTTCTGTACAGCAACATGTTGGGCCCACTTTGATTGACTTGATCTCTGAACATGTTGGGACCAAACTATTTATTGGTTTGATTTGATTTATAAAACTGCATTAATCAATTATCAGACCATTTTTTTTCTTAATAAAACGTAGCCTTTTTTTTCTTTGCATATTTTTTATACTTTTACTGGTGCATTATAGCCTCATATCTTAATGTGGTTCACAACACTGGAGACGTATATGCACATAGCATTTAGTGAGCTTTCCCCCAGCTTTTCCCACTCCCCCTTCCCCACACACTTCTGAGACTGACATTAGTATTCTCACATGTTTATATAATGTTGTTGGAAGTGTTTTCTTCTCAGCCACTGTATGCCAAAACCAGACGAACTAATTGTTCTTTTGGCCTCACATCTTCAAATATCTCTTTGTCTCAAAAACACACCCGAAAGCAAAGTCAGACGCCCGGACACGATGCAGTTAACTTGTTCTGCCTCCCATGTCAGCAAATCTCTTTGCACAGTGATGCAGCCATGATCACCGGACAGTACCCGAGCTCTCACACCATCTCCTCACAGCATGAACAGACTATTATAATGCACCTGAAGCAAAGTATTTGCTAAACTAAACACAGGCTTAAAGAGCCAAAGAATTGCTTGATTTTATACACACATACCACAGAAGATATAATAAATATATATGATATATTCAATATGTACCACCCATTAAATATACATAGTTATATAAATACATATGCATATATCTATATATACAGATATCTGTATATATCTCTTTATACAAGTGTACATATATAGACATATATTACATCTACATAGAGGTAGACATGTGTGTATATCTGTATGCCTATGTGGATTATACATACACACACACACACACACACACACACACACACACACACACACACACTAAAACGTATATGTCAGTATCAGTTTGGAATTTGACAGTGCTCTGGTTGGGAACATATATATGAGCATTTGTATTGGAAATCCATTCCTTATGAAAAACATTATCTCTCATGACAATAAGGTAAATCCCAGAATTCCAGAAAACAAATCTAAAAGCAAGATCATGAGAATTTACAAGCTTAAGCTGGGCGTGGTGACGCACGCTTGTAATCCCCACGCTTGGGAGGCTGAGACAGGAGGATTGCACGGGTTTGAAGCCAGCCTCAGCTACTTAGTGAGGCTCTCACCAACTTAGTGAGACCCTGTTTCCAAATAAAATATAAAATGGGTCTGGGAGTATAGCCCGGAGTAGAAAGCCTCTGGGTTCCACCCTTAGTACCACAAAAAAAAAAAAAAAAAAAAAATTTACAAGCCTAGCCGGGCGTGGTGGCACACATCTATAATCCCAGCATTTGGGAGGCTGAGATAGGAGGATCGCGGTTCATGGACAGCCTCAGCTACTTAGTGAGGCCCTCTGCAACTCAGTGAGACCCTGTTTCAAAATGAAGAATAAAAAATTGGGCTGGGGTTGTGGCTCAAAAGCTCGAAGGTCAAATGCTTCTGGGTTCCATCCCCAGATCAAAAAAAAAAAAAAAAAAAAAAAACTTATAAGCCTGACAAATCACTGCAATAGGAGATTCTTTTCTTAATTTGCTGATGGTCTGTTCTGCAGATTAATAGTAATCTGACACCATACGTTTGGTTAACCCCTATAGCTTTCAGTACTTGCCTCTATGACTCAGGCTGCAGGGTCAGCGGCCGCAACGACTTCTGGCAGGGCTTTGATTTTTCACAAGAATTGTTACGGTAACTCCCAATCTAACTGGGTCTCATAGATAAACTTTTAAAAGCTCTTATCTCTTCCCTAGGATATCAGACCTCTGGAGAAGCCAACAATGTTCATACATATTTATATCGATTTAGATGTATGATCAGAATGTACAAATGTTCTCTGACAGGTTAGAGAAGTTTGTATAAGTGCCATCTAATGTATTTATATTTATGTGTCCAAGTTTTTATATGTATACTTATATATTTGTATTTATGTACCCAATTTTTTTAGCATTTTTTAATGACAACATTATTTGAGTGTTGGGGTAGTATTTCCATAAAAGTGAGTCTTTAAATTCTTAGAAAAATAGTATTCTCTGGGTATTTCATGGTGAATTAGAGCCTTTTGTGGGAACATTATCATTTACTTCTCAGGGAGATTAAGATATCATCCATGGTGGCTGGGGATGGTGGCCCACACCTGTAATCTCAGTACTTGAGAGGCTGAGACAGGGGGATCGCAGGTTGGAGGCAGGCCTCAGAAACTTAGCAAGACTCTCTGCAACTTAGTGAGACCCTGTTTCATAATTAAAAAACAATAAAATAATAAAATAAAATAAGGCTGGGAGAGTAGCTCCGAGGTAGAATGCCTCTGGAATCAATCCCAACACTACAGTACACACACACACACACACACACACACACACACACACACGCACACACGAAATCTCATGCATGAGTACATGAAAGGCAAAATAAGTGAAAAAAAAGGCCCTAATTTTTCATAAATATGCCAGGTTTCATTTTAATAAACAACAGAATCTGTGAAATGAACAAACAAGAGAACACATGCAATGGCCACCATTGAGAGTTCTCTGGAAACCCTCGGACACACTCAATATAGAAGGAAAGGCGATGTCCAACTCCATTTAGATTTTCCCAATCTATTTTTTTTGCCAGGTGAGGGGACATCGCTCCTCATTCTATGGAATGCCTCAAATTTTCGTCCATCTTCAGAAGACAGAAAACAACAGGTGCAGGTGCTGACTTCAGTGTTTTCAGAGAATATTTACCTCCGCCTTAGGTAGACACTCTCTGGGACAGTTTTTGCCAACTCCTGGGGCTTAAAAATACTGCCTGGAGAAGTCTATTCCTTATATTATCTCTCATAATTCATGGAGGGAATGTGACCTTGTTGTGCAACTCCGTTTGGAACTGTTAATTAAAATTAACGAGGCTCCTGCTGTTTTGCACCAGCTCGTTTCTGGGATCAAGCTAGTTTAATCTGGACTGGTCTGACGTCCTGCTTGGACACGTTTGACACTCTGCCAAGAAGCCAGCAATAGGCTCTGGAAGGTTCAAAACTTGAGCTGGCTGGCAAGCAGCAAAAGTTCTGAAAGTTGAATCTGAGACATGAACAACAGAAAGAGAGACTGATGGCCAGAGGTAAAGGAAATAGTATCCCAAGTGTCCAGGGTTAAGAAAGCCACCCTCTGGGTATCAGGAAGATTGCTTGTGCTTTATTTTTTTTCAGTTATCAATTAAGAACCGTACATAGACACTCGGAAACTTCTCAGTAATTAGTAAGACTTGGCACTAAAAGACACGCAGATGCAAGAAACACTGGTGTGCTCCGTGTCAAGGACCTGCCTTAAGTCTACTCTCTGCATCTTTGACGTCTTCAAGATATAAAGAAACTAGGCTTGTTTCCTATAAGAGCTCCAATGTGGGGGTGGAAAAGCCAGGAATATTTCACTTTTAAATGTATTTTAAGAAGTGATGATTGTTTAACAAGTTACTGGAGTCCCTAAAGACCCACAAATGAAATGTAAATTCTACTTGGCAGATATGCATCGTTCAGTCACACAGGAAGGGAAACCAGCAACATTAGAGGGAAACGATCCCTACACAAAAAAATCCCTGTTCTCTCCACATCTGCACGTGACTCCCTTCTCCTACTCACAGTCAAAAGGGAGTGTTGTTTTGTTGATATTTATATTACATAAAAAATGGAGAAACAGAAGTAATCACACAACCTTCAGACTACTTAGCAGTCACATTGTAATACACACGTCTTTCTTTCATTATACTGCTCTTGCTTCGGTCCCTTTGACTGCTAGTCAGACACGCTTGTTAAGATTTCACTCCCGCCGGGCGTGGTGGCACACGCTTGTAATCCCTGCGCTTGGGAGGCAGAGACAGGAGGATCGCGCAAGTTCGAAGCCAGCCGCGTGTGCTGGCTTAGGAGACCCTGTTTCCAAATAAAAATGTAAAAATAGGTCTGGGAGTGTAGCCCAGAAGTAGAAGGGCTTCCAGGAACCCCAGTACCACCAAAAAAAAAAAAAAAAAAAATTTTCACTCCCCATCCCCTGAAAAATGGCATACACAATCCGAACACAAATATCAAAGCACTGTTTTGGGGAAATTATCAAGTTGATTTTAAACATATATGAACAGGCAAAAGGCATTAAAATAAAATTTAAAAAATGATTTTGAAAAAGAAGATTCCTCCCCCAAAGGTGGAGGAATAACACTACCTTGTCTATGAAGATACAAAAGTCAAGAGAGTGTGGTATTAGAAACAGTGAACCTAGAGACTAGAGTCCATAAACAGGCCCACATAGATGCAATCGCCTGATTTTATTTAGTTATTTTCATTCCAGGGGTTGAACCCAGTGGCATTCGACTTCTAATCTAAAACCCCAGCCTATTTTCATTTCTATTTTAAAGCAGGGTCTCACTCAGTTGCTGAGGCTGGTCTTGAACCTGCCATTTTCCTGTCATTTCCTCCCAAGTACTGGAATTGCAGGCATGCACGTGGCCCAACTGTTTTGTTTTGTTTTCTCCTCATTGGTGTCCTGTAATCACACATCATGATAAAGTTCATGTCAAGAACACAGGTGAAGAACAAGAACACAGATGAGTTCATGTACACAGCACTCACTGAGCCCTTCCACAATTCCCTCCCCACCTTCCCATTCCCAGCGCTGTGAATGGCATTGATAATTCATGCATGGACATCATGTCCACTGAAGGGTCTCCCTCTTCAAGTCTCCCTCCCCATTTCCTGCCTCCAGGAAACTCACCACCAGAAAACCAGATAACCCAATCCAAAGTGGGCAAGTGAACTAAAGAGACTCATCACAAAACAAGAAATACAAATGGCCAATGAATGAAAGAATAATCATCATTAACAATCAGACAGATGCAAATCAAAACTACCCTGAGATTTCACCTAACCCCAATTAGAATGGCAATCATTAAAAACACAAATGATAATAAATACCCGTGAGGATATGGAGAAGTAGGAACTCTGATACATTGTTGGTGGGATTGCAAACTAGTCCAATTACTTTGGAAAAGAGTGTGTAGGGTTCTCAGAAGAACGGGAACCAACTGATTTTTAATAAAGATGTAAAAACAACTCAATGGCAAAGAGTGCTATAAAGATTATTTATCCAGCCGGGCGTGGTGGCGCACGCTTGTAATCCCCGCGCTTGGGAGGCGGAGACAGGAGGATAGCGCAGGTTCGAAGCCAGCCGCGCTGGCGTAAGAGACCCTGTTTCAAAAATATAAAATACATCTGGGAGTGTAGCCCAGAGGTAGAAGGGCTTCCAGGAACCCCAGTACCACCAAAAAAAAAAAAAAGATTATTTATCCATATGACAATAAAAAGGTGTCAATTTTTTTTACTTTTTATCCCCCACAAAAGTAACACAAAATTTAACATGTACCTATGTATAAAGCCATAAAACTGTTGGAAGAAAATCTTTATGAGCTTAAATTAGCAGAAGATTTCTTAAACATGACATCAAAAGGATAAATCATAAAAGGAAAAATATTGGATTTCACAAATTTAAGAACTGTTAAGTGACAGTTAAGAGAATAAAAAGAATAGCCACACATTAGGAGAAAATATTTGCAGTGCACATGTCTGATTAAGCACAAATATAATATAAAATATATCTCAAAATATGTTAATAAAAAAGCAAACAATTCAATAAAATAAACAGGTAGCTATTTTGCCGTGGAAGATAAACACATTGCAAGTAAATACATAAAGATTTTTTTCAACAAAATTCATCATTATCTGGCGTGGTGGCACATACCTGAAATCTAAGTACTTGGGAGCCTGAGAAAGAGGATCAGTGGCTCCAGGCCAGCCCCGGAATTCAGCAACATGCTCAATGGCTTAGTGAGACCCTGCCTCAAAATGAAAAATTAAATAGGGCTGGGAGCCTAGCTTGGAGGTAGAATGCCCCTAGGTTCATTTCCCAGTATCCATATACACATATATTTATGTTAAGTATATTTATGTAAACATATATTTATGTTTAAATATATTTATTTAAATATATATGTACATAAAGAAACATATTAAACCACAATAAGCTATCACTAACCATCTATTAGAATGATTTAAACACAGTTCTGATAAGAATGTGGTACAATTGAACTCTTATGCATTAATGGCAAGAATGCAAAATAGTAGAGATTTCAAAATATTTTGGCAATTCCTTAAAACAGTAAACATGCTCTTACAGTAAGTCAGTAATCTGACTCCTCAGTAGTTACCCAAAGAAGATTAGAACTCATATAAAACCTTCATGCAAATACTTCTAGCAGTTGTGTGTGTGTTTGTGTGTGTGCATGTGTGTGTGCGTGGTGGGGGGGATTACTGGGATGGAACCCAGGGACATTCTACCTCCAAGCTACAACCCCAGCCCTATTTTTATTCTTTATTTTGAAACAGAGTCTCACTGAGTTGCAGAGACCTCACTAAGTAGCTGAGGCTGTCCACAAGCTGCAATCCTCCTGTCTCAGCCTCCCAAATGCTTGGGATTACAAGCGTGCTCCACCAAGAACTAGAAATAACCCAGATATACCTGAACTAGGAAATAACCAAACAAAGGACGATGCAGCCATGAGATGGAATATTACTCAGTAAGTGAAAAGAAATTGTGGACACAGAGTCACAATTTGTGTGACTCTCAAATGTGTTCTGTGACCAAAGGCAGGCAGACCCAGATAGCTAGGTCTGGTGTGATCCCACCTCTCTGACAATCTTGCAAATTCAAAGCGATGACCAAAATAAACCTAGTGGTCCTGTGAGGCTGGGGATGGGCAAAGGGGGTTACTGCAAAGGATCATGGGGGAGTTTGGACCTACTAGAACTGTTCTATAGACATTGGTGGTGGCAGCGACTACATGGCTGTATTTATTTGCCACAACTTGCAGAATACTACATCAAAGAAGTAAATGAGAATAAAATGAAGTGTTGGGGAAGGTTTAACTGAAGGAAGACAGAGGGCAGAGTTGAGAGCCCTGGGTGTGGGATGTGCACAACACCGGCCAGGATGAGAATCTACTCAGCCATGAGTGATCTTCAGCAGTTGATATATTTAGGTTGTAGAGCAAGCTACTTCACCTCCCTAAACCTCCATGTCTTTTGTGAAATGCAGATGCCTGAATCCTGCTTCAGAGGAGGAAGTGTGGCTCCTTGAGAAAGGGCATGTGCTGGCCAGGCGAGGTGGCACGCTTGTAATCCCAGCATTTGGGAGGCAGAGACAGGTGGATCCGGGTTTGAGGACAGCCTCAGCCACTTAGTGAGGCCCTTGGCAACTCAGTGAGACCCTGTTTCAAAATAAAGAATAAAAAATAGATAGAGCTGGGGTGTGGCTTGGAGGTAGAACGCCCCTGGGTTCCATCCCCAATACCACACACAAAAAAAAAAAAAGAAAGGGCATGTGCTTTATCTTAGCTCCACTTTGACACTCTATGGTGTCCTCAGCCAACGGTGTAGAAGGTGCCTCTGGTACCCTGTGTCACCCACTCCTGGTGCTCCGTTGACTTCAGTCACAGGTGAGATGGACCAGATTCGAGCAGCGTGGACTCAGGACACTATGACAGCCTGTCATCTCAAGCAGGTGCCTCTGAGTGTTCTGCATTCTGTCCCAGGTCCTGAGAACACTGCTGGTCCAGCAGTAAGTGCGCTGCCATGCTGGAGAGGTAAGGCCCTGACACAACCTCAACAAACAGCAGGGCAATCAGAAGATTGTCCTTCAGGAGATGAACTATGGAGGTTCTAACCGAATAGTGGTCCCTTGCTCAAGCAGCAACCATGAGGACACACCTCATTACCACCCCTCCCAGCATCAGACTTCTCACTCTGTGTTAGCTTCCTGAAGTCACCACTCCAAGAAACTGTCCATCCCAATGTCCCATTCTCCTTCAAGACAACCCAAACCAAGACCAGAGATACTTTTCTTTTCAGTACTGGTGATTAAACCTAAGAGCATTCTACCTCTGAGCTACACCCCTATCCCTGCTTTTACTATTTATTTTGAAACAAGGTCTCACTAAGTTGCGAAGGACCTCACTAAGTAGCTGAGGCTGGCCATCAACCTGCAATCCTCCTGTCTCAGCCTCCTGAGTACTGTGATTACAAGCATAGGCCACCATGCCTGACTTAGAAAGCTGTCTTATATTTTGTCTTATATTTTCTCATGTTTTAAATTGATGTACTATAGCCTCACATCATAATATGGATCATGTTGACAATGGCTGGGTATCTTTCCAAAGGGGTTGAAATCAGAGAACTACAGTAACTTATGCATACCCATGTTCATAGCAGCACAATTCATAATAGCCAAAATATGGAACCAACCTAGGTGTTCATCCACAGATGAATAGATTACAAAATTATGGGGAAATACACACAATGGAGTTTTACTCAGCTATAAAGAAGAACCAAATTATGTTATTCATAAGAAGATGGAAAGACCTGGAGAACTTTATACTAAGTGAGATCAGCCAAGCACAGAAAGAGAAGAGACATATGTTTTCTCTAATATGCTTCAGCCAGGAAGTATTTGAGATACCAGAGGGACTCCAGATAATGTCGGGGAAACCTCAGCAAAGCCAGAAAGGAAGGGTAGGAAGAAGGCCGAGGTTCATTAATGGGAAAGCTACATGCGACTATATGTATATATGTGAATATAACATTATTAACCCAGACCCTTGGTATTGGGAGGGAGGGAAAAGGGGAAGGGGGAGGGCACCAAGTACTGTGTGAATATAAAAGCTGAATTTTAAAATCTTATGCAATGACTTAATAAAATGTCCCACCCAGACATTTCTTCACCAAGAATTATTTCCAATTCTTGGTAATTATAAAGAAAGCTGCTCCATTTTTTCCGTATTTATGGATATATTTCTTCAGTAAGCGTCCATTCTGCAGGTCTCAACCAGACATTTCTTGAGAAAGTATTATTTGCATTAAATGTCAGTAAGATACTTCTTAGTAGCTTGTGAGGTACCTGCCTGTAGCTTTCTCTGCAATGTATACAGCAACTCAAGCACCTGTGTAGTACATAACATTTATTGATTGATTGATTGATTGATTGATTACCATCACGGCCTTCTTGATACTTTTTGGTACAAGATAATTATATATCATAATTAATTTGAAAGTGATACAACATGCATGCACACAGCTGTTGGTGTATTTTCCTCTGTATACCCACGCCCTCTCCCTCCCTCCGCATACACGTTAGTGAGATTGGTAGTGAAACCTTCTTGTATGGACATACACTTATCTGGACTGTTCCCTTCCTCAATCCTCATTTTTCCCATCCCCACCTCCCTCTCCCAGTCCCCTTCCAGTTTTAATGATTTCTCTCCTCATTTAACCAAATCCCCTTTTGCTTCTTTTTTTTATTTTTTTTTTATTTTTTATTGGTGCACTGTATTCATACATCATAGTGGGATACAAACTTTTGTAGAAATACATGCACACATCGCCCAGTCAGCCCCTACCCGATCCCCACCCCATTCCCTCCCCATCCCTCCTTCCCATGCTTGGCTTAGTGGTTGACATCTAGTATTATAGCAATTTATCCAAAATTAAAAATGATAATTTCACATAACAGTTTCATTTGTCTGATACCAAGCTTTTGATGACTTAAAGATAACATTTCAATATTTCTTTTTGCTTTCTTTCTTAAGAGAATATTTTTTTTCTATTTTTTTAGGTGAAACTATCATATATTTATATATTTATTTTTCAGAAAAAATCTATCCTAATATGGAATATGGATTCTAGATACCCAAAACGATCTTGAAAAAGAACAAAGCTAGAAGATATATATTTTCTGATTTCAAACCATATAAAGCTACAATAATTGAAACAGTGTAGTACTGTTCTAAAGGCAGATATATAAACCATTGGAGTTAAGTACAAGCCTAGAGCTAAATTCTTCCCTATATTGTCAAGTTATTTTTGACAAGGTTTCCACGAACATTTGGTGGTGGAAATAATAATCTTTTAACTAAATATTGTTGAAAAATAATAATTACATGGAAAAGAATAAAATTGGACCCTTACCTAATCCCATATACAAGTATTAACTCAAAATAGATAAAAGACCTAATTATAAATCTTAAGACTATAAACTTTTAGAAGAAAATCTGGGTCATAAAACCTCACAACATTGAAATTGGCAGTGATTTCTTGGATATGATTTCAATGGCACAGGCAAGAGAAGAGTATACAAACTCCCTAAAAAATAAAAAAATATTGTATATCCAAAGACAATGTAAACAGAGTTAACAGTTACTAATAGAATTGGATAAAATATTTCCAAATGCTATATCTGAAGGTATATTAGTATTCCAACTAGAAATCCTAAAAATTAACAACAATAAAGGCAAACAATACCCTTTAGAGATAGGTAAAAGACTAACATAAATAATGAATCTCCACAGATAACCAATCTTAGTTGTCTGTTGGATGGAAAATCTTGTTTCTCTGGTTCTGGTGTGTGTTACCTATTTCTTCTTTGTAGTTAATCTCTTTCAGTATTTTCTCTAGCGCTGGTTTTGAAGACATAAATTCCTTCAGTTTCTGTTTGTCATGGAAGCTTCTTATTTTTCCATCTAATTTGATAGAAAGTTTTGCTGGGTAGAAAATTTTTGGCTGGAAGTTGTTTTCTTTCAGAGTTTGGAATATGTTACTCCAAGCCCTTCTGGCTCTCATGACTTGGTTTGGGAAGTCTGGAGTGATTCTAATGGTTTGCCTCTGAATGTCACTTGGCCTTTGTTTTTGTTGCCTTTAAGATTCTCTGCTTGGCTTCCACATTGGTCATTTTGACAATTATGTGGTGTGGGGATCCTCTTCTCCGATCCTGTCTAAAGGGAGTTCTATAAGCTTCCTGGATCTGTGTATCAACCTCTTGCTCTATGTTTGGAAAATTTTCTGCTATTACTTCCTTGAAGAGATTGTTGATCCCTTTGGTATCACTTTCTTTTCCCTCCTCTATTCCAATTATTCTTAGGTTAACTCTCTTAAAATGGGCCCATATTTCTTCAATGTCAGATTCCTGCTGTTGGATATTTTTTCCTAGATTAGAAACTATGCATTCATTTTTGGATTGCTCATCTTCTAAGAGCGAGATTCTGTTCTCCATGTGGTCTAATCGGTTGTTTGTGCTTTGAATTGAGGCCTTTACTTCATTAATTGCATCCTTTATCTCTTTTTGGCTCTCTCTGAGTTCTTTTCGAAGCACCTCTATTATTTCTACAGTTATTTTCCTGATTTGATCTTCTAGAAATCTCTGATTTTCAGTTTTATCGGGTTCTGATGTTGTGGGGTTGTGGGCATTCATTGCTCCATTGTTATTCCTCTCTCCCATGATTTCGGAAGTTTGTGCCTTCTCTGGGTTCTTCCCTCGGGTCACTATGACTTCACTTACGGTGCTCTAGATCTCGAGTCTGTAGTATCTCAGACCGCACTACTCCTTTACTGGGTTGTATCACAGAGTCTCCGACCCAGTTAGTCGATAGAGGCTGCTTTAAACTATGGGGGGTGTCAGGTTGCATGTTCTCCTATGGTGTTATATCTCTGCCACCGCCCCTCCCCCACTGGGTCAAGTCCCAGGAAGTACAGTACTGGGATTTCTCCTCTGTGGCCCGCAATTTGACTCACTGTTCTTGAGTTTGCAGATGTAGCTGTACTGGACTCGTTGAATTTGCTGCTGCTGCCACCGGTGGCAATATGGCGCCGCTGTTACGCCCTCGGCCGTGAAGCTGGCTTTTTTCTTCTTGGTTTTGAGTTCCACTCTGAATCCCTGTAGCGTGTGCTGAGCTCAGCCATGGGAGCTTTAGATGTTCCCTGCGCTGAAAAATCCCGCCTGGCTGTTCCGCAGCGGCTCACCTCAGCTTGCTGTAGCCGTCCGGTGAACTCGCTGCTGCCGCCGGCAGTATGGCGCTGCTGCCGCGTCCTCGGGCGTGAGGCCGGTGTATCTCCTCTGTGACTCTGAGCTCTGTTCTCAGTCCTCTTTCTCTCTGGAGCCTGGTGATTTTTTTGTTTCTCTGGTGATGGTGTTTTCTGGCTATGAAAGGCGCTGATTTTGTGGTAATGGAGATTGGTTGGTAGCGGGGCTCTTAAGCCCCGCTTTTCTCGGTTGCCATCTTCCCGGAAGTCCTCCTATCCACTTCCCCTTTTGCTTCTTATTTTTGTTCTAGCTCCCACATATGAGAGAAAACATATGACCCTTGATTTTCTGACAATGGCCAATCTCACTTAATATGTTATCTAGTTCCATTTATTTTTCTGACAATGACATAATTTTGTCCCTCTTTATGACTGAGTAAAATTTCATCTTGTATATATGCCACACTTTTGTTATCCATTCATCTGTGGGACATGTAGGTTGGTTCCATAATTCGGCTATTGTGAAGTGAGATGCATAAACATGGATATGCATGTATCAATATGATAGGCTCATTTTAATTCCTTTGGAAAGATACTGAGGAGTGGTGTGTCTGGGTCTTTGGTGGTTCCATTTCTAGTCCTTTGAGGAACCTCCATACTGATCTCTAAAATGGTTGTACTAATTTACAATCCCATCAACAGTGTGTAATAGTTTCTATCTCTCCACCTCCTTACCAACATTTATTATTGTTTGTGTGTGTGTGTGTGTGTGTGTATATATATATATATATATAGTTTTTTTTTTTTGGTGATAATGGGGATGGAACCCAGGGCCATTCTACCTCTGACTATATTCCCAGCCCTGTTTTGGTTTGGTTTGGTTTTTGGTTTTTGATTTTTGATTTTTTTGTTGTTGATTTTGGGTTTTTTTTTTTTTTTTTTTTTTTTTTTTTGCAGTACTGGGGATGGAACCCAGGGGCATTCTATCTCCGAGCTCCACTCCAGCACTATTTTTTTTATTCTTTATTTTGAAACATAGTCTCACTAAGTAGTAGAAGGCCTCACTAAGTAGCTGCAGCTGTCCTGGAACCACGATCCTCCTGTCTCAGCTTCCCAAATGCTGAGATTACAATCATGCACCACCACACTCAGCTTATTAGGGAGACCCTTTTTTATTCTTTATTTTGAAACAGGGTCTCCCTAAGCTTCAGAGGGCCTCAAAAGTAGCTGAGGCTGGCCCATAACATGCAGTCCTCCTGTGTGTCTCAGCCTCCCACAAACTGGAATTACAAAGGTGTACCACCATGGCCACCACGACACCCAGGTTGTTTGTATTCTTGATAATTGTCATTCTAATTGGAGTTAGATGGAATCCCAAGATAGTTTTGATGTGCATTTCCCCTAGTGCAGAACTTAAAGCAGGCACAGTGTTACAGTCAGATTCCTCTCTAGACCTTTCCTCCCAAGAGAAAGTCTCTGTTTTAAAAAGGGTGACACCTCTGTTCTTACATCTCCAACCACAGTTTCCTTTCCAAGCCGTGTTCCTCTCCATTCGAGGTACTATCGCATGGCTGAGCTACCCTCTGAAGGGTACTGGGGTGAGCTATGGGCTCTCTGGCCCAGACCCCCCTTCAGTGCTCACACAAAGCTTTTGTTATCCACACAAAATAAAAACATAGGGAGTATGCAGGTAGAACATTCTCAAAGCGATACCCTGCCCCATCCTTAGAGACTGATGTTTAAGGGTCTTCACACATCATCTTGTGCTCTTTCCTCTTGCCTTGACTCCCATTCATAGTTGTTTGGAAAATAGCTCATAACTATTTGCAAAAACTACTTATACTATCAAAGAAAATCTAACCCTGGACTGTATAGCAAATAAGCCCCATTGTAACAAGATTTAACAAAGACAGAGACAGCCTTGAAATATTGTTGTAGCCTTTAAAATGAGATTATTATCTATATACGGCACCCCACATCTGGTCATGATAGCAGGCTGTGCTCTCCCTGCTTTTATAGCTTATACTTGTGCTGTCTAATAGAACTTTCTGTGGTGATGGAAAGGTTCTATATCTGCGCTGGTCCCTGAACTCCTGAAACATGGCTGTTTCAACTGAGGAGTTGAACTTTAAACTTCCCTTCATTTTAATTCATTTAAATTTAAATAGCCACATTTAATAGCTATCTACATCTGTACTGGAGAGACCTGGGGTCTCCTCACAGATTGTCACAGAAATTAAAACTACCACTGCTAAGAACACTCTTTCTTGTTGCTTTATATTTTATTTTGTGACTAGGTTGAGATTGGCAGAATAGGATTTTCCTAGGAAATACTGGTACTTGAATTGTAATCTCTTTGAGTGTAATTATTGGTATACACAAAGGTTTTCATGCTTTGAACTTTATCAGTCTCTCAAGAGTACGAAACAAGACATGTTTTCTTTTAAAATGTAAGAATGTAAATAAACAAACAAAACTTAAGGCCTCTTAGAAAGGCTTTCCCCACAAAATGAATGTATAATTCTCTACCAGCCTCTGTCTCTTCTATGGATCCCTTATTGAAAACTGTTTTGGGCAGATTATTAAATAAATCTAGACTCTTACATTATTTTGCTTCTCTTCCTTGGGACCATAAAGATCCCCAATAGTACTATATTCCACTCCTATGTTTCACTTCTGTACCTATTGTCTACATTGTTAAAAGCCTGAAGACATTTTTTTCCCTCAGACAATCTAATCTACCTAGAAACTATCAGCATGTAGGTAATTGACAACATCAAATAGCTTATGATTACAAAAGAATGCCCTCTAAAATAAGGTCTTCCAAACCTTCCTCTAATTTTGATGTTGGTCAAAGGGCATAAGGTTTCAGTTAGACAGGAAGAACCCATTGAAGAGATCTATGGCAGAGCATGATGACCAGTTACTAACACTGTATTATTGTTTTGAAAGCTGATTAAAGTACATTTTAAGTATTTTCAAAACAAGTGATAAGCATGTGAGGTAAACACAATTTTATGAGCTCTATTTAGTCATTTCACAATGTATACAGATTTCACAAACATCCTGTCCATAATAAACATATGCAATTTTTATTCCTAAATCAGAGAAAAAAATTTTAAATGAAAGCTGAATAAATAAAACTAAAATAAGGTCTTAACTCCCCTGATCCATGAAAACTGAAATCTCAGATATCAAGCACGACTTTGTAGTTATAATTCAACCATGTCTACTCAGACCCTTTCTCTGCACTGTTGTATTAGATATTATTGAGGACATATTCCTTCTGGAACCTCTCCTCTCCTGTGGTCCCAGAGTCCACAGTTTCTTTGTTTCTGACTTCCGTAGCTGCTCCCTCTGGTTCTTCCTCTGCCTCAGCCTTACTCAGCTCTTCTCCTTAGTCTTCTATATTTCTGCTCTACATCTTTTAAAAGCAGAATTTGCCCATTCTTCAATTTAGTTCTCAGTTTCTGGATAGTGAATTTTCAAATCTAGCCTCTTCCACACATTTCAGATCATGTTCTAGAATTCTCTATGCAAGAACATCCTAGTTCTACCTGCTTTACCCCTGTCTCCATGGTTCTGGGGATTGAACCAACTGAGGAACATTCTGCCTCTGAGCTACACTCCCCAGGTCTTTTTATTTTTTATTGTGAAACAGGGTTTTGCTGTGTTGCTATGGGCCTCGCTAAGTTGCTGAGGCTGCCCATGAGCCTGTGATCCTCTTGTCTCTGACTCCCAAGTGCTAGAATTACAGTTGTGTGCCACCACACCCAGCCTACCTACAGATATCATATCCGGGACCTCGGTCATCTGCTTCCATTAAACAGTACCTGTTCTGCCAGTCCTCTAGACCAAGAAAATCAGAGCCATCTTTAATTCCTCCTCTGATGGTAGAGTACCCCAGGCTTCATAGCAAATAAAGTAACCACTCCTCTTTTCTCTTCAGACAATCACCACTTCGTCTCAGTTCCTAGACAAATACAAAGTCTGTGGTCAGTGTCCCTAATTCTACTTTTCCTCCTTTCAATCTACCTTGCCCTGTTAGTACTAAGTCTCCTAAAATTTTCTTTCATTCCTTCCATACTTTTTTCTTTGTTGTCTATTTATTTTGTTCTTGCAGTCAGGAAGATTAAGACTACAACCTTGAACATACTGTGCAAGTGCTCTACCACTGAGCTACCTCCCCAGCCCTTTTGTATTTTAAGGCAACAACCCACTGTGCTACCCAGGCTGGCCTCAAACCTGCAATCCTCCTGCCTCAGTCTCACAGGTACTAGGATTACAGGTATGTACCAAAGACCCTCTCAACAAGTACTTCCTTCCTAATGCAAATTCTGTTTCTCTACCCAGATTGTAGTTTTCTGCCTCTAAGTAGTGCTTACAGAGCTTCTCCTCAGCTTTCCCAAGAATGCCCTCCCCTCCCCAGACTATCATTGCCTGTCTTGGTGATTTCAGGTCCTCAGTCCAATTTTTACCATGTGACCCTTCAGGTGCTAAGTAGGCCTTTCTGATTATCAACAACAAATATGGCCTGCACTTGTCAATCGCTGCTAGATGACTGTGTGATGTGTATTTGTGCATCCGTGGGGGAGACAAGGTCTGAATACACAGAAAGCACTTCCCACAGGTAAGTGCCCAGTTACTGTTAACTATTGGTAATGATTATTCTTATTGTTACTATGATTGTCCTCATTATTGTTATGATTAAGTTTATTAATATCCTAGCATAATTCCTCAAAATTAATATGTTCTTGATGAACACAAGCTCTATAAAATAATTTTCACGCATGGATGCTCTGAGAAGCAATTCACAGAAGCAGAGCATGAAGTGAGTTATTGTGGGCTTAAGTAATGATTATGAGTTTGCAAAATAAATTTTGCACTGAAAATTCTTTTTTGAAAATCTTTATCCAGTTTGTGTATACATCCAAATTATAATATATTTAGTCTCTTCTCAGGGATAGCAGCCCTCCTCCTACCCATCTGTCATGTCAGGTTGCACTGAGTGAATGCTAATTTACCTTTTTGATACACCATTTGACAATTTCTGGTTTCAGATATCACACGCAAGGTTGCACATCAGTGAGTTAAATTTGAATCCATATTGTCAAGTGCATATTTAGAATAAAATTATGTTGGGTCTTTCAAAAAAAAACTTAAAAGTAAAGTTGTATGTCAAATGGGCCTGTGAATGTAACTTGAATACAGAAGATAAAAGCAAAGCAAAGGAAGACGTTATTATCTTATTGGCTATGAAATTACTGAGTCAACTTGGTTGATTTATGGAAGAATATCTAAGCAGCTGCGGTTGAACTTTTGTAGCGTGCTTCTGGATGCCCATTCCATTAATTCATTAAATAAAAAGAGCATTCTTTTCATTCCAATTATCTCAGCTCCCCATATTAAATATGCTAAAAGCTAAACACAAGCAATAATATTCCTGTCATCTTTTTTATCTGCCAACTCCTCAAAAATAATTAACCTATATTGAGAGAAGTAATTCTTCACTCAAAATGATTTTTACCAATGCAAAGAAAGCAGAATGTAATAAAAATTCTTATAACCTAGTATTCAGGATTAAAATAGAAATGAACAAGCATTAGCAGCAATTTAGTGCAATACAAAGGAGAAAATCGCATGTGTTTAATTTCATAGGATAAATATATATATTTTAGATTTGACAGATGTGGTGTGTGTGTGTGTGTGTGTGTGTGTGTGTGTGTGTTACTGAGGATTGTACCCAAGGGCATTATACCTCCATGCTACACCCTCAGTTCCTTTTAAATTTATTTTCTTTTTATTATTGTTTTAAAACAAGGTCTTTAGGTTGCTGAAAGTCTCAATAAATTGCTGATGCTAGTCTCAAACCTACAAGCCCTCTGTCTCAGCCTCCCAAGTATTGGGTAGATTTTGACAAATATTTTGACAGATGTTTTATTTATTTTATTTTATTTTATTTTATTTTATTTTATTCTATTCTATTTTGGTGGTACTGGGGTTCCTGGAAGCCCTTCTACCTCCGGGCTACACTCCCAGAGCTATTTTATATTTTTATTTGGAAACAGAGTCTCATAAGCCAGTGCGGCTGGCTTCGAACCTCCACAATCCTCCTGTCTCTGCCTCCCAAGCACGGGGATTACAAGCGTGCGCCACCACACCCGGCTTGACAGATCTTTTAGAGGATATTTGGGATTTTATTTAAATTCTGAATTGAGAATGTTGATATATATCATTGATATACCATTTGACAATTTCTAATTTCAGATATCACACACAAGGTTGCATATCAGGGAGTTAAATTTGGATCCATATTATCAAGTGCATATTTAGAATAAAATTATGTTACATCTTTCATTAAAAAAAGGTAAAGTTGCATGTCAAATGAGCGTGTGGACCTGAAGTAGTGGTGCAGGCTTGTAATCCCAGCATTTGGGAGGTGGAGACTGGAGGATGGCAGTTTGCGGACAGCCTCAGCTACTTAGGGTGGCCCTTTTCAATTCAGTGAGACCCTGTTTCCAAAAACATTAAAAAAGGACTAAAAAATAGGTCCGGGGACTAAAAAATAGCTTGGAGGTAGAATACCCCTGGGTTCCACCTCCAGTACCACACACACACACCAAAAAATGAGCGTGTGGATTAACTTGAATGCAGAAGATAAAAGTTGCTGAATCTATATATTGTGTATGCGGTCCTGAGAACTGAACCCAGATCTTGCACATGCTAAGCATGCACTCTACTACTTAGTCACATTATCTATCTATCTATCATTTGAGACAGGGTCTCAATAAGTAGCCCAGGTTGACCTTGAACTTGCAATCCTCCTGCCTTAACCTACTAAGTAGCTGGGATTACAAGTGTGTACTACTGTACCCAGCCAATTTTTATTATTTTGAATTAAAAAAAAACTACATGATGTGTGACCTCTGATTAAAGTCACTAATAGAAGCAAGTGGTCATAGAGATGAAAAAGAGCTCCAAATGGTAAAAGACCCAAGCGGGAGTTTTCTAAGTGCTGTGGTAAGGGCAGGGATTCAGTTCTCTGGATACTGGGAGGCAAAGACCAGGAACATCCTGAGTTCTTCATTCATTCATTGACAGACAGACAAACAGAAATAGAGATAAAAAACAAACATGATGGCAGGCGTGATGGTGCAGGCTTGTAATCCCAGTATTTAAGAGGCTGAGACAGGAGGATTGCAGATTCACAGCCAACCTGAGCTACTTAGTGAGGCCCCTTGCAATTTAGCAAGACCCTGTTTCAAAATAAAGAATAAAAAATAGGCTGGGGGGTGGGGGTAGCTTGGAGGTAGAACGCCCCTGGCTTTAATCTCTAATACCACACACAAACAAAAAGATGAATGTGATTCCCCACACTATGGTGGCTCATATACAAAAGCCACCTTGGTTCTTACATGCATTTTCTTGCCCTCTAACATTGCTGAACACAATATAGTAATGCAGCTGTCTGCAGGAGTCAGAAAACAGACACAGCCCCATCCCTCTGCAGAAACAAGCACTGTCCAGGAGGTGCCTGGTCCTGGGAGCTTTTCCTCCCTTGATGCATTTTGTGCAAAGCCTAAAACTGTTCCTCCACCTGCTATTTACTTCTCTCCCCTTTCTTCCTAATTCATAAGTTTCAAAACGCTCTTAGGTTCACTCGCATGTAGCTACATTCTCCCCACAGGAGGAATTCAAAATTTTGTTATTTTTCTAAGTACTGCATTCTTTTGTCTGAATTAGGATTACTACATAGTAACTGTTTCTTTCTTGGGCATTTTATCAAGTTGTACAGTTTCAAATGTCCTGCCTCAAATCTATTTTTCCACTATTTTCAGACATAATTTAGCAGGAGAAATATATGTATTCTCTTTTAGAATTCCTCATTAAAATATTTCATGCTTACCCTGGAACATATTGCTTATGTTCAAGCCTTAACAAACCATATATATTTTACCCTCAATTCCCTACCAGGAATTTATAAATCTCTCCTCAGTTCCCCCACATCCTAATCTAACTCTGGACTATGAAAAAAAACTTCGATTTATATAGTTTGGTTATTTATTCATAAATCTGCTTCACTGCTAAGGGGAGCTCATCAAAAGGGTGCTCATAAAATATATTTTTTATTGAAATTTTAATTTGATGTTAATTGGTTAAGTCACTAAAGTTTTTCATTCTACCATTAATCTGTGATTTACAACATTCTTCCTATCTAATTACGGCGATGTGACTCATTTCTTCTTCTATTTCATTGCAGAAGACTTCTTGTAAAAGATAAAAGTTTTTTGTTCACCTGTCATCTCTCTTTTCATTGCCTGATCTTCATTTTCCATGTTGGTCTCTGTCATGTGGACCTTGGGATGCTCGTCACCTACCTGCTATCTCGCTGACATATTTTTGCAAGTATTTTTGGCATCGCGCTGTACCCCAAACTTGCCCTTTCTTTCACATAGGCTACATGCTTTAGCACTTTTTCTTCTCAACTGACCTCTTCCATCTGTCTAATAAGCAATTAATTTTTTTCATACACACACGCGCGCGCACGCACACACACACACACACACACACACACACACACACACACACACCACAAGAAAATAGGCATACACCATAATTTTTAATACATCAAGACAATGCCTTGGTCCAGTTCAACTGGTATTCCTCTAGCAATTTTATTCTTTTTATTGTATTTGTTGCATTTTCTTCAGATCAGAAGATTATTTTCTTATGCTATTGGAGTAGAGTATATGTGAGTTTGGAACATGAGCTCTTTAGCCAAGCTTTGGGGTTCATATTCTCTTCCACTGTTCACAGACTGTGCGGTCAGGTAGTGTAACCTCTCTGGCCCCCAGTTTCCTCATAGAGTAGCAGATATATTTAAATGATTAAATATATATAAAGAGCTTTTAACATTACAAAACACACAGTTAAGAAGGTAGGACTGTACAATGCTATCATAGTTGCTACTATTTCCTCATACCACTGCTTTGAATGATCTATCATTCTTTGATGTTCTAATACTTTTTTGTTTATTGTTGCTCACAGTGAGACCTGAGTGTAGTACACTTTGGAGTTTCACACACCAAGATGCAGCAAATCAAAGTTAACATCTCTAAACACAAACACACACACACACACACACACACACACACACACACACAAGCACATACATGCTTCTGGCTACTCAGCCACACTGAGATATGGACTAGGAACCCAATGCAGCTGACATGGTGCCCTGAGATTATATATGGTTAGTTTACTCTTCCAGAACAAGTATCCAAAAGTCTGCAATGAGGAAGTCTGAACTGGCATTATACTCTGAGTATATGTGTGGGATGTAGATGTGTGAGAATAAGACATTCGTTAAACTGTTGATTCACTGAGAAAATGAATGAATACTTCTAAGCTTGGGCCAAGCACGGTACAAAAAGCTGAAACGACGAAGACAAGAAAGTCATGGTCCTGGTTGTCTCAGAGCTTATAATCTGGTAAAAAAAAAAAAATACAAGGGAAAAAATATAGCATAAGACCTAAAAACAATAACTAATATGAGATTCCATGAGAACCCTTGGAAGGGTCTTGGGAAGCTGGGAGTCAGAGCTCCAGGGTAAGACATATTTCACTGTGGTGCTAAAGGGTGGGTGGGAATTGGTGAATGACTGGGTGAGGTTTCCCAAGCAAAGTAACTCTGTGTAGGCTACTGTATCTATAATAGACTGCAAGGACTATATGGTTTCATGGTACTTGTCTATCTTTATGATAAGAGCAGAAGATTTGTATGGTTAGTGCACTGCTATAGAGCCATCCCCTGATAAAGCCCATATTCAGTATATACAGAAGGAACTCCATAAATATTTGTGAAATGAATGAATAAATCTCAGCACCTCTGTTATTTTCCACTTACAGATTCCAACCAGGATCGCTGGTTAGATTAATCCACTGATTAAACTTGCAGATCTGCAGTGGAATCATTTATGCACGTCAAGGATCTACTGCACAAATAATGGTATGTGTCATTCTTGCATTCAGATCAAAAGTTATGGCTTACTCTGCAGTGTCATTAAGGGGCAGAGAGACAATGAATATTATCTATGCTAAGAAAGACAATGAGATGAATATATCTTGTCTTCCCCTGAGCTTCCTGAGCTGCCATTAAGATTCAGCTACTCAAACAGATATATAGGTGGGGGAGAAGGTATGTTCAATTGTGTGTACACTAGTTTTATTTATTTATTTGTAGTACTGGGGAATTAACCCAGGGCCATTCTACCTCCGAGCTCCACCTCCAGCCCTATTTTTTATTATTTTGAAACAGGGTCTCACTTAAGTTGCAGAGGGCATTCCTAAGTAGCTGAGGCTCACAAGTACTGGGATTACAAGCGTGTACCACCATGCCTAGCTCTACACTAGGATTAAGGGCCCCTCTCACTGGTCTCCCCATATTCATCATAAACAAGTGACTTAAAGGACTCTCTGAAGTCTTAAATGCTTGCTTTGAATATTGAGTTAAATGATGCAACAATTTTAGCTTTTAGGGTCAAGGCAAATATTTTGCCAGGATTCTTTACTAGATCCTGAAGCCTTTCTGAGAAAGCACAGTAAAATATCAAGTTGAAGCAAATCTAACAAACGTAAAACATGCAGATGAAGTCAGTTCTAAGAATCAGGATGATGCAAGTGCAGAGGAAATTTTTGAACCAACAGATTTATTTCTGGCATCTCCTGACTTCCCCTTTCAGAAACCTTTCTCTTTTCATTGCCCAAACCACCAGGGCCATAGATCTGATCCACACTTACCATAAATCCCCTCAGGCAATACCTCAGGCCCTCAACTAGCCTCTTGATCCTCTTTCAAGATCTTAGCGTGTTTGAAGACTTCATTTTTAAGTATTTGAGGTATTAATGAAAGGCAATCTGACCCCATAAATATCACAGAGTTGAAAGTCCAGTTCAACTTGTTATATGCTGGGCAGTCCTGGACAAGTTACCTGAGTTCTCTGATTCTCATCAGTTATAACAGTGTGCTTTTTTAAGAAAAGGAAATGAAAGAAAAGAGAGGACAGAGGAGGGGAAGACCTAGTTACTGTTATATTGGGAAAATGTAATCAATGAATCTAAATTGTTGAATTGATGATTAAAATACTCAAAGAATCCTTTCAGAAACAGTCCTATTTTCACAGGACATGAATCCAAAGGAACAAAACACAGGAGATTTCCCAGAATTAATAAAAGAATATTGAAACTAAAGACTTTCCCAGAGTACTTTAGCCCATATTTGATAAGCAGCTACCTACTCAGCTTGATATAATGTGTTACATACAAAAGGTTATTAACAAACAGAAACTGCTAGGAATCAAATACTTTCAAATCAATTACTATACCAGGATTTAGACCCAGATCTAAGCATTTGTTGTTTTAATTTTGACTAAACAAAGTTGATTCCTGCCTTATACTTTTCAGTGTCCAGTTGCTTTATAAATATAATTGGCTATGTCCAACAGGGCCACTACTCTTCAATAATGCTAAAATTTACATTTCTCCTCACGTTCATATTTCTGAAATCAAGATCTATCCTGAAATATATTGGAATTAATTTACCTTGTTCTTCTTTTTTGATGATCCATAATTGATACCATCTTAAGATTCACTAAAACATAATATATAGAATCACAGACAATGAATAATTCTCGATGAGCAGTTAAGATAGCAAGTTCACACTTTAATGTACCAGAGTGATCTATTTTGCTTCTTAGATGTTAAGTCTGAGAATCAACTTTAAAATTTTTTTAAAAGACATATATGATCAAGAGATGGGTGTGTATGTCCAAGGGAGTTGGCTTCAAGCTACTTAGAGCATAACATCTGAATGTACACCAGTAGATGAAGGCATCACTCAACCTTTGGAAAGAGTTGATTCTAGAGGGTGTCATTGTATTGTCTGATATTTTCAAATGACTATTAATGCATATAATTGTAAAAATTAAAGGTAATATATATTCTTCTGAATTTGAAATGTAGTCACACCTTCTGAAATCAAATGATATATCCTAGGTCATCACAAAGCCTATATTTTATTTTATATTTTTGCAGTACTGAAGATAGAACACAGGGGCATTCTATCTTTGAGCTATACCCCCAGCCCTATTTTTATTCTTTATTTTGAAACAGGGTCTCACTGGCTGTGAACCTGGATCTTCTTGTCTCAGCCTCCCAAATGCTGGGATTACAAGCATGTGCCATCACATCAGGCTCAAAGCCTATATTTTAAAACTACTATCTTGTATTCACAAATATTTATGCAAAAGTGTCCAAAGGATTATGGCTTCCTTAAGCAGTATCTAAACTACCCAAGTGATTTTGGAGAAATCACAAAAAAAGAGAGAGAGAGAAAAAAAAAGAGAGAGAAAGAATGACATATTGATAATAGAAATACAGTTTATCTATATTTCATTTCACATATATTCCATTATTTGGCATTAATATAAATATAGTCACATGATTCACTATAGTGTATACTGTCCCTGATTGCTGCCGACTTTCACAAACTGACCTCCTCTAAGAGAATATTATTTGTTTTCAAAGGCATTTCAGTGTCTATGAAGACTCAAACATTCTTATTGCTTAGATATGTTTTTGGCTGTATATTTTTGATTTGCAACTCTGGGTACATTCATCTGCAGACCAGATCTGAATATATCACATGAAAAACAATATATAACATACAATCTCCAGTTTCCCACCATAGTTTCACACATCTGTGCCAGAGTATAATCGATTCCAAATGCTCAAGTTTATCTTATTTTCTATCTTTAAGAGGAATATCACATTGGACAGATGTGGCCAGGTGTGGTGACCAAGTACTTGGGAGACTGAGACAGGAGAATCACAATTTCAAAGTCAGCCTCAGCAACTTAATTAGGCTCTCAGCAACTTAGCAGAAAGCTGCTTCTAAATAAAAAATATAAATAAGGCTGGGGATGTAGCCAAGAGGTAGAAAGCCACTCAGTTCCATCCCCCAGAACCACACACACACACACACACACACACACACACACACACACACACAGGACAGATATGTTGTATCATCCACTGAGTCTCAGACTTAAAGTTTCCAAGACATCTCTAAATGATAGAGTCTGACCAAATCAGCAGTGGTTTATCACAACATTTAATATAAATTTCAAAAGCAAAATAAAATCCCACAACAATGAAAACAAGGAGAAGTTGGATGCAGTGGCATGTGCCTGTAATCCTAGCTATTTAGAAGGCTGAGGCAGGAGGATTGCTTGAGCCCAGAAGTTAACCTGAAAAACATAACATGACACCAGCCACAAACAAAACAAAACAAAAAACAAAAGACTAGTTTGTCTGTTTTTTCCCTATTGCAGACCATAGACACCAGAAACAAAAATAACAAAAAATAATTTTAGAATGTTAATATTACAAAGAGCAATGGATAATGATTTCTTACAAGAACCTAGAACATTTGAAAACACAACCAGGGGGGACCCCGGGTGGGGGTCGCACAGGGCACACTGGACCCCTGGAAGGTCCGCAGGCCTGGGCCGCAAGGCCCTGGGCCCCAGGCGGGGGTCGCGCGCGGGGCATGCCGGACCACCGGAAGAACGGGAACCTGGGCCAGAAGACCCTGAGCCCCAGGCGGGGGTCCCGCGGGGCATGCTGAACCTCCAGAATGTCCGGAGGTCTGGGCTGCAAGGCCCTGAGCCTCTGGCGGGGGTCATGCTGGGCACATGGGCTCCCCGGAAGTATCAGGGCCTAGGCCACAAAGGCACTGGGTCCCGGTGGCTCCCCGGAAGGTCTGGAGGCCCAGGCCAGAAGTTCTGGTGCCCGGGGGTGAGGGGGTGACCCAGCCTACCCCCGGGAAGGCATGGTGCTGGGCAGGAGGCCGAGCCTGAGTTCCGGGAGTCCCGGTACCAAACAGGAGGCCCAGCTGTGGGTACAAAGGAACCCAGCACTGCTGTGCTGCGCCAAGCCATGGTGCGCTTAGAACAGCAGATTCTCCTCTGCACGGTGAGGCTGTGGGACTCCGCTCTTGAAGGGAGGAAAGAAAAAAAATTCATTGCTACCATTGCTACCAAATGCCTGATCCCACAACCTACACAAACCACACATACTGTCTTCTCTTATTTAAAAAAAAATAAAAAGGAAAAGAGAAAAGGAAAGAAAAATATTGGAGAGGGATCAAGATGGCCGCGGTGGCAGCCAGGATACTGGAAATGCAGACAAAACATATCCAACTGAACTGGAACTTTTTGAAAAATTCCCCGTGAAGGAGGACTGCTTCTTCTTTACATCCTTAAGAGTCCTGGTCATCACCTGTAAGTAGAGAGTTTAGCAGAGACCTAGGAGGAAGGCGGTGTTGGCAGTGGTTGCCACGATGGCAGTGGAGGTTTATATTTGGGAGAGGCAGAAATCTGATTCTACCAACTTTATCTTCTGGAGTAATTACCCCAAAGGTCAAATGCTACCGTCGCGCGTGATTAGGAACACTAGACAACATGCAGTGTGGGAAAAGAGCGTGGGAAAAATTTGAAATGGTGGAGGCAGTGGCAATGGCAGGAGCCAGTACTCAGAGGAGGCAGAGATCTGATACAATACACCTGGAACTTTTGAAGAAATAATCCCAGAGGCAGAATGCTACCACCATGTACCCTCGGGAACATGGGACAACCTGCTGGGTGAAGAGGGTGCTCGGATCGGAGCCTGCCAAAGGGTGAGGCTGGTGACAGGGACAGCAAAGCCGGGATTGGAGCCTTCCATTAGGCAGAGCTGGTGCTGGGGACTCCAAAATGGGGATCAGAGCCTGCCGAGGGGTGAGTCCAGTGCCGGGGCCAGCGAAGCTGGGATCGGAGCCTGCCGTGAGGCAAGGCCAGTGCTGGGGCCTCTGAGGCCAGGATAGGGCCTACGAGGGGTTAGACCGGTACCGGGGCCAGCAAGGCCGGGATCGGAGCCTGCCAAGGTGTTAGGCTGATGCCGGGGCCAGCGAGGCTGGGATTGGAGCCTGCTGTGAGGCAAGGCCAGTGCTGGGGCCTCCAAGGCCGGGATTGGAGCCTGCCGAGGGGTTAGGCCAGTGCCGGGGCCAGCAAGGCCTGGATCGGAGCCTGCCGTGAGGCAAGGCTGGTGCTGGGGTCTCCGAGTCCGGGATTGGAGCCTGCCAAGGGGATAAACCGGTGCTGGGGCCAGCGAGGCCTGGATTGGAGCCTGCCGTGAGGCAAGGCCGCTACTAAGGCCTCCGAGGCCAGGATCAGAGTCTGCCGAGGGGTAAGGCTGGTGCCAGGGCCAGCAAGGCCAGGATCGGAGCCTGTCATGAGGCAAGGCCTGTGCTGGGGCCTCTGAGGCCAGGATTGGAGGCTGCTGAAGGGTTAAGCCGGTGCCAGGCCAGCAAGGCTGGGATTGGAGCCTGCCTTGAGGCAAGGCTGGTGCTGGGACCTCTGAGGCTGGGATCAGGGCCTGCCGAGGGATTTGGCCACTGCCGGGGCCAGAGAGGCCAGGATCAGACCCTGTCGTGAGGCAATGCCTGTGCTTTGGCCTCTGAGGCCAGGATAGGGGCCTGCCAAGGGGTTAGGCCAGTGCCAGGGTCAGCGAGGCTGGGATCGGAGCCTGCCGTGAGGCAAGGCTGGTGCTGGGGCCTCTGAGGCCAGAATCAGAGCCAGCCGAGGGGTTAGGCAGGTGCGGGGGCCAGCAAGGCCAGGATCAGGGCCTCCCATGAGGCAAGGCCAGTGCTGGAGCCAGCGAGGTAGGGATCAGAATCCTCCAGGTGGCTAGGCCACTACTGGGGCCGTCAAGAGTGGGATCAGAACTTGCAATGTGGCATGCACAGAGAAATGTCATAGAAAATAAAAACCAGATGCTTCCCCTAATTAGCAAAAACTAGGAGGAAAGGGGTAACAGGAGGAGGTCGAGTTGTAGAAAGGGCCCTATAGAGAAGCATTTAAGGTGACCAATCAGAGGGGATGGGATGGGGGAGGATGGAACCTCTTTAAAACTCAGGAGGTACGTAAACAAATATATCAAAGATAATCACCAATCAAGCATGGGATTGAGGGAGGAGGAGGGAATGGGATGGGGATTGGATAAGGGCTAATTGGATGATGTGTGCTTGTATATCCTCTCAAGTCTTGTATTCCAATGTGATGTATGATTAAAATGCACCAATAAAAATATAAAAATGATAATAATAATAAATGGCAAATAAAAATAAAAAAAGAAAAGAAAACACAACCAGGGCATGTCTAGACAAGATGGGGAAAAATCTGTTCCATGCCCCGAACCACCTTTTTGGTCATTCAGTGCAGTATAGACTTTGTATTATGCAAGATGCTAGATATGCTACAGTAATAAAGGTCAACTCCCAGTTTAGAGCCTAGCAAAGACAGACCAGCGCAAATGCAGCCCCAAAGGAGTGTGATAAATGATGGAGAGTGAGAGGAGGGGACAGGAGGAGTCCAAGAGCCCCAGGTAAAGGGAAGAGATAGACAAGACTCAGAGATGGACACAAACATGTCTAGCTAAAGAAGCAAAGGAGTTTCATCATAAAAAAATGTATAAACAGCAAGTGTAAAGTCAAAAAGTATTTTAAAGAAGTCTCAACATGGGGGTTGTTCATATATATAAAATATGCTTCATATTTCAGAGTAATTTTTTAAGCTCAGAGAACAATTGAGCAGAAAGTACAGAGAGCTCCCACATACTCCCTGATGCTATACGTGCACAGCCTCCGCTGCTATCAACACCTAACACCAGAGTAGTACATTTGCTCTACTTCGTGAACCTACATTGACACATTATCACCCAAGGTCCAGGGTTTACATTCAGGTTTCCTCTTAGCCTTGTACATCTGATGGGCTTATAATGTCATGTACCCATTATTACATCACTTTACAGAGTATTTTCACTGCCTCCCAATCCTCCAGGCTCTATCTTCTAATTCCTCTTTCCCCCAAACTCTGGAAGACACTGGTGTTTTTTTTATTATCCCCACAGTTTTGTCTTTTCTAGAATGTCATACAGCTAAAGTCATGGTATGAAGCCTTTTCAAATTGGCTCATTCACTTAGTTATAATGCTAAAAATGTGAGGTTCCTCTGTGTTGAGATCTCATTTATCTTAATGCTGGATAATATCATGTTGTCTGAATGTAACTGTGGAGGGCTTCCTTGATTTCATAAAAGCCTCGAGCATTTTCTTGGTCTACTTGTTGGATAATCTTGTTCTGCCAACAGAGAATAAATAAATAGCAGTATTGAGTGTTCAAGAAGACAATAAAATAAAAACTCTAAAGACCCATTGGCATTTAGAAACAAGTATCATGGTAAATTTGATCACTTAAATTGAAAGATGGGTCAGAATCCTGATATTATTAGTTGTAGACTAAATAGGAAATGAGTCCCAAGTGTAAAAATGAATGCAGTCAATATATACACCCATTCAAGAAACTGGGCTCTGGAAGAAAGAGGAAGGCCCTGTAACTCCTGGACTAAAATGTGAGCTTTGGGGAGTTCTTCCTTTTGTTTTGTTTTTTTTAATGCTTTTAGTTCTTATAGTTTATAGCTCTTTCAGCTTTATCAAAGAATAATTGACAAAAACCATATATAAATTTAAAGTATATAACATACTTTAAATATATACTCTGTGAAATGATTCCAAAAACTAATTAATGCACTTATTGCATCACCTACTTTATGATGAGAATATTTCGGATCTACTGTCTTACAAACTTCAAGTATATAAAACAGTATTATTAGCTATAGTCACTATGGTGTATGATAGATCTCCAGAACTTGTACACCCTACATAACTGGTAGTCTTTGGTATGCCACCCCAATTCCTTGGGAACCACCATTCCAGTCTCAACTTCTTTAGATTCCATAGGAGTCAGATCATGCACTGTGTGTCTTTCTGGGCCTGGCTCACTTCCTTTATTTTTAAAAAATTTTTATTGGCACATTGTATTTATACATCTAGCATCATGTCCTCCAGGTTTGTCCATGTTGTCATAACTAACAGAATTTCCTTCTTTTCAAGGCTTGATAATATTACGTGTGTGTGTGTGTGTGTGTGTGTGTGTGTGTGCGTGCCACATTTTCCTTATCCATTCATCTATCAATGGACACATAGGTGGATTCCATATCTTGACCACTGTGAACAACTGAGGACAGCTCTCTTTCAGAATATCAGTTTAATTTCCTTTGAATTCCAGAAATGGAATTACTGGGTTATATGGTAGTTCTACTTTTGATATTTTGAGAAACAACCATACTGCTTTTAATAATGCTGCACTAATTTACATTTTACAATCCCACCACAATGCGCAAGGATTTCCTTTCCCCTACAACATTGCCAACATTTATCTTGGCTTTATGATAATATCCATTCTAACAGGTATGAGGAGATATGTCATTGGAGTTTTGATTTGAACTTCCCTCCTGAATAGCCATGTTGAGTTTCCTTCATATAATTGTTGGCCATTTGTCTTTATTCTTTTGAGAAAAGTCTGTTTAAGCCCTTTCTCCATATTTTTAATCAGGTTGTTTGGATATTTCTGGTATTGGGTTGTTTGTGTTTTTAAAATAATTTGTAAGGAGACAGTTGAATGAGTTTAAATGCTGATAGAGAGGTCCTGAGGCCTGTAAAAGTAGAAGAAGGTGGTCCAGAAAAAGGTGCCCTGTGAGTAGAGAAGGTGGACTCCTGCTGCTTTATGAGAGGGATAGGGAACCCAAGCAGGAGTGTAGTTTCTGACAAGCTCGTCGATTTTGTGGCAAGAATTTGAAAGAGTTTGGTCTAATGACCTCACCTTTTTATGAAACAGAAGGGAAAAGAATTGCTTACACACAAAAAGAAAAATGGAGCAGTTGGAATTTCAAGGCAATTTGTAAAGAAACAGTCTGCTGAAGAGACTGAAGAAGTGGATGAGGAGCCCACTGCCACTGGAAAAGAAAGACATAGGGCAAGTGTTAGTTGCACTCACTGTTCGTTCTTTTCACTGAGAAGGTGTTCTTAACGTTCTATGAGACCACTTGTATACCTGTGTATATGCCAATGGTAGAAATATCTTCTAAGCACCATGTTTAATGTATTATAAAGACGCCATATAAAGAGCTCCATCTAAAAAACCCTTATTCAAAACAGAATACTCCTGAATGACAGTCTAGGAAAACTAATTGCTGCCACCCAACTGCTTAAAAATACAGAGATGTAAGTTAATTTGCTAATCATCTATAATCCCATTATTCATGGTGCGATGCTAGCAGCATTGTTCTGAAAAATCTAAAACAGCAGATATTCTTAAATGATTTAAATTGCTTTTGGATAAACAGAATTATTTACATTATATTTACATTCCTGATTTGCCTCAGTTAGGCAAATATTAAAACTGATTTTCTCTGAAAGAACTCCCGGCATCAGTGATTAGAAGATAATTAGAGCCGGGCGTGGTGGCACACGCTTGTAATCCCCGCGCTTGGGAGGCGGAGACAGGAGGATCGCGCAGGTTGGAATCCAGCCGCGCTGGCTTAAGAGACCCTGTTTCCAAAAATAAAATAGGTCTGGGAGTGTAGCCCGGAGGTAGAAGGGCTTCCAGGAACCCCAGTCCCACCAAAAAAAATAAAAAATAAAAAATAAAAAAAGAAGATAATTAGACTTCAGAGTGAATCCAGAGATTAACAGCAACAAATAATAAAATAAGACCTTTCACTTATATTGAAGCAAACTTGTAACCAAGTATTTTTCCAATTATAGAATAATTAATAAATTAATAATAACAAATGATCCCTAAAATGTTCATTTAGCTATTTTTATTTTCAACTTGATTCCACTCTTTTTTTTTTTTATTTTCTTTGGAACTGGGGATTGAATCCAGGAGCATTCAACCTCCAAATTATACCCTCAGTCCTATTTTTTATTCTTTATTTTAAAACAGGGGTTCACTAAGTTGTGAAGGGCCTAAGTAGCTGAAGCTGGCCACGAACCTACGATCCTCCTGTCTCAGCCTCCCAAGCACTGGGATTATAAGTATGCACCCCCACGCCTGGCTTTGAGTCCACACTTAACCTGAGCCAAATCTTGACTTTTACTCCAAAATTTCTTCCAGTATCGAAGCTTACTGAAATGACTTCTTAATGATAAATAGCCGCACCATGAGTATGTTGGATGGACATACAGCCAGGATGTGTGGCCAACGGTGATACAATTCCACTCATTCCATCAATTCATTCAATCCAACCTCAGCAACCATTCAAGTACTGAGAGCTCACTATGGTCAGGGAAGAAGCTAAGTGCTAACATCACATACATCAGTGAGAGAGATGAACTATGTAAATCACCAATTAAAAACTAGGGAGTATGAGTCATGGCAGTCATGTCCTATGAGGGAAAGTAGTGGGGTACCCACCTAAGTCTGGTGTTAACTCACAAATACTTCCTAAGAAGATGTCCTTTGACTTAAATCCTAAAGAACCGAGTAAGTGTTTACCAGGTCAAAAAGAAGGAGGATCAGGAAGGTAAAAATGACAGGGGACTAGTATGTACCAAGAGCTAAGAGATGTCATGATACATTCAAGAAAGAAGATTCTACTGGCTTGAGTTCATCAGGATTCAGATCTCAGAGGGAAGTGTAGACAAGATAAGGATGTACATCAGAGTTTGGAGATTCATTGATGGAAGCTTTGGAATGAAATGATGAGACTCCTGCTTAAAACTACTCTCAATAAAGAAGAGGGGATTGGGGAAAACTCGGAGCAGGAAGATGAGCTAAGGAGTCTGCTTGAGGCAGATCTAGTGGAACTAATATGAAGGGGGAAAACAGACTTGTGATGGATGAGAAAGAACCGATGTGGGAAGAGGAAAGAATGTAAAGCAATTCTAAATTCTTTAGTTTTAGCATGGAATGAATGTTGGCCTGACCTCTCATTAAGCTAGAGATTATAGCAATAAAAATAGGTTTGAGCAGAAGGCAATGTGTTCAGATTTGCAAGGCTGAGTTGGGGATATCCATGGGGACATCCTTGTCCAGATAATCAAGAAATGAATTCATTAAATAGGTCTGTCACTGAGAAGACAGATCAAAGACAGAAATATACATTGGGAATGATCAAAATGTAGGCAGGTGTGAATGAAGGCTTAGCACCTAAGGAGTGGAACCAAGAAAACTACACAGAGAAACGGAGAAAGGGGGCCCCATGAAGACTAAAAGATACCGGATATCCTGCTTAATGCGCCTGAAAGTGCTAAGGCTGAGACAGGATGCAGCCTTTCTTTGCTCCCATCAACTTTGTCTAATTATTCCATTCAAAATCATTTTTGAATTTCAAAATTATTTTTTCTTGATAAAGCACGTCTCTAAATCTCTAAGTAAACATTGCTTTAATGTAATACCTCCTAGGTGAAGGGAACTAGATTGATAATATTTTCAGACTTTCCTTTTACATCAAGAACCTGAGTCAATCAATTTATCATTGAATATATATATGGTACTAGGTTTCTTGGTACTTAATAACAGAAGAGAATGGAGAAATATATTGCAGAGCAACCAATGGTGTGTTAGAAATAAATGACTGCAAACCCGTCCTATTTCTGTAAGCACACCTCCTAAGCAATGTGTGACTTTTCCATTTCTTTTTCTTTTCTTTTTTTTTTTTTTGGTTCTGGGGATGGAACTCAGGGGAATTCTACCTCCAGCTACACCCCCAGACCATTTTTTTTCTTTATTTTAAAACATGGTCTCACTGAGTTGCAAAGGGCCTCACTAAGTAGCTGAGGCTGGCCTCGAACCATGATTTCCCCCCTGTCTCAGCCTCCCAAATGCTGTCCCTTCCTTCCAATGAAAGAGAATCTTAAATCTTGTGGGGAGAGGGAGGAGGATGTTTGCCTTTAACTTGGTTTGGTCAAAGAGCCCTTGGCCAATGTGAGGCAGGCAGAGTCTTCAAAGGACTTGTGCTCAGCCCGGTGGGATGGCACATTCTTGTAATCCCAGTATATGGGACGCTAAAGCAGGAAGATCACAGGTTTGAGGCCAGCCTCAGCAATTTAGTGAGGCCCTCCGCAACTTACCAAGGAGACCATTTAAAAAAAAAATAGTGCTGGGGTGTAGCTCAGAGGCCGAATGGCCATGGACTCACTCTCCAGTATGCTCTGGGGCTTGCACTCTCTTTTTTTCTGGGAACCCTTGACCACCATTTGAAGCAGCACAGGTTAGCCCACTGGAGAGACCATGTGGGACAAAATTATGCCACCCTGGCTAACAGGCCCTCTACTGAGCCAGCCTTCCATCTGACAGGAATCCAAATGAAGCTCCCCAGACTCACCTGAACTGCCATTGATCAGACAGATGAATACAACTGGCTCAGAACAGAAGAGTCATCCAGGTGACCAGAAAACGTTGATCAGATTAAACAACTGTTTAAGTCCCAGATTTTGGGGATGACTTGGGCTGCAAGGAGGAATAACTAGCAGTACCAGCTTCTAGAATTGAATAAGAAATCAGTTAATTTGTTTCCAAGTTATAATTTCCAATATATGAAAAGATCCTCACAACATGCAAACTTTACCTCCTCTGTGACTTTAGAAAAACATACTACACCAAAGCATGTTTTAGAGCACATGAGCATACCTCAAGTCATAACAATTAAAGCATCTTGAATTTTAATCACATTTAATAGCCTGGATTATGTCTGAGTTGAAAGACAAGCAGTTCTAACAAGTCTTCACCCTGTAGCTACACATTTTTAAACTTCATAATTATAATGAAAGCACATAACAGGTTTTTTTTAATTTAAATAGCACACTGATGCTTATTACTGAACTTTCATTTTAATTTTTTTTAATTCTATAGACATTCTAAGGGAGAAGGATTTCACAAAAGTTTCTCAAAAGCCTAGGGTGAAAAATCTTTCGTAGTAGATATTGCTCTTGCCACAAATGGTTTCTTTTAAAATGCCAGCCTCGCAAGCTAAAACTAGTTTTCCTAAGATGACTGTGCGTGAAGCACAGAAGTTAGTCTTCTTTGCATTGCCTGTAATCCCACCGATTTAGGAGCCACTTGGTAGATGTTTGTTGCATGAGTGGATGAATTAATGATTGACTAAATGAATGGCAAACAGGACAATTGCATTGTTTCAGGCTTTCCTGTATCTGGTGGTTGTACATCAGGGGCTGCGATTTGACCCATGATGCAACCCACTTGGTATAATTAATGATTCATTTCACAACAAGGTTCTCCTAGTATTACACTCATAAACGAAGCCCTGCTGATGACTCAGAAAGAATCACCTCAGCACATCGGTCTATGCAAGTAGGATTTGCCAGCTTCTACCCCGAACCTATCATCTTCAAAAAGAACAAAATCAGCCCCCACTAACTTCCGTCTAGTTTAAACTTTGTGTGTATTGTGGGTATATAAGAAGCATATTTATCTTTATATCTAGAGACCATGATGGTGGCAATTGCTATCTTAGTGCACAGGTGTGGCTGGAGAAACCTTTGCCTGACCGACTGTTCTTTCCAGGCTGTACACACATAAAGATGGTCCTGTGATTGCCACTGGGACCCTATTTGCAGAGCCCACAACTATCTCTGGCTGCACCACTTAAGCCCATACTTAAACCCATTACCATTATTCCTGATAGCTATACTGCTTCTGACTGATGCACATTATGCAGTTCTACCTATTATAACCTGGAATTCCAGAATTACACTGAAACACAGGGAGTTTCCATGAGCTCTTGATTGTTTTTCTTCTGCTCGCTCTGCCTTTGCCTGCCATTCTTCAACTTAGCAAAAGTCACCCATGCGGGTGCTCTAGCTAAGTTATGGCCTCACTGCCTGACTTGCCTACTTAAAGTGAAATACCACTCACAAAGCTGGGCGTGGTGGCCCAGACCTGTAATCTCAGTACTTGGGAGGCTGAGACAGGAGAATCATAGGCTGGAGTTCAGCCTCAGCAACTTAGTGAGACCCTTAGCAATTTAGTGCGATCCTTTTGTGGGTGTGTGTGGTATTGGGAACTGAACCCAGAGGCTCGCTACCTCCCAGCTCTACCCCCAGACTGATTTTATTTCTTATTTGGAAACAGGATCTTACTAGGTTGCTGAGACCCTCACTAAATTGCTGAGGTTGTCTTTGAACCAGGGATCCTCCTGACTCAGCCCCCCAAGTACTAGGATTACAAGTGTGTGTCACCGTGCCCAGTTCCTGTGAGACCCTGTTTCAAACTAAAATAAGACTGGGGTATACCTCAGAGGTAGAACGCCCCTGGGTTCAATCCCCAGAACAACAAAAAATAGGGGGGAAAAGGAAAGAAAATCACAAGGGGAAGTAGCAAAGTGTTAAATCATCACATAATTCACTTATTTACCTCTTATCTGCTGGAGCGCAGGGCAATGTTCCGGGTGCTGGAATACAGCAGTGCGCACGCGCTGCCACAGCCCAGCTTTCCTTGTAGTGACAGCTCGTGTCTTTTTCCACTTGAGAGGACAGGTAGCATCTCTGCTTTCATATCATTTACTCCACTGTTTGCACCAAAGAAGTGTTTAACAAATGCCGATATTTAGCTCAGAGTTCTGAGAAATCTCATCATGTCCTGGACTTCTGGTTGATTCCATCTCTACTCCTATGTTCTGGGTCTTAGACCCCAATATTGCCCCACCCGAAAAAAGTCATGATGGCTTTTAGCTCTCTTTTGACAACAAAAATAATTAGCCAGCTACTTCTTCTCTGCAAGCTGGGGTAGGATTTGGTTCTCCCCAAACTTCTCATGGGCCTGTGGTCCTCTATTCTTCCAAGCTCTCCATTTGTTTTATTGTTATTTTCCTAAGTGCCCCCAGAGTCTCGTAGGAGTATAGATGTACGATCATAACATGCGTTTCTGGGGTTTATCTGTGGCTGGTTACAACACCTCACCCTCTCCCGTGTAGGTTTTTCAAACACCAAGATTCATCAGCACGTCAACTGGGGGTGAGACCCCAGAAAAAGTAGCTAGTGAACCTAGACATAGACCTGCCTGTATCCTATGGGTGTAAGCATCTTAGAGGCTCTTTTCTCAGTTGGTGATCCCTTTAGCTGTATTTTAGGAATCTGAAAGAGATAACACATTACTATGAAAGTTCTTGGACAGATCCTGCCTACCCAGCCCATTCTGCACAAATTCTCCCAACACAAGGTCTTAGTAAAATCACACAAGTTCAGATTAAAAAAGATTAACTATTGTGTTACCCAAGCTTCATTTCTCCTAGGATTTTTATAAATACCAGGTAATTCCCAACCTCTACCCTCTGTATAATCTAAGGCAAAGTTGGAAGGAAGAAGGAAGAAAACTGTAAAACTAACACAGAAGTATGCTCCTAGAGAACTAGGAAGTAGGCTTCTATGAGCTGCTTCATATCATGGTCTGGGCAGTAGAATGCATCTATATATATTTACTATGACTTGATATGGTATCTGTTCCTCAAGGCTGAAGCCATGGATAATCAAAAAGCAAGTGCCAAGTGTCTACTGTGTACCTCCGGTGTCCATAGCAATCTGCCAGAGCCTATGGAAAGAAAAGGATTAGCATTCCCTCCTCCAAAGATCCCTCACAGTTTTAAAGGCAAAAAGACTAAACAATGAAATGAAAATATGAAATGGTCAAGAGCAAAATTGTATGTGCCACTATTTGAGCCAAACCACAAATATCATTATAAGGTTGAGTCAGTGGCTAATTGAATAATGCCACTAGTCAGCACTAAAGGAACTCAGATACAGATTTCCTGAGTAGAACAGGTGCTTCAAGACTCAAAGATGAGCACAGAAAAGTTGGACTCAGGATTGGAGCCCTGTGGCTGGGCGTGACAATATGAGGCGCTGAGACAGAAATTCACCTGAAAACTGCATCTTGTAGAGAATGGATAGTGCTATGATTTGACATGCCCCCCAAAGATTCATGCACTGGGAACTTAGTTCTCAATGTAATGGCATTAAGGTGTGGAACCTTTAAGAGGTGGAGCCTGGTGGAAGCTAGTTATTAGGTCATGTGGTCTCCATACCCATGAATACACTCTCTCAGGAGTTGCTCAGGTCTCCTGAGTTTGGCTTGGTTTCCAAGACAGTAGTAGGTTCTTTTGTATGTATATGTAGTCCTGGAGATTGTAGTACCAGGAGCATTTTACCTTCCAGCTATACCTCCAGCCCTTTCTTATTTGTTTTGAAACAAAGCCTTTGCTAAGTTGCTGAGGCTGTCCTTGAACCTGCAATCCTCCTGTCTCAGCCTCGCAACTACTGGAATTACAGGTGTACACCATCAACATAGCCCTGGCCCTGGCAGCAGGTGCTTATAAAGGAGCAGTCATGGCCCCTGTCCAGTCTCTGACCTCCTGTGTCCCACATGCAGCCCTCTGCATACACCATCTCTCTTTCCCCTTCCCTGCCATGTGTGACACAGCCAGAGATGCCGTCACCAGGTGCCAAATGCCATTCTGTGTGGACTCCCTGGCCAGCAGAATCATGAGCCAAAGAAACTTCTTTTATTAAGTACCCTGGCTCAGGCATTTTGTTATAGCAGCACCAAATGGACTAAGACAGACATTTGACACACTCCCTCTGCTCTCCGGGGGTTTCCTGGACACCCTGTGTTTAGGATTCCGTGCCTTCCCTAAGTGAAAGCTAGCCATGGCTTTCCCAGCTTCTCTGGAGTCGGAGCCTCTCAACGTGCTCATATAAACATGAGTTTGAAAGAACAGGAAGCGAATGAGGAGTTCTGTGTTGGATTAATGCTGGCAAGGTGGCAAAGCGGGCATCCTTCACCGGCTGCTGTGGCAGCGGTCCTAGCCAGCAGAGGCCCCTGAAGACATCAGAGCCTAGACTGGCAGCAAGTTGTCCAGCGGAGCCATGCAGCCCCGGAAGCGGAAATCTTTTCTCATTACCACGCCAGGCAGCCACGCTTGATTTTTCTAATCATCACAGAGACTTCCCCGTGGACGAACCCACTATCTAATAAAGTTCTTATTCTGCTTAAAATAGTGGAGGTGAGCTCTGTTGTTTTCAATGAAAGAACTTAACAGAGACCAGACGGGCTAGAGCAGAATGTGCATCTTGAATCACTATTTTTTTCCTAGGAAGAAAGACAAAAGATTAGTAAAAAAAAAAAAAAAAAAATACTACCTTTGAAACAAGTTCTGGAAAACTAGGGGAAAGCAAGTTGCAAAAGAATATAGAGGGAGCACGATAAATTTAAAGTCCAGGTGTAACATGCAAAGCAGCACCAGTGCTGAGTTGAGTATGAGAAGTTGGAGAGCGCGGCTCCTCTGTCCCCAGCTGCCCTCTGCCCTTCCTATGCACACCACACCTGGAAAACAAACTCTGTCCCATGCATCATGGATTCCCCTGTTTTCTGTGATTCAGCTGGCTCTGGCCAGTGAGGGCCATCAGGAGGCAGAAGTGTGTGGCCAGAGTCCATTCTCTCAACTTCCTCCCTGCAAGGCCTCCTGAACTGACCACCTTGGACCAAAGTCCTGGTTCCTATCAAGTGGCCCCACCCCATGATGTTCTTTCTTACTCCTGAGACATGGGAATGGGATTTCAAAGCCGCTGGTGCTGGAGTACTAAGCTTTCTCCTGGCACACCTCTGCAAATATTCCTTTATAAACCCCTCCCCACTGGCTCCCACTGGCCCAGGATCCTATTCTGCTGGGATCCTGATTAGTACAGAAGTATGCATTACGTGAGCGTCCCTGTCCTATAAGTGTATAAAGGTCTTCTTATAAAGCTGAGCACAGTCTTCAGCAGAGTGCCCAAGCCAGGGCGATGGAAAGGGAGAAGAATCATAAGAACCAACAACAGCCAGGGAAGCAGGCAGCAAACACGCACGCACACACGCATACACACACGCAAACACGCGAAGGCACACAAACACACATGCACACATACACAACACACATACTTATATATTTTCTAAAGGTCTATTCTTAGGCTCAGTTGTGGGAACATAAATATTTTCTCTATCATTTTTATGATTTTATAGTTTAATCCATAACAATTTTTACTCTCTTAAAAATGTCTTTAAGTGAATAAAGGTCTTAATTTTAATGTAGTCCAACATATTGATCTCTTGTGATTAGAGCTGTTTATATCCTATTTAAGACCCCTTTGCCTATTTAAGAATGTCTGTTATTCTTTATCTTTGTGGCTGGTTTAACTTTTTAGCTGAAACTTACTGCATATATAATTGGGTTAAACAAAATCGTAGGTAAATGAAATTGCAACAGAATTAGGTAAAACATAAAAATTTCAAACTTAGTCCTTGTATTTGCAACTTTGTAGTCACTTGGACATAAAGCACACTACATATGTGAATTATTTTTAAATATCATCCAAAATGAAAGATACTTTTTAAAAAGAAAGAAGCTGAAGATATATATTTAGACCAGCCATATATAATTAATTTTTTTTTTTTGGAGGGTCTGGGGATGGAACCCAGGGGCATTTGACCTCCGAGCTACACCCCCTGCCCTATTTTTTATTCTTTATTTTGAGACAGGGTCTCACTAAGTTGCAGAGGGCCTCACTAAGTAGCTGAGGCTGTCCACGAACCCCAATCCTCCAGTCTCAGCCTCCCGAATGCTGGGATTAAAAGTGTGAGCCACCACGCCCGGCTACCAGCCCATACTTTTGATTTGAATTAGTGCTATTTTGACTTTTAGCCTTTAGATATTTTATAGTCATTTTCACTTAACTTTGCAGTAGAATCCAGAACCCCTGTAGGTCTGGTTCTGTGAGGAGCACTTGGGAGGCTCATTCAACATGTACGAAGCACGTCCTTCCCTTGCTGAGTGTCAGCGTGGCTTTGGGATGGGCCAGAGGAGCCATGTTTTACTCAACTTTCCACCATTAGGTAATGACCATCTACGCCTTCTTCGCTTTCAAACTTTGTTTTCCATATTGTTTCATTGGTTTGTTTATAACTAGAAATTGTACGAAGCTTCATTTAATGTTTAGAAATGTGGAAAGATAAATCGGAATTAACATGTATGTAAGATCAATTCTCAGATAGGAAAAGTATGGTCCAAATAGCAAAAGTAGGACCAGGTAAAACATGTATTTATTTAGTCATTCATTAATTCATTTGCGATACTGGGGATGGAACCCAGGGGCATTCTACCTCCAAGCAACGCCCACAGCGCTATTTTTTATTCTTTATTTTGAAACAGCATCTCACTGAGTTGCAAAGGGCCTCACTAAGTAGCTGAGGCTGTCCACAAACCACAATCCTCCTGTCTCAGCCTTCCAAATGCTAGGATTACAAGCACGCGCCACCACGCCCAGCTCATTTTTTAATTAAAAATTTTTTTTTTTATTTTTGCGAGTCTGGGGAGATGGGACCCAGGGGCATTCGACCTCCAAGCTATACCCCTGCCCTATGTTTTATTCTTTATTTTGAAACAGGCTCTCACTAAGTTGTAGAGGGCCTCATTAAGTAGATAAGGCTGTCTGCGAACCGTGATCCTCCAGTCTCAGCCTCCCAAATGCTGGGATTAAAAACGTGCGCCACCACTCCTGGCTCCTCATTTTTTTAAAAAAGCATGTACTTGGTCTTTTGTCTGTGTCTATTTTACTCCACGTGATTAATTGTGTCCTTGATGTAAATACAAACATTTCTTCTTTAAGTCATAAATGTAGACTTTATGATAGACAAGTGTAACTAGTCTATTATAATAGACTAGTATATTATAGTATATAATATATTATAGTATATTATAGTATATAATATACTATAGTATATTATAGTATATAATATATTATATATATAGTATATATTATATTATATTGTATATTATAGTATATAATATAGTATATTATATCTAGTCTTTATAATAGACTAGTATAACTCAATAATAAAAAAGTAATTAACCTCTAAAAGAAAAGAATGTATGTTATTAAAATAGTCATGTTATTTTCTTTATTACAGTTTTTTGTTACTTTTTTATTGGTGCGTGTTATTTATACAGAATGGTGGGTTTCACTATGATGTATTTGTATACACAGAAAAAGTAACTTTTCTGAAAGTTTTATCAGGTTACCTGTTAGATCTACAATCTTTTTGGAGTTTCCTTTTTATATGGTCTTCTGACTTATATGGTTAACATACTGTGGGATTCTTATGTCTAGTACTATATTTAGGATTTTTGTCTTAATATTCAAGAGTGAAATTAACCATTGATTTTTTCCATAATTGGAGTATTCACTGAGCCTGGATACATCTTTCCAATGAAGTTTTATGTGAGTAATTCTATTTCTTAAATAAAACTATACACACTTTGTTTTCTTACATCGGCTTTTAGTGAGTTGTGTTTTAAAGGTACTTGTTTATTACATTGGTACTTTCAAATTTCTTGCCATAAAATTTTATCTGTAGTATGCATACAGATCCAAGTGGGTCTTTATCTTCTTAATGAGTAGCTCCCCACTCTGGGATGGGTCACCTTGCTCTCTAATATGGTTTCAATATGATGTATGTCCCTAAAATGTCCATCATGATTAAGATTTGCACAGTGTGGCATTATTGAGAGGCCGTGGAATCTCTGTCAGTCGGGACCTAGTAAGAAGTCTTTAGGTCATTTTGGGGCCGAAAGTAGTTGCTATGTGATCCTGTGGTAGCTCTTGTGTGACACTGAAGTTCTTCAGAGAGAGTTGTTGTAAGGGAACCAAGCCAGACCCTCCCTTTTCCTCCATTTTTCTTGCTTGAGATGAGAGGCTCACTCTAGCAAATTCTGTCACTACCATCTGCCACTCACCATTCCAACAGAAGTCCTCGCTACACCTGAGCCAGTCCAAGTACCATTTTGCTGAACCTCCAGATCTGCGAGCTAACTAAACCTTTTCTTTTCATGAAGTTAGCTGCCTCCGGTATTTCATTACAGTGTTGAAAAGCTGACTAACACACTATCATTCAGAACCACCCCAGGATTAAAGAGCCTCCTTCTGTTTGTATAACCTGAGAAAGCAAAGATCTATTCCAAAGCAAATGCCTGCCATCACAGCTAAAAGCTACCAGTAACTTTTCAGTGAACTTCCCTCATTAGAAACATAACCTCCACCTCACCTAGCACTAATTACACAAGTTATGAACATACAGGATGACACTAGGAACTCAAGAATGAGACTCTCAGATTCTCCTTAGGGTGGGCCATGGAATCAAATGTTTTCAGAGCAAATAAGAAATCAGAGCCAGAAATTTAGATGTTTGGTTAGCAGACTAGAGATAACAGACAAAGTTATAGTGGAAAAAAAGCTCACACTCCAGAAAAATGTGGAGAGAAGAAGTGTCAAGTTCAAAGTGGGAGGAAAATGGGGGAAAAAACTTGCAACAAAAATAAAATAAGAAGGCTGAGTGTCTAGCTCAGTGGTAAAGTGCTTGCCTGGCATGCATAAAGTCCTGGGGTTTGATCCCCAGCACTGCAAAGAAAAATAAAATAGGAAAAGTGAGAGTAAAAAGCAAGAGGAGGATGATAGAGATGACGTCAGACACAGCAAAGAAGGAGCTTTAGAGGCAAGCATTAGCCAGCCAAGCCCAATAGAAAAGGGAGCTTGGAGCATGAGGACTACGATTGTTGCTTTAGGGTAACATTTAAGAGTCTTTCTAGTAAAATACTAGCTGTTCTTGGGGAAAATGGGGAGTTAAAAATGTGGGCAGTAGAATGTCTACTTGTCTCAGAGATGTCCATGCTGTGCAGCTTTGGTACCAAGTAGATAAGAGACTTTGAAATATCTCTGTGTAAAAGAAGAGGATGCTGTACATACTGCAGCCTCGCCAACCAAGGTATGTATAAGGATAAACAGTTGGACCAGCCGTGTGCATTAGCACACGCCTGTCATCTCAGTGCCTGGGAGGCTGAGGCAGACCAGCCTTAGCAATTTAGTGATGCTCTATTTTAAAAAGAACAAAAAGGGGGTTGGGGGTATAGCTTGGGGGTAAAATGTCCCCGGGTTCAATCTCCAATAAGAGGAAGGAGAAAGAGGGGGAGGGGAGAAGGAGAAAGAGAAGGAAGAAGAGCAAGAGACTTGAAGCAGTTACAGGTGAGCCAGGTCTAACACCCAAAGGCCACGGACTTTATCATTATGCATCCAACCACAATTCCTTCTTATTTAAGCCTAATATATAGAGCCCACAAAGTTATATATTAAAAGAAAACATTGCATTTCTTCTGGCCCCTTATATCACTTAGAGTTTTACCAATCTCTGTAATGAGGAGGGGCAGAAGGAAAGACAACAATTCTAAGGTCTTTATACTCTATCATTTTAACTGTGTTTAAATAAACATGTATCCTGAGAAACCAAGCAGAGTGAACTCCTGTGACCCTCACTCTATCTTTAAGGACAGGGAAAACCAAAGGGATTGCTGCACATCAAAGATGTAGGACCAGCCTAACTCCAGAATCTCGGGTAGCCCTTTGATCAGTCAAGATGTTTTAACAGTGAAATTATCACCCAATCCTACCCCATAAAGAAAAAATTTTAATGAAGATTCCTACCCATCCAGGAAAACTTCTTTGTGATGAAAATGTGCAGTATCTTTAAAAACTCTTCTACTTTAGGCTTTGGTATAAGAGAGAAGTTTGGCACATGAAAAACAGAACAAGCAGGCTGGGCATGGTGGCCCACGCTTGTAATCCCCACACTTGGGAGGCGGAGACAGGAGGATCGCGCAGGTTCAAAGCCAGCTGCGCTGGCTTAAGAGACCCTGTTTCCCAAAATAAAAAAGTATAAAATAGGTCTGTGAGTGTAGCCCCGAGGTAGAAGGGTTTCCAGGAACCCCAGTACCACACACACACAAAAAAAAGAACAAGCTATCTCGTCTGTGAAAATATTCCTCAGGTATTCCAGAGAAAATTCAGTGATTCCAAGGGCTAACCAAACTACCTGAATGCAGAAAGCCCATTTATTACAAAAACATTGGTTGAACACTTTCTAATGGTAGGAGGTGCCTGAATTTGAACTGGTTTAGTATCTCAAGATATTTTTAACTTTCTTTTCTGGAAAAGAGACTTGCCTTTGTCTTCTGCAACAAGGATGGACAACCATTCTTCCCAGGATTGACGCTGTTGGGGAAATGGTAGAATAGTATCAGAAGCAACAGATGTGGTGAATCCTCAGGACTCTTCCCTGGGCAGACTTCGTGAGCCCAGGGGATCCTCTCTGCCTAAGCAGAAGAGTAGGACCTTTTGTTTTGTTTTGTTTTTTCCCCTCATCTAACTCTGAAAAACTTTCTACAACTGAATGTATTTATTAAAAGGAAATGATACGCAGCTGACTTTTTCTTGATGCTACTATGCTTTGCTGTTTTCCAAAGAATTCAAACCACCAGTCCCAGGCCATCTGAGTAGCATCATCAGTGTTGTAACGCTGGAAGGGATCTTTAAGAGGTTACAGTCCAAGCCCCCATTTTACCAATGACCTGGAGGCCCAGAGATGTGGAATTACTTTCCCAAGATCAAAGTGTTATTGGAAAATTAAACACTAAAATTGTAGTTATGTTCTACCACATCAAACTTTGCTTACAATTATAAACAACCAATTTTTCTACTTTTCCTTTATTCATTTCCTTTCTTGTTGTTTTTCTTTGTTCTTTGTTTATTTCTCTTTCCTTCTTCCTGTCTTTCTTCTTTTCCTTCTCCTTCCTCGCTCCTTTCCTTCCAGCTACGTCTGTGAGTAGATTTCTGGAAGCGATTGGCATTTAAATCAGTAGACTGCGTAAGGAACCACCCTCACCAGTGTGGGTGGTCATCCTCTAATCCTTTGAAGGTCCAGATAAAAGAAAAAGGTAGAAAGGTGAGTTCACTCTTTCTTCTGGAGCTGAGACATCCATCTTTCCTGCTCTCAAACAGGAGAACTCCTGGTTATGTGGCCTTTAAACCAGATCTTACACCACTGGCTCCTCTGATTCTCAGACTTTGGAACTCAAACTGAATTACACCACCAGCTTGCCTGCTTCCCCAGCTTGCTGGCAGCCAATCATGGGACATCTGGCCTCCATGGTCACATGCCAGTTGCCAGTCTCCACAATAGATTCTCTTGTATAGATCTATATAAATCCTGTTGGTGCTGACTCCCTGGAGAACCCAAATCCTCTTTCTGTGTCTGTGTTCCTTCCTTACTTTCTCTTCCTCCCTTTTTTCCTACCTTTTATCCTCTCTCTCTCTCTCTCTCTCTCTCTCTCTCTCTCTCTCTCTCTCCTCTCTCTCTCTCTCCTCTCTCTCTCTTTCTCTCTCTCCCTCTCTCCCTCTCTCCCTCTCCCTCTCTACTCTATCTCTTTTTCTCTTACCTCAAAGAACTGAAACCAAACATTAGAAGAATTTCATACTCTAACCCACCATACTCTGTACTCCTCCAGGGATCATTAGGAAGCCTTCAACCATTTCCTTGAACATGAAGCTAGCCATACAGGTTCTCAGCCGGTAGACACAATCTCATTATTTGTGATTTCTTTGGTAATTCAAAAATATTACATTTTTTGTAACTTTGCAAAACTCAGTTTATTTCTGAACTATGTATGTTAACATCAGTTTCCTGTACATGATGGCCAACACTGACATAAAACAACCATCTAAAATACACCCATTAGCCGGGCGTGGTGGCGCACACTTGTAATCCCCGCTTGAGAGGTGGAGACAGGAGAATCATGCAGGTTCAAAGCCAGCTGTGCTGGCGTAAGAGACCCTGTTTCAAAAATATAAAAAAATAGGTCTGGGAGTGTAGCCCGGAGGTAGAAGGGCTTCCGGGAACCCCAGTACCACCAAAAATAAAAATAAAAATAAAATAAAATAAAATAAAATAAAATAAAATAAAATAAAATACACCCATTAAAACACTCGGTAAAAGTTCAAGATGCCAGTTACAAAGTATAGCACGGGTTGCCTGCATTTATATTTGATTTAGCCTATTACATATAATCTTAACTAGGCATTTTCACTAATAAAATTTTAAAGTTGAAAAATAAACTTGAGCACAAGTCTAGTGTTACAAGCAGCTGTAACAGGACTTGACAAGCAGTATACTGACGTCCTATAAGTTAATTTAAAAAAAAAAACCAGCTCTATAACTCAACCCCACTGGATGGAACACCAGCTCCCCATTGATCCTGCGCCATCATTTTGACTCCCAACAGCAAAGTTTGCAAAGGAACACAGAGCTATCTGCATCCTTCCAGCCCCAAGTTTCCTGGAGTAAATTTCATCTGTGAGCTTTACTTCAGTAACTATTCTTCTTACTTGGGACCCCAAAGGACAGAGGATGTTTTGACTCTGTCTTCCTTTCTTGGGTTCCATCTTTCTTTCGTCTTTGGCCCTTTACTTTTGTTGCTCCGCTGAAATGGTAAACAAACATCCAGGTTATTGTCTGATATCATCAAAGGGGGGGGGAAGCAGTTCCTTACATTTGTGCAAGAGGTTTCCTTCTTGGCTGGCATAAGCCACCAATTTTTATGAAAGTGACTGCATAGAGAAGTTGGTTGGAAAATTCCTTAAGGATTTAGGCAGAGTTGAGTGGGCAGAATGAGATGGTTTTTCCTTTTCTTGTGTAGAGACTCTGTATCTTCATTTCAGAGAAAAAATATGACTTTGGATATTTTTTTACTTACAACATATCCTCTTAAGTACTGAATCCTCCCAAATATCTTTCTTCCTCTCTAATCTCACTTCCATCTTCCCAAGATGTCTTCATCTTACTTGATAAAGTAATTTCAGAAGCAATTATTTAATTATTCTTCATCATTTCCTCCTTGGTACCCTCAGTCTCTTTAATTACTAAACCAACTCCACCTCCTGGGTCTCCTTCACATCTTCTAGTAGCCCTTCGCTTTCTTTTGCCTGCTTCTCTTCCTCTGATAATCCTTTAAATAAGGCACCTCCCCAGCCGGGCGCGGTGGCGCACGCTTGTAATCCCCGCGCTTGGGAGGCAGAGACAGGAGGATCACGCAGGTTCGAAGCCAGCCCCGCGCACTGGCTTAGGAGACCCTGTTTCCAAATAAAAAATATAAAAATAGGTCTGGAAGTGTAGCCCGGAGGTAGAAGGGCTTCCAGGAACCCCAGTACCACACACAAAAAAAATAATAATAATAAGGCACCTCCTTCCCTTCCCAGTACACAAGCTCTACTGGCCAGTGCATCTATGAAACCAGCATTGACTGATCCTTCACAAAACTTTACGACCAGCACAGATCCCCCTCACATACGAGACAGATGGGTATCTAGAACAACAGCTTCCTCTACAAAGGTCACTGAACCCATGTGACCATTCAAATTCAAAAGCTAATGAAGGGCTGGGGGTGTAGCTCAGAGGTAGAATGCTCCTGGGTTCCATCCCCAGTACCTCAAAAAACAAACAAAGCTGATAAAAATTTAACACAATTTAAGCCCAATTTTAAGTTCTCATTAGCCACATGTGGCGACTGGTTACCAGATTAGACATCACCAACAGGACATTTTCATCAATACAGAAGTTCTGTTGGACAGGGCTTTTCTAGAACCTTCTACAGATGACATCAAAATAACTTACCATTACCTTTAGAAAATGTTTTTCATCACTCATCTATGAAAGTCTAAATCTGCTCTCCCATACAGATTTTGTGTCCCATCTCTATTTCACCCCTCTTGTGACTGCCTGTCCTCCCATAAGCTCTAGAGTAGGTTCTCAGCTGATCTTCCTGCCAAATACCCTGTTCTCCAAATTCATTTCCCACAATGCAACCAAGAACCTCCTTCCAAAATGTAAATCTGATTGGTTGATCTCCTGCTAATAAGCCTTCAGTGGTTATTCAGTGGTTTTTCAAGTTGACCACATAATTGACCAGGTGAACCAAGGCCATTTTGATAATTTGGGGCTCTTAATAATTACACTGTAGTCGGGCATGGTGGTGCACACTTGTAATCCCTGTACTTGGGAAGCTGAGACAGGAGGATCGAGGGTTCACAGCCAGCCTCGGCCACTTAGTGAAGCCCTCCACAACTTAGTGAGACCCTGTTTCAAAATAAAGAATAAAAAGTTGGACTGGGGGTAGAACTCAGAGGTAGAATGCCCCTGGGTTCCATTCCCAGTACCACAAAAAATTAATAATAATAATAATAATAATAATAATAACTGTTATAATAGGACTAAGTTGAGACTCTCACAGGTAAATCAGTATATATGTTCATCTTGTATAGAGCAGAAAATTTTTAGCATAGTTTATGAGCTCTCGTAGGATCCAGCCCTGGCTATGTATCCAGTATTGGAGATGCAGGTGCCATCTCCCCAGTGTGATATCCTGTTTCACACGTGTGTGTACTTGCTTCTTCCAATCTTGTTGCCTGGATCACACTCAACCCAAGTCATGCCTGCTAAAAAAAAGATCCTGAACTCTAAAAGGTCTACATAGGCACTACATACTTTTTTTTTTTTTTTTTTTTTTTTTTGGTGGTACTGGGGATGGAACCCTTCTACCTCCAGGCTACACTCCCAGACCCATTTTATATATATTTTTTTTAATTTGGAAGCAGGGTCTCTTAAGCCAGCGTGGCTGGCTTCGAACCTGCGCGATCTTCCTGTCTCCGCCTCCCAAGAGTGGGGATTACAAGCATGCGCCACCACACCCGGCAACACTACATACTAATTATATATATATTTGAAGTTTAAAAAAACAAAAGATATGCCTTGTGAAATGTTCCACACTCCTCCTGTCAGCTTTGACAGAAGGATCACAGTTTTTTAAATGTCAAAGATTTTAGTTTTGTTTTGGGCAGGGGGTCAGCAGAATTTGAATGAGAGGGATTTTTAATATATTTTTATTGGTTCATTGTAGTTTCACATCATAACGTAGTTTGGAATGATAGGGCTGTACATGCACAGAGCACTTGGTGACTTCCCACCCTACCCCCTTCTCTCCCCCATACATGATCTTGAGATTGGCTTTGGTCATTTCACATATGTGCAAAATGTCAGTGGAAGTGTTTCCTTTATTAATTCTCTGCCCTCATCACCACCATCATCCTCGAGGCCCCCTCCATCAATTCACTGGGGGTTGTCCCCTTTAACTAAAGTCCCTCTTGCATCTTAATTACTCCCTAGATTTCTCATATGACAGAAAACATATGACCCTTCATTTCCTGTGACTGGATAATCTCACTTAACATAATGTTCTCCTGGTCCTTCCATTTTCCTGCAAATGATGTAACTTTGTTCTTCCTTAGTGCTGAATAGAATTCTTTTGGATGTATATACCATAATTTTGTTATCTACTCATCTGTTGAAGAACACGTGGGTTGGTCCATTATTTGGCTATTGTGAATTATGCTGCTATACACATGAATATGCATATATCACTAGAATATTCTGGCTTCAATCCCTTTGGAAAGATACCCAAGAGTGGTATAAGGGATCATATGATGTATCCATGCCCAATTTTCTGAAAATTTTTCACACTGATCTTCAGAGTGGCTGCACTAATTTACAATCCTCCTAACAGTGTACGAGTTCCTATTTCCCAACACCCTTGCCAGCGTTTATTGTTGTCTGAATTCTTGATAGTTTCCATTCTAATTGAAGTTAGATGGAATGTCAGAGTAGTTTTGATTTGTCTCTCCCTGTTTGCTAATGATGTTGAACATTTTTTCACCTATTTATTGTCCATTTGTATTTCTTATATTTTGAACTGTTCATTTCATTCGAATGTCCATAACTTATTGGGTTGCTTTTAGTGTGAAGTCTTTTAAGTTCTTTATATATTCTAGATATTAGTCCTCTGTCTGAGGAGTACCTGACAAGGATCTTCTCTCATTCCGTAGTCTCCCTTTGGACTCTTACTGGTTTCCTTTGCTGAACAGAATCTTTTTAGTTGAATACTATTCTGTTTATTAATTCTCATTTTAATTTCCTGAGCTTTGAGAGTCTTACTGAGGAACTTTCTACTGGCGCCTATATGTTGGAATATTGGTCATATGCCCTCCTCAATTAATTTCAGTGTCTAGTCTAATTTCCAGGTATTTGACCCATCTTGGGTTGATTCTTCTGCAGGATGAAAGACTGGGCTTTAATTCCATTTTTACTACAAATGGATACCACTTTTTCCAACATCATCTTTCTCCAGCATATGTTTTTGACACCTTTCTCAAAAATCAATTGGCTATAGATGTGTAAATTTGTTCCTGTGTCTTCTATTCTGCTATACTGGTCTGTGTATCTGGTTTTCTGCCAGTACCATGCTGCTTTTATTACGCTGTAGTATACTTTGAAGTAGATATCATGATGCCTCCTGGGTGGTTCTTATTGCTGAGAATTGATTTGGCTGTTTTTGATCTTTTGTTTGTCCATATGAATTTTAGGACTAATTTTTTCTAGCTCTGCAAAAAAATGACAATGGTATTTTGATAGGGAATTTAAACTACATTGAATCTGTAGTTCACTTTTGGTGGAATGGCCATTTTGATAATATTTATTCTGCCTATCCAAGAACATGAGTGGTCTTTCCATCTTCTAGAAAAGATTTCCTTCAATTTCTTTCTTTAGTATTTTATCATTTTTATTGTAGAGCTCTTTTTAACTCCTGGTTAGATTTCCTAGAGTTATTTATTTGTTTGTTTGTTTGTTTAAAGCTATTGCAAATGAAATTGTTTTCTGGATTTTTCAGTGGTTTCATTTTTGATGTATACAAAATCTAATGATTTTTGTAGATTTTTTTTTGTCCTGCTACTTTGCCGAATTTGTTAATTTTCTCTAGAAATATTTTGGTTGGTTGGTTGAGTCTTCTAAGGTCATGTAATCTGCAAATAAAGATAATTACAGTTCTTTTTCTGTTTGTATTTCTTTGATTTCTTTCTCTTGCCTTATCATTCTGGCTAGAGTTTTGAATATTTTATTTAAAAGGAGGGGTGACAGTGAGCATCCTTGTCTTATCCCTGATTTTAAAGGGAATTCTTTCAGTTTCCTCTAATTCAGTATGATTTTGGCTTTGGGTTTACCGTAAATTGCCTTTTTTGGTGTTGAAATAAGTTGCTTTCTATTCAAATTTTTTGCAATATTTTTAATGAAAATAGGCATTGTATTTTGTCAAATACTTTTTCAGCATCTATTGAAATAATCACGTGATTTTCATCTTTAGTTCTATTTATGTGGTGAATGAAATGTATTTATTTGCATGTGTTGAGCCAGCCTTGCATCACTGGAATGAAACCAACTTGTTCACGGTGTACAATTTTTATATAGTTTTGACTGTATATCATTAGTGTTTTGTTTAGAATTTTTGCATCTATGTTCATCAAAGATATTGGTCTGTAATTTTCTTTTCTTGAGGTATCTTTATTCGGTTTTAGTATTAAGGTGATACTGGCTTCATAGAAAGAGTTTGGAAGAATTCCATCTCTTCCTAGTTCATGGAATAATTTGAGAAGCATTAGGTTTAGTTCTTCTAGAAAGATTTTGTGGAATTCAGCTGGGGATCCATCTGGACCTGGAATTTTCTTTGATAGAAGGCTTTTTATTGGTATCTTTAATATCTTTGCTTGATATTGTTAAATTTAGGTTTTTCTATATCCTCTTGGTTAAATATAGATAGGTGTATATGTCTAGAAATTTAAAGATTTCAGGCATGAAATCTTTACCAGGCATGGCGATATATAGCTGTAATCCCAGTACTTGGGAGGCTAAAACTTGGGATCGCAGTTCCTGGCCAGATTCAGCTACTTAGTGAAGCTCTCTGCAACTTAGACCTTGTTTCAAAATAAATAATTTAAAAAATAGGGCTGAGGGTATAGCTTGGAGGTAGAATGCCCCTGGGTTCAATCTCCAGTTCTGAAAGAAAAAGAAAGAAATTTATAAATTTCTTCTGTGTTTTCCAGTGTATTAGAGTATAATTTTCAAAATAGTTTTCCAATGATCCTCTTAATTTCCCCACTGGTAATATCTCCTTTTGCATTTCTTAGTTTAGCAATTTGGGTCGATTCTCTCTTTCTTTTGGTTAACATATTTATTTATTTTCTATATATGAGATGATATATAATTCTCAGAGGGATTAAAAAGTTCTGGAAAGAACACAGTTGTCCATGTCCATACTGCTCAGAGACAATCACAGTCAATATTTCATTGTATTTTTCTCTATTCACATGTTTATATGTAGTAGTCATCCCAAATTTTAATTTTCCTAATTTTGCAATAAGCTTTCACTATATAGCATATTATTTATATTTTCTCTGTCACTAGTAAAACATTTCACAATATAAGTTTTAGTGACAGTATATTAATTGATTGTATGAAGACAACGGTTTAACTGATCTTGTGTTGAAATTTCAATTTCTTGAAATTTATAAAATAGTTAAATATGTTTTCTTTTCACAAAAGCTATTCATATTCACTGTAGGCTTTTGGAAGAGAAGTACACAAATAGTAAAAGAGATTTGCCACATTCCAAAAATTGATGTTTATTATGTTTGAAAGATAAGTCTGTCTGAAAGCATATTTCTGAAATTATTAAGTCAATCAAAAATATCATACTTCTAGAAATATAGACATTTCAAGAATGCAAGTATTATACAAAGGTAAATTTATCATAGCCATGAGTACTTTTTCTCTTAATATTTAATACTGCCATTAAGCTAAAGTCTTCTAAAGGTATACATGTTAAGTATGTTTGTAAGAAATACATCTTAAGATATTTAGAAGCATTCCAGAAATTCTACTTGCGAACATTACAGTGGAATGCAGTCTTTCTAAAATTTTCACAGATGAAAAATTATTCACAGATGAAATAGAGATTCATTTTTCATTTTTCAAATGTTATGCAAAAATCCTGACCTGAAAATTTTTGAAAATATGAATTATTTATGCCAAAGATGTAAAACTTAACCAAGTGTAATTGGACCTGAATTTGTGGTTCTAGGAAACATAAACATGATTAATATATCACAGGTATAGTCATTATTTGCCTTTCCAGCAAGTGAAAGGTAGACTTGTGAATATATGAATACCAGAATATATGCCAACGCACTGCCACAATTTTATTACTTGATGCTGTTCTGGTCATTTTAAAATGACTTCATTCAATCTCAATTAAACTTTTAATGTGCCACATCTTGGCAGGGAAATGTCACAAATTTATTCCAGTGGTCTCTGCACACTTACCTATAGCAAAACTCTTTTAACTACCTTCTTTCAAAAAAAGGGATATCAAAATATTTGCCAGAGTGAATACCACAAGCTAGGGTACACAGTGAATGAGTAATATTAATATGCAGCTGGATTTGGGAGAAGGTGGCTCAGAACTACAAAAATACCAATAATTCTGCTCTAAGCCAAGTCCTAAACATTTACATCATATGCAACCCAGAAATCATGGTTAAGGAAATGTCACCCCCAGAGGTTGGGCAAAATTTCAGCAAGCTCACACCTCAGCAAGTAAACTAATCATCAACCAGATGCCACAGGGAAATGGAGGTGTGTGGTGGCACCTGGCCCATCTGAACAGAGTCCTAAATGACTTACCTTTGTGGGTGGTATGTGGCTATATCTGGGAAACATCAGCTGTAAGAGTGCAGGCCACAACAAATGCTCCTCCTCGGTCCTTTGGCAAGAAAGGAAGAAGGAAGGAAGGAAGGAAGGAAGGAAGGAAGGAAGGAAGGAAGGAAGGAAGGAAGGAAGGAAGGAAGGAAGGGAGAGATGAGAAAAGCAAGCAAGCTATGTACAATTAATGACTCTAGAACAAAGATTAACATAATAAATCATGCTGATTTTTGTCATGAGTTATCACGTCTGTATGTTAACTAGTGCATCAAGTATAATATGTAGGCATGAAAATAGATACTAATCCTGATGTCTAACAGGTGAGCCCAAATCAGTCCAGAGAATCTAATTAGGGTCACTTCAGACTCCCAATATGTTGATAGGAGAAGATCCAAACTTTGATTTTCTTTAGGTCCCTAAGGCTCCTGCAAGGGAGGAGTGGTGATCGGTGACAGCAGCTTTGACACCCATGGGTGGGCCACTGGAAATAAGCACATAGCGGCCCGGCACCAGGGGGCAGGGATTTCCTGCAAGTCACACTTTTCACCCTAAGCTCCCTCCGCTAGGGCATATTGCTACCATTTCCTTTTTACTCTACTTATAAATCTTCTTCTTTGCCTAATTATTCACCTCTCTTTTATTCCTGTAGTTCAAGTCATTTTCATTTTCATTTGTCTTTTAATATAATTTTCTGTGTGTGAAGGCACAGAAGCCAAGTTGGTGACCACTGTAGGCAAGTAAAAGGTGTCCTGTTTGATCATAACACTTGCTGCAAGTTTTTTATTATCTACCTATCTCTATTTTTTAATCAATCCATCTGAATTTATTTCATGATTTCATGATCACAGCAACCTAGTAAGTAAGACAGGAATTATTATCATTATTGTAGCAATGAGTTATCATGTGTGTTCAAGGACCCATGATTAGTAACTGCCTAGGTTATTTATATGTAGTTCCTCTACAGTGCAAATTGGGTTTCTGCCCCTTTTATTTGAGGGGGGGGGGGTTGTACTGAGGATCAAGCCCAGGAGCATTCTACTTCGAGTTCACTCCCAGCCCTATTTTTTTATTATTTACTTTGAAATAGGGTCTCATTAAATCGCAGAGAGCCTCACTAAGTAGCTGAGGCTGTCCCTAAACCTGTGATCCTCCTGTCTCAGCCTCCAAGTACTGGGATTACAAGAGTCTATTACCACACCTAGCTCTACCACTTTTGAAAAAAAAATTCAAAATATAGATAAATAGATATACAGATGTATAGACAGATTCCTCTATGTAATTTTTATGTTTCTAATGTAAGTTTCTAAATAGAGAAAGCTAGATAAGATTTATATAGAAATCTAGATACAGAACTCCAGATAAATTTATAACACCTCTAGAAAGAAGAGATCTGTCTACCTAAACTCCTAAACTCCACCCCTGTCCAGATACTAGAAGGAGACAGGGATGCAATATTTCCTTTGGAATCATGGAGGAGCTGGAGAATGACCCCTTTCCCCTGCCTACATGGGAATAAACACAGGAGGAAATAATTCTCCATCCTGGAAATACACAGAGCATGAGTCATCTGTTTTAATGTAATGGCAATACTCTCTGCCATCTACAGTCACTTTTACTGGGAGAAAGTTGGCAGGGCAATTTCTAACCCACAAGTCAGAAACATGGGCCATTGAATGTTTTATTTAAATGACCTTTCACTTTAACAAAGTCTGAATGTGAGACATCCCTCCAATCCAGCAGACCTCAGGCTATATGTAAGATAGGTTAAAAGGGGAATAAAAATATCAGTAAGAATTGAGTAAACAAGGGAAAAGGCCGTAACACCACAGCTGATGATGGCTGAGAGACAGTTACATAGAAAACATGAAAACACCAGGTGGAACAAAGGAAAGATTTGTCTCGCGTGATGTGAATTTCTAAGTCTTCAGCAATGATTTTATAAGCCGCTCTATCTTAAGAAATATTGAATTGTATGTGTCGCTGTGACATCAGTCGGGGATTATGGCTTGCTGTTTTATCTGGCACTTCAGTAAGGCACTTTCAAACAATTATGTCAACACGTTGAGTTAACCTTTGTTGAGAAGGGCAAGCGCTTGAATCCTTGTCAGTTATTTCATTTTAGAAAAGCATCTGAGAGTCAAGAACAATAGGCAACTATTCTTGGCTTCGCTAGTACCTTTATTTTGATCGTTTCCTTTTGACACTGTCTTTTAGGCAAATCTGGACAAGTCCAGTCACACTAAGCCCAGTGGAAAAGAAACTAAAAATTTCACAGCAGAGTTCTTCTCCTGACTGAAAGATTCTTCACTCTGAGGGAGAGTGGAAATTAAATGGTATGATATTTCATTTTGAGGTTCATTTATAATTGGGCCAGGTGCATCAAAACCAGGATGGGGTTAATAACGAACGGGGAGAAACTTAGAGTGAGGGCTGGATTGAAGATGTAACCAAATCTAACATGAGTAAGGGAGAGAGGCTGACAGAGCAATGAGAACAGGATAAATTATTAAGTACCACAAATCTCATTAGTGGGTACAGAGCACAATAATTAGTAAAACCTGTTCAATTACATGTTAAAATGGAAAAAAAAGCATATATTGGGGAGAGACCACAAATTTTAATTGTTAATTAGATACATAAATGTTACTCTTAATTACTTCACATTTCCCAAAGTAAATAAACACTCAGAGATAATGTTTAATTATCTGTTGACTAATAACCATGTTAGGAATATTAATCATAAAAAGTCAGTTCCTGGAAATAGCAGACCTGTGCATCTCATGCTATGCTATCAGCATTTTATAGTGCTTTATTGCAAAGATGGAAATATTCTTAAATACTTTTCACTCTCTGTTTAATTATATCCTTTATATATCCAGAGGTCCTAACTCTCCGGGAGAGGAGTTAAGAAGCCTGCGCATGAGAGTCTTCAGAAGGAGTCCTCATTGAATCAGTCTACCTGGGAAGGAAGGATTTACTTCTGTATTTCCAGAAGATGTTGAGTGTCAGTTAGCTTAGTGTTACTATCACAACATACCTGAGATAATTTACTTATAAAAGGTTTATGCCAGGCATGGTGGCACAGGCCTGTAATGCCAGTACTCAGGAGGCTGAGGCAAGATGATCAGGTTTGAAGCCAGTGCATGGTAGCTTAGTGACACCCTGTTTCAAAATAAAAAAGGCTGGGAGTGAAGCTCAAAGGTAGAATGCCCCTGGGTTCAATCCAGAAGACAGAGGGAAAGAAGAAAAGAAGGGAAGAGGAAGGGAAGGAGGGAGGAAGGAATGAAGGAAAGAAGGAAGGGGGAAAGGGGGTTTATTTAGCTAGTGGTTTTGTAGATTCAAGTCCTGTATCCAGTAGCCCCTTTGTCTTGGGCTTCTAGAGGGGTACCAAATGGCAATGGCAGACAATGCGTGTGTGTGTGTTTGGGGTCCTTTGTATAATAAGACAGGAAACAAAGAGAGGAAAAAGAAAGGGCCAGTGCCCCAATCCCCTTGGGGAGCACACTCCCAAGGACCCTGGACCTCCCAGCAGACCCCACATCCTAAAGGTTCCACCACTTCCCAGCAACACCTTGGGGACCAAGCCTTCAAGACGTGGGCCTTCCGTAAACATTCCAGATCCTACCTACAGCAGACTGAAAGAATGTCTCCATAAGAAACATCTTTGCAACTATTACAGACAAAATGCAATTATGAAAAAGCTGTTTTCTATTCTTATTATTTATAACTTTAATTTACCTTTTCTTAAAATCAGCATTTGAGGTCTTGCAGTAATACCTATCAGTAGTAATAGGCGTTCATTTTTCTCCTTACCGCAAGAATTAACGATCAAACTCCCTCCTATCTAGTAACTCTGCCTGAGAGCAGGAGTCTTTCATTGGTTCTGTTCTTGATGCAGATTCAGCTCTTTTATCAATACCTGGGACATAAGGAAATCCTCAGCAAATATTTGTGGGATAAATAAATGAATTGCACTGTGTACTTAAAAGGATTTCCTGAATATTAAACATCTCTACAGTCTTTCTGAATGTGTATGGTGAAAGGAATCCAGGCCAAGTTCAGGACAGGCAGGGCTGAGTTCCAATCTAGACCAGTCACAGTAAACTGAGCTCTGGGTCCCCCTTAAAAAAATGGGATTCGTCATACCGACTTTGCCTGGCCATAGTGTAGACTGGAGATCATGAGCATACTTGTGTACACCCTCCACCCCAAGCACACATTCACAAAGTCATTCAGAATATTTGGTACATACTATGTTCAATAAATTGAGTTTTTTTTTTTTTTTTTACTATTTGTTATCTATATCACTCTTCTAAAATAAATTTAATATAAACTTTTAAGCCAAAGACTGGTGCAACCTCTCATAAATGGGAGAAATTAGCCTAGAAAGACCACATGATTTGTTGAAAGATCAAAAGATAGTACTCTCTAGAATGGCCTTCTGAAAGGTTGGAGGGTGGGTTTTACTGGGTGAGGCCTCTGTCTTTCATTGCACATTGATTGTGATACAATTTAATAATTCTTTCTTAGGCCCCAGCAAGCTATCATGACCTCTTTTTTATATGAATTTTAACATCTCATTCCTTGTCAGCTCCTCTGTCTTCAAAACAAGGTAGATAAACCAGTGGACATACATGATGAGTCCCTTCTCCAGGTGATTGCAGCATATGTTCAGTTAGATTGTCATGGACACTGGTGGAACTGGATGGAGCGTCTCAATTTTTTTACACATCACTTCAACATTTTAGAATTTAACTAAGAGCTAAATAATGCTGGGAAAATACTCCCTCACCTTATCAAAATAGTAGAAAACTTAGTGTGTACCTAAGGCAAGGCGTGATACTGTTAGGTAGCATCCTGCCACTTTGCAGAGGCCTCAGATCACACTCTTCTTTTTTGGCAAATTAAAATTACCCTGGATGGCTCAAAATACCTGGAAAAGCCTTGCTAGCTCCCAGCATTAACTACAGCCTCTTCCTGTGTCTATCTCCACTACACCTTTGCCTTTTAACCTCCTTCCCCGGCATCGTTTCATGTCTTTTTCCTGCCTCTCACTTACCTTCTGTTCCAGCAGGTATGGCTAGAGTTCTGCACTAGCAGTGTGCTTGCCTGGGATCCCCCACAGGCCCCGGTCCTGAGACACCCAGAGCAATGGAAACACATGGGCTGGGGACCCGAGAGCTCTGAGCTGTGTTTCAGAGTCAGCGGGTCTTGGCCAAACTTCGCTGAAGCCGCCTCTTCTGTGTCCGGTGGAGATAAAAACCCTGGCCCTAGCAATGCCTCGGTGCTGTTCAGAGGTCCCAGATCTGCAAAAGGCTCTAAAATTATGCGAGCTCTAGAAATATCAGTTGCTTTTAGCATTACTGTAGAAGGATCGCTTTTCCCCCTGACTTACTTGCTGTGATAAAGCTGCAAGGGAGTTGGGAACTGTTAAAAACTCAAGCTACACTAGTGCATGCAAGTGTTTAGAAGTCAGGGGCCAAATAATTCAAAATGTCAGAGACACCACAGTAGATAAAAAAAAAAAAAAATGCATTGAACTGAGAGCTACATGTAGATTTAGGAAGTAGGGAATATTACATTTAGATTTGGGGACAGCACCCAGGGACCTTCTACCTCCAAGCTATACTCTCAGCTCTCTTTTATTTTATATTTTTAAATAGAGTCTGGCTAAGTTGTGAAGGGTCTAAGTTCCTAAGGCCATCCTTGAACCTGTGATCCTCCCATCTCAGCCTCCCAAGTACTGGGATTCCAGGTGTGTGCAACCATGCCGAGCTTGTGTGTAGATTTTTTTTTATGCAGATTCTACTTCTTACTCTATAAACAGAGAAATTTAGCAAATTAGCAACTAGTTATGTGCCATGTATGTAACTCATGGGCATTATCTTTCTTCTTAACATATTATAACAAGGTATCTATAATTCTCTTTGTTTGACAGGTGAAGACTTGAACACTGAACCACTGAGTAGCATGGGAAATGTAAGCAACTTGACAAATGGCACCCCCATAATTCACATCTAGTAGTTTTCCAAAAGTCCCTTCCTTCCCCAATCTATCATGTTACTGCTTTCTCCCTCCATGATCTCATCTGTGAATTGAATGGTCACTCCAGTGGTTTTTTTAGGTCTCTTGCAACTCTAAAATGTGGCAAAAGACTATAGGCAGTGAAACCACCATATGACTCAGCTATACCACTCTTGGGTATCTCCCCAAAGAAATTGAAAACAGGATACTATAGTAATACAGGCATATCTATGCTTACAGCGGCACAATACACAGTAGCGGAGGTATCCAACAATAGATGAATAGGTTATGAAATTATGGGATACACACACAATGGAACTCTACTCAGCCATAAAGAAGAACAAAATTATGTTTTCTGCAGAAAAAAAATGGATGGAAGTAAAGGATATTATGCTAAGTGAGATCAGTGAGTCACAAAATATAAAGGGTCGTATGTTTTATATTTGAAAGCAAGGGATACAAATTGGGATACAAAGGGGAATCCAGACAAAGAAGGAGAGAAAAGCCTAGTGGAGTGATGGAGGGGAGTCTAAGAGAGGGAGGCAGGTAGGGGGAAAGAGATCTGGTAAATGAAACACTTCAAACAAAATAATGTACGCATACAAAATTATCAATGCCAATCCCTATGTTGTGCAAGGGGGAAAAGATCCAGGGGAGGGGGCTCCCCAAGCACTGTGTGCATATGTCTCTATTGCTCTGAACATCATGATATAGGATTGCAATTCATCAATCGGCCAGTAAAGTGACTTGAAATAATGCAACCCATGTACCTGAGAATAGGTTGTAAGCATGCCTGGGTGTTGGTGCCCCTGGCCTGCAGGATTTGAGGGAGAACAGGAAGGACTGGGGCTCAGGCTCCGTCACTGTGAGCACCCTCATGCACTGCACTCCAGCTTGCTAAGCAAGCAGACAGTTGTTGGTGTGTCGTGACCAACATGTGATTATATAGCATACAAAGAATGTGTCTTGTAGCTTCTAACTATTGAACCTGTATCATTTAGCTGTGTTCTGATTCTCAAAATGACTTAGTTTCCCCAGCAGAAAATAATATATATCACAATTTTTGTATCCTGTAGCTTTTTACAGTTGAAACCACAAATAAATTGAAGAAGCAGACAGATTGACTGAACCCAGAAAACTAAACACCAGTCTTTGGAGAATTCCTCGGTAACTGTATTTATGTGGGTGTTTATTTAGATTCATAGTTTTGCCACATGGTAAATCTTTATTAGGTAAATCAGGACACACGTGCCAGGTTGACCTTCCACTGCTGACCAAAAACAGCTTTGGGTTCTACATAAATGACACTAAGCTTTTCTCTCCATTGATTCAGTAATTTTTAAAGTGCCTTGCGTTGTAGAAACATGTAAAGTAGTTACTGTGAACCTCACCATTGACCTAGTTGACGCTTAAAAGGTTACCCAGCATGCACATCTTTGGAATACTAAGGTTAGAGTTTCCTGGACAAAATATAAAGTGGATACTTTCTCTTGGCGCAAAAGTCAGCTTGTACATTTTATAGATACAAACTGTCCTTGCCATCTTCAGGAAACAGAACTGATGAAGGACAGGCAGCCATGGCAGCTGCGCACCCTCCTCTCCAGGTAGAGACTCCCAGGGCTGAGGAAGAGGGTATAGGTCAAAGGACAATGCGCAGTATGGCCTGTGCAAAACCTTTCCCAACAAGTCACTGAGCCTGCATTTCCTTAAAAGGACATGTGACCTCAAAAGCCAAACACTGCCCAGTGTCAGCTAGTGCACCCCATGCTTCAGTCTAAGACACGTAGATGTGCTCACACTGAACACAGAAGAAGCAAGGGATGAGTTCCCTCGCTTCTGCCTTCAGCTTCATGCCAATCGTGTGTCATTGCTTCAGGGAAAGTGACTTCGGGTCACAACTGCGGATTCACGAGTTCACCTAGGAAGGCAAGGGAAAGATAGACCCTAACAAAAAATGATAAAATGCTTGCTTTCAGCTATGAGTTATAGAACATATTCTTTCTTAAATGCAGATTATTACTTATGATGTACTATTATTATTGAAAAGTTTAGAGTTAGATGCTACTTTCCATGTTGGATTTAGTAAAGGGAAGCAGTAGCCAGGTGTGGTGGCACACCACTGTAATCCAAGTACTTGGGGGGCTGAGACAGGAAGATCACAAGTTCAATGCCAGCCTCAGAAATTTAGTGAGGGCCTCAGTAACTTAGTGAGACTCTGCTTCAGAATAAAAAGTAAAATAGGGCTGGGTGTGCAATTCAGAGACAGAATGCCCCTGGGTTCAATCCTCGGTAACAGTGAGACCGGGGGGGGGGGGGGGGGGGGAGGAGGAGAAGGAGGAGCAGGAGGAGGAGGAGGAAAGGGAAGGAAGGAAGGAAGTTCATAAATATAAACCACAACAGCATAACAGGATTTTCTTTCTTCCTTAGAAGTCAAATTATCACCTCATTTAGCTTTCTTAAAAATTAGAAGTTTGATTGGGATCAAACTTTACTATTCTTTGGAGCACATGCAAAATAAAGAATGGAAATAAATTAGCTTTATATAAACATAAGAGTCATCTCAAATTCATTCAGTTTATGTCTAAGGATGAACACTGAGTTGTGTTTTGTTTCCAGTGCTAGAGATCCAACCCAGTACCTGAAGCAAGCTAAGCAATGAACTACCCTCCAGCATCCCTTTTTTACATCTATTACGTTTTAAATCCCCTATTTAAGTCTACTACATTTAGATCTAGATCTAAATAAGCAAATAAGTAAATAAATAAATAAACCTTAACTAGAATTTTCCAGGATGGGACAGAAAAGTTATGTCGCTAGCAGCCCTAAAGCTAGAATTCCTAACTCTAACAGCTGTTAGAGTTCAGTGGGGGGAAAAAAGCCCTGGACAGGGTAGTGCTTGAGTTTACAAGGATTCCCTCCTCCTTAATGTTTCCATATAGCTTGAGAAGAATCGATACTAGTTCTTCAAATGTTTGATAGATTTCTGCAGTGAAGCCATCGGGCACTAGGATTTGGTTTTTATTGTTGTACTTTTTTTTAATGAAAAATATTTTGTTACTTATTCAATCTCACTGTTCACTGTTGATGTGTTCAAGTTTTCTATTTCATTCTTATTCACACATATTAATTGTGCATAATCATAGTGGGGTATGGTGTAATATTTCCACACATGCATACAACATGCATTGATCAGATCAGTGGCCCTTGTTCCGTTCCTGCCCCCTGCATCCTTCTCAAGCCTACTAATCACTATTCTGGGTCTGTTTATTTCATTTAACCTAGTGTCCTCTGGTTCCATCCATTTTGCTGCAAAAAAAAAAAATGGATGAAAAGTGAAGATTTCATTCTTTTGTATAGCTCAGTAATACTTCATTGCATATGCATACCACACTTTCATTATTCATTCCTCTGTCGATGAGGACCTAGGTTGATTCTGTATCTCAGCTATTAGGAATAGTCCAACAATAAACATGGGGACTATACTTCCACTTGGTGTGCTGATTTAATACCCTTCAGATACATACCCAGGGATGGGGTTGCTGGATCACATGGTAGATCTACTTTTAGTCTTTTGAGAAAACTCGAAACTCTTTCCCTAGTGGCTGTACTGACTTACATTTCCATCAACAATGTATAAAGAGTGCCCTTTTCTCCACACCTTCACAAGTATTTGTTGTTTGAGATTTTTCGATAAAAGCCATCCTAACTGTAATGAAGTGATATCTCATTATACTTTTGATTTATATTTCCATAGTATCTAATTATATTGAGCATTTTAATATATTTTTGTTCATGTGTATTTCTTTTTTTTCTGTGACTGATTGGTGCATTGTAATTATACACCATGGCAAGGTATACGGTGATAGAAATATACAACTCTTGGAACATTTTTGTATGGGTTCCATTCCCTCCCTCCCCTTCCCTGTTCATGTCTTGGAGATTGGCACTGGTAGTTCAACATCCCTCAGAGTATTATTTCAACTGTTCCCTTATTAGCATCCCTATCCTCCCACCTCCTTCCTCTAAGCCCCTCCATCACCTATTGAAGTCCCTCCTCCTCTATCTGAGGACACCCTTGACTCCCAATTTCTCTCTAGCTTCCAAATATGAGATAAATCGTTCAACTATTCGCTTTTTGAGGCTGGCTAATCTCACTTAGTATACCAGTCTCAAGTTCCATCCGTTTTCCTGAAAACGACATAATCTTGTTCTTTATGGCTAAGTAAATTCCGTTATGTGAATTTGCCACAGCTTTGTGGACCATTCATCCGCTGATGGACACCTAGGCTGGTTCTGTAATTTTGCTGCTGTGAATTGCGCTGCTATAAACATGGATATGCATATATTGCTATGATATTCTGACTTCAATTTCTTTGGAAAGATGCCCAGGAGAGGTATCTCTGGGTCATATGGTGATTCTATTCCCAATCTTCTAAGAAACCTCTACTTTGATCTCCATAGCAACTGTACTAGTTTGTAGTCCCACCAACACAACAGTGCATATTTCTTCTTTTGAGAAGTGTCTATTCAGTTCATTTCCCCATTTTAGTTGGATGACTTTTTTATTAAGATTTTTGAGTTCTTGATATATTCTGGATATTAACTTTCTGTCAGATAAATAGTTTATCCTCTCTCGTTCCATAGGTTGCCCCTATCTCTTTTTCTTTCCCTCTTTTGTTGTTATTATTATTGTACTGCAGACTGAACCCAGCTACACCCACAACCCTTTTGATTTTTTTCCATTCAAAACAGGGTCTTGGCCGGGCGTGGTGGTGCACGCTTGTAATCCCTGCGCTTCAGAGGCTGAGACAGGAGGATCGTGCAGGTTCGAAGGCAGCTTCCACTGGCTTAAGAGACCCTGTTTCCAAATAAAAAATATAAAATAGGTCTGGGAGTGTAGCCTGGAGGTAGAAGGCCTCTGGGTTCCATCCCCAGTACAACCAAAAAAAAAAAAAAAGTTTCTTGGTAATTTTCCAAGGTAGGCCTCAAACCTGCGATCCTCCTGTCTCAGCCTCCCAGCTACTAGGATTGCAGGTGTGGGCCGCCATGCCCTGTTCTTATCTCTTTACTCTATCGATTTTTTTCCTTTGCTATACAGAAGCTTTTTAGTTGACATAATTTCTACTTGTCAGCCTTTGCTCTTGTCCCCTGTGCATGAGGGGCCCTGTCTAGAAAAGCATTTCCTACACCAATGGCTTGGAGTGTTTGCCGTTTATCCTTCTGATGGTTCCATACTAAGGTATATTTTGCTTTCTGTGGCTCTGTAGTATGTCGCAAAATTGAATATTGTGATTCCTCTAGCTTTTTCTATTTGTTCAAAATTGTTTTGGGGCTACTTAGGCTCTTTTATGTTTCTGTATGAATTTCAGGATTTCTTTTTGCAGTTCTGTGAAGGATGTCCTTAGTTTTTCAATGGGGATTACATTACCTCTGTAATTGCTTTGGATAGTATAAACATTTTAATTAATATTGCCAACATGGTTTTGTACCAGTGTTGAGAAAGGGCTTCAAAATATAGTAATGTGCCAGTTTGGAGAAAGGGTTGCAGAGTTCCAGGCACCAAGGATGATTAGGAAAAAAAAAAAAAGAGGAAGTGCAGGGTCTTTTACATTTTAAAGATAAACTTCCCTAAGGATGTGGGGGATGACATAAGCCTTCAGGAGACCCCAGACTCAGGTAATCAATTAACACATTCTGAGGTGAAACAAATGGTCTGGAGTCTGTACTGGAGACAGGGCAGCTCTCCAGGAAGGAATTCTCACATCAAAAGACTTGCCGGAGCAGATCTAGTCGGGTCAGAAGACTTGTTATAACACCGGAGCCCTAGTGTTTAGTCCTTTTATTTTTGAATCAGAGAGTCTCACTGAGTTGCAAAGGACCTTGCTAAGTAGCTGAGGCTGTCCACAAACTGCAGTCCTCCTGTCTCAGCCTCCTGAATGCTGGGATTACAAGTGTACACCGCCACACCTGACTTGAACTAGTCATGTGGTTTTTATCCTCTATTCTGTTAATGGGATAGATTATGTGTATTGCATATACTAAACTACTCTTTCATCCCTGGGTTGAAACCAACTTAGTCATGGTATGTGATATTTTTGTTGTGCAGTTGAATTTGATTTGCTAGAAAAATTTTATATGTGTTCATCAGAGATACTATTTTATAGTGTTCTTTCTTGTTTCTTATTTTAGTAACAGACTGGCCTCATAGAATCATTAGGGAGGGGTTCTTTATTGCAGTTCAATAGAATAGTTTGAGAAAAATTGACATAAATTTTTTTAAAGTTTGGTAAAATTATGCAGTGAAGCCACCTGTTCCTGGCCCGTTTTTAATTTTTCTTCCTATCATCTCCCATCCTTTCACTTTCAGCTCCTATGTGTCTCAACTTGTGAAGTGAGGTTTTGCAATTTGTGAAGTGAAGTTTAGTATCTCTGTGGAAACAATTAGAATAGCCTGCATTTTCATCTCTGGTTTTATTTGCTCTCTCTCTCTCTCTCTCTCTCTCTCTCTCTCTCTCTCTCTCTCTCTTTCTCGTTCCTAAGGACACAACAATAGCAAAAAGAAAAATACACCAATGTCCCTAATGAGCACAGATGCAAAAATTACCAGCAAAACATGGCAAACCAAATCCAATAGCATTCTTAAAAGGTCAGTCATTGTGATCAAGTGAGATTCACCCCTGGAGTGCAAGGTTGGTTCAACATATGCATATCAATACATCTATTATACCACATTAATAGAATCAAGCCCAGAAACCTCATTTCAGTAGATGCAGAAAACATTTGATAAAATTCAGCCCCCTTTATGATAAAAAAAAAACTCTCAACAAATTAGGTATATAAGGAATGCACCTTAACACAATAAAGGCCAGATATGACAAACCCACAGCTAATATCATACTGAATAGGCAAAAATTGAAAGTTTTCTCTAAGATCTGGAGAACTACAAGGAGCCTCCTTTCACCACTTTTATTTAACATAGTATCTGAAGTCATAACATGTGTACCACATTTTCTTTATCCATTTTTTGCTTATATTCATTTAGGTTTGATTCCACATCCTAGGTATTGTGAATAATGCTGCCAATTAATATAGAGGTACAGATATCTCTTTGATAGACTCATTAAATATTTTTGTTTATATACCCAGCAGTGGTATTTGTTCAGCCTTGATTTGGCTATTTGGGTTCTTTTGTGATTCTGTACAAATTTAAAAATATATTTTTTCTAATTCCATGAAGAATGGTATTGGTATTTTGATAGGGATTAGAATGTGTGGCTTGCTTTGGGAAAATATGGACATTTTAACAATATTAATTTTTCCAATTCTTGATCATGGGAAGTTTTTCCATTTGTTCATATCTTTGTCAATTTCTTTCATCAAGGTTTTGTAGTTTTCATTATGATTATCTTTATGTCTTTGGTTAAAGTTATTGCAAAAGTTTTTTAACTATTGTAAATGGTATTGTTCTCCAGAATTCCTTTTCAGATAGCTCTGTCCCCTGTGTCCTGAGTGCTCAGCACTCTTTTCTCCTAATTTAGAGTCATTATTCAAGGACTAAGTTTAATAGGACCACCTCAAGGAAGCCATCTTAAGCACTGGCTACAGTGATCCATGACTTGAGGCTCTGGCTAACATGGGCCACAACCCTGGCACTGCTCAAAGCCACCTGAGATGCTAGCTGAATCGATCTATGACATCTGATCTATTTAAGTTGATCCAGGCCATCTGTCCATAGACAGATCTGGTCTAGCCCTCTCTCACAGTTCAGTTAAAGAAGTCCTGTTGCTAGATTTTTCCCTCTGAGCAGAAAACAAGTTAGACTTTGCCTTGTTTTCTCCCTGAGTTTTTGTTAGGACTAATCCTAAGGAACTAAACCGCCCAACACGAGATTGTATGTTCTGTCCATCAGTAAATGTTTCCTGACGGTACTGTTGCTATCATAATTAAGTTGCAGAGCCCACAGAAAGCACAGCTGAAACTGAGGCTGCAGTCACTCTGAGAAGCGCTGGTCAGTCACGCCTGGTCACCCCGGCCCTGCATTCCTCCCTAGTCAGCCCATTTCATTGTTGTTTTGTTTTGTTTTTGCAGTACTGGGGATGGAACCCAGGGGCATTCTATCTCCAAGATGCACCTCCAGCCCTATTTTCTATTCTTTATTTTGAAACAGGGTCTCACTGAGTTACAGAGGGCCTCACTAAGTAGCTGAGGCTGTCCTCGAACTAAGATCCTCCTGTCTCAGCCTCCCAAATCCTAGGATTACAAGCATGTACCACCATGCCCGGCTTACCTGTTTCATTTAACTCACAGTTTGCATCAGAGAAATTAGGGGCCAGATTAACAAATGGAATTCTCCATATGTTCATTCATACAAAGAAAATGCTTGTATTCAATTTTTACTGACTTCTGATAGATCCTACCAATTTTTACTGACTTCTGGCTTATCTGGTACATAGAATTAATGCTTTTCTTTTTTTCTTTATTTTTGTTGTTGTTGTTGTTGTTGTTGTTGTTGTTGCTGTTTCATCCTCTGAGCTATACTCTCAGACCGATTTTATATTTTATTTGGAAACAGGGTCTCACAAAGTTGCTAAGAGCCTCACTAAGTAGCTGAGGCTGGCTTCAAACATGAAGAATCCTCCTGTCTCAGCTTCCCAAGTACTAGAATTACAAGTATGTGCCACCAAACCCAGCTAGCTTTTTTTTTTAAGTACTAATATTCGATAAATTGTCAATCAACTGATCATCCAGGTTGATGTATTTAGGAAACGTAGACACTATTCTTCCTTATTATTATTTGTTCTTAGACAAGAAGGCTGTTTTTGGAATTGAAGATTTGTACAAAACATGAATGAAGTAAAGGTAACCAACCGTAATCACTGATTTGCTTGTTTTTCACAAATATTTAATATGATAAATATTTAGAAATATCTTGATTTTGGAAACCTGGATATTTATCAGTACATTAACATAATATAAACTAAAATTGACCCACATGTTTTCACTCATAGGCAGTTAACAATGTACAATGATAGAATTGATTTCTCACCTTGTCTGCAGAATGTAGTCTACTGACATGTTAATGGTCTGCTGTTCTGTGTGGTTTTAGTCAATTAAACCAATCATAAATGCCAGTTAATAATAAGCAAAGCAATGTGTTTGATGATGCTAAAGATATGAGGATATATCCCTCAATTATACTTTAGTCATATATATTCCCTGTCTTAATATTCTCTCTCTCTCTCTCTCTCTCTCTCTCTCTCTCTCTCTCTCTCTCTCTCTCTCTTTCTCAACAATAAGATTTAACTGGCAATTTTAGAGGCCTATAAAACCTGAAGCAGATTGACTCTCAGTCTTTAAAGACTTCAAGTAGAATAACAATGGCAGCATCCCAGAAAATATGAGAGTAAGAAAGTAATTTTTATAATTAAACATCAGCTCCCTGGTTAACTGCCATGGATTCTGCACTTCCCTATTGATGGAGGTTAGTGTGATGCTTGTGATTGCAGCAGTATCTAAGAGAAGTGCTTGCTGGTTTCATTTATGAGAGTGGGGCCCCACCCCTGCACCCCTTTATTTTATTCTCTGGCTGAGCAGTACCAGTTTTCTGTTTGTTTGGTCCATAGCATCTCAGCATGTTCTGCAGCCCCTCCCAACCCCTTTTTCAGAAAGCAAGTCACTTTACATAGCGGAGTATAAATAAATTTCATACCGCAAGATGCTCTCTTACTGGACTATAGTCTTGTAGATTTTCTGAGAATAAAGGAGACCCATGCATGAAAGTCTAAACACGGTTTCCTAGTTTGCTAGAGTTGCCATAACAAAATACCACAAACCAGGTGGATTAATCAGCAGAAACTTATCTAGGGGTTCTGGAAGCTTAAGTCCAAGGTCCAGTTGGCTTCCCCCAGGCCTCTCTTGTCCCCAGACTGTCAGTCTCCACCCCTCCTCAAGGCCTTGTCTCTGTGCCCACTGATCTCTGGCATCGATTCCTCTTTTTAAAATGACTCGGTCATACCATTTTAGGGCCCCACCAATGGCCTCCTCTAACCTTAAATACCTCTTGAAAAGTTCCAACTCCAAATACAGCCACATATGAATGCAGATGAGGAGGAAGGGCAATATTTATCTCATAACATATAAGAATAAAAGACCTGCAAAATCAAGGACGTAAGTGACCCAGCCGGTGCAGGCCCACCACGGTGATCCCAGTGACTCAAGAAGGCTGCTGACATGGGGGGATCACATTTGGATTCTCTCGCCTCAGCCTTCTTGAGTCACTGGGATCACCTTGTCTCCAAATAAAATATAAAAAGGGGCAGGAATGTAGCTTTGAGGCAGAATGCTCCTGAGTCGAATCTCCAGTACCATTAATTAATTATTTTTCCATTGATTTTCAAATTTTGATAGTATGGATATATGACTAAAGAACGTAAGATCTCAACACATTCTTTCCTTTTCTTTATTATGTCATTTTTATTGTTGCACTATAATTATACATACTAGTTGTATCAGTATTGGGAATGGCTTAGGAAGATTTGAAAAAGCTCTGATTATTCATAGGTATATTTCAGAATTAATTGTATCAAAATGGCAGACTTGGAGAGAGAAAGGCTTGGCTTTGGTCAGGAAGCAAACACCTATTGAAACTTAGATTGACTTGGCTAAAAGTAATTAGCAAGTCCATGGGAGAGGGGAACTAGGACTTTCTCTGTCTAAAGACATCTATATAATAATCTAGCTAGGATAGAACTTCGACCTTCATGAAAGGAAACACCTTGCCACACCTTGCTGGGGGAGGTACTTTACAGGGTAAGGGGAGGTACCTTATCTATGTCCGAATTACGTAAACAAGATGGAGGGCATGGGTATAAAAAGTCTGGTCCACGTGCTATATCTTTGGGTGGTGAATGGGCTCAAACCACCCCCCATGCCATTTTCATGGGGCTGTAACTATCTTCTGTATTCCTATCTTTTTAATAAACTTCTTTAAGTCTTCAGCAAGTGTCCGAGCTATGTGTATTTATACTTAGCTCAGGACAAGAACCCGTGGTTTTTCTGTTTTTGGGGGGTTTTGTTGTGGTTTGAGGGAAATTGTGTCCAGAACCCTAACAGGGGTCCCCGGGGACAGTTTCCCCAAAACCATAACATTCCCACACCATAACATATTTCACCGTAACACTAGTGGGACTCATTGTTACATATTTGTACACATCATAACATAATTTAGTCAATCTCATTAGTTTTTTTTTCTAACCCCCTAATATCCAGCTTTGTCATAATATTAAAATTGATAAACTTTCCTGTAATTGCTCTGAGGATTCTTTTCAAACTTCTGGAAAAATTAATCTGGCCAAGTATAAAATATGTGAATTTTATGCGATCCTTCAGATATGAGAAAGCCCACACCTGCTAATTTTCGGAATTATATTTAATCTGACCATCAGATCGTGGTAAAATTCGTTTGGGTTTTTGTAGGGGCTCCATTTTCCCCCTTCACTCAGGTGCAGTGTAGCTCCTCAACCACTTTCACAGCCTGGTTTCCAGCCCACTCTGGTCTTGGTTTTCAGCCCACTCTGGTCTTGGTGCTTGCCGCAGGACAGGCTTCAGCTGAGACAGAGCTGGGCACCTGGGGTCCCCCTCCCCAGGGCGTGAGGAGGGCATGGGGCAGACATTGCTTTCTTATCGGAGCACCCGAACCAGCCACTTACCCCTTGTCTGACTGAAAAGAGCCCTCCACCTTCCTCCAGCCTACCTACATTTTATTTATTTATTTATTTATTTATTTATTTACTTACTTATTGTTTTGTTTGTACTAGGGTTGGAACTGAGGGCCTGCACATGCTAGGCAAGTGCTCGACCACTGAGCCATAACCCCAGCCCCTGTGTTCTTCTATCCCCCGTCATTGGCACCCTGCAGAGAATTCCACCTCCATAGGCTTTATTGTATTTTTATGTATGTATGTACTTATGTATGCACGTATGTGTGTATTTAGTGGTACTGGGGATTCAACCCAGAGACGTTCTACCTCCAGGCTACATCCCCAGCCCTATTTTTTTTTATTCTTTATTTTGAAACACAGGCTCATTAAGTTGTGGAGGACCACACTAAGTAGCTAAGGCTGGTCTCTAACCCACGATCCTCCTGTCTCAGCCTCCCAAGTTCTGGGATTATAAGCATGTGCCACCAGACCAGGCCTCCATAGGCTTTAGAAATTCAGTCTTCTCTAGCAGGGGATGGTGGCCTATGCCTATAATCCCAGAATTTGGGAGGCTGACACAGAAGGATTACAAATTCAAGGTCAGCTTCACAGTTTTAGCAATTTAGCACGAGCTTATTTCAAAATAAACAAGACTGCTCTCTCTCTCTCTCTCTCTCTCTCTCTCTCTTCCCTCTCTCTTTCTCTCTCTCTCTTCCCCCCTTCTCCTCTCCTCTCCTTTCACAAAAATAAAAGCCCCACATTGAGCAGTCTTTCAGGCTGACCTACTCAGTGCAGATGACAGCTGAGGTCTACGGAGTCCATGAAAATGAAAAGCTTCACATCTGTCTGTCTCATCATAGCAGCCAGAGGAGAGCATGAATCCGTTCTGAGAAACTAGGAGAGACGTCATTTACGTAAAGGGAAAAGAAATGGCGTGAGTTTCATCACAGGCTCTCCAAAGGTCTTTCACGTTATCTGTGTGTTGCTTTTTTCTGCTGTGCATCCCATGTCTTTGATTCAGAGTGTCTGAATGAACCCCAGTCTCATTCACAGCAGGAAGAAGATTGGCATCAAGAGAGGTCCATAAGAAGAAATGTCACTGTGTTACCAACACAGTTTCCCCATTTCATATGATTCCATTGCCCTGATGTTATGCATAGTTGTATAAAACTGCTCACTTGGCGATCTCCATTACCCAGAGATTATTCTGAAGTCACAGAAATTCTGCAAACAGGCTGCAGAAAATTGGGTTGTCCAAGCTGGAGAAGAAGCTCAGAGGTAGAGCACTTGCCTGACATGCAGAAAGAAGCCCTAGGTTCAGTTCCCAGTGAAAGAAAGAATGAAGAAGAAAGAAAGAAAGAAAGAAAGAAAAAAAAAAGAAAGAAAGAAAGAAAGAAAGGAAGGAAGGAAGAAAGAAAGAAAGAAAGAGAAAGAAAGAAAGAGGGAAGGAGGGAAGGAAAGTCAGAATTTAAATACCTGAATTAGGTAAGCAAAATTGAAAATGTTTTCTTCCTAAGAAACCTAGCCAACATTCATACTAGCTAGCTATTTTACTTATTCTTGCTAGCTAGCTCCCAATATTTGAGCAAGACTAAAAATATTACTTTCAGTCTGCTGTGGTATCACTCAGGATTCCCACATTCAAAATTTTTATATTAAAGAGATACCTTATATAACTGTTTTTATAAAAGTAAATATAAATCAAATGGCATGTTTTTAAATTGTCATGTTAAAAGTATTATCAATTAAAAATCCCTGCATTAAGCTTCCCTTGTCGTGTGTGTGTGTGTGGTACTGGGGTTCCTGGAAACCCTTCTACCTCCGAGCTACACTCCCAGATCTATTTTTTAAAATATTTTTATTTGGAAACAATGATCTCTTAACCCAGCAAGGCTGGCTTCGAACCTGCGCGATTCTCCTGTCTCCGCCTCCCAAGCGCAGTGATTACAAGTGTGCACCACCACGCCCAGCCCCTTTTTATATTTTTAAAGTAAGTAACCTCAGTACTTGGGAGGTTGAGACAGGAGGATTCCAGATTTTAGGCTAGCCTCAACAACTTACCAAGACCCTCAGCAACTTAGACGCTTTCTCTAAATAAATAAAATAGGACTGGGAGTGTAGCTCAGGAGTAGAATGCTCCTGAGTCCAATCCCCAGTAGCACAGAAGAAAAAGGAGGAGGAGGAGAAAGAGGAGAAGAAGGAGGAAGAGGAGAAGGAGAAGGAGAAAGAGGAGAAAGAGAAGGAGAAGGAGGAAGAGAAGGAGAAGGAGGAGGAGGAAGAGGAGAAGGAGAAGGAGAAAGAGGAGAAAGAGAAGGAGAAGGAGGAAGAGAAGGAGAAGGAGGAGGAGGAAGAGGAGAAGGAGAAGGAGGAAGAGGAGGAGGAGCAGGAGGAGGAAGAAGAGGAAGAGGAGGAGGAGGAGGAGGAGGAGTTAAGGGTAAAATTATATGATTTGGGGGATTTGCTTCAAAATCATCCAGGACTTTTTTCGGAAGGAGATGCTATGGGAAATGAAACAAGATTGGCCACGGAATGCTAATTTTAAAAGCTGTGTGATGAATACAGGGGTTTATATCAATCTTTCCACTTTTGTATATATCCCAGTTATTCTATAATAAAAAAGTCACAAATAAGAAGTAAAATTTCAAAATTGAATTTAGAACTTCTTATAAAAAACGAAGAGCAGGAATCAATGTGATAGAAAGCTCTACCTGTTACTAAGGCGCACTGGACACGTGTCAGGGTGATTCAGTAGTTTCTACTTCTCCACTCGAAGTGTTCCGAGCCCCAGGGAATGCGCGAGCGCTCTGTCCTCTTCTGTCTGCCTGTGAAGGCTGATGGGCGCGCCGGTCACCTCTGAGAACGGCACTTGGCACTTCGGGGAACAGCATCGCGGTGTCCGCGAGCGCCAACTGGTCCTCATGCTGTCTCAGTATTCTCCAAGGCCCTGTCAATCAGCAGCTGCTGATTCTGAGAAGAATTTAAAACCAAACCCCAGTGGCGACTCTCCCTGCCCCCAGTAGTCTAATCAGGGGGCAGAGAAATAGCGAGACGCAGCAAAGAGGCCGGCTATTCCCCTCCTACCGACCTTAACATCCTGGGTATGAGGCTGGCTCTTCACCTTCATCTTTGGGGACCCACTGTGTTCTTCCTAGAAGTATACATCAAATGATGTAGGGAAGCTTGCCAGGTGTCAGCCATTCTCTCTTCCTCTAAAGAGCTTGCAACCACGTTGAGTTCAGAGACAGTGAAATAAGATAAAAATTAAGATGTAGGACATACGCCCACTGGATGATACAGAATTCAAATACGGTAGAAGTTGGGAGTAGGGAAGGGCCGAGGGTTGAGGAAGTACTTTACGAACTTCACTGAGAGAATATTGAATGGGTGGTTTTAATCTCTCCTAATTCAAGGACTGAGCTAGAGGCTCATGGCGCAGGAGAAAGAGCTGGAGAACGGAGTTAGACACGTCCGCCTTCCAATTCCAGCTGTTCCCTCTGAGCCTCCATTCTCCCATGTGCAAATCATGCCAAGGATGTTATAAAGATTTAAAGTACATATTAGTATTGGGGGAAATGCCTATAACTAGATAGGCTACCCATCATTGTTTACCCCTCTCCTGGGTGTAGGAAGCCACGGGAATAAAAAAAAATTGTAAATAAAAATTTATTGCCAGATTGTAGAAACTTTGCATATCAGACTAAGGGATTCTGTCTTAGTTCTGTAGGTGTGTGATGGCTTTAAGCAGAGAAGGTCTCAGCAAAAGCAGTAGTCAGGAATGATTTTGTAGCAATTATACAACCTGGCTGAGTTGGGAGACTTGATTTAGATAATTCATTAGGAAGTGAACACAGTAGTCTTGATGTAGGATAGAAGAAATAAGTAGGTAGAAAGGAGACAGACAGGAAGGAAAAGTAAAATATGACTTTAATATAAGAACCTGGAGCTGAAGTGCTTCAGCCTCTAGTCTACAAATCAGTTCTCTTTTGTAGGCCTGACTCTCCCAAAAATTCATGGGAAACCCGTAAATCCTAGAGTTAATGAAAAGAAACTATAATTGTCCCATGCATTGATAACAAGACACATGCAATATTTCAAAAAAAAAGGAAAAAAAAAGAAAGCTATAATTTAGGATATTCCAGCTTATCTGTCAATCAGCTAACAAGGACCCCAATCAGCCTGAAGACCCTAAGGCTGACCAAACCACCAGATCACCAGGAAGCACCTCAGGACTACTGGACTGAGATCATCCACCCTAAAGCTGACCAGACCAGCTGTCCACCATAAACTGCCTCAGGACTACCGGACTGAGCTCATCCTCACACACCTTCTCTAGCCCACCCCTCACAAAAGTCCCCTATAAGAAGAGAGCCCTGAACTCCCCCAAATGCCTTCCTCATCTTGAGGTGGCCCACATTCTCTTTAGAATGTGTATTTCCTCTCCTACCCCAAATAAACTTCTGTCCATGTCTCTGGCTGGAGCGTGCTGAAACCCTTGTCCATCAGGTTAGCCAAGGACCCTGCAGATCCTGAGTTCCTGAGCTGAGGGCTCATCCCAATAGTCTGAGCACAGGTAATTAAGGGCTAAACCTAGAGTTGTGGCCAAAGATGAATTTGCTAAACCTAGAGTTGTGGCCAAAGATGAATTTGCAGTGAGCTAGGGATGGATTTGCAATGGGCCCCTGCCAAGGCCTCAGGAAGACCCTAAATGTACCTTCACACAGTCACGTGATTTTATCAAGTTTGCAAAACCAAGTTATTAACTGGCGAAGAGCACTGATTCCACCGCTCCTTTCCTTCCCTGTCATTTTTTCCCTTGTGTTCTGGAATGACCATGGACACTTTGGGAATCAGATTGGAGGGAATTTGAGTTTGAGAGATCTAGTTACGACTTAGCAAGGTATGTTTATGTGGTTTCTAGTCACTTCCCCATAGAGTCAAGCTACTACCTCTACCTGTACGGACATGGTTGTAGAACTCTTTCTTTACCCCTTTACATGAAGATGCAGGACCCTGGGTTGTGATGTAATCTAACATGCCCAAGGTGCCCAGACTCCAAAGGCAAGGGCAGTAGAGGAGAAACGAGTTGAAATGTATTGAGCCAGTAGAAAGTCTGTAGAAAAGTCTTCCCACCAACAAATGCATAAAATTGGAAGTAGGTGATTTGATTCTTATTGATCAAATCAAAATAGATATTCTTTCCTGTCAGGAACATATATGACGATACATCTAATGTATTACAATCATATAACTGCAATATATGCTTTGTTTCTTTTTATGTTGGAATTGTAAGAAATAAAATTTATCAGAATTTCTAGGTTTATAGAACACAAACTTTTGGTCCCATCTCACAGTAATTCTAAAGCAGCTTACTAGTACAAAAAAGAGACAGACTTTTTTCCACAGATTTGAGAACAATTTATATGACATTACCAATAACGAAATATAATGATGAAAGAAATTTTCCTAAGCTATTAATATTTTTAAATGTCAATCCAACAAGTTGGAGAAAGGACTGAGTTGCCTTTCTGTTCTCTTTACAGAAAATATTATGCAATACTTAGTTTATAAAGAAGTAATCAACAACTGTAGCTAAACAAAAATCAGGAAAATATTGTTCCAGATGTATTGGGTAGTGAATTAGTAAAACTGTCATGGCGATTTCATGGACTTTCTGGTGTCTGTGGTGTTTGTAGCTATGATTCCTTTTTCCAGTCTAAAAGAATTTCTACACCTAATTTTGCATTTTTAATTTTTTTTCTAAAAGAGAACACACACACACACACACACACACACACACACACACACACCCCAAATCTGGATCTACCCCTGTGACTGTAAGAAAAATAAAACAAAAAGGAGGGCAGAGAGGTGTCAGAGCATCCTAGTGAATCCTGGTGGTTTTGCAGGAATTCTGAAGAGGGAGGGGCCTGACCTGGAAAACCAGGGGAATGCTTTTAGAAAAAATACAGATCCCTAACAAAGAGATGTGGACCCTGTAGGATCCCTTCTCAGGCCACTGCTCCCATTCATCTCGATGGCTTCCAGGAAAGCTGCATGATTGCTCTGGCCACGGATGACAGATCTCTTCCCCTCAATTTGAAAATTTGGGGCGGAGGGAGTCATAGTTATGTTTTCTGTCATGCAACTCTTAGAAGCAGAAGTGTCTGCAGAAATAAAGAAGACAGATGCACAGGGATGAACCAGGGTGAGAGAGTGCAGATGATAACACTGTTCAGATATCTCTGTGGTTTAGACCCACCCTGAACCTTAGGCTCTGGAGAGGGGGCCACAAATTTATGAAAAAAATCATCTTCTCTGGCCGGGCGTGGTGGCGCACGCTTGTAATCCCCGCGCTTGGGAGGAGGAGACAAGAGGATCGCGCCGGTTCGAAGCCAGCCGCGCTGGCATAAAAGACCCTGTTTCAAAAATATAAAATAGGTCTGGGAGTGTAGCCCGGAGGTAGAAGGGCTTCCAGGAACCCCAGTACCACCAAAAAAAAAAAAAAAAAATCATCTTCTCATTTAAGTCGTTTGAAATGGACTCCTGGCAACCAAGATTCCGCATGAAAGCAAATAGTTTCCAATGCTTCTTATAATCTAGACCTTCTTTTAATTTGTGTGTGTGCACGTGTGTGTGTGTGTGTGTGTGTATTACTGGGGATTGAACCCAGAGCCAGAGGGCATTCTACCTCCAGCCTTATTTTATTTTTTTTATTTTGAAACAGGTCTTGCTAAGTTGCTGAGAGCCTTGCCAAGTTGTTGAAACTGGCCTCCAACTTGCAATACTTCTATCTCAGCCGACCAAGTTCTGGGATAACAGGTGTGCACCATCACACCTTCTTTAACTGTCCAGACTCATCTCTGGCCACCTCTCACCTCCTCTTCCACGTCTACGCAATACCACAAACATGGTTGGCCTCTCTCAGCTCTGCTTCTTTGCACACTTCTCTTTCTCTCTTCATCATTTGGGTCTCTGTTGAGAAGTGTTTTCCTTCCAGAGGCCTCTGCTGACTTCCATGTCTGGGTCATGTGCTTCTCACGGCTGTTCTCCTCCTCTGAGAGGACTCACCTCACTTGTCTATCCCTTTTGGCTTGTTCTGATGGGCATTTCTTTACCACAACCTCATCTGCAAGGAAGGAACTATTACTCTCACTTACTGTTCAGGGCTCCCAGCCTAACACACCAGGCACATTGTAGACTCTCCATATTGATTTGCTGAATGAGTAAGTAAATTAATCACTCAGTCCTCGAGTGCAAAATAAGCAGTAAATGAAGAGTCGGGTGAACACTCGTGAAACCATGAACCCATCCTCATCTTGTAAGTGAGTACTGTTGAAGCCTAGACATCCCCGGTGTGTTCCGCGCTGTTCATTTATCTTGTCTCCAAGAACCTCAAAGGTGACCGCTATCCTAAATCTTCCTTCCTCTCATTGGCTTCCTTTCTTTATTAAAAGTTTTAGCTGGGCGTGGTGGCACACACTTGTCATCCCAGCATTCGGGAGACTCAGGAGAGAGGATTGCGGTTCGAGGACAGCCTCAGCTACTTAGGGAGGCCCTTTGCAACTCAGTGAGACCCTGTTTCAAAATAAAGAATAAAAAACAGGGCTGGGGGTGTAGCTCAGACATAGAATGTCCCTGGGTTTCATCCCCAGTACCGCAAAAAAAAAAAAAAAAAAAAAAAAAAAAGTTTTATCACAGCTGGGCATGGTGGTATTTTCACCAGTGGCACAATCGTATTCCTCAGAGCGCAGGGCCATCTCTGTGTGACTTTGCCCCTGTCCCACCAGGAAGTGGAGATTAGTTGCCCTTTTCTTGACTCCAAAGGACCCTATGACTGCTTCAGCAAACAGCGTGGCAGGAGGGACACCGCTTGACTCCTGTCATACAATGCCACAGCTTCCAGGTTGTTCACTTGTTGTGCTGAGCCACCATGTAAGAAGTCTGACCAGACTAAGGTATACTCCCAGACCTATTTTATACTTATATTTAGAAACAGGGGTCTCACTAAGTTGCTGAGAGCCTCACTAAGTAGCTGAGTCTGGCTTAAACCTGTGCGATCCTCCTGTCTCAGCCTCCCAAGCGTGGGGATTACAAGCGTGTGCCTCCACGCCCAGCTGTTAAGGCCACCATATTTTGAGGAAGCCCAAACAGCATGGAAAGGCCATGCGTGGGCACTCCAGTTGGCGATCCTCATCTTCAAATCGGTACAGCCCAGGTGTCAGAAACTTGAGCAGAGTAGCCGACTATGACTCCAGACCCCATCCACTAGGTCATTCCCAGACTTTGAGTCTCCCTTATCAGGTCCCAGACATCCTAGAGAAGAGACTAGCCAGCCCCCAGAATCCCTATCTAGCTCCTAATCCAGGGTACAATAATATTAGTATTTTTTATGTTTTGTTTTATTTTTTGTGGTACTGGAGATTGAAACAAGGGTTGCTTTACCTCCAAGCTGCACCCTCAGCCATTTTTATTTATTTATATTTTGTTTTGTTGTGGGTTTTTTTAATTTTTAATTTTTATTTTTTATAAGTGGAACATATTGAAAGTGGTGTACACTTAGATTGTGCTTCCTGCCCTTCCCCCTCCGTTTCCCTTCCCCCCTCCCAATAGAGAGTGTACAGGTTAACCATGTTGTATTTATACTATTACACATATTCGTTATGTAGCTCCTCCATTGAACAACCTCAGCTTTCTTCCTCTCCTATCCTTCTATTCAAGATTTGCTGAGATTTCCCCTCCATCATCTGGAATCCCTCTGGTATTCCTAATACTCCCTAGCTTGGACATATTAGAGAAAACATATGTCCCTTCTCTTTCTGTGCTTGGCTAATCTCACTTAACATAATGTTCTCTAGTTCCTTCCATCTTCTTGCAAATGCTATTATTTTATTGTTCTTTATAGCTGAATAGAATTCCATTGTGTACATTTCCCATAATTTTGCAATCCATTCATCTGTTGATGGAGATCTAGGTTGGTTCCATATTTTGGCTATTACAAACTGTGCTGCTATGAACATAGGTATGCATATGTTAATATGGTTCTCTGATTTCAACCCCTTTGGAAAGATACCCAGGAGTGGTAGAGCTGGATCATATGGCGGATCCATTCCCAGTTTTCTAAGGAGTCTCCACACTGATCTCCATAGTGGCTGAACTACTTTGCACTCCCAACAACAGTGGACCCCAGGCACTAACTTATATTTTAATTTGAAACAGGTCCCCACTAAATTTTTGAGGCTGCCCTCAAACCTGTGATCCTCTTGCCTCAGCCTCCCAAGTAATGAAATTCCAGATGTGCAGCACCTGCCTGGTTGGGATTGTTTAAAACAACTAAGTTTTGGAGTAGTCTGTTGAACAGCTGTTGTAACCAGAACAATCTCTTTAGCATTTTCCCCTCCCCCGGGAAGGTCCTTTCTTCCACGGCTATTCTAACTCTGATCAACCAATGTCCTTTCGTTGTAATATCCACCATCACACAGTCTAACCAGATCATCTCATAATTCTTTATTAAAATGCTATGAAAATTCTCTATTCAAATATTTTCTACGCTCCCCCACCAGCTTCACAAGACATTAGGCCTCTTGCTCACACAAGTCACTTGTGAATCATTTGTCCCTCATTACAACAGTGAGCTTTTCCAAAGATGTCTTTACCTTAGGGTAAATCTGTCTACACAGCGTTTCTCACCGTGTGGGCCACAGACCACCTGCTTTAGAAGCTTGGTCTTTATTTAAAATGCAAATTCTGGGCAGCATCCCAGACAAGCCAAACTAAGACCTTCCCCTTAGAAGCAAGTGCCCCAGGTGTACCTCAAGTATTAGGATCCAAAAATCAGGAGTCTCCTGGGAAGGATGGAGGAGAGAGAGGGATTCCAACTCGGTGTGAACTTGAGAAAAGAGACCAGGGAGAATTCAGACAGAAATCCTTTTCTTTTTTGCCAACTAAAACAATTAAAGCCCCAGCGCTCTGTGTGTCTAGGCCTGCTTCTTATCCCACACACTCTAAAACAAACCATCACCCCAAAGTTATACATCAGATGCTCAGAAAGCATAGCAATCCTGCAACTTAAAATGCTAAATAAGCGAATACATGAGAAAATGAATAAAGCAGTGTCTACCAATTATTATGAAGGAGATTTTGCTTCTCAGATCATGGTATGGGTTAGTGTCTATACTGTGGAATATATTTATAACTTTCAATGATATATAAGCTACATAATGGCTATTTACCCAAACATGCATGACTAAATATCATAAGACTTGCCTCCAGGAATAGATATTTCATTAATGCAAAACAACACCCCATGTATTAAATTGTTCTCTCGCTGTGTACCTCTATAAACATTTTTCAATTCTGTTTTTCTGTTTCCAAGGTAAATTGTTAGTATGTTTAAATATATTCTGTCTCATTTCACAAAAGATTTTGAATATTTTATGTACATATAGAAACAAATACAAATAGATAAGTGTTTCCATATTCAAGATAACTTTCCCCAATATTGGGGACAGAAGCAAGAAGCCTTGTTCCCCCACCCCTGTTTTATCTTATTTTGCAGTACTAGGGAATAAACCCAGGAACATTCTACTTCTGAGATACACCCTCAGGCCTATTTTTTATTATATATATATATATATTTTTTTTTTTTTGGTGGGTCTGGGGATGGAACCCAGAGGCATTTGACCTCTGAGCTACACCCCCTGCCCAATTTTTTATTCTTTATTTTGAAAGAGTCTCACTAAGTTGCAGAGGGCCTCATTAAGTAGCTGAGGCTGGCTGCAAACTTTCGACCCTCCTGTCTCAGCCTCCCAAGTACTGGGATTACAAGCACGCACCACCTTCTAAAATAATAAAATTTGACTATTTTAAGCTTGTTATGGAACCATATATTAATGTTTAAATTTAACATTAAGGAATGGCTGTGTTCTTTTGAATATTACAAGTTTCTCTTTCTCAACCACTATTTATTGTTTGAATTCCTGTAGGCCATCACAAATTGTGCATGAAAGGCGAGGAAAAACAAGAAAGGGGAGGGAAGGAAAAGAGAGAGAAGCAGGGTGCCGAGAGAAGGCTTCCCTAAATAGAGAAATCTGTCTCTGATGTTCCTAGAGTCACTGAACACTGGATCTCAGAGATGAGTCACTACACTGCGATATCAACCTGACACCTACCTTGCTTTATTTTCTCTTACACTCTCCCTCTTTGTACAGACATCTCCCAGGAACGTAAAAATTCTTCGAAGGTGCAGATAAAGTGTATTTCCACTAGTGAGCCTCCAGATTATAGTAGTTCTTCCATGTCCTTGAAACTCGCGTCACAGAATTTCTCTTTCAATGACACATACAATAGTTCACTTTGCAACAATGAGTTGTAAAAATAGTAACTACAAAAGCAGTGAATTCAATACTTAACAATATGTGGATTGTATATTACTTCATCTAACCCTCATAGCAACCCTATAATGTAGGTGAAGATTGAATTATTATTATTATTATTATTATTATTATTATTATTATTATTATTATTTCAAGCTTTTTACATGTGTCCTCCCTTTTTCCTGCAACATATTCTCCTCTGATACCTCATAGCTTTCTTCCCTACTTCTTTCAAGTATTGTTTCAGATGTCACTGGTTCAGAATCTTCCCAAGGAAATAGTAGCCCACCTTGGTCCTCCTTACTCAGCTTTAATTTTTCCGTAACACTTTGTCATCTAAAAAATGTCATTTTTCTTTGCTCTCTCTGCTTGAATGTAAGCTCTACACATTGGGAACTTTATTTTATTCCCTACCATTCTTCTAGTCCCAGGAATGCTTAGGATATAGTATGTTCTCAGTCAATAAGCAAATGCCTTTTTCCCATTTAGTAAGTAGCAAGTCAGGAACCGCAGGCTTAGGAGAGCTGATCGATGTGGCACAGCTAATGAACGGCGAGTTAGTTTCTGGATCATTCCAAGTTCTCTTGAATCCTCAGGATTATCACAAAAATATTATGCCAACTTGATGTACACTATTGACTTTACTGGCATTACTTTCAGGAACAGTGTATGCTCTGGGATCTTCTTTTACCATTTCATGAGTATTACCTGACGACAACACAAAACAAATTAAAGCAGACTGTGGCACTGGCCGAGCAGTCCAGATCACAACTGATGTACATTTCCTTGGGTACCACTCTTATTTCCATAGTCTCCTAAACAAGCTCTTTGCAAACCATTCTAATACACCCTTTGTCAATAAGCAAACCGTTATTTCTGTGACAATAATAGCATTGGGAGAGACGATGCTATTAAGATAACCAAAGTCATTGGCTACTCTCAATGTGGACTATTTAGCAACATGACAGGTACACGGTATCACGTGAGTGCTGAAGAGGGCAATGGTCTTTGCAAATGGGCCTGATAATTGCTGTGCTCCAGTCCGATTATATAAGTACAGCAATAAAGAAGATATCACTAGCTTTAGAGAGTCCTTCCCCTTGGCTTTTAAGGATGATTAACATACTTCTAATACCAAATGCAATTTAATTTAAGCTAGCTCACTTAGAAAAAGTAAACTGCCCATTGGCTGCCCTGTTATTTGCCTATTAACCAGCCATCCCCTATTAAACAGCACTTTCAAAAAGATCCTAAATGTGAATGCTAAAATTGTAAGAAGAATAAGAGCTCATTCATTAAAAGTTCTTTTTTTATTTTTGTGGTACTGGGGATGGAATCTAGCAGCATTCTACCTGCAGGCTATACCCCCAGCCCTATTTTTTTATTCTTTATTTTGAAACAGGATCTCACTAAGTCGCAAAGAACCTAAGTAGTAGCTGAGGCTGTCCTCGAACCTCAATCCTCCTGTCTCAGTCTCCCAAATGCTGGGATCACAAGTATGCGTCACCACACCCAGCTAAAAGTTCACCATTTTAAAGGTGAAAATTTCTCAACCAACAGTTCTACCCAGCTAGGAAACAGTGAGTACAGAATCAGGCCTAGCCCCACAAAGCCTCTTTCCACTGAGTCCAGTACAGCTGAACTTAGCAAAGGGTCTGCCTTCCCAACATACTGTTAACTGGATGAGATTTTACATTTCTGGCCCTAAAGCCTGGCAACAAGATGAAGTTATGTGGACTGCTTTGTAAAATCACTGTGAGGCGCATACATTAAATGGTATTTATTACACTGTTAGTGTTCTTTGGACAGTGGTTGATCTCTGAAAATTTACAGTGTCAGCAAGGGTGACATATAACAAATGTTATTAATGAAAATATTTGGTTAAGCAGTACAATCAATTTCCTGACAAAACCTAAAGGTACAGTGTTTATTTTTCTGGAATTACAATGTTGGAAGCCAATAAGGACTCTTGGAAGGCTGGGACACGGAACTACCTCAGAGAATGCCTGGTCTATAATGAGTCATTCATTCCCTTTATAAACATGTAGACTAACCCTTTCCCCCGTGTCAGTGCAGGAGACCTTCGCTGGTTATTCCCCAGCCATTTCCCTCTTCCTCCTGAGCACAGTTAGGCTACTGTTTATAGCTTCATAGCTGAAGTCATTGACAGAGTGCTGGCCAGTGGATGGCCAGCAGCAGAGATGCGTGTCATGAAGCCCTTCTTTCCCCGTGATCTTCTACCCACCTGCTTTACCTTCCCACCAGGTCTGTGGAAATGCCCTGAGCTCCAGGAGGCAGCAGAGCCACCCACGGAAGGAGTCTGGTCTGCTGAATCACATTCGGGGGAGAACAGTGTAAGAGCTGGGACCCCAACTGAAAGCCTAGGTGAAGGCTTGTCAGAACCTGTGGCATCAGAAATGGACACCGAATGAAGAAAAGAAAGCAAATTGGAAGAAAAGAAAGCAAATTGCCTTAAACAAGAGAGAGAGAGAGAGAGAGAGAGAGAGAGAGAGAGAGAGAGAGAGAGAGAGAGAGAGAGAGAAGCACACATTTAAGATCAGATGTGAAATGGTTAAATCCCCAGAACAAGATATTTATTCATTAAGTTGTTTGGGTCATTTCTCTCTTTCTTTTAATTAGGTTGGGTAGGGGTTTATCAATCTTGTTGATCTTTTCAAAGAACCAATTCTTTGTTTGATTGTTCCTCTGTATTTTTTTTATTTTATATCTCATTGGTTTCTGCTTTGATTTTAAGCACTTCCTGCTTTCTCTTGGCTTTGGGGTTAGTTTGTTCCTGTTTTTCTAGGGCTTTGAGATGAACCATGAGTTTGTTTATTTGTAATCTTTTCTTTTTTTAATGTGAGCACTCAGTGTTATCAATTTTCCTCTTAGAAGTGTTTTCATACTGTCCCAGAGATTTCGGTAAGTTGTGTCTTCATTTTTATTTGATTCTAAAAATTTTTCAATTTCTTCCTTTATTTATTCTATCATCCAGTCCTCATTCAAAAGTATATTGTTCAATCTCCACATGTTGATGGAATTACTCTCTTATTGCCATTGATTTCTAATTTCAGCCCATTATGATCTATAAAGATCCAAGGTATTATATCATTTTTTTAAATTTGCCAATACTTGCTTTCTAGAATATGGTCTATTTTGGAGGAAGTACCATGAACAACTGAGAAAAATTGGAATTGAAATGTTGTTGGGTGAGATATTTTATAAAAGTCCATCGGGTCCATAGCTAGAGTACACAGCAAACATAGGCAAAGTCTTGAATCTTATGGCAAAAACTATAGTAAAATTATGAAGAGCTTCGGGTACTAAGCAATAGAATTTAGACAGTAGAATCCAGGAAAGGTTTTAAAGCTTGAAAGTGGCAGAAGCAAGATTATCCACTTGAAGCTGAACTCTAGTGTCATGTGGAAAATATCTCAAAAGGGGCAGCAGGTCTGAGAGAGACCAATGACTATTGGAAAAGTTCTGACAATGCAAAGGCTGATCTAGGCTATATCAGAAGAGTCAGAGAAAAAGGCAGATGCAAGAAACCAAACAATGTTCAAGTGGCTGTTAGGTATAAGAAGTTATAAGGAACATTAATAGAGGTGGGGAACAAAAATGAAGATACTCATGAGGAAAAAAATGATAAATTTGCTTTTAAAAATGTTGAATGTGAGGTCCAAACTAGAGAAGCTATCCAGTGGGCAGTTTGCATTACATATGTAGGACTTTAAAATTTTTTCAAAATTATAATTATAAATTTGGGAGTTGGCAACATACAGTTGGTGTTTGAGCCAGTGGAATGGGTAAGATCTGCCAAGAAAAGGGTATGGAGCGAGAAGAGAAGAAAGAAGAGATTTCACAGTACACTTGAAAGGGTGGTTAGAAGAGTATAAAAAGCCCCAGGAGAGGAAAGTATTATGGAAACCAAGCGAGGAGAGACTTTAAGAATCCCACTCACACAGAGGAGGTCAGACCAGACCCAGCCGGGGAACCAGATACGCTAACCAGCCACTGAGTAGGATTGCAAAGCCTCGAACTACGTAAGATACTGTGGGCATGTTCCAAAGATTTGCCAGAAAATGCAAATCTGTCACCAGATTGAAATGAGAAGTCCTGGCTGAGAGTCAGAGAAGGAGCAAGAAGTCAAGTAAATGCAGAAGCAAGAAGGTAGAGAATCAGATATGGGCGGGGTGGGGGGAGTCTAGGATTTATGCCAGAGCTTTCTACATGGCCAGATGGTAGACTGAGTCAGATAAACATAAGAAGCCTCTAATTATGTCTTGTAACCAAAGGCTCGAAGGCCCTGGGGGATTGGCAACAAGGTGTTTGAGTACTTTTGTTCAATTTGAAGGTGGTTGCCACCTTGCCCTGGATGAAAGAGAGGTTAGTTCATGAAGGTAGTAAGTAAAAAAAAATATCCTCTTCAAGACTATTAAATGTCAATGAAATTTTGTGTGGAAGCTTGAGTGGTTAGCAGGGTGAAGAGAAAGCTTGTTTAGGATGTTTGTAGGCTAAGGGTAATAATCTATTGGAGAAGGAGAAATGGAAGATTAGAAGAATACATTATAGAAGGAATCAGTGTAGAAGTCACGCCAGACTTCCGTGGGATGGCAGTACTTAGGAAGTACTTCTGGAAGCCAGGCATGGCGGTGCACACCTGTAATTCCAGTACCTGGGAGGCTGAGACCAGAGCATAGTAGGTCCAAGGCCAGCCTTGGCAACTTAGCATGGCTCTCAACAATTTAATGAGAACCTGTTTTCAAACAAACAAGCAAACAAACAAAAAAGGTCTGGGGGTGTAGCTCAGAAGTAGAATGCCTCTGGATTCAGTCCCCAGAACCCTCCCCCGCCCCCACACACATACTTATGGAACATACTTATGGAAGTAATTTTGGGACAGAGACGTACTTAAAAAGCCAGTTGTGGAGGAGCCGGGCGTGGTGGCGCACACTTGCAATCTTAGCATTCGAGAGGCTGAGACCAGAAGATGGAGGTTCACGGCCAGCCTCAGCTACTTAGTGAAGCTCTTTGCAACTCAGTGAGACCCTATTTCAAAATAAAGGATAAAAAATTGGTCTGGAGGTGTAGCTCAGAGGTAGAATGCCTCTGGGTTCCACCCCCAGTATCACACAAACACAAAAAAAAGTCAGTTGTGGAAGCAGTGTCTTATCTTGCTTTATTGTTTCAGTCAGTTGGTGCTACTGAAATAAAATACCTGAAAGTGGGTAACATAAAATATAAAAATGTAAGCCGGGTATGGTGATGCACACTTGTAATCCCAGCATTCGGGAGGCTGAGACTGGAGGATCGCGGTTCGCAGACAGCCTCAGCTACTTAGTGAGGCCCTCTATAATTTAGTGAGACCCTTTTTCAAAATAAAGAATAAAATATAGGGCAGGGGGTGTAGGTTGGAGGCCAAATGCCTCTGGATTCTATCCCCAGACCCGCAATAAATTAATTAATTAATTTAATTAAAATGTATTTCCCACAGTTCTGGAAGCTGGAAAGCCCAAGGTCAAGGCCCTGCCTATTCGGTGTCCAGTATGGCTGTTCACTGTCCCAAGTTGGAGCCTTATTACTGTGCCCTCCCACTGAGGGAGACAGAGGGGCGAAAGGTAGCCCATTTTTTTTTTTGTTTCGTTTTTCAGCCTTTTTACAAGATTACTAATCCTACTCAGGAGGGCCCTGCCCTCATGGTTTAATCACCTCATGGAGACCTCTCCTCTAATATTGTGACTTTGGTGGTTAATTTCCAACATGTGGATTTTGAGGAACATAATCAAACATGGCCTTGATTTTGTGTTGCACCGCTTTGTTGAAATAGGGATGTTGCGAGAGTTACTGATGGTGATAATGCTGTGAGTGAAGCCGGCAGAATCACCCACTAAGAGAGTACACTGTGGAGAACATGCAGGTGTGAAGAGCCGGGACCTTTGGGACGGTGGCTGCAGAGCAAGAGTGCTGTCCTGGGTGAGCGTCCCACCCAAGGCCCTGATTAGGAAGAACGTCAGAGGAGACGGGATGTTCTCTAGAAGTGACCAGATGGTGAAGGACAAGGAAACAAATAAAATAAAGCCAGAAGGGTGGACAAGAGTACATTGAAAAAGACTCATGGACCAGTCTACCCTGGGCTCTTCGGGACCAAGTCAGGGTCTATCGCAGTTCCATCCACGGTGCCCGATACGTAAAAGGCACTCGGTACATGTGGGATGGATGGATGGTTGAACAAGTACACGCTTGAAGTGCAGGCTGGTTGTGGGGGAAATGAAGTGGGAGGTTATTAATAGACTGGGAGACTAGAAAGGATAGAAACAGGAGTGTGTGGTGAGCAGAAGAACAGGTTTGATGGAAATGGAAGAATCTGAGAAGGGAAAGAATACAAGATTCTGGGCAGACGGTCATTTCAAAATGCAAATTTTTAGAGGGGCAGTTCTGAGTGTGTCAAAGGTCCCAATGTGCTCGAGGATGTGGGGTTAGTAAAGCAGAAAGAAGGCAGAAATGTCAGCGCGAGGAGAGGCCATCGGGCGGCTTGTCAGTGTCTGTCATAAACTCACAAGTTGCCAACAGAGGCGGAGGCAAAGACAGAAACTGGGAGCCAACTTCTAAAGCCCATAGGATTAAGAAGAAATGACCCCGGGGGGTAACAATAAGGAGAACCTGAATGTATAATATAGAAATAATACTACTGGTCATTCTACCACCCAGAGTTCTTATGAAGATCAAAGCAAAAGCTAATCGCAGAAATGTTTTTGTTTAAAAGCAAGGAACACAAGTTCCATTCAGAGCAGAGATTGTTAAATGAAAACTGTCTGAAATTGCCTGGAAAAAAGTTATGGGTAACCAGGATAATATAGAGCCATCTTGAAAAAGTTAAGGGTATAGGAACAAGTCCCAGGGTTGTGCAGAGAATGCTCTCAGGGGTGAAGACAGGCTTCAGTAACAGGAAACAGCAGGGAACATACATTTCAGCTCCTTCTGATGCGCTAAACCCTGAGAACTTGGTCTGTATCATCTCGAATTCCCACAGCAACCTTGCAAGGTGGGTATTATTATCTTCGATTCCAAATGAGGAATCATGACTCCGGTTAAGTGACTTTCTTTAAGTTGCAAAGGTATTAGACAGAGCAGTCAGGATTTGAACCCAGCGGAGGCAGCTCAAATCACATCTCTTTGCACAATGTGGCAACCAGTGAAGAAATAAACATTATAGTGACATACAAACAATTGGCCAATGACAGGGGCAAAAGATGCAGGGAAATTTTAAACAGGGGGAGAGTAGAGTGTGTACAGAAAGAAGCTGATGAGGGGTCTGTGTTGAGATGGGTGGAATTGGGGATGCAGGGTTAGAGAGGTAGACAGGAGAGAGCACAAAAAACCAACCTTCTCTGAGCTGAGACTAGAGCTTCCATGTTCAGTAGATGTGGTATCTATATAAATGCTAGACAGAGGATAACTGCCTTTGCTAAAAATTCTGTTAGATTTTTTTTAATTTCCATGAACAGTCAAGCAGCCATCTTAACAAATACCCTTGAGGAATCAATTAAAAATTCTCATCTCAGAGGACTTACATATGTACAGTAACAGCTTGGGTTAATTTACTAATTCATCTAATCAGTCTGCCATATTATTAGGCAATTTCCCTAACTCTTGTTATAATTTACACATTAAAAAGGAAATGCCTTCCAATTTTCTTTCTGTGATATTAGAGAAAATATATAGTCACTTCCTTTAAGGTGATTGGTCATGACTTTAATCTATTTCACGGAGGACAATTGATTAAATTATGTTTCTAAAGTATTCAGGGTGTTGGAAAACTGCTCTTTTGGACATTTTCAGTGACATTATTATGATCTTGTTTGTGCCATTTATTATTTTTGGAAAAAATCATTAATTAAATAGAGCACAGAGATGTACATCAGTCAGGCTCCAAATGGCTCATCAAAAAATCTGAGTTACAGATTTTATTATATTTTATTTTTGTGTATGGTGCTGGGGATGGAACCCAGAGGTTTTCTACCTCCGGGCTACACTCCCAGACCTATTTTCTATTTTATTTGGAAACAGGGTCTCACCAAATTGCTGAGAGCCTCACCAAGTAGCTGAGGCTGGCTTTGAACCTCCGATCCTCCTGTCTCAGCCTCCCAAGCACGGGGATTCTAAGTGTGTGCCACCACGCCTGGCTCTGAGTTATAAATTTTTAAATGAAGAAAGTTATTATTTAGGATAAATGCTGTAAAACAGAGATAGCTTTCACAGCCAGAAATTTTGAGACATATAAGGAATCTTATACAACCCACACATGACTAGAGTTTTGAGGCGATTTTGTTTCTCACTAATGGCTTGTGTTGCAATCTCTAGATGTACGCAGACATGTGGTGCATGCCTTCCTTCAATCCAGAACTTGGGAGGCAGAGACAGGGAAGAATCATGGGTTCGAGGCCAGCCTTGGCCACTCAGTGAGCCCATTTCCAAACTAAAAAAAAAAAAAAAAAAATGGGGCTGTGAGTGTAGCTCAGAGGTAGAATCCTCATTACCAAATAATAATAATAATAATAATAATAATAATAATAATAATAGTTAGAATAAGCAGCCCAGTCATGCCAAAGATGGCGCCTCTCCGGCTTCTCTTCCGGATTGTGCTGATTACCTCATAGCTTGCCAAAGGGGCCACGGGATGCCCAACAATCAGTCCCCTGATAACACACCCACTGGGGTATGAGCCACCCAATCAGTAAACGCCCCGTACTTTGTGCAATAAGGGAGCTGGGCTGTCTTAATAAAGCTTTTGCTTGTTTGCTTGCTTATCTCCGACGGCTGGCCTTGGGTCTTTCCTGAGCCAACCCCCCTTCATTGGTCCCTAAGACCCCCAGACCCCCTTCAATAATCCCTAGATGCTATTCATTGTACTTCTGACCTTCACATGTTTCCAACCTGCTTGATACTCTAACTCCAAAACTGTTAGCCAAGCAATGTTTATAGGGAAACTCACACAACACACCAAAAAGTCTCCAGTTACTCCTGTTTGATATGTTCATCCAGTGACATCTTTCCCCTCTCGACCTCTCAGAAATGCTATTTTCCTCTGTAATCCAGTTCTTTCCCAACATTCATTAGAACGCAGGGAGAAATTAACTTGTTTTTGTATTTTCTTGTTGTTTGAGGTACTGAAAATTGAACTCAGGGGTATTCTACCTGGGTGAGCTCAACCCCAGCCCTATTTTAAATATTTAATTATTTTTATTTTATTTTTATTTTTATGTGGATCATATTGAAAAATGGCATACATTTACACAGTGCTTGGTGCACTCTTCCAACCTGTGCCTCCCCTTTCTCCCCCTGCCAACAATGAGAGTCTAGGTTGACCATGCTACGTGTATATGTATATACATATTCGAATATAGCTCCTCCGTTAATCAACCTCATCCTTCTTCCTCTCCTACCCTTCCTTTCTAGCTTTGCTGAGGTTTCCCCTCCGTTATCTGGAGTCCCTCTGGCATCCCTAATAGTGCCTAGTTCGGGCATATTAGAGAAAACATATGTCCCTTCTCTTTCTGTGCCTGGCTGATCTCACTTAACATAATGTTCTCCAGGTCTTTCCATTTTCTTGCGAATGACATACATGATTTTCTTCTTTATAGCTGAGTAGAATTCCATTGTGTGTGTTTCCCATAATTTTGCAATCCATACATCTGTTGATGGAGACCTAGGTTGGTTCTATATTTTGGCTATTACAAACTGTGCTGCTATTAACATAGGTATGCATATGTTACTGTAGTTCTCTGATTTCAACCCCTTTGGAAAGATACCCAGGAGTGGTATAGCCAGGTCATATGGTGGATCTATTCCCAGTTTTCTAAGGAATCTCCACACTGATCTCCATAGTGGTTGAACTAGCTTGCACTCCCACCAACAGTGTAAAAGAGTTCCTCTTTCCCCACATCCTCACCAGCATTTGTTGTTGTGTGATTTCTTTATGCTTGCCACTCTGACTGGGGTTAGATGGAATCTCAGTGTAGTTTTGATTTGCGTCTCCCTGATGGCTAATGATGTTGAACATTTTTTCAGTTTCTATTGGCCATTTGTATCTCTTCTTTGTGAAGTGTCTATTCAATTCAGTTTCCCCTTTCTTGATTGAGTTATTTGTTTGCTAGTGTAGAGTCTTTTGAGCTCTTTGTATTTTCTGAATATTAGTCCCCTATCAGAGTGGTGGCTGGTAAAGATCTTCTCCCATTCTGTAGGCTTTCTCTTTAGGTTCTTGATGGTTTCCTTTGATGAGCAGAAACTTTTTAGTTTGATGCCATCCCACTTCTTAATTTTTGCTTTAATTCCCAGCACTTTGGAGGTTATTTATTTATTTATTTATTTATAATCAGAGTTTTGCTAAGTTGCTAAGGGTCTCACTTTCTGAGACTGGTCTCAAATCTGTAATCCTCCTGTCTCAGCCTCCCAAGTATTGGGAAGAGAGACACAGGCTACCATGCCTGGCAGGAATTAAATTTTTAATTGTATTCTGACATTAAAAAAAATCATTTGTGCCAAAAAATTTATTTTAGGGATCAAAAACTATTGACTAGCTGGGCGTGGTGGCACACGCTTGTAATCTCTGCGCTTGGGAGGCGGAGACAGGAGGATCACGCAGGTTCGAAGCCAGCCGTGCTGGCTTAAGAGACCCTGTTTCCAAATAAAAATATAAAATAGGTCTGGGAGTATAGCCCGAAAGTAGAAGGGTTTCCAGAAACCCCAGTATTACTCACCCAAACAAAACAAAACTATTAACTAAAGGAAATGTGTGTGGCACAGATAGGGGTTCTTTATAAGCTATGTTTTTTAAATCACCACACACCTTCAAGGTTGTATTCTCTAATATAATCTTTGAAGCTCCTTCCAGTTCTAAGATTTAATAATTTTGGTTCGCTGTGGCTCATGAAGAAATGTGCATTTGCATATAATGTCAAAAATAAAATAATGTGGTGGCACACACTTATAATCCCAGCATTTGGGAGGCTGAGACGAGAGGATCTGGGTTCACGCCCAACCTCAGATACTTAGTGAGATCCTTTGCAACTCAGTGAGACCCTGTTTCAAAATAAAGAATAAAAAATAGAGCTGGGGTGTAGTCTATGCCTAGATTTCATCCCCAGCACTGAAAGAAAAATAAAATAATGATATGAATTATCATATCATATCATATCATTACATCATATATGTGGGGGGATATCACATCTCTATTTTATGTTGTTCTTGCTTAGTTTTAATTGACAAATAAAAAAATTTATCTATTTTTAGTATCCAACATGATTTTTTGAAATACATATGTTATGCAATGGCTAAATTGAGCTAATTAACATAGGCATTACCTCACATATCATTTTTGTGTTTGTGTGTGTAGCAATCACTTAAAATCTACTCTTTGCAATTTTCAAGTATACTAAACATTGGTATCAACTATTGTCACAATCTTGTAAAATAACCAGGCATGGCGTCACACACCTATATCCCAGCACTTAGGAAGATGAGACAGGAGGATCACAGGGTCGAGGACAGCCTCAGCAGCATAGTGAAACTCTCAGCAATGTAGAGACCTTGTTTCAAAATAAAAAATAAAAAAGACTGAGGTGTAGCTCAGAGGTGGAATGCTCTGGCTTCAACCCTTGATACCACACACACACACACAAAAGATACACATACACTGTAGGATAGATCTCTTGAATTTATTACTCCTGTCTAATCAAAATTTTGAGTCCTTTACCCAACACCTCCCCAATTCTTGACCACAGACCCCCACATCTAATAAACCATTCAACTGTCTGCCTCTGAGTCCAATTTTCTTTAGACTTCACGTGTGAGATCACATGGTGTTTGTCTTTCCGTTCCTGGAGTATTTCACTTAGTATAATGTCTCCCAGTGTCATACATATTGCCCAAAATGACAAGATTTCCTTTTTTTTGAAGGCTGAATACTATGTGTGTGTGTGTGTGTGTGTGTGTGTGTGTGTGTGTGTGTGTAACATTTTCTTAACTCATTTATGTCAGCAGACGTTTAGGTTGATTTCATATGTTAACTTTTATGACTAATACTTCATTAAATACGAAAGTAGTTGGGCGTGGTGGCGCACGCTTGTAATCCCCACGCTTGGGAGGCAGAGACAGGAGGATCGCGCTGGTTCGGAGCCAGCCTCGCTGGCTTAAGAGACCCTGTTTCCACATAAAGTTAAAAAATAGGTCTGGGAGTGTAGCCCGTGGGAGTGTAGCCTGGAGATAGAAGGGCTTCCAGGAACCCCAGTACCACAAAAAAAAAAAAAAAAAAAAAAACACGAAAGTACAGGTATCTTTGAAATAGTGATTTTACTTCCTTTCAATGTTTTCTAAGAACTGGGCTTGCTGGGTCATATGGTAGCTCTATTTTTAACTTTTGAGGAATCTCCACACTACTTTTCCGAATGGCTAGGGAACATACATTATCACCCATAGTGGAGAATGGTTCCATTTTCTCCATATCTTCAACAACCTTCATTACTTTTTAAATTTTTGATAATAGCTTTGCTTCTTGTGTATGTGCTAGGGATTGAACCCAGGGACATTCTGCCTTTGATCCACACCCCCACTACCTCCTATTTTATTTCTTTATTTTGAAGCAGAATCTAAGTTGCAGAGGACCTCACGAAATAGGTCCTCTGCCTGGGAACACTCACTTGCCCATTTTTTAAACTGGGCTATTTTTCTTGCTATTGAGTTATTTGAGTTCCATATATATTTTGAATACTAACCCCTATCAGAGAGATGGCTTGTAAATTTTTTTTTTTCATTCCACGGTTTTCTTTTCACTTTGTTGATTACTTTTCTAGTCAGAAGTTCTCACTTTGCTGAAATGTTACTTGTCTATTTTTTGCTTTTGTTGCCTATAAATTTTAGGGTCATAGCCATCAAAATCTTTGCCCAGACACACGTCATCAAAATTTTCTCTATGCTTTTTTCTAGCAATTTTAGTTTCAAGTCTTATCTTTAAACCTTTATTACATTTTGAGTTGATTTTTGTCTGTGGTGTGAGATAAGGTTCTAATTTCATTCTGTGTGTGAATAGCCAGTCTCCCCAACACTTTTTTTTTATGGTTGTTGTTCATTGTTTTTTGTTTTTGTGGTACTAGAGATGGAGCCCAGAGGCATTCTACCACCGAGCTACACCCCCAGACCTAGTTTTTATTCTTTATTTTGAAACAGGGTCTCACTGAGTTGCAAAGGGCCTCACTAAGTAGCTGAGGATGTCCATGAACCATAGTCCTCCTGTCTCAGCCTCCCAAATGCTGGGATTACAAGCCTGTGCCACCACGCCCGGTGCCAACACTGTTTTTGAATGGATTGTTCTTTCCTCATTGGGTGTTCTTGGCATCTTTGTCAAAAATCAATAGTTGAAACCAGGTAGGGTGACGCATGTCTATAACCTCAGTCCTCAGGAGGCTGAAACAGGAGGTCACAGGTTCACAGTCAGCCTCAGCAATATAGCAAAGCTCTCAGCAACTTAGCAAGACCCTGTCTCAAAATCAAAAATAAAATAGGCCTGAAAGTGTAGCCCAGAGATAGAATGGCCCTATGTTCAATCTCTAGTAATCAACCCTCTCTCCGAAAATATCAATAGTTTAATAAATGCATGGATTCTTTCTTGTCTCTTTTCTGTTCCATTGATCTATGTGTTTGATGCCAGTTCTGGCTGTTGTATACAGTTTGTAATATATTTTGGAGTCAGGTATTGTGATGTCTCAAGTAGCTTTGCTCTTTCTCTCAAGATGGCTTTGGCTATCCATGGTCTTGGTGGTTCCATACAAATATTTAAAACTTTTACTAATTTTGTGGTAAATGCCACTGAAATTTTAATAGGGATTGAATCCATTTATCATGTTGGGTAATATGGGCATTTAAACATGTACTCTTCCAACTCATGAACACAAAATATCTTTCTATTTATGTGTCTTTTTTTTTTTGGTGGTACTGGGGTTCCTGGAAGACCTTCTACCTCCGGGCTACACTCCCAGACCTATTTTTATATTTTTATTTGGAAATAGGGTCTCTTAAGCCAGCGAGGCTGGCTCCGAAGCAGCGTGATCCTCCTGTCTCCGCCTCCCAAGCGCGGGGATTACAAGCGTGCGCCACCACGCCCAGCTTCTTCAGTATTTTTTAATCACTGTTTTATTGCTTGCAGTATGCAGATCTTTCACTGCCTTGGGAAAGTTATTCCTAAGAAGTTTTTACAAGTTTTGTAAATAAGATTATTTTCTTGATTTTTATAAAATAGTAAGACTCTTTCAAAATAAATAATAAAAAGTGATGGAAGTATAGCATGGATGTAGAATGTCCTTGGGTTCGATTCCCCAGTACCGAATATATAAAATTAATTAATAATAGCATATAGAAAAGCTACTGACCTTTGTATGTTGATTTTGTATTATGCAACTTTACTGAATTCATGTATTAATTCTAAGAGTTTTAGGGTGGAGCCTTTAGGGATTTTCATATATAAGGCCATGTAATTTTCAAAAAGAAACAACTTAGTTTCTTCTTTTCTGATTTAGATGCTTTAATTTCTTTTACTTGCCTAATAATTACCCAAGTGTAGGACTTCCAGTGCTGTAATGAACAGAAGTGCCAAGTGGTATCCTTGTCTTGTTGATGATCTTAAAGAAAAAGCTCTCAACTTCTCACCTTGGAGTATGATGATAGCTGTGGCCTGTCATACATGGCCTTTGTTGTATAAAGGCACATTCCTTCTACATTCAGTTTGATGACAGTCATCATGAAAGAGTGTTGGATTCTGTCTAATACTTTTTCTGCATCTATTGAGATAATACCATGGGTTGTGTACTTCATTCTGCAAATGTGGTGTATCACATGTTTCGATTTGTATATGTTGAACCATCCTTGCATCCCAGAAATAATTTCCTTTTTCGTGTTGGGCTTTGGTATCAGGATGGTGCTAGCTTCATGAAATGGGTTTGGAAGAATTCCTTCCTCTTTACTTTTTTGAGGAGTTTGAGAAGGCTAGGTATTAATTCTTTCAACGTTTGGTAGAAGTTTACGTGAAGTCACCAGGACCCAAGATTTTCCTTAAAGGTCAACTTTTTTGTTAGTGACTTAGCCTAATTCCTCACTAGTCACGTCTCTTTCTTGATAGAGTGCTCCTTAGCTGATCTGAAATTCCCACGTACAAGTGAGAATTGAGAATATTTTTAATATCATGGTACATATGTAGAGCTAATTGTGCAAAAACCTACTTTATTTTCTTCACGTGAGTACATGAACTTGTTAGACTCATCTCTTTTTGGTCTTCAACTTTAAATTGTACATGAAACATGGCAACCAAGCATAAACACACTTTTCATATATTACTATATAGAAATACACTGTGACCAATTTCTTAAGAGTTATTTAAAGAGAGTAGCTATCAATTTGATTCATGCATAGCTTTGCAATGCATTCAGCAGATATTTTTAAGATAATGGTCCGTATAGAGATGTGGAGTAATTATATACCAAGTACAACAGCGCTAATTGAGGAAAATGGAGTGTTATCAAATTATTATTTGCACTTGTTAGCTCTTTATTAGCTCATGGCAATGTAGGCTAAGCTCCACTGGACAAGTTTTTCTGATCTCAGCTGGGCTCCTTCCTGTGTCTGCGGTCAGATGCAAATCTGCTTCAGGGCAGATCTGTCCATCTTGGCTGGGCTCTCATTCACATGTGTGGGGCCTCAGTTAGAATAACTGGGCTGATTTGGTTCTGGTTCTTAAGGCTCATCCCCTGGCTAAATAGCCAGGGATTCTTTGTATGATGAGGAGAGAGCACAAGAGAGAAGAGCTTGGAGGGTTTCCTAAGTGCTAGGTGGTGGCCGGGCACACCATCACACCTGTCTCCCATATTCTGTTGGCGTAAACTTATCACAGCGTGAGGCCTGATGAAGGAGTATGGATTGACTCCAGCTGGGGGTGAACAGATCTGAAACCTCACGATGGTGAGAGCGGGGATCCAGGGGATATAAACAGCTGTGACTAGACTCTCTGCCTAGTGCTTGGCTTCTACTGGAAGAGTGTTTGAGTAGCTAATTAATTCAATAAATTGCTGTACCACCTTATGATTGTCCTCATTAATCAGTTTATCCAAATGAAGTATTCTTCACTCCTATTCTGTGCCTCTTTACAAAAATGACACAGAAATGGAATCTTAGAGAAAACGTACCTGTTCCGATTCCTCTTACACTGGGCAGCTGGACATTTCACAATAGGCTGTGGGCTTATTTTATGCTTTCCTGAAGGCAATGCAGAGATAGCAGCTGTGATGGTATGAATCTGGCTCTAGAAATCTCTTAGTGGAAATCTCATAGGAACTTACTCAACCTTCCTGGAGAGAGGTCCAATCACCTTTATCAACCAGAGGTTGAAAGAAATAAAGTATATTCCAAAACACTTCACGGTACCAGGTAATGGGATCCCTGGTTCTTCTTTCGGTAGTTTGTGTTAAGTACTGTTTGAAAAGAGCTTTTCATTAACTGCTCCATAGTTAAGTAGTTTGTTCAGAGTAAGCTTTGGAATTATTTTCATTCTCATTCATATGATAAGCAAGATAAAACTTGGAATCAATTTTTAAGTATCTATTTCTACCCACTGCCCTCTTCATCTCATTCCTGCCTTCCAGCAGTGTTGAGCTGGCAATGCAACCCACAGATATCTATTTACCTGCTCTTTGAAAATGCTGTGTTCTTCTTACTTTTTGCACAAAAATTTGAAATATACGTTCCTAAGCAGCTTGTCTTATATACCTGTCATTTTTTAAAATCTCTCTATGGAGTTTTTTGGTTCCTTTGTTTGGTTGGTTTAGATGCTTTATTTCTGCATTCAGATTTAGTCCACATGATGCCCAATTCCATAGACAGATTTTTTTCCCTAAATGTTCAGATGTGAAGAGATATAGTAACATTTACTTGACTTTTTTTTTCTTTTCTTTTATTTATTTATTTTTTCCGGTGGTACTGGGGTTCCTGGGAACCCTTCTACCTCCGAGCTACATTCTTTTTTTTTATGATAATAATGAATGCTGTCTGCTTTTACAAGTAATAAAAGCTTTTCTTTTTTTCCCCATTATTATTTTTTTAATTAGTGCACTGTATTCATACATCATAGTGGGATACATACTTTTGTAGACATACATGCACACATTGCCCAGTCAGCCCCCACCCGATCCCCACCCCATTCTCTCCCTATCCCTCCCTCCCATGCTTGGCTTAGTAGTTGACATCTAGTATTATAGCAATTTATCAAAAATTAAAAATGATAATCTCACATAACAGTTTCATTTGTCTGATACCAAGCTTTTGATGACTTAAAGATAACATTTCGATATTTCTTTTTGCTTTCTTTCTTACCAGAGAATCTATTTTTTTCTATTTTTTAGGTGAAACTATCATATATTTATATATTTATTTTTCAGAAAAAAAATCTATCCTAATATGGAATATGGACTCTAGGTACCCACAACGATCTTGAAAAAGAACAAAGCTAGAAGATGTATATTTTCTGATTTCAAACCATATAAAGCTACAATAATTGAAACAGTGTAGTACTATTCTAAAGGCAGATATATAAACCATTGGAGTTAAATAAAAGCCTAGACCTAAATTCTTCCCTATATTGTCAAGTTATTTTTGACAAGGTTTCCATGAACATTTGGTGGTGGGAATAATAATCTTTTAACTAAATATTATTGAAAAATAATAATTACATGGAAAAGAATAAAATTGGACCCTTACCTAATCCCATATACAAATATTAACTCAAAATAGATAAAAGACCTAAATATAAATCTTAAGACTATAAACTTTTAGGAGAAAATCTGGGTCATAAAACCTCACAACATTGAAACTGGCAGTGATTTCTTGGTTATGATTTCAATGGCACAGGCAACAGAAGAGTATACAAACTCCCTAAAAAATAAAAAACATACTGTATATCCAAAGACAATGTAAACAGAGTTAACAGTTACTAATAGAATGGGATAAAATATTTCCAAATGCTATATCTGAAGGTATATTAATATTCCAACTAGAAATCCTAAAAATTAACAACAATAAAGGCAAACAATACCCTTTACAGATAGGTAAAAGACTAACATAAGTAATGAATCTCCACAGATAACCAATCTTAGTTGTCTGTTGGATGGAAAATCTTGTTTCTCTAGTTCTGATGTGTGTTACCTATTTCTTCTTTATAGTTAATCTCTTTGAGTATTTTCTCTAGTGCTGGTTTTGAAGACATAAATTCCTTCAGTTTCTGTTTGTCATGGAAGCTTCTTATTTCTCCATCTAATTTGATAGAAAGTTTTGCTGGGTAGGAAATTTTTGGCTGGAAGTTGTTTTCTTTCAAAATTGGGAATATGTTACTCCAAGCCCTTCTGGCTCTCATAACTTGGTTTGGGAAGTCTGGAGTGATTCTAATTGGTTTGTCTCTGAATGTCACTTGGCCCTTTGCTTTTGTTGCCTTTAAGATTCTCTGCTTGGCTTCCACATTGGTCATTTTGACAATTATGTGGCGTGGGGATCCTCTTCTCCGATCCTGTCTAAAGGGAGTTCTATACGTTTCCTGGACCTGCGTATCGACCTCTTGCTCTATGTCTGGAAAATTTTCTGCTATTACTTCCTTGACGAGATTGTTGATCCCTTTGGTTTCACTTTCTTTTCCCTCCTCTATTCCAATTATTCTTAGGTTAGCTCTCTTAAAATAGACGCATATTTCTTCAATATCAGATTCCTGCTGTCGGATATTTTTTTCCTAGATTAGAAACTATGCGTTCATTTTTGGAATGATCATCTTCTAAGAGCGAGATTCTGTTCTCCATGTGGTCTAATCGGTTGTTTGTGCTTTGAATTGAGGCCTTTACTTCATTAATTGCATCCTTTATCTCTTTTTGGCTCTCTCTGAGTTCTTTTCGAAGCACCTCTATTATTTCTACAGTTATTTTCCTGATTTGATCTTCTAGAAATCTCTGATTTTCTGTTTTATCGGGTTCTGATGTTGTGGGGTTGTGAGCATTCATTGCTCCAGTATTATTCCTCTTTCCCATGATTTCGGAAGTTTGTGCCTTCTCTGGGTTCTTCCCTTGGGTCACTATGACTTCACTTAAGGTGCTCTGGATCTCGAGTCAGTAGTATCTCAGACCCCACTACTCCTTTACTGGGTTGTATCACAGAGTCTCCGACCCAGAGAGTCGATAGAGGCTGCTATAGACTGTGGGGGGTGCCAGGTTGCACGTTCTTCTATGGTGTGATATCACTGCCACCGCCCCTCTCCCACTGGTTCAAGTCCCAGTGAGTACAGTACTGGGATTTCTCCACTGTGGCCCACAATTTAACTCACTGTTCTTGAGTACGCATATGTAGCTGTACTGAATTCGGTGAATTCGGTGCTGTTGCCGCCGGTGGCAATATGGCGCCGCTGCTACGCCCTCGGCTATGGGGCTGGCGTTTTTTTTCTTGGTTTTGATTTCCACTCTGAATCCCTGCAGCGTGTGCTGAGCTCAGCCACTGGGGGCTTTAGATGCCCTCTGCGCCGAGAAATCCTGCCTGGCTGTTCCACAGCGGCTCCCCTCGGCTTGCTGTGGCCGTCCCGTGAATTCGCCGGTGCCTCCAGCAGTATGGCGCTGCTGCAGCGTCCTCGGGCGTGAAGCCGCGTCCTCGGGTGTGAGGATCTCCTCTGTGGCTCTGTTCTCAGTCCGCTTTCTCTCTGGAGCCTGGTGATTTTTTTTGTTTCTCTGGTGATGTTGTTTTCTGGCTTTGAAAGGCGCTGATTTTGTGGTAATGGAGATTTGTTGTTAGCGGGGCTCTTAAGCCCCGTTTTTCTCGGTCGCCATCTTCCCAGAAAGCCGAGCTACATTCCCAGACCTATTTTATGATTTTTTTAAAGTTTGGAAACAGGGTCTTTTAAGCCAGTGAGTCTGGCTTCGAACCTGCGCCATCTTCCTATCTCTACCTCCCAAGGGCGGGGATTACAAGCGTGGGCCACCAGGCCCAGCTTATTTGACTTTTTTGATGGACACTGAATTATAAATCAAAACTAGAGAGTAGCTGTTTGCGGAGGCTTTAATTAGGATCTCACTTATTTATCTAGTTGTCTTAATAATTAAATGCCATCTAATTTAATATAATAAGTTTGCCAAACTGGATGCTGACTCATGGATTTATGAATGTATTAAAATTTTTCAGCTTTAATAAGGAGAGCAACAAACTGTATTTATTACATAATTAGCTTTTTTTGCGGTACTGGGGATGGAACCCAGGGGAATTCTACCTCCAAGCTATACCCCCAGCCCCATTTTTTATTCTTTACTTTGAAACAGGGTCTCACTGAGTTGCAGAGGGCTTTACTAAGTAGCTGAGGCTGCGAACCAAGTTCCTCCTGTCTCAGCCTTCTAAATGCTGGGATTCCAAGCATGCGCCACCACACCTGGCTACATAATTAGATTTTGATTGCTTTTACTCTACTTGAAAATAGTGGCATCCGACCAAATATGTCATATCACACCAGAAAGAAACAATAAAATATCAAACAGAACATAAAACTCGGAAGATTTAAATATTTAGATATGTAAGTATTGACTATTTGGCTTTTAAAAGACAGTTTAATTTTCTTTATCTGCTTCTATTATATGCAATGTATTTTAACTGAAAATCAGGAAGTGGATTTCAAGGTAATACTTTGCAATTATACAGCACTTTCATTTTAATATAAAAACTACTTTTCATCCTTAATAATTATTGTAGGAAGAAAAGCCTCATAATCAACATCAGAGCTTTCTAAGAATTGTTATCTCACACAAAGTGATAGAGGAAACTTTTGAGCTCAGTATAATCACTTTCTTTTTCTTTAGACTTGACAACTGTGTCTACTTAGCAGATGAAAACCTTTCAGATGCGGAGGGCAGGGAGAGGTGAGGAAGTACCTGAGGTAGGAAGAAGTGAGGTCTTAGAATTGACAATTGATGCAAACCCAGGGAATCTAACAAAGAAACTAATTGCTTCAATATACAAACAATGGGGTTCACACTTTGAACTCCGTGGAGAATTTTCTTATACTGACTTCCAGGCAATAGGAATGATTAACTCTAGTGAGAAAATAATGCCCCACCCAAAATCTCTGAGCCATTCCTCATAATTTAATTAAAATTCCATATTGTCAGAATATCCCTTCCTATGTAACTTAAAATTAGTGAACATACTTAGAATGGAACTATAAATTTTATCCTTTAATATTGATCTCTTGCTTTATGACATGACAATTTATTAAAGAACATAACTTCAAGTCAACATAAAATATGCAGATTTTTATATGCAATAGGTAAGCCAAATGAACAATCACAGTGACTTTGAACTCCTCATCCCAAAGATGCACTGGGTGCATTTTTTATAAGTTGAAGTAATAAATAATAGATAGGGTCTAAAAGTAATTTGTGTTTTTGCTGAGCCATCTGCTCCCAAAATATCTGGATTCTGAGTCTCTAATATAGCATTACACCATGGATTTTATTCCTAACTCTAACTCCTATGTGTGTAGACAAAGGCAAGACCTCAGTAGTTTTGTTTTTCCCTTAAAGTGTTTGTCTTTTCTTCCCGTCAACCAAAATAGTTCTCCATTCATTCAGAACACAGAAAAAGAAGGGGATATTAGAGAATGTACAGTGTTCTACGCTATACATCCCAGGCAAAACAACAACAACAACAAAAACCTAATTCCATAACTCTTCTCAAAATCTCTAAGAAAGCAAATTTGTGCAAAGGTTTAGGCAACAATCTACCCTGCCTCCTCATTCTGAGTGGAGCATGTTCTTAGCCAGCAAAGGAGGCTATAATTTCCATAAGAATAAGCCAGCCAGGTACTTTGGGACTCTGCTTGGTTGAGAAACTATCGAGTTTCTGTTTGTTTTCTGATGCCATGATGGAAATATACAGAGATGCTGATCACCTTAATTATGTGTGCATAAGACTTAAGTTCGTATCCATCACACTTCAAATAAGAGATGCAGAATCATATCAAAGAATCGATGTGTGGAGACTCAGTTTATTCTTGATTCTGGGCTCCAATTCAGGGAGTGTAGATACCATCTTAAGCTTGCACCCACCGTGTGATCTTAGACAACCTCCAAGTATTGTCTGCACTCAGCAATTTGGTGGTGATTATACGCTTTTCAAACATATTGCCACCTTACATGATTCAAGACCCCATATCCAATACATATTTGTGTTTACTATTCTGTCTATCCCTACATGGGCATTGACTTATTTTAACTCCCACTAGAATATTTTTTACAAGTCAATTCTATTGAAATGTTATGCTTATACAAAGGCTCTTCATTCTTAAACCCAGTGTAAATAAGTCTCCATTCTATTCTCTTCACTCCCAAGTAGACAGACCTGCTGGATGTGTTTAATTGCAACGAAAAGAGGAAAATGGCTTAGGGCACAGTTTCCAAAAATGTGTTCCTCTGTCAGATGTTAATGAATGTTATTTTTAGGGTTCCATAGTCCATTGGATTTGTGAAATGGAAGATTAACATTAATTAAAACTGGGTTTTTATGGAAAGTCTTCTTAGGCAATTTAATATGTTAATGAGAAATTATAAATCCCCAGAGAGTGATAATGTATGTGGTTTCCTACCTAGCTGACCACAAAACCTATCGTGTCAGAGAGCAGTTCACATAACCAATTTTTTGTAGAACGATCTATGTGAAATCCTGATTTTGAACAAGATAGGAAGGACTATTAAGTATATACATGGAACAAGAAGTAAGAAGAGAGATGAAAGAAGGTAACTATGATACTCGGAATCAAAGAATGGTATCCATCAGGAGTCCTAGGTTATGGTGCAGGGGCTAATGACTCTGATATATTAGTTATTTGCAACAAGAAATGCTTACTTGTGTTCATGTCTCACGGTGATCACAGGATGGCTGAGTGCCCTGGTCCAGAATCTTCATTGAGAGCTGCAGCTGGAAGAGTCTCCGCCATCTAGAATATAGCAGATCACCACCACAGTGGGAAGGGAACTGGCAGAAATACATGAGGACTATTAAAAGCTTCTGGCCAGGAGTGATCCATGCCACTTCTGCTCCGATTCCATGAACTTAAGCAAGTTCCGTGGCCGAATCTAATTTAAAGTATGTGGGGAAGGGCTAAATGAGTGATGTGTGCATGTATGCCTCTACTACCTTGTATTCCATTAAAATGTATAGCTACAATGCAGCAATAAAAAGATAAAAAAAATAAAGGACCTGGAACTGGGTGTGGTGGTGCGTCTGTGATCCCAATACTTGGGAGACTAAGATAGGAGGATACAGGGTCAAGGCCAGTCTTAGCAACTTAACAAGACCCTCACAACTTAGTGAGACCCTGTTTCAAAACAAGTAAATCAATAAATGAATGAATGGTGTGGGAAAGTATAGCGCTATCTTATTTCCAGGAAAGGAATAACAGAATATTTCCATGAATATTCCCCACAGTTAGACAGGGACTGAGAAGAGCTGCTCCCCCAGGGTCGTGCATTTTCCCAAGATCCAGTCACTCATCGTGTAGGGGTAGAAATGCCAGGACCCTCACTCAACACAGGGCAATTCCGATGGACAATTCCAGCATCAGAGGCTTTGCAGAGGGGCTGAAGGAGGCCTGTGTCAAGACCAGATCGTGCTCCAAAGCCTCTCCACACCCAGACTTCCTACCTCCACGTCCTGTCCACAAGATGTTGTTCCCCAAAGCTCTCACTCCCACTTGGTAATCTTTGTCTCAGAACTGGCTCTAAGGAGAACTTAGTCCACTATACTATATAACACATGTCTGAATAATATAAAAACATTTGGCTTTATATATTCCACAACTTGCTTATTTTTTCTTAAGATGATATTTGAGGTTTATTTACATTGATTCATGTAGCTCTAATTAGTTTGTGTTAGCTGATTTTTGGAAAATACCACAAGTTACTTATCTATTTTCCTGTTAATGAGAATTTGGATTTGCCCCAAATTTTTACAGTTGTGCTGAGATTCTTTCTATATATTACTTGTTTATTTATGCAGGAACTGCATCTCTCTCTCTTTCTTGCTCTCTCTCTATATACATACATATAAAATATATGTATATATATATTATATATACATATATTATATATACATATATATCACACATATATATGTCACTCCTCCATATATATACATACAGAGAGAAAGAGAGAGAAATAAAGAGAGCGAGAGAGCGATACATATATAAGCAGGGTGTGGTAGCATGCCTGTAATCCCAGTACTTGGGAGGCTAAAATAGGAAGATTTCAGGTTCAAGGCCAGCTTCAGCAACTGAGTGAGATCATCAGATCATCAGCAACTTAACAAGACCCTGTTCAAAATAAAAACTAAAATGGGCTGGGGTGTATATCAGAGATAGACTGCCCCCTGGATTCAATCCCCAATACCAAATTAAAAAATATACACACATATTTACACATACACATACAAACACACACATGACAAACACATACATACACACACACGTGCCTGTAATAAGAACTGTAATAAAGTATGGCCTTCTTAATTTCATTAGATGTTGGAGTTCCCCAAATACAAATAGAGTTTAAAGTAAATAGCCATTTGTTCTTTTTCTGTGAATTGTCTATGCATGTCCCTGCCCATTTTTTCTATTCAATTCTCTATCTTTTTCTTACTCTGTTTAAAATGTATACTGTGGAGAAATGGGAACTCTAATACATTGTTGGTGGGATTGAAAATTAGTGCAACCACTTTGTAAAACATTATGGAAGATCCTCAGAAAAATGGGAATGAACTTACCATATGACTCAGCAATACCACCTGTGGGTATCTACCCAAAAGAATGGAAACCAAACTAACAAACTAATGCATGTGCATCTATGTTCATGGCCGATCAGTTCACAATTGCCAAACTATGGAACCAGCCAAGATGTCCATCAACAGATGAATGGATTATAAAGCTAAGGAATATGTACACAATGGAATTTTACTCAGCCCTAACGAAGAACATAATTGTGTAACTTACAGAGAAATGGATGGAACTGGAGATCATTACACTAAGTGAGATTAGTCAATCACAAAAAGTAAGAAATTGGATGTTCTCCCTAGTGTGCAGAAGCTAGAGACAAAATGGTCCGTAGGAGGAACTCTAGATGAAGAAGGAGAAACTAGAGATGAGCAAATAAGGCGACCTACCTGGGGGAATGGGAGGGGAAGAGGGAAACTCCCTAATGTACATGATGTACATTCACTAACATATCAAAGTCAATCACTAAGCCAAACATGAGAAGGCAGGGGGAGGGAATGGGGTGGGAACTGGGGAAGGGCTAAATGAGTGATGTATGCATGTAAAATGTCTGACTCTAATGAACCAATATATGAATAAATGAACCAATATAATGAATCAGCCGCTTTGGAGATCAGTGTGGAGATTCCTTAGAAAACTGGGAATGGATCCACCATATGACCTGGCTCTACCACTCCTGGGTATCGTTCTAAAGGGATTGAAATCAGAGAACTACAGTAACATGTGCATACCCATGTTCATAGCAGCACAATTCGTAATAGCCAAAATATGGAACCAACCTAGGTCTCCATCAACATATGAATGAATTGTAAAATTATGGGAAATACACACAGTAGAATTCTACTTAGCTATAAAGAAGAAGAAAATCATGTCATTCGCAAGAAGATGGAAAGACCTGGAGAACATTATGTTAAGTGAGATCAGCCAAGCAGAGAAAGGGAAGGGACATATGTTTTCTCTAATATGCCCAAACTAGGGAGCACTGGGGATACCAGAGGGACTCCAGATAATGGAGGGGAAACCTCAGCAAAGCTAGAATGGAAGGATAGGAGAGAAAGAAGGCTGAGGTGGATTAATGGAGGAGCTACATCCGAATATGTGTAAAAGTATGAATATAGCATGGTTAATCTGGACACTCATTGTTGGGGGGAGGGGGTAAGGGCACCAAGCACAGTCAGAATGTATGCCATTTTTTGGTGTGTGTGTGGTACTGGGGATGGGACCCAGGGGCCTTCTACCTCCAGGCTACACTCCCAGACCTATTTGATATTTTATTTGGAAACAGGGTCGCTTAAGCCAGCTGAGGCTGGCTTTAAACCTGCGCGATCCTCCTGTCTCAGCCTCCCAAGCGCAGGGATTACAAGCATGCGCCACCATACCCGGCCTGAATGTATGCCACTTTTAATATGGGCCACATAGAATTAAAAAATAAAATAAAACTGACTTATCTCAAAAAAAATCTATTATAAGTAAAAAAAAATAAAATTTTCTGTAAAAAATAAAATGTATACTCTTGATTTCATTCTTTCATACACATTTATCTGAGATATTTAAATATTTTCTCCTGTCTGTGACTTATCCTTTAAGTTTCTTTACGATGTCTTTTTTTTATAAATAAACGTTAAATTTTATTGCAATCAAATTTATCCATCCTTTTTCTTCATGGCTTTACACATTTTCTGTTGTTTAGAAGAGTTCCCTACTATAAAATCTGAAGCAATTATAGTTTTTGGTTTTTCCTGGAGTTATTAATCCACTTGGAATTTATTTTATTTTGTAATGGTGTGGTGAATATTCTTTTGCACATGGCTGTCAATTGATCCAGCACCATTTTTTCCAACCTAATTTGTGACATCCCACACTAATTTGAAATGTCACTTCTGTAGATATATAAATATGTGTCAAAGACTCTGTTCTGTTTGTCCATTTGTCTGTATATATGTCCACGCTTGTACTACCACTACTCTGAATTAGTTAATATGACTTTACAATAAGTGTTGACATCTGAAAACCCAAGCTCCTTCTCTTTATTCTTCTTTAAATTTACCTTGGCTAGTCTCGACCTTTTGTTCCAAATAAATTGTAGCATCAACTTGTTAACTTCCACTTAAATAAAATTCTCTTTGGGGAGTTTGATTGGCCTCGCATCAGATTTTTACATATTAATTTGAAGGCAGTTGATATCTACGATATTGAAAATTTTCATTTGTGAAAATGCCAGGTCCCTAGAGAGAATTCTTTAACTGTGTACATGCCCGAGTCTCACGCAAGGGATTATGGTATGAAGGAGCAGGCTAGGCATTTGTACTGTCCCCCTGCTTTCTCATTCAGCATAAAGAGATTAAATTTGGCACAAATGTGATTTGAAATAAGTGCAGTGCTTTCAGAATGATGGATGCCACTCTGAAGGAGCAAAGTAGCAGCATCTGAAATGAACAGAAAGACTGGGAAATTGAACAGAGGAAACGCAGTTATTAGATTCAAGAGACTTATGAAAAAGTCTTAAACATTATGTGGCAAAAACAAAGGGGAGAAAAAATTGTCTTTCGCTACTGGGAGTAATGAGGGTTGGCAGACTGATATTTATTCATTCATTTAATAAATATTCATTGAGTACTATTATTTTCCAGGCAATGTTCTGCCATTGGGGGAATAGTAGGAAATAAAATCTCTGACCTTTTGAATCCAGTTAGGGAAGGGACTTATTAAATGCTTAGTAAGTACTGAATGTCTGACGCATGAAAACTGTGAAGCACTACTTGGGTCCTCGAGTTGCTAATGAGAAGATTAACCATCATGAAATCACCAAGACAGCAGTAATCAACGTCGGGTGGCATCTTACAAACTACAGATGAATTTAAAGATTAGAGAAAACACAGCCTGAGATGATTGAGAGCCGGGATTAGTTTCCTGGAGGGATCCATCCAAATTGAACAACAAGCAAGCTTTGTAGGTAGAAAAGAGCAGAGGATGTTTTAGGTGAGGATTGTAGTGGAAAAGACACTGAGATTTTATTTACATAGGCTGAGGGGGACTCACCACTCCTGGAAAAGAGAGTCATGTCGCATAAAAGGTGATGAGGCTGGATGAATCCGATGAAGCCAGGTAATACAGAAGTCTGACCCCAGCAGAGGAGTGAGGACGGCTACAGAGAGCCACCATAGGGCCCTCCTAGTCCCCTCTCTCTCCTCCTATAGGGCTGGGAACTGACCTGATTAAAAAAATAAAACCGTCTGTGCTATTACCAAACATTGATAGGGAAGAGGCACTGGGGAATAGAGAGACCAGGGGCAGCCACAGGCAGAGACCAGGGGCAGCAGCAGGGACCTTGAGCCTGACGCAGTGTCTCTGCTTCCTGGGACGCAGTCCCAACGTGTGAAGGTAAGACTAATGTGTTTAGTACTAAACCAATAGACTCTTGTAACCCAGATGTTCACTGAGACCTCCTGCCCCTAGGTTTGGACCCGCAGAGCTAGACCCGATTACATTTCAGGATTGTTTTCATGCTCTTGGCAAATATGCAAGGGCATGTATCTTTTAAGGTCATTCTGTCTGCATCACCTACCATTTCCCTTGACAATCTACACCCCAAACGCTAGCCCTTCATCAGTTTCCATAAAATGTGTGTGCCATCCAAGTATTTTGTGTGTCTGTTTTAGTTTCCTGAAGAACTGGGAACAGGGAGAATGACTATGACCTCCCCACCCTATTGCTCTCCTGTTCTTCCTCCCAAACTTCTTTCTCTGCACCATATTTCTTGCAAGTTTCCTATTCTACTTTCTTTTGTATGAAGATCAGTCCAATTCTCCCCTATACCTTGCCCCAACCCATCCTACCCAAACAAATTAAGATGCTAATAAAAAAAAAGGATGATCCAACTTTTTTGTGTGTGTATGGTACTGGGAATTCTACCTCTGAGCTATACCCCCAGCCTAATTTTTTATTCTTTATTTTGAAACAGGGTCTAAGTTTCAGAAGGCCTCTCTAAGTAGCTGAGGCTGGCCATGAACCTGTGATCATCCTGTCTCAGCCTCCCAAGTACTGGGATTCCAAGTGGGTGCCACCACGCCCAGCAAGATCTGGTTTCTTAGCAGCCATAAAGTTTACAGGTGAGTAACAACAGCAAAAGGTCTTACACAGAAAACATACAAGAGAACAAACCAAGGCAGAAAGAGAAATATGTTTCAGACAGGGTGGTAAAAGCTGGGGATATAAAGGCTACAGCCATTTGGAGAAAGAAAGGATCAATCAAGAAGAGTTTTAATGGAGGAACTAGATCTTGAACTAGACTCTGAAGAAAGACTAGAATTAGTAACACAGGGAGAGGAAGCAATGGGTCATTCGAGGTAAGGAAATAACTGTAATAAAACCACAGAGGGAAGAATGAGCCTGGCATCTGGAGAAGGCAACTGAGAATCGAGAAGCAAGATAAGGCTGACTGGATGCTGGAAATGCTGGATTGCGGGCTCAGGAGTTTGGACGTCATCCAATATGGATCAAAAGGCGCAGGAATGAATATACTTTGCAAAGCAGGAAACAAGGCAGAGACTAGGAGGAGGGGCCTCAGAAACAATAACCAGGGGCCCAGTGCCCTCCGGATCCTCCCTCTGAGCCAGGCGTGGTGGTGCAAGCTTGTAATCCCAGTACTTGGGAGGCTGAGACGGGAGGATGGCAGGTTTGCGGCCAGCCTCAGCTACTTAGTAAGGCCCTGTTTCAAAATGAAGAATAAAAAATAGGGCTGAGGGTGTAGCTCAGAGGTAAGATGCCCCTGGGTTGAATCCCTAGTTCCACCAAAAAAAAAAAAGACTCCTCCGTCTGGTTCTGACCTCTCTGTTTCTTTGTGTAAATTGGCTTCACTGTCTGCTTTCTCCGTCAAGGGACTGGGTTGATGTAGCAGGTTCTTGACTCAAGATCCAGGGGGTAAAATGCTCTTTCCTCTTATTTCAAATCCAAAGATAAAGAGAATTCTATGTGGCTTGGCTTGCACCAAGTGTCCATGCCTAGAATCATCCCCAGAGTCAGGAAGGGGAAGTTGTAAAGACAATGGCAGCTCCTCAGGGACCACAAAGCAAATTGTGGCCAGATTTGGGGAGAAAATAGGGAATTAAGAAGAAGGGAAAGGCCGCACTGGGGAAGAATTGTGAGCAACCACCACAGTGTGTGTGTCTAAGACTGTACCCACAGACCTCTCTCACGTGAGGACAGTGTGTTTTATTCATCTGCAAGCACTGTTTGATAACCTATTCTTTTTTTTTTTCTTTCTTTGTGATATTGGAAATTAAACCTCAGGGCATTCTATCACTAAGCTACACTCCTAGCCCAGCTTTTTTTTTTTTTATTTCTGAAATAGGGTCTCACTAATTTGCTGAGGGCCTTGCTAAGTTTCTGTGCACTGGCCTTGAATCTGCAATCCTGTCTCGGCCTCCCCAATGCTGGGATTACAGGTGTGTACCATCATGCCTGGCTGATGGATGACCTATTTTTAAGTTTCTATTATATCTATTGTTATATTTCTGGCTCAGAGGGAGGATCTGGAGGGCACTGGGGATAGAGCCCAGGGGCATTCTACCTCTGAGCTACACCCCCAGCCCTATTTTTTATTCTTTATTTTGAAATAGGTTCTCACTGAGTTGCACAGGGCCTCACTATGAGGCTAAGGCTATCTGCAAACTGTGATCCTCCTGTCTCAGCCTCTCAAATGCTGGAATTACAAGCTTGTGCCACCACAGCTAGCTATATATTTTGACTTTCATCTGATTTAAGTAATTAATCATTATTATATGTGTCCTTTTAAACCACCTTAAACATTTTTTAGAATAAGTTAAAATCAACTACTTAGCAGTTGATCTGAACCAATTGTGTTAAGATATGGTTCCCATTTTCAAGATGCTCTGAGTCTAGGAGTAAAGATAGCCTGTATACAAGTGGTGTTATGGCATTAAAACAGAGAGAAAATAAGGCCACTAAAAAGGTCTACATAAAATTCTGTGGGTTGCAGATTCATCTTACTATGATAAATAATATCATTAAACTGATATTTGAAAGTAGGACAGAGTAGATCAAATTTAGACCTGTAGGTATGGCAAAAAAAAAAAAGGGGGCTTCTCATAAAGAAGAACTTAAAGCTGGGCATGATGGCGTACACCTGAAATCCTAGTATTTGGTCGGCTAAAACAGAAAAATTGCTAGTTCAAGGACAGCCTCAAAAAATAGAGAGCCTCTCAGCAATGTAACAAGACTGTTTCAAAACAACAAATACAAAGGGCTGGGGCTGCAGCTTGGTGATAGATGCCCTGGGTTCAGTCCCCAGTGGAGAAGAAGGAAAAGGAGAAGGAAGAGGAGGAACTTGAAACAATAACCGGGAAGCAATAAAAAGCAGAATGTGTTCAGGAAACAGTTGATATCTGACAGTATGAACCTAAGACTAATTAGGAGTGGGCCAAGCAAAACAGAACCCTTCACATTTATGCCCAGGAAATCACACCACTTTGAAAGAGATACCTCTAAAGTGTTTATAGGATAATTTGTGGGACATCACCACATGATAATGGAGGAGCAACTGAGATGGATGAGTGAAAGGCATGGAGAATTCTGACTGTACGATGGCAGACTTACATTGCATAGTAGACATCATCCTCACAATGAGTAGCCCCCCTCCTCCTTTCAGAAGGCCCTGAATTCTGATTCTAATCTCATGCTAGACATGGGGAGAGGAGAAAACGTCCTAATTTGTGCACAGTGACCTTTGCTCAGGCTGATGGTGACACTGTGTAGAACCCACAAATGAGGTAACCTTAGCAAGTCACTAATGGTACCACTAATGGTACCTGATAAGACTTATCCGAACATGCAACCCCTTCACTGTGGAATTCTAAAGATTTGTGCCCAGTCCTGTGTTGCTGGGGCTGGTTGTAAGAGGCTATTTTTTTTTCTGAATTAAGCAAATTTTGCACTCTGGGACACCATATAATCCCAGATAGGAAAATCTTTCCCTTGCTTGCTGCCCACAGGTTAGCTGCTCACACATGGTGCTGGTGTTTACGGTAGCCTTTGTTGATGTTTGGGGAAACAGAAAGGGACTTAGATAACAGAAAATAGCTTCAGTTGGATTTTAGACATCTCTGGTTTTCGAGAGTTCAACAATCCCATGACCATGGCTTCCTCAGATGCTACTTCATCTGGCCTGACGCCCAGCCTCGCTTTGACCTCACCCCAAATTCCCTTTTCACTTCTCCCATTAAGAACGCCCCCACCACCAAGATTTTCAAAATCTATACACTCTATATTATGGTTTGATTCAGAATGTTCCCCAGACCTCATGTCCTAGTCAAGGCAGCCATGTTGGCGGTGGGGCTTGGTTGCTGAGGAGGAGTCCCTGGGGGTGTGGCCTTAGGGACTAGATATATCTTTTACTGCCAGCCCTTTTTTCCCTCTGCTTCTGGCCTCCCTAATGTGAAAGCAGTCCTCATGCTTGTGCTTTCTCTCCGCTCCCTGCCCCTGTGTCCCGAGCTCTGCAGGCATGACCTGGCCTAAAATGGACTGAACCCTCTGAAATCTCCAGAACTGTGAGCAAATAAATCTTTCTTTCTCTAAGTTGTGGTCATCAAGTATATTTTTTTTATTATAGCAGAATGCTGACTGAAACTCTATTATAAATAGTAATGTTTTGCAATAAAGGGTGATTTTGCTCTCTTTCAAGGGGGTGACTGAGACAAAATTCTGGGGACATTTTTGGTTTTCATATCTTTGGCGGTATTTACCACCATGGGCATCTAGTGAGTTGAAGCTAGGGCTGCTGCTGACACCCCCCTCCCCCCCGATACACAGGACAGCCCCCTGCCACATCAAAGAACTGTCTGATTTAAATTGGAGATAGAGAAAAGGTTGAGAAACCATTAGAGAGAGCCAATCATCTTTGTGTGTTCTCAATCTATAAGGTATTCACCCCATTAATAAAACAGGAATATTATGGTACACAGAGCAGTGGAGAAGACCCCACCCACCCAAAAAATTTCCTTTAACATGAGCTGCCCTTCTTAGGAAAAGTTGTAGTTTTAAATAGCATATTTCCTCAACACATGTAGAAGAAAGTTCTCATCCATACTCAATTATACTTACTCTGCCAGGAAGAGAAAGAAAGAAAGAGAAGAATGTAAATAATGTGGGTGAGTCTGTCCCACGTTCCCCTAGAGCATATGCCCCAGTGAGAAGGGAGATGTGAATCCGATGTTCCTTCAGTTACTCTTAGTTCCTGAATTGCTCTCATAGTATGAGCATCTCCCCATGCTAAGTGTGATTCAAGTGTTTAAAGCTACTTTTTTTTTTTTTTTGGTACAACATGGCCCCTAAATGCAAGCCAACTACTTCATCAGGTGTTTAGCTGAGAAAACAGCAATCTGTTCCAACGCTGGAGAAAAAGCTGGCTGAGTTGGAGGGTATAGCAGCCTCGAGCATATGCATAAAAATGGCCATGTATATTTTACATGGAGGGTGAATAAAAGGACATTTTTCCCCCCGAGGGTATTTCTGGCTTTGTCGGATTTTTCATATTGCTCAGTGATGCTGGAGCCAAATTCTACATGAATTGCCATTCCATGTGAGGGAGGAGAAGGGGCTGGGGTTGGGGGAGAAGTAGAGGTCTTGGGGCAGAACCTTGAGGAACTGCAAGTTGGGGTTATGGGGAGGAAGAAAAGAAGAAATGAGTGAAAACAAAGGCAGAGAACCAAATGAGCCCACTGCTGTGCCATCGATTTTCAGGACTTTTTATTTGATAATTAAAAGGAAACTTTACTAATTATATAAAAGGGACGCCAGGCTGCAGAGAATTTAGTCGGTGGCAATACTGGCCTTTCAAAGATACAGCTAATTGATATAGGAATAAGGAGAGCACATCTATAATGTAATAATGCCTGTTGGCTTGTTCCCTTTTCTTGTGTGCCTCGTGGAAAGTTTTTCAGCTAACTATATATGTGACTGTTAATAACTTATAAGCTAGCTTACTTTTTATTTAAAAAGTCACCAAGTGCCAGGTACAAGCCTGTAATCCCACTACTTGGGAGGCTGAGACAGGAGGATTGCAGATTCAAAGCCAGTCTCAGCAACTTATTGAGACCCTGTTACAAAATAAACAAACAAAATAGGGCTGGGGGAGGGGGGCTCAGGGGTAGAATGCCTCTTGGTTCAATCCCTAATACCAAAAAAAAAACAACCACAAGCCAGCAAGTATATGTCATAAATTCTAAACGATTTGTTTAAATATTAAACAGCAAGTGACAGCGGCAGCTCTCACAGGTGTGTCTTTGAAGTTTGTGTTTCTATTGTGTGCACAGGAGGCTTTGCACGTGTGTAAATGGGTGGAGTGGCCGTTGGGTATTCACACTTTGCTGGTGTACATTCTGCCAGTGGCCACCCTCAATTATTTGAAATGGAGACTATTATTCTGATTGCTAAAGATGAGATGGAGAAAAGGAAAATTAACTCATAAATATTGCATAGGTCAAAAGTTTTATGTGAGGTTTTGAAAGATAAATGCTGTTGTAATCATTTCAGAAATTCCCATTTTAATTAAATACAATATTTTCAAAATTGTGCTATGGTGCCTCGCATAGTCTTTCTAACTTGGGAACTTTCTGAATAATGCACTAAATAAAGGGAAAATTGTTCTCTACTCAGTACTGTTTACAACACATAAAATTTTATAATGATTTTTTTTCATTTGAGCACGTATTAAAGATATGGATATTTTCTCTGGGCTAAATTGCTACCTTTTGTTGTCAAGGTTTAGTCTAGTGCTCTTATAAAGTCAATTTCTTAAAAAGCAATTTATAATATAGAATCACAGAAATTAAATACTGGATTAAAAATAATGGGATAATAGGAAAAGGGACACATAAATGGAAGAGTTTTACCTAATAGACTTTAGTTGACTTGCCCAATAGCATTATTATAATAAAAGTATTATTTGGATTCCAGAGAAAGAACATACTGACGTCAAAGTTTATACATGTTTGGGGTATAATTTGAATCTGGCTCTGTGGGATTCCACCATCAACATCTTTTTCTCTATAACTTTAAACTCCATACGGAGTTCAGTAATACCTGTACTTTGGAGGCTGAGCAATTCAGTAAGACTCTGACTCAAAATAAAAAATAAAATAGGGATGGGGTGTAGTTCAGAGATAGAATTCCCTGGGTTCAATCCCCAGTAACACACACACACACACACACACACACACACACACACACACACACCTCTTATTTCTTACTTATCACAGTCCAGTATAATTCAAACAACTATCCTGGGTAGCTTTCTTCTAAGAAGTGACTCTGGAATCCAATTTCTTTCCATACTGTGATGCTACCATCCTAAACTTGAGGAACCCCCCCCCACACACACACACAGGACAGGAAGAGACTTGGTGGGTCAGTCTCTCAGGAGTTCCCTGAGCAGTCCTAGAAGCGGAATGCCTTGCCTCCATCAGCCCACCCAGATCCTCATCTGGACGGGACCTAAGAGCAAGGGAGACTGAGCTACGTAGCCTCCACTGTGCCCACAAGAGGGAAATGTCAACATGGGTGAGCTGACAGGGAGGGCATTGCCTAGCCCACTCCATGTAAGAGGCTGACGTCAAGTGCATGCCCTGGAACGCTGGGTAGTGACAAGGGGTGGATGGAATTGTGCCACCAGGGAGGCTCGTTTTGTAATGGGTGGCTTGAGACATCAGAAGAGGATATGCCTGAATAGTAGTGAGAGGAAGCCAGGTAGACACATCTGAAGATCAAAGAGCCATTTCTCCTCTTTCTCAAAGGAGAAATGATCAATAAGGTCAGAAAGCAAGTGCCAGAGAGCAGGAAAGAACACAGGTAGAGGAATGGGTAGGAGTCGATGGTTTAGAACTAGATGGATGTAGAAATTACAAAGCTGACATTTACTATTTACCCAATGCTGGCCATCAGGAAGGTTGTTAGTCTCCCTGACACTCCTACGAGGTAGGTTGTATTGCCTCATCTTACAGATGAAGAAACTGAGGCCTAGGGTTTAATAATTTACCCACCTTCACACAACTGCTCAGTGGCAGAGGGGGAATCCAAACGCAGGCAGAGTCCAGCTTTGGATTCTATGCTTTTAACCTTTACACCTTTTTGCCACCCTAACAGACAAAGCATTTCCCCTGTCCCATGACTCCTGGGATATGGCACAGAGGCAACTCTTCAAAAATAAATGCGAAAGAAGGAATGTCAAAGTTGCAATGTACTTCAGTACCTACTGATTTAACAGGTTACACCGGATCTTTCTTTCTTCCTGATCTGGGCAAAACAATTATTTAAAAGGATAAACCAAACCGGCAAATACCTTCCTCTATTACTTTCCTTGCAGAGCTTTGCTTTTGCCATCCCCGGTCAGAAGAAATCCCACTTCTAATTTCCTCCCAAATAGGGAGTTCATAACTTCCTTTGTAATTTAGCTCCAAGCTCAGCAATCAGTACATTAAGTAGATATAGTGCAACTGGAATGTATGGAGCTCTGGAATTCTCCATCAAAATTCCAAGAAATTCAGTACGTCCTGGATAGTGTACGAACCACAAATGGCAGAAGGTTTGCCTTCTTCAGACCCCCTACATGTAATCTCAAAAGCGGTTGACAAATAATCCTGGTATTGTTTCTTTCTTTTTTATATATTCCATAACCAGAGTTTGTTTGTTTGTTTGTTTGTTTGTTTGTTTTGGTGATACTGGGGCTCCTGGAAACCCTTCTAACCTCCGGGCTACACTCCCAGACCTATTTTATATTTTTATTTGCCAAACAGGGTCTCTTAAGCTAGCGCGCTGGCTTCGAACCTGTGTGATCCTCCTGTCTCCGCCTCCCAAGCACGGGAATTACACACGTACGCCACCATGCCCAGCCCCATAGACAGAATTTTTGAAGATTGGGGAAGAAACTAGTAGACTTTTTGTGAGGAATTATTCTTCCTTGGCCTTTTTATGGTTTGAACATTCTCACTGGACGTGGTGGGGCAGGCAAGTCTGTAATCTCAGTGACTCAGGGAGGCCCAGGCAGGTAAATCACAAGTTCAAGGCCAGCCTAGGCAACTTAGCAAGACCGTGCCTCAAATTTTTAAAAAAATTAAAAGGGATGAGCATATATGTCAGTGGTAGAATATCTCTGAATTCAATCCCCAGTACCACAGAAGCAAAACAAAGCGCACACACACACACACACACACACACACACACACACACACAATGAATAGCCTCTTTAGGCAGAGTAACATTAATAATGCTTGTCTGTGTGGCAGGCACGGGTAAAAACCAATTGGGATGCACACTGGCTGCAAGCGTGGCCTTGTCCTAGAAATGACCAACTGGTTATCAGCCCACCAGCTTGTAAGCTTGTGTTAGGGCGCAGTGACAGGCATACAGAGAGACTTGTGACTTCCTGCAGAGAGCTGATGCGCTAGCTCTCTCCCCAAGGCAGGCATTGATTGAGATCGGTACTCTTTGGCTTCCTATAGAATGGTATCACTTGCATTTTAAATCCTGCTGATTTTTCTCGCATAGCTGGAATTCTTGTTATGTACGAAGGATTATTTCTTGAGATTGGTTTGTATCTGGTAAATTTATTCTCATTTAAACAAAAATAGTCATTGAAATATTAGTTGGGTCTAACCTGTTCAGTAAATTTACCATGCAGCTCACTGAAAGAATAGCTCCTCTTATTAAGATATTCAACAATCTGATTCCACTATCTCCATTTATTACTTAAAATTTATTACATTTATTTATTAAAAGATGAGCTCCTTGATTTTGAGAGTGTAAATTCAGGACCTTGCCCATGCATTTCAGTCCTCGACCCCATCCTGCCATCCATCCATCATTTCTCCTTAGCTTTAACCTTAGGTAGAACTAGCCAACATCAACACTTCTGCTACAGACCACTAATTGTCGACCTATGAATTCTCTTCTTGCTGTTGGTAGTAGAACTCTAGTCTTATGAGGACATGTGGCCAATCAGCTCTTCTCAAAGTTTGCTCTGATTGATGGGATATACACAAAAGTGATGTGCAAATTACCTAGTCAAGTTTCCTTTGGTGTGGTATGATTTTCTTTGGTTCTGGGGATCTAATCTAGAGACATTCTATTTTCCACCTACACCCCAGCACTTTTTTTTTTAATTTTTACTTTTGAAACACAATTTTGCTCAGTCATTGAGGGTCTTGTTAAATTGTTAAGGCTGGCCTTGAACCTGTGATCCTCCTGTCTCAGCCTCCTAAATACTGGGACTACAGGCATGTGCCACCATAGCCCACAAGGACTTTGTTTTTTAATAGAAATTCATTGTTTTGTCAAGTTATGGGTCACTGAGCTCCCACTACGTAGGTAAGTACAACACTTTCTGGGAAATATCAGAGCAACCAGAAAACTGAGTTTTTAAAAACCTCATGCAACAGAACCACACAGGCACACTGGCTCATTCTTCTCACCTTTATGTGAGAGAGGATTGGACTTATTTCCTATTTGAGCCTTTGTATTGGGAGGGGGATCTCTTTGTATGAAATTTCACCTGTACATGGATCTAAAATGTCTTCCAGTGGTAATATGCTAATGGCTTAGCTGTGAGGTGGTGCAACTACTAAGAAGCTGGGCTTATTTAAAAGAAGTGAGGTCCCTGGGCTGTGCCCTTGAAGAAGATATTGGAAACCCAGACCTTTCTCTCTCTGCTTCTCTGTCAGCATGAGGCAAGCAATTTGTTCTACTTACATCCACTGCCATAATGTTCTGCCTTGGCACACACCTAGAACAATGAAGCCCAGCAACTATGGACTAACACCTCTGAAACTGTGAGCCAAAATAAACCTTTTTTCCTTTTAAGTTTATTTTCACCAGTATTTTGTCATAGCAACAGAAAGTAGACCAATATAATATCTACCTGGCCAATATACTGATGTGTGTGATATATCTGAAATACTTTTTTCTAGATTAAAAGTCAACATTTGCCATTTAAAGTGAGTTGTTAGGCAGGGTGTGGTGGCGCACGCTTGTAATCCCCGCGCTTGGGAGGCAGAGACCGGAGGATCGCGCAGGTTTGATGCCAGCCTTGCTGGCTTAAGAGACCCAAATAAAAAAATAGGTCTTGGAGTGTAGCCCGAAGGTAGAAGGGTTCCATCCCCAGTACCACCAAAATAAATAAATAAATAAATAAATAAATAAATAAATAAATAAATAAAGTGAGTTGTTAAACTTGCTAAATTTCACCCCCTTGGACTAAACACCCCACATACAAGATGCAAGTCAAAGTAAAAATTTATACAAGTTTTGATGACCAACCACATTAGTTCTGGCAGTGACTTAATATTAGCATGCAAGGATCTATAAATCTCTGCATTCAGTTGAGTAAAAGATGATTAAAATTAATTAGGCTAAGAATAAAAAAGTTTACAAAGTGGCCCAATAAGAAGTACCCTTGGGAGGCCAACATGGTGGCGCACACTTGTAATCCCAGCATCAGGGAGGCTGAGACAGGAGGATTGTGGTTCTCAGATAGCCTCAGCTACTTAGTGAGGCCCTTTGCAACTCAGTGAGACTCTGTTTCAAAAGAAAGAATAAAAAATAGGAGCCAGGTGTGGTGGCACACTCTTGTAATCCCAGCATTTGGGAGGCTGAGACCGGAGGATCGTGGTTCGTGGACAGCCTCAGCTATTTAGTGAGGCCCTCCACAACTTAGTAAGATCCTGTTTCAAAATAAAGAATAAAAAATAGAGCAGGGGTTGTAGCTCCGAGGTCAAATGCCTCTGGGTTCCATCCCCAGACCGGCAAAAAAAAAAAAAATAGGGTTGGGGGTGTGGCTCAGGAGTAGAATGCCCCTGGGTTCCATCCCCAGTACCAAAAAAAAAAAAAAAAAAAAAAAAAAGGACCATCAGCATGAACTGAATTTCAATGGCAATGGCTCTGTTACAAAAATCCGTAGTCTCCTCATGGGCAGCTTTTAGGGCCCTGGGGTCCTCTTCATTCTTGGGGACCTTAGAGTATGTGATTTTTAAATCCCTGTCCTAAATTGAAACCATGACCTGGACTATCCACCAGTCTTAGCTGGAGTATTGTTTGGAACTGGATGCCTAGAGACTGTCCTAAGTTTTGGATATAGAGTTGTCTCTCTGTATTCATGAGTTATACAACTGCAAATTCAACCAACTGTAGTTGGAAAATATATGAGGAAAAAATGTTCCATCTGTATTGAACATGTACAGGTTTTCTTGTTGTCATTATTCCTTAAACAATATAACATTCTTTCCATAGTGTTCACATTGTATTAGGTATTCTAGGTAATCTAGATACGGTTTAAAATAAGAATAGCATGACGTGGTGGTACATGCTTATAATCCCAGCATTTGGGAGGCTGAGACAGGAAGATCGCAATTTGTGGACAGCCTCGGCTACTTAGGGAGGCCCTTTGAAACTCAGTGAGACCTTATTTTAAAGTAAAGAATAAAAAATAGGGATGGGGGTGTAGCTCTGAGGTAGAATGGCCCTGGGTTCCATCCACAGTACCATAAATAAATAAATAAATAAATAAATAAATAAATAAATAAATGCAGGATTCTGTGTGTTGGCAATATATAATAACAGTGTCATTTTGCCTAAGATATTTCTGTACCCAAGAATCGTGATGTCTGAGGTATGTCATGAAGCCAATCCTCTAGTTGAACAAGTGTATTGAAGACTGGTTCCAATTACTCAAGATGCGAATTAGAGAATGATGGTAATATCATTATAGGATCAGGTACAGACATCATCTAGAATTAGGTACAAACTTCCAGGTGAAGAAAGCCCTTATCCCTAGAGTTTCTGGCCCCTTCCTTCTCCCTTAGTGACCTCTACCATAAAATAGGAATGTATCCCTCCCATGCTTCCAGAACAAATATGACCAATGTTCACACCAGGTAACATGAGGGTTGTGACTACATTGGAGTCCGTGAGATTCTTCAAATAGTTTATGGAACATTCATAACTTGTAAAACATCTTATGCTTATTTATAATTAAATGTTAACAATATTTTAAAAAATTTAAAAATTTTAGAAAATTAAATGAACTCAGTGAGTGACTTGTGGTGTCACTGTCTAGCAGGTTAAGGAAGTCTAATTAATTTCTTCTCATATATGAGTTTTTCTTTCAAAACTGTTGATGATGTTGGTTTTTTACCAAATTTATCGGTGCATGGTAATGGTACAACACAGTGAGATTTGAATGCTATATAGAAATTCAAAGTGCCATGTCTATAGATTGTGGGAACATATATATTTATATATAAATATACATATTATTTATAAATATAAATATTATATATTTATATATTCCCACAATATATAAAGACATATGCTTAAATCAAAGTCTACTCTGAGAACATTGATATATTCCCACAATCTATATCCATCAATCAAAGTCTTCTGCTAAGCATTCTACCAAGTTTCCTCACAGTGGCAGGTCCTATACTCTTCATTTGGTTCATTTTGGTCCAAGGAGATTTTTAAACAATACTGAGAATGTAGCTTTATTTATTTTTTAACATATCTGTATTATTCATTGAGTCTGTCCTAAAATGCACAGGAATTTTGTCTATCTTGATTGAATTTTATTACTCAACACCTAAAGGAGTCCAGTCATTTCTTAATGGGAGGATACAATCTTCATAGAAATGAACAGAAAGTTGGGCCCAGAGAAAAATAATGGAAATCCTCTCATATGAGAAGTGGTTAAAATTTAGGGAGGTTCAACTTTAGAAGTTAAAACAAAATCTGAGCCGGGCATGGTGGCACAGGCTTATTCTAATCCCTGCGCTTGGGAGGCTGAGACAGGAGAATCGTGCAGGTTCGAAGCCAGCCTCTGCTGGCTTAAGAGACCCTGTTTCCAAATAAAATATAAAATAGGCCTGGGAGTGTAGCCCGGAGGTAGAAGGCCCCTGGGTTCCATCCCCAGTACCACAAAAGAAAAAAAAAAAAATCTGAAGGTGGATGGCGATGTTGGCGGTACACACAGCACTGTGGATAGACATGAAAACACCGATCTGTACGTTTAAAATGATTAAGATAGCAAATAAATAGTATATGTATTTTACCACAATAAAAATGTAGTATAAAAAATAGTAATGGCCACTATGGCTTTGTCAGAAATTAATCGCATCTGATTGATCTATTCTTCTCTTTTGGTTCCCAGGAACCCCAGTACCATAATAATAATGATAATAATAATCACCATCATCATCATCATCATCATCATCATCATCACCAACTAGGTTAAAAGGGAAAACGTCTACTTGTTTTGAAAGAAGAATATGGTCTATCTATAATTAGCACTAAGTGTTTCAAAATATATTGTGGTTTATGTATTAATAATTAACATGGCAAGTATATATACTTTCTACATAGAGAGTGTACATGATTCGTTTTTAAACATCCATGTTTAACATCAAAGAAGTTGGCATTAATAAAGCCGTGCTGTATAATACTCTCTGCAAACTATCAACACCTAAAGATTTGCACCTGGCATTGGATTTGTGTCAGAAAGTGGAGAGGGTATTTAACCTTAATTTTTACTAACACGGCATGCCTTTTGGTGGAGAAAAAAGTCCTGCCAAGCAACTTAATATGCTCCATATCAAAAGAGCTAATGGGTTGGCAACCCTCAAAGGATTAGTGGACACAAATGCAATAGAATAAAAGTATCATTTGACATAAGAATGCAGAGATGCTCTCCTGTGCCAAATAGACGAGGCTGGAAATACTCAGCTGCCTTCCTTGGGACAAACTCAAAACTTGGATTAGGTCCTTGCAATGAGCAGATGACCGCTGAATAAGATGATTCAGTAGGCTTCTTTAATAATATACCATGACCTCTACTTCTTTTGGAGCAAAAATCACCCGATTTGGGGAGACTATTGGCGAAAAAGGAAGTTGACACTTACAGAGGTTTACTTTTAGCTTGCTTTGTCCTGCATCACCCAGAGCAAAATTTCTTCTGTCTTTAGGAATAAGGAGACATCTGTCATGAAGCCTCTTACATTTTCCTGTCTGCTCTTTCCAGTGTCATATACCAGACATGTGATAGCCTCCCTTTATAAACTCTAATGTTAGGGAAGAGATCTGATTCACTTGGGCTGTCCACATGGTTATTCTTGACCTATTTGCAAATGTATGACAAGGTACACAGCACATCCTCTTAATCTGACGTTTCTCTTTCTGGCATTGACCAGACCTTTTAAGAATAAAAATATCTCGATTGTGCACACAAAGGCATCAAAACACTGAAAATTAAAAATCCACACAGCCTCATTTTCTTTGGTGACCCTATTGCCTGTCTCTAATGAATTAGTAACATTTTATAAAACTAAAAGTTTTTTTTTAAGTGGTTAAACATTTATGTGTTTGTTTTTGTGCTATTGGGGATTGAACCCAGGCGTATTCTACCTCTGAGCTATACTCCCAATCCTATTTTCTTTTTATTTTCAAACAGGGTCTCACCAGGTTTATGAAAGTCTCACTATTTGTTGAAGCTGTCCGTGTACTTGCAACCCTCCTCTCTCAGCCTCCCAAGTACTGGGATTATAGGCATGTGCCACCACGCCAGGTGTGGCTAAACATTTAATTCCTAAAGCATTTTTTTTTGCAGTCATCTTTGCGAGAATTACAAAAAAATGTTGATCAAAATGTTGTCTTGGTGGTTACTGACAGCTGTTAAAATGCTACTAAAAATATAGCAGCAACTACTGAAAAGCTAACTGCTCCTGTGAAGTCCTAATGAGAAATTCTAAATGAGTTTTTCATCAAGTTCAAGGGAGACTTCAGCTTGTTTTCCATATTTGATCCAATAGATTGTTTTACTATTTTTTTTAGCGGTTGTTATTGCAGATAATGCCAGGGAAACAGCCATGGTACACAGTCCTAATGAGCACACGAACCATGCAGTTATTTATGTAAGATTAGCACAGTTATTTAAAGGTGATGAGTTTCCTCCACTAAACCAAGAATACGTGAGAAAAGAGGAGAAACTGAAAATGCCTTTATTTTTATTAAAGTATACCGCTCTAAGATCCTCCCCCCTTTTCAACTACTGTACATTATTTCTAAATTTAGAACATCAGTGTAGGCACAGTGAAATCTGATTTGCTTCTAATAATATGGCATACTAATTGTGATGCATGTACTGTTTTGCGCTCCGTCAACTCAAAATCTGGCCGTAGAAATGTATTAAGTTTGTGTGTTTTCTATTTAAACTGACTACAGTTGGAATTAAGGTAGACAGATGAATAAATAGGTAAATGAACACAGAAATTAATGAATAATGAAGGCTAATATAAATTTCCAAATTGTCTAGGAAATTGAGTTTGGGCTATTTTGGATATTAACAAAAACCCTGATATGTTTTGTATTTATCTTCTGGTCCGCAATTTCTTATTTGCTTGCAGTGTTTATAAACTGTAGCATGTGTGTTCTGCAATGAACAAAGAAGTTCTATCTTATATGACTCCCCTATTAATCGTCTCCCTCTGACATCTTCTTTATCTCTCTGACTTTTCTTGTCTTTCTCAACTCTTTCCAACAGCTGGCAAGAGACAGAGGGGGAAAAAAATCTAAGCTTTTTAAAAAAGAAAACAAAATACCAGCATGGCTAGGCTTATTAATAAAGTTAAGTATGATGAAACGCATTGGCCTTTAACTGTAAAAGAATTTAATGCAATTAAATTATACGATGCCTAATAGTCTTTACTTTCTTGTCAGAAAATATATAAAGAAGAGGCACATAATACATTTCAAAATATGCTTAAATTTTTTGGCTTATGATTTGACCACTTAAAATCTATGCCCCCAGCAGCATTAGGTGTTGAAAAAATGCGATTAGGAATAGGAAACTAAGGGGTGCCTCTGCTGAAGCTGAAATAGAGCTCTAGGGAGGATTTTCTTGAAACACAAACTTAGATGATATTAGGCATTGTATCTGAAGTTATATAATAGAGGATGTGATGTCACACATGTGAATTGCAAAAGCTGAGTCCTGCACTTTGGGGTGGGAAAGCTCAGGGGGGTTGACATTAAAGGGCGGGGGAGGGAGGTGTCCTGAGGCTCAGCCACTGTGAACACAGGGTGAACAATCCTCAAAAGGGAGACCCATGTCTGATGCTTCTTCTAGCTTTAAACACTTTGGCAGCTGTATAGAAGATGAAGTTAAGATCCTTTTCCGTGCTTCTCCTTAATTTTTTCTGAAAGAAATTTTCCATCCTTTTGCAAAAAAACAAACAAAAAAATATGCTTATCTAAAAAGGTTGGCAGGAAAAAACTCTGTTAGAGACCTTAGGGCATGGAAGTAGTGGTATTCTGGGCACACACCCTTTAAGTTGATGGGATCCTTCATTAATAGGCATGGGAGGGAAGGGAAGAGTATTCCTGACCACCTCCCGCCCTCTGTTGTCTCTTTTTTTGTGTGGGTCTGGGGATGGAACCCAGGGGCATTTGACCTCTGAGCTATACCCCCTGCCCTATTTTTTATTCTCTATTTTGAAACCAGGTCTCACTGAGTTGCAGAGGGCCTCACTAAGTAGCTGAGGCTGTCCCGGAACCCCGATCCTCCAGTCTCAGCCTCCCGAATGCTGGGACTCTGTTGTCTCTTGCTAGGGTCTCAGAGGCATCTTTGTGGGGTGGTTCTGAGCAAAATCAGTCTCCCCTTCTTTCCAAAAAAAAGTCATGTCCTGATCTTTTTCTAGAGTTCTTTTCCTCTCAGGGTACCCGCATAGGAAAATAAAGAAGGGACGCTTAATCATTCAAATGTATGAGCAAATATCTAAGTGCTTAGATATCAAGAAGCAAATAAAATTTCAAATATTGATAAGTACAAGATCCTCTAATATCTCTCCCAAGGAATAAGAAGCTGACAGACATGAGCCAGTGGAGCTCTCCCCTCTTACTACTTTGCTAAAAAGTTTCAAAAGAATATATGTTCTTAATAAAACATCAATCTTAGTCTTTTGATATCAAATTACTGAACCTTAGTCTTTTACTATCTTAGTCTTTAACTATCAAACCATTTTAAAGGCAGGAGAGATAAAAAAAAATTATGAAGTGATCAAGGGAGAAACATAGGAAGATACCATCTAAATTTCTAAAACATTGCTATTCTAATAACCATGCTGTACACCATAGTTTGATTAACTTGTCTCTAATTAAGATTACTCTTTAAACACCTGGTGGCACACATCTGTAATTCCGGTATTTGGGAGCCTGAGACAGGAGGATTGCAGGTTTGAGGTTGGTGTCCGCAACTTAATAAGGCCCTTAGCAACTTAGTGAGATCCTGTCTCAAAAGGGGGGAGAGGGAGCTAGGGGTGTAGCTCAGAGGTAGAACATGGCTGGGTTCCATCTATAATAATAATAATAATAATAATAATAATAAAATAATAATAAACTATTGGTTACAATAGTAGATGCTGGTCCTAGGTAAACATTTATTTTTGGTGAATTATTTTGTAAGGGGGGGGAGGAATCACCGAGGCCTATTAACCAATTTTGCAAATAGAATTCACATTATATATGTTACCTTAAATAGTGGATTATTTTAATCTTACATTGTACTAGGAAAATGTTCAAATATACCAAGAAGTTGACGCAAACACCTGTTTACCCGAGGCCTCGATTCTTCTGTTAATATCGTTCTATATGCATGCTTTATTACATATCTATCCATCCCTCTGTCCATTTTATCAGCATCATTTCATTTTTTTTTTTTTTTTTTTTTGGTGGTACTGGGGTTCCTGGAAGCCCTTCTACCTCCGGGCTACACTCCCACGGGCTACACTCCCAGACCTATTTTTTTTTTAACTTTATGTGGAAACAGGGTCTCTTAAACCAGCTAGGCTGGCTCCGAACCAGCGCGATCCTCCTGTCTCAGCCTCCCAAGCGCGGGGATTACAAGCTGAGCCACCACGCCCGGCCATCTAATTTTTTTACACAGTTCCAAACTCCATTTGCAGAGACCAGTACACTACTGAATGATTCTTTATAAAGTTCGCTGAATATACGTTATGGTAATTTTGAGAATATATTATTTCAATATTTTCTCGATCGCACCTAAGAGATACCTCCATAAACATCAACCTAGAAGCCATCCTTACACACAGGAAGAAGGCAAAAGGCTGTATGTCCGAGCCAGCCAGGTAAGAACTCGCCAGGGCCCACCCAGCGCGCGGCCTAGACAGCAGTGTGCGCCTGACCTGGACCCCTGGAGCTGTGGTTGGAGAAAGGGGGCGACTTGAGACAGTCCGCGTTAACACGGTTCTGTCTGGGAAGGGCTTAGCAACTTTCACGGGTATTTAGGAACAAATCAGAAAGACCCTAGAGGGGAAAATGGGAGGGGGGGGCATAGCCTGTATAAGACTGTAGGGGAAAAAAAGTGTTTAAGTTGTAAAAGGGGTGTGTGTGGGGTCCGTTCTCGGGGTTTCACTGAGCATTCAAGGACCAGCAGGTGAGCCTGTATACATGGTAGCAGCACTCCCAGAAGCCCCCAGCCCCAGCCGCGCAATCTTCCACCTAAGGGTGTGTGTCACCGTGCAGCAGGAGAGTCTGGGCAGAAGGTATCTGGCACACCCGCGGGTGCGCGTGAGCACGCTCGCTCGCACGCCTATCTGGGGAGGAGGGTGGTCTGCGCGCCGGGCGCGGGAGAAACCCGGGATCGCGGCGGGGGCTCCATCCCGGCCCCGCCACGCGCCCGCGCGCCGCCCCCCTTTCACTTTCGCATCCGCGTAGGTGTCTGCCCCGGCGGGCGCGGGGGCGCGCGGGGCGCCGCGGGGGCGCGCTGCGGGGGTGGGGGCGCTGGCGCTCGGCCCCTGCCTGGCCCGGAGCGGGGGACCGGCCACGGCCGCAGCTCGGGGCAGTCTCCCTGCACCGCCCCGCGCGCAGGACAGGACCCCGGGGCGCCCCGCGGCGGGGGTGGGGGTGGGGCCGCGGGGGCGGGGGTGGGGGTGGGCGGCCGAGCGGGCAAAGAAACTTTTCCTCCCGCCGCCGGCCCCCCGCGGCCCCCTCCTGGCCGGGACCGCACCTGAGCCGGGCGCCAGGTCAGCCGCACTTGGGGGTCCGCGGGGCGGGGGAGGGGCCGGGCTTTGGGGCGCCGCGCCCCCACCTGCTCCGGGGTCAGTGGCTGGGGTTGGGAGGGCGCCCATCCCTGGGCCCCCCCAGCCGGTGGCGGGACGCCGCGCAGCCTCCTCCCGCTCCGGAGGGTGTGACCCGGGGGGGGGGCGCGGGCTCCCCCTGCGGCCGCCCCCCTCGCGCGCGCACTCACACTCACACACACTCACACGCGCACACGCTCCGCGCCCGAGCTGTCACCGGCCCCCCCAGCCCGGGGAGGGGACCGGATCGCGCAGCATCCCGCGGGGCAGGCCGGCTCCCAGGGCCGCCGCGTCCGCGCCGGGGACCCGCAGCCGGAGCGGGACCCGCGGAGGCCGGGCGGCCGCTGGGGCGGGCGGGGGCCGCGGCCCCCTCGGGGCGATTCGGCGCCGCCGCCTCCCGCGGGGCGGCCACACCGCCGCGGCGCCTCTACCCACCGTCCGCAGGCGCTGCCCGGACGCCGTCCTCCGCATCCTCGCGCCGATCCGCTAGCCGCGGACGCGCCGGCGGCCCGCCCCTCGCCCCAGCCTCCCACCATGTCCTAGAAGAGGTGAGTGCAGCGGCGGCCACTCTGCGCGGACCGCGGCTGGACGGGCCGGGGCGCCGGGGCGCCCAGGTGGGCTGCGGCCGGAGGCGGGTGGCGGGTGCCGGCGAGCGCGCACCGTTCTAACCTAGATTTTGCAAGAAGCCGAGATCCAGGGCAAGCCCTGCCCTCCCCCAAGGAGGTAAAAACTTAGTAAAAGAGACACGTCCGTGCCTTTAATGATGACTATTCGGCCGCGCCGGCGGAGCTGGCGCCGTGCGCCGGGGTGCGTGGTCCGGGACTCCCCGAGCGCACGGCTGGCCGCCCCCCGGGGAGGGCGCGCCGGGCTGCGGGCCCCGCGGGAAAGTTGGGACGCTCGGGGGACCCCAGGCTGCAGGGCCCGGGGGCGCAGGCGTCTGGGGTCTGGAGCAGCCAGCCCGCGCCGCTGCTGTCACACCTGCCACCCCGGAGTCCCCACTGGGGCGGCCCGGGAGTTCGAGCCTCCCGGGTTCGGGTCGGGAATTCCGACGCTTCCCCGAGTGTCAGCGGAGGAGGGGCCTTTGGGCGCACGGTGCCCTCCCCACCCGCAGCTGCCGCCGCCGGCCTGCGGGTCGCCGAGGGCCGGGGACCAGATTTAGGTGTGTACGTCACTGATGCTGACTCCGAGCCAGCCGGGAGCCTGAAACGGAAAACCAAGAGCCTAAAAGTCCTTAGAAATCAAAGTTAAGAAGCCGTCCTTTGGCTCAGGAGCTGCAGCGTTTGGGTGGGCGGGAGGAGAGCCCAGGTGGGGGCGGCTGGAGGGAAACCGAAATTTCTTCGTGCAGACACTCGATCCCTAGAAAACAGTTTGGTTCCTTCCCCCTCCCTCCTATATGCTCATCCCAATCCCGCGCACCCCCTTCCCACCCATCGTAAAGAGAAATATCCTCGGCCGCGAGCCTTCCTTCATATTGAACTAGTGGAAAAATCCAATAGTAAAGTAGAAAATACACCGAGAAAATTACAAGGAGAGCGCCAGCGCTTGACCATGGTTATTTATTTATATTTATTTATTTTTGGTGGGGGTGGGGTGAGAGGAAGGCTGTGTTTAAAGGGCTTTAGCTGGACTGAAATCGCCCGCTTTGCCTACACGGTTAACACAAGGAAATTCAAATCGAGTGGGAACGTGATGCTCCGGCCCGCTGGCAGCGGCGGCTGGCGGCGGCTCTGCTGCGGGGTAACTCCGGAGCGGGGAGGGCGCGGGGAGCGCCCCGGGGTCCGGCGAGGCCCCCCGGAGCCCGTCCCAGCTCCCGGACGCCGAGGCGGCGCGGGGTCTGCGCGGCCGCTCACCTGGCGCTGCAGGTGGCGAGCGTGAGGGGACACCACCTGGCCTGCTCGCGGAAAAAGCGACTTCTTCCCAGCCGCCGCACTTTCCCCAGCTCTCCAGGCACCCTGGGGTCGGCCGGGAGGAGAGCTGGGCCGGCGGGAGTAAGTTTGGGGCGGCGGGGCCAGGGGGGCGCAGGGCCGGGGGCACAGGGCGCCCGGTGCCATCAGCACCGCCCGGCACCCCGAGCGCCCGCCGCCGCTGCGGCTTTAAGGAAGCTGCGGAGTCCAAGCTGTGTCGCAGCAACTTTGTATCAGTCATGTCGCCCGCCCGGTGACTGACAGCCGGGATCGTCCAATGAGAAGCCAGCCTGGCCCGTGCAGCGTGGAGCCTGGCTTCCCTTCGGGCCAATGGGAAGGGCCCAGGGGGGCGGGATAGCAACCTGAACTTTATCTGGACATGTGACCCGCTTTTAAAAGGGCCGGCCCTCCTGCTGGCCAACTCCCCCTCCGGGCTTCTGCCCGCCCCCTCTCCTTCCTTCCCTCCCCTTTTTGCCCGCCCTGGCCCAGCCCCTGCCCCCTCCTCTCAGCTCCCCGCGCCCGGGGTGTCATTGGGCCCGGAGACGCGAGCCAACTTCAGGCTGCTCGGAGGAAGCCCGTGCAGGCACCTGGGTGCAGGAGCGGCGCTGCCTCGGGCTCTCCCGCTGCAGGGAGAGCGGCGCTCGCCGGCCTGGATGTGGCTGGATTTAGGGGGGCTCCGCAGCAGGGGTGTCGTGGCGGTGGCAGGAGCTGCAACAGGTAGACGGCGAGAGACGGACCGAGGCCGAGGCAGGTGTGTAGGGCGCAGCGGGCCGCCTCCCGCCGGCTGGGCGTGCGGCCGCGGCGCGGGAGCCTGCACTTTGCAGGGAGAAGTGGCTGCGTAATCCGGAGGCACAGTCGGTATGGTGCTGTGTGCTTGTTGTTTTGTTTTGGTCTTCCACTTTTCTCCCCCGTTGGCCGCCAGAGGACTATTTTGGGAAAGTTTGGCCACTTTGGATCAAAGCCCTCTATCGAGCAGCCTTTAAACCGCCTCGGGCTGTGGGAGGTCTCCGACCCGCTTCTCTCTTTCCCCAGAGATGAATTTCAGACCGTTTTCCGTGTGCAAAATGTTAAAGGACGTTTGAATAATATTTCTTTCCTCTATCAATTGCGGAAGCTCCCAAATCGCAGCCGGAGGTGTAGCGGAATAAGGGCAGTTGAAGGAGATATAGATCGTGATAGATCCCGTGTGAACGGGGCTCTGGAAATCCGTGCATTTCCCGTTCCCTAGTATTCTGGAAAGTCCTGACGGGCTAAGCTTTCTGTGTCATCGTTTGCTATTTCTAAGGGTAGGGGAGAAAGGATGAAGCTTCTTTGGGTTATATCGCTGCCCCGCTTGCATTTTAGGTGCGTGGCTTTTCCCACGGAATTTTAAGAGACCTGGCTTAAAAGGCATAATGGTTTATGGCATCATCGGCCTTAATTATTTATTATAATACAGGAGTTAGGAAAACTTTTGATAGTCGAGTTTTCTTTGGAGCCGCAGGTAAAGATACCAAATTGCTTAACATTTTGCATGCCGTTTCTCTAGGCGCTCTTATTGATGATATTTACATAGTAATGATAACAGCCTTCCCCATCTGTGAAGTCCCACCGTGAAGTTTTAATCGCTCGCTTGACATTAAGGCACGGGATCCTGGAAAGGCTTGAGAAGTGTTGAAAAATAACAGTGGAGCTTTTTCCTTTAAGGGAGAGACAAGAGTTTTGTTTGGGGATTTTGTAAAGATCAGGTGGCCCAATGAATTAGGTGAGTGAATAGAAATCAGGTGTGCTGGATTCTAACTGGTTCTCCTGCTCTTTTAGGTGACCTTGGGCCGGTTTCTTTCATTTACCTCATCTGTAAAAAGCCGGGAAGGTAGTAAGTTCTGAAGAGGGGATTGAAAAAAAAAAAGAAAGAAAAAAAGAAAAAGTAAAAAAAGAAAAAAGTTAACATACAGTGAACTTGCACAACTATGCAACCTAGTGATGATTGTAAATTTCTGAAGGCTTAGTTTTTAAGGGGCAGTAGTATAGTAAAATAGATATAGAAAGTAATGCCATTAAAATGGACTTTGTTGGAAGGGATGTTAAAAGTGAAACTTCTCAGATAAAATACCAATTTCTGAGACTCTTTAGTAATATTGCTGGGGGTGGGGGCGTACTTCCTTATGGATAAGGGCAATTTGACACAGACTGTATCACAGGTTTTCCTCTATAAAAATAGTGTTGGAAAGCATATCTATGGCTTTTATGCATGCAAATTTCCTTTATGTTTTGGGGGAGACATTTGCATGAAAATTGAAGATTCATAATGGTTTTCTTCTTTTTTCTGGAGTCTCTGGTATATTATGCATTGTGAGGCATACAGGTCTGATTTTTACCTAAGCTAGATATGCATATCACTGTCTGCCTCATTTTTTACTTTGCTAACTAAATCTTTCCCTTTACCCTCTGGATATTAAATTCTATGGGGCTCATTTTCCTCATCTAGTATTTTCAGCATTCACTAGTAAATTCTGGTAATGCTAACTCTAAAAAGACAACTTCGGTTTCCTGGACAACATAGGAAATATATTTCCAACTTGATCCATTTGTTTACAGAAAAGACTAATTAAAATAACAGGCAGGGAGAATTCAGCATAATATATTTCAACCATCTTATTTTTTTTTTAAATCTCATCTTAACCATTTGCAGTGGGAGCCAGGCAGATGCTAGAGCCCACCCCCCACCCCCCACCCCATTCTTGTGTATTGTGTGGTCAACCTTTATTTCCTTTGTTGAGAGGCACCTGAGCTTGGTGGATGAGACTACATATGTTAAAACACAGCTAACTTAGGTTTCAGCAAAACGTTTGGCAAATTCTTTCATGATATTTCTGTCAATAACAAGGCAAAGTGCAGGCTGCTTTAGGATATTAAGGGAGCTGAGAGCTAGTTAAACAGGATTTGGAAAGTTGTGATCAGCTGTCAGATGTTAGCTGACAAGGTGCATCCTCGTAGAGTACTTTAAGATGGTCCAGAGCTCGCCCGCTGTCTTTGGTACGGATTCTCTGCACAGTTTCATGTGGCCTCATAGATCTGGTGTATGGCTTATGCTTTAGGGGGGAGAGTGATAAAAAGCACCCCTCAGCATGGTAATAGGTATTCTGTAAATAAAAGCATGCAGTGGCCAAATTTCGGGAATGCTAGATTAAAAAGTAAAGTGAGTTCTGTACTGTAGAATCTCCCAGAGGCCTTAGCATGCAAACTTAAACCATAAGATTCGGGAGAAGTAATGAATGAACACCCTTCCCAAAAGATAGTTGGGAGGATGGATTTGTGGAGGGGCTTCTGAGTGGGGATCCTCTTTCGGATTCCGGGAAGAGAGCCCTGGTGCCTAGGTCTGAGAGAGAACATGCGCAAAGGCTATAGCTGTGGACATGGAGTGTGTCCCGAAGGCCTTTTTTAAGGCTGCAGAGGCCATGGTAGCTTCCAAGCATGTGGGTAGGCTGGGGGTGCAGCATGCTAGGACTGTGACTTTGAGGGCGTAGAGGGTGATATATACACACAGTGTTCTGTTTTGAACACAGACACATTTATTGTGTTTAATGAGTTTGGACCTGAAACATCTCTAGCTTAGCTATATATCCATTCACCTTTGGTATGGGGGAGGGTACAACATTCTTAGGTAGACATAGAAGAAGCACATAATATTTATAACTATAACCAATTTTTTTTTCCAGTAAAGTAGAAAAATCTAGCACTGCTGACTACTTGGGTCCCCATACACTATTTTTCTTTTTCTCCAGCCTTTACTTGGCTTTAATTCACACCAAAAAAGGAGGGGGGCTGGAATTACTAGATAAGTACTTCAACTTTTAAAATTTGATTTATTTTCCCACTGTTCTGTGATTGATTTTTGATTAGGAATTCATAGAATAATGTTCTTTAAATATAAGCATGCTACGTAATTGGTAGATTTTAATGTTCGCAAATTGAGTATTGATTATAGTAATAGGTTAACGTTTTTTATTTGTGCCTGACTATCCATCTGGGACACAGTGGGGAAATTGATAGTTTCTGTCTTCTCAGAAAATCTAGTGTAGACTACAGCAAAGTAAGAGGTAATTATAATACCCAGGCAATTTGGGCATAACATTTTTTTATCAGACCTTGGTGAGAACCAGTATCAATTTATTTACTAGAACCATTATTTTATTTTTCAATGTTAATTAATACAAGTTCTGTGGAAGGAAGACTTCCTAGTGTCTGTCCTCCTTTATCTCTCTCTCTTTAGTGGAAGATAAAGGCTACGAGGCCTAAAGTGATGCTGTATACAAAACTGCAGAAAAGGCAGGATCTTTCTTGGGTCACAGATTGTTTACAGATTTAAAAGGATTTGAATTGTGCATGGTGGTTCATGCTTATAATCCCAGTACTTGGGAAGCTGAGACAGGTGGATCACAGGTTCAAGGACAGCCTTAGCAAATAATGAGACTCATCAACCGAGTGAGGCCCTGTTTCAAAAAATAAAACAAAATAATAAAATAATAAATAGGGCTGGTGGAATAGCTCAGAGGTACAGTGTCCCTGGATTCAATCTCCAGTTTCTATCAATGCCCTTGGATCATTCAATCCCCAGTATCTATCTACCCCTCTCTCTTCCTCTCTCTCAAAGGAAAAAAAAAAGAATTGGAAAAATACATAGAGATGTTTTTAAATATTAAAATGTACAAATAAAATTTCACTGACTGTGAGTTAATTTTTAGTAAAAAGTGTTTCAGAGTGGTTGCCCCTAACCAGGGGTGATTATTCTCCCTAGGGGAATTTGGTATTCCATAGAGACAGCGTGGGTTGTGACTGTCAGGGAGGGGTGGTGCTTCTGGAGCCTCTAGTGGATAGGGGTCAGGGTGCAGCTAAACATCTAAAGGATAGATCACCACTATGAAGAATTATTCAGCTCAACACTGCCACAGTTTACAAACCAGCTCTGCTCCTTAGCTGTGTGGCCAGTGCTTGGCTTTACCACTTGTTTTACTTAAATAACAGTTGGACTGGTCATATAGACTTGTTTATAACCATAAATGTGTCTATATATATGGCTTATAGTACTGCATTGAGTTGTATGGTGCATAAGAATTATACATGCAGAGCCTATTATAATTGGTCCATGAACTAAATACATCTATTAAGCCAGGCATGATGGTGCATACTTAGAATCTCAGTACTGGAAGGCTGAGATTGGAGGATCACAGTTAGCGGACAGCCTCCGCTACTTAGCCCCTTTGCAATTCAGTGAGACTCTGTTTCAAAATAAATAATAAAAAAATAGGGCTGGGGGTATAGCTCGGAGGTGGAATGCCCCTAGGTTCCATACCCAGTACCACAATATATATGAAATAAACTAAATAAAAAATAAATTTATTAGAGATAATAGGTATAACTGTATATTTTATTTATTTATTTATTTATTTATTTATTTATTTATTTATTTATTTTGGTGGTACTGGGGTTCCTGGAAGCCCTTCTACCTCGGGGCTACACTCCCAGACCTAATTTTACATTTTTATTTGGAAACAGGGTCTCCTAAGCCAACGCGCGGTGCTGGCTTCGAACCTGCGCCATCCTTCTGTCTCTGCCTCCCAAGTGCGGGGATTACAAGTGTGCGCCACCACGCCCAGCATGACTGTATATTTAAAACAATCCTTTGGGCTCCCTAACCACAGGAACTTGGGCCTATTTTGTCTCTGTGAGTTCAGTGACTAATCATAGACCCAGGATGTAACAAGCACTTGGCAAATATTATTGAATGAATAAATGAATTAACATATTTAGAATTTTAAAAACCCTCTGGAGCATTCTGCATTTCCTGGGGGCCTTTGGGAGTCCTTTTAGCAGAGGCACCAGTAGGAAAGGGTGCATGTCAAAGTTGTCTGGGCCTGAAACACAGAAAACAGTCCTGGCATTGCTCTGGTCTGTGAACCAACTTGGTCAGAATATACTTTGCCTTTTCAAAATTAACACTAAATCATCCTCGCCATTAGTCTAGCTTAAGAAAGTCTTAGTGTTTCAAAACTGATTCTTAGTCTGGGCGTGGTGGCGCACGCTTGTAATCCCCGTGCTTGGGAGGCAGAGACAGGAGGATCGCGCAGGTTGGAAGCCAGCCGCGCGCTGGCTTAGGAGACCCTGTTTCCAAGTAAAAATGTAAAAATAGGTCTGGGAGTGTAGCCCGGAAGCCCGGAAGTAGAAGGGCTTCCAGGAACCCAAGTACCACCAAAAAAAAAAAAAGATTCTTAACTTTTCCTATGCTAATTTACTTAGTAAATTTATATTTGGAAATGATGGTTTTAATTGCAGTTCCTTCAATGTTGTTGTGGTAGGAGGGATTGAGTTTAGAGCTTGGAACATCCTAGGCAAGTGCCGACCACTTAGCTCCATCTCCACTCTCCATATTGTTTTTTAACAAAGACAAGTATTAGATGCGGGAGGCAGCTTCCTAGGATCAGCACTCCAAAATCTCTGGAGTCAGAAGGTTGGGTATTCATTCAGTTATTTTTGCAGTACTGGGGATTGAACCCAGGGGCATTCTCCCTCCGAGCTATACCCCCAGCCCTATTTTTAATTCTTTATTTTTGAAACAGGGTATCATTAAGTTTCAGAGAGCCTCACTACTTAGCTGAGGCTGGCCAGGAACCTGAGATCCTCCTGTCTTGGCCTCCCAAGTACTGGGATTACAAGCACGTGCCACCATACCGAGCTAAGGTTGAGTTTTAAACCGGACTTTTTCACTGTGTGTTTGACTTTGGGCAAATCATCCACCTAAGTAAGTTCTCAATTTCTCCTTCATTGCCTAGTCAATCCCCACGGTTGATAAAATTATTTAATATTCAAGTAAGTTATCCTTTGTAAATATATATTACAATCCCTAAGTGCTGTATTAGAGCAACCATATTAGTTTTATTTTGAAGCAGTACTGGTTTATATGATTAATTTCTTATTCTGACTTCCGGAAAGTTATATAGTCAATATTCTGTCGACACCCAAGAAGTTGTTTTAATATAACTAGAAATAACACTTATAATAAGTAGAATATGCATTTATATTTCAAGGAACGTAATTTTAGAATGCCTTTTAGTGTCACAATAACCGACTCTGACTTTGTAATGCAAATTTATTTGTCAGCTATGGAGACCAAAGGCTACCACAGTCTCCCTGAAGGTCTAGATATGGAAAGACGGTGGGGTCAAGTTTCTCAGGCCGTGGAGCGTTCTTCCCTGGGACCTACGGAGAGGACCACCGATGACAGTAAGTACATGGAGATTGTCAACGTAAGCTGTGTTTCCGGTGCTATTCCAAACAACAGTACTCAAGGAAGCAGCAAAGAAAAACACGAACTACTCCCTTGCCTTCAGCAAGACAGTAATCGGCCTGGGATCTTAACATCCGATATTAAAACTGAGCTGGAATCTAAGGAGCTATCGGCCACCGTGGCCGAGTCCATGGGTTTATACATGGATTCTGTAAGAGACGCTGACTACGCCTACGATCAGCAGAACCAACAAGGCAGCATCAGTCCAGCAAAGATCTATCAGAACGTGGAACAGCTGGTGAAGTTTTACAAGGAGAATGGCCATCGTCCTTCTACCCTAAGTAGTGTGAGCAGGCCCTTGAGATCCTTCATGTCTGACTCTGGGAGCCCCATGAATGGCGGGGTCATGCGCGCCATTGTTAAAAGCCCTATCCTGTGTCCTGAGAAGAGCCCCTCGGTTTGCAGCCCGCTGAACATGACATCTTCTGTTTGCAGCCCTGCTGGGATCAACTCTGTGTCCTCTACCACGGCCAGCTTTGGCAGTTTCCCAGTGCACAGCCCCATCACACAAGGGACTCCTCTGACCTGCTCCCCTAACATTGAAAGCCGAGGTTCCCGGTCCCACAGCCCCGCCCATGCTAGCAACGTGGGCTCCCCTCTCTCGAGTCCACTGAGCAGCATGAAATCCCCAATTTCCAGCCCTCCAAGCCACTGCAGCGTCAAATCTCCAGTCTCCAGTCCAAATAACGTCACTCTGCGCTCCTCGGTGTCCAGCCCTGCGAATCTCAGCAACTCAAGGTGCTCCGTTTCCAGCCCTTCCAACACGAATAACAGATCCACGCTTTCCAGCCCGACAGCCAGTACTGTGGGCTCCATCTGCAGCCCCATCAACAATGCCTTCAGCTATGCTGCTTCTGGCACCTCTGCTGGAGCTGGTGCAACCCGGGACGTGGCTCCTAGTCCAGACACACTCGAGAAAGGTGCTCACGAGGCCCCCTTTCCTAAGACAGAGGGAGTCGAGAATGCCATCTCCAATGGTGTGACTGGCCAGCTCAACATTGTCCAGTACATAAAACCAGAACCAGATGGAGCTTTTAGCAGCTCATGTCTAGGAGGAAATAGCAAAATAAGTTCAGACTCTCCGTTCTCCGTACCAATAAAGCAAGAATCAACCAAGCATTCTTGTTCAGGCGCCTCTTTCAAAGGGAATCCCACGGTGAACCCATTTCCATTTATGGATAGCTCCTATTTCTCCTTTATGGATGATAAAGACTATTACTCTCTATCAGGAATCTTAGGACCACCTGTGCCGGGCTTTGATGGTAACTGTGAAGGCAGTGCATTCCCAATGGGGATTAAACAAGAACCAGATGATGGGAGCTATTACCCAGAGGCCAGCATCCCTCCCTCTGCCATAGTTGGGGTGAATTCGGGTGGACAGTCCTTTCACTACAGGATTGGTGCTCAAGGTACAATATCTTTATCACGATCAGCTAGAGACCAATCTTTCCAACACCTGAGCTCCTTTCCTCCCGTCAATACTTTAGTGGAGTCATGGAAATCGCACAGTGACCTGTCGTCTAGAAGGAGCGACGGATATCCTGTCCTAGAATACATTCCAGAAAATGTATCAAGGTAAGTTGCTTTTTTTTTTCTCCCCTTTTTCTATTTGTTGTTTTGTTTTTCAAATCATGGCCCTGTAAAATATTGAAGGTTAGCTCTGTCTTTACAGTTGAGGAATTGAAATGCATTTCAGTTTTAGTTTTGGTTGTAGGCTGGTCGTCCAGTCCTCCTCTGCTTGTTGGTATAATGCTATTACTTTTTTGAAGTAAAGGAAGAAGAGCATTCTTCAAATGCCTTAGAAAATATTCATGTCGACTCTATAGGTGCAAATATAGATAGATGGTCTCATCATGGTCTGTCTTAGGTGTTTGGAAAATAATCTATTTTCTACTACCAAGTTAGTATATTTGCTTTAGTAAACTAATCCTAGGGTTTTTTTTTTTCCTTTTAAGCTATTTGCTAGTTTACTGAAACTACATTGGATTATTTTCTTTATGAACTTAACCTTTAAAAAATTGTTCCTAATAGGACCCCAAATATGTTACGCATAAGTTGCCCCTCCCTTTTCTAGGTAGGTTAATTATATGCAAGTTGTGATTTCCAGTGCAAATAAGTCATTTCCTTAACCCTTGAGGGCTTTAAAACACTCAGCACGTCTAAAGGTACAAAGTGGACAACCTTGCTTTCCTGTGTTGGGAGTGGAATATGTCACTGGAGTTTTTACTTGTTATATTTATAACTTTTAAAGACCTGTGAGAAGACATTTTACTTACTGTAAAATATCTCTTAACTCTCTTGTGGCAGATAGTATGTTGTGTATACTTATATAAAATTTCTTCCTTGTTTTTTTCTGACTGTAAAGGGTGGTTCTAAGTTATGCAATGGATACTTGCATTGGACTTTGCTTCAGTGCTGTTTTTATTACATGGCATGATAAATGACCCCTTTGTGGAGTATATAAAGAATCAGTTTTCTAGATATAGTTCACTCCTTTGGCATCTGAGAATATGTGGATAATTTCCTAAAAATTTATTTTGTGGGACCTCTGTGTATCCCACTAATGGGATATAGGTTTAACCTGCTTTCTCAACATCTTTTACCGTTTGTTTCCCCAAACCAGAAGCAAAAACTTCAATTTTTGCATTCTTTGCCTTATTATTGGCTCCAGCCTTTCTCCTTTTCCTTTGATGGAAGCAAATAGTCCACAAAGTGTATATTCTTACACTTCTCCTTAACAAGAACCATTTAGTCATGGTCTAATACTGTCTCCGAAATTCCAAACTCTTAACACAAAGATGTAAGATATCACAGCTGCTATCAGAACCAAACTCAGCATGTGTTTTACTGCTAGCATTTTGTTTTACTGTTAGAGAAGGATATTTTTGCACCTTACGCAGATATTTTTGTAAGTGATGGTTTTACTGAGTTCGTGTGGGGTGGCGTAAGTATATCCTGGCAGCCAAGGGCACGGCAGCCCTGGTTGAAGCTCCAGCTTTGCTACACAACTTGTGTCCCTGCATACCGTATGTACATCTCTTCAGGCACTTTGGTTTTCTTGTCTTTCAGAAGGGGCTTAAGTAGAAGATCTCAAAGGTAGTTAGGATCACTTGAACAAGTTAATTTGTGGAGAGTTCTTTGACTATCAAACGATGCTAGTATGCGTAGTATACATTTTAGCTACTAAACAGTTCCAGTCTTTCCTTTTAGTTTCTTTTAGTTTTCCTAGAATGAAGAAAAAGGAGACTCCGCAAAATCTTTTAAAGAAACATTTAAGTACTGGTTAAAAGTATTTGAATTTTTCCCTCGACTCCTGAACCAAGTGCAGCCTTCCCGAGCTGTTACTCAGATCTCTTTCTGATTTGCTGTCTGCTCGTCTTATCTTCCTGTAAACCCTGCTTTCCTCCTTGATTCACTTCTCAGCTACACGCATAGAGCTTTTCTGTCTCTGAGTTTCTGTTTATGAAATGTGCTTTGTAATGCCTTCCTTTCCATGAGTAGTCATTGAGCTGAAGGCTCAGTGTCAGCTGCTCTTTAAAGGCACCCCCCAGCTTGTCCACTCTCTCCCTAGCCCCCTGGCGTTATGTTTATGTCGTTCACATAATATTTGGCATATGGTTACTTATATTGTCATTTATGTACATGATTTATCTCTTTTTGATAATACTCAAAAAGAGTATAGTCAATACTCCGGGTTTGGGGTGTGTCTTATTTACCCACATTTATCTATTCAATAAAATTTTATTGATACCAAAATAAGAAAAAGTATTTGATAACTTATTAACTGATCTTTTCTTTTCTTTTCTTTTCTTTTCTTTTCTTTTCTTTTCTTTTCTTTTTTTTGGTGGTACTGGGGTTCCTGGAAACCCTTCTACCTCCGGGCTACACTCCCAGACCTATTTTTACATTTTTATTTGGAAACAGGGTCTCTTAAGCCAGCAAGGCTGGCTTCAAACCTGCGTGATCCTCCGGTCTCAGCCTCCCAAGCGCGGGGATTACAAGTGTGCACCACCACACCCAGCTTAACTGTTTTTTTAAAAATATAGTTAAGCACCAAACATTTACTACTGCAATTCTACTTAATGCTTTTTTTTTTTTTTTGAAGACTCTTGCTTTGGGTAATGTTATTTCTCTGGAAATATTAAGAAAATACTGTTTTTAAGAAAAAACTAAAACCATTACTTCTGTATTCTCTGGCCTATTTCTATTATTTTTATTTTTTATTTATTTATTTTTTTTTGCAGTACTGGGTATGGAACCCAGGGGCACTGTACCTCTGAGCTATATCCCCAGCTCTATTTTTAAGTCCTTTTATTTTTGAAACAGGGTCTCACTGAGTTGCAAAGGGCCTCCCTAGGTAGCTGAGGCTGTCCGCCAACTGCAATCCTCTGGTCTCAGTCTCCCAAATGCTGAGATTACAAATGTCCGCCACCATACTAGGCCTTTATTTCTACTATTTTAATTGTGTTTTTTACGCTCAACTCATGATGTCACTGCTGAAGGTCCATGCAAATATGAATTGGTGACCTTGAACCTGTCCTGTATTTGTGGGTACTGAAGAGGTGGTCTGTCTCCTCTTGAGGATTCCAGAATTTTTCATGAAGTTGCTGTCATAGTCAAAGGGGTTCATCAACATACTGGTCTTGCGCCTGTTAGGATGAGTCTTCCAAAACTTTAATGTCAAAGCTTTCATGCTTTTTTGAAATCTCTTATAGATGAATAATTCTTTACCACTCTTTCTGGTGAACATTATCTGAACCTCTTCGTTTTGGTATTTTTCAGAATTAATTCTTAAGGAGCAGAGAATATTGAGATCTTTTTCTCTCTTTTTGTTTACATGAAATAATAATCATTTTAACCTCAAAGAGTTTATCACTGACTTTTTACCTTATATCTTTTGGATCAAAATTTAGCCTTTTGCCTACTTTGTAATTTTACTGACATTATCCCGTTTCAGAAACTGTTAAATAAATCAGCGAGTTAAAGATCATAAAGAATAGGAGCAGTGTGTATATGCTTCTAGGTTTAATGGTATCCCTTATTTCTAGGTAACAGATCTCAAAATATGGTATGGGAAATTCCTGAGACTGTTCTTAAGGAGTTTCATTTGATCAGAAATTGTGCATTAGGCTCACCCAAAATGGAAGAGGGTCTAAAGGGTTTTCATGTCATAACATGTGACAAGTTCATGGATATTGTTTCAGATCCCACATTGCAACTAACCTTTGAGAAACTGCTTGAGTTCACCTTCTTTTTATTTATTTATTTTTGGGGTACTATGGCTCGAACCCAGGAGCATTATACCTCTGAGCTACACCTCTAGCTCTATTTCTAAATTTTTATTTTGAAATAGTCTGTCTGGTTTGATGAGAGCCTCACTAATGGCTGAGTCTGCCCTCGAACCTGCGATCCTCCTGTCTCAGGCTACCAAGTACTGAGATTACAGGCATGCACACCCATGCCTGCCTTCCATTTTCAATGTAGTATCAAAAAAGACCGCTAAAATATTTCTCCCTTTCTCCAACTGTGTATCTGTATGAGACAGCTTTTCTTCATATACACAAAGCAAAACCTATCAGCACACATTGAATGCAGAAGTAGATGAGGACCCAGCTGTCTTCTATTAAGCAAGACAATAGAACTGCAAAAAATATAAAACAAAAAAGGGAAAAATTTCCCATTAAAGTTTTTCATTGGGGGAAGCATATTTTTTTCCATAATCATCTGTTTATGTAAGCATGTAATGGCTTATTTTTAAATGAGGCAAAATATTAGCTTTAATTTCTAACTTAATTCAAATTAATAGTAATTTAATATCTAAGATAGGAAATATCCATAACTTATAAGCAGAAGTTCTTTGGGACCCTCAGTATTTTTTTTTTCTTTTTTGTACTGGAGGCTGAACCCAGGGGCATTTTACTCCTGAGTTACACACCCCAGCCTTATTTATTTATTTTACTTAGAATTGAACCTAGGAGCATTCTACCTCCAAGCAACACCCCGGCTCTATTTTATTTTTATTTTGATCCAGGGTTTCACGAAGTTCCTAAGTCCTAGCATTGAACTTGTGATCCTCCTATGTCAGCCTCCCAAGTAATCGCAGGCATACGCCACTGAGCCCAACTCTATTTTTTTTTTTAATTTTGAAATAGGCGTAGCTCTATTTTTTATTTTTTAATTTTGAAATAGGCTGGCCTCGAAACTGTGATCCTCCTGTCTCAGCCTCCCAAGTACTGGGGTCACCTGTGTGTACCACACCTGGCCCCTCAAGGCTTCTTAGGAGCATAAAGGCCTTCAGAGTCCAACCTTGAAGTTGAGAACTGCCTCTTGAAAGGGGGTATTACAGCCGGGGGCGTGGTGGCGCACGCTTGTAATCCCCGCGCTTGGGAGGCGGAGACAGGAGGATTGCGCAGGTTCGAAGCCAGCCATGCTGGCTTAAGAGACCCTGTTTCCAAATAAAAAGTATAAAATAGGTCTGGGAGTGTAGTCCCAAGGTAGAAGGGCTTCCAGGAACCCCAGTACCACCAAAAACAAAACAAAAAAAAAAAAAAAAGAAAGGGGGTATTACATTATTTGTAGCAGCCTTACTCAATCCTAGTCTAAGGAAGGAGTGTCCTATTCAAGTAAGAAAGATGACTGTCACCTAGGTTGATGTTTCAGGCTGACAGAAAGGGGCCAGGGCCATAAGGGGCGAGTCTTGGCCATTTCGGGCTGAGCGTTCTCTGTGAGAGAGCAGTGACCAGTATCATCTGTCTGTTAATAATTCCCAGCAAAGGGATTGTCCGGATGCCAAACTGTAAAGGGCGTTATCGCAAAGCTATCATAAAGCCCTCGGGGTGGACACTGGACCCAGCTACGCGTTGTTGGTTGGATTCCCCGGTCAGCTCAGGTGCAAACAGAACTGTGACCTTGTGGCATCCTGTGAGTCACTTCTCTCAGCCTCGGTTTCTTCATTTTAAGTTGGAGAACTTGAACTTGAACCCAGTGCCCCAAAGCAGAATTACTGGATTGCTGTGCCTTCAGTTGCCCTTGAAGAATCAAAATAAAGTAGCCCTTCATGTATTGGCTAACCTGGTTTCAAGAATTCTTGACTCAAAAGTCAGTAGTTCTCAGGGTCCTGGGGATGGAAAAGTGTCAGGACCACTTAGAAGTAAGAGTGGGGAGGAGCCAACCTGTTACCTTCCTCGACCTATCCAGAAGTTGTTGGTTGTTCTTTTTTTTCTTTTTTTTTTATCAGCTCTTCCTTTTATATACTCTTGACAATATACATTCTCATTCTTTTTCTTTGCACTCTTCCTCATGGAAAGAGGCTGTTTCTGTTGACAGCACTGGCTGTTGATGCTGATAATCACAGTCACTTCGATAGCATCCCAACCCAGTGCTAACATTGACTTAGACTTTCAAATAGAAAGTTCGCCATCTTCGAAGGGCACATTCCGGTAATTTTCAAGACAATTAAGTATTTACCTTAATTTGTATTGAAATTTTTGCATGCTGGATCAAAACAAATACCAATTATTTTTTTATTTTCCAACTGTCCCTAAGTTTTTTTTTCCTTTAATTCACTTAATATATACCAAAAGCTTCAGCACACAAGGAGGTTGTGACAAAGGCTGCCCTTTTAGTATGATTTCTGAATAAACCATCGAGATTGAAATATCTTTATGCAACGCAAACCGTGAAAGGATAGGTTTTGCAGGAGGGCCCCGTGTGTTTCAGTATTGGTGCTTGTTACGACAATAAATAAGCCCCTGGCAGCTTTGCTTACTAAGATTATTTGCGGATGAAGATACTTAACTTTCTTATTTGTCTGATAACATTTTGACTTTGAAATTGCTAATGCACCTAGGATTTCTTCAGGCTGGTATTTTAAATAAATAATATTTTTGAAATGGTTTTAAAATGAGACTTGCTTCTCCCTATAATTCGCTTACTTTTATTCACTTATGGTATTTCTGGGAAGAGTGATGATGATTTTATTGGAACAAAAACAAAAACAACCCTGAGTGTTTTATACCATGCAAGGCACTACATTTAGGGTACTTGTATAAGTTTCGCTTTTAATATCACAGATATCTGTGGTTAAAATGTCAGTATGCCCGCCTTTTATCATCAAAAATATTAGTTTATCTCGAGGTATTTATTTCATACCTGAAAAATAAAAGTTGAGATGAAAGTCATAGTTTCAGTTAGCTAAATTCAATCTATTCAACTTAAGTCAGTTTTCATACCGGGGCTGTGCTTAAACCAGGATCCAGAGAGTTATCACTTACACAGCTGAGACCTTTGGAATACCGAAATTCTGGACGTGTCTGACCTTTCCTGTTCTTGGAGTGTCAGAATACTGGTAGATATTAGTAGAATTCTAGTACATTGGCCACCTAAATTTCAGAGCAGCATTTGCATTTCCCTAAGCCTTAATGTCATCACTGTGTTGTTGTTGTTGTTACTGTTGTGTTCTGGGAATCAAACCCAGGGGCATTCTACCTCTGAGCTATACACCTAGTCTTTTTTATTTTGAAGCGGGGTCTTGCTAAGTTTCTGAAGTCCTCCTACGTTGCAGAGGCTGGCCTTGAACCTGCAAGCTTCCAGTCTCAGTCTCCAAGTACTGGGGTTTACAGGCATATTCCACCAAGCCTGCTTGATATCGTTTTTTCCCTCCCCAAATAATTTTTTTTCCTAGCTGTCAACTGTTGCCTTAGTTTCGTGCTACTTGCTGCTAAAATTTTTCCCTGGTTCTTTAATTTATTAAATTAAAATCAAGGGAAAAATACTGGCTTTTGGATGATATTTAAATATAGCCATTAACTTGGATATCTTTGTGGATGGCATTCCAAAACTTATTAGTGAAAATGAAGAAAAATGTTAAATGGATAGTGTCTTCATTTTAAATTGTAGTGTTTCTGGTTTTAAACTTCTGAGATATAGGCTTTGTTTTCAATTTTAAGATTTCATTCTCTATGTGGTGAGGCCGGATGAAGTTAAGATATAATTACAAATCGCACTCCTCCTTCCTTTAACTGATATTCTAGAAATCTCCACATTACTGTGTTGGCCGAGTCCAAATTTTTTGTTGGAAAGAGGCAGGCATTGCTTGTATTTCATACCAGAAATAGAAAAGTGTATTGTAAGGAGGAATCAGGAGGAACAAAAAGTAATTTGAATACTTAAAAAGTTAATGCCTTAGGGAGAGAGTGTGAGATAATAACTTGGCAATCTGGCTTCATAGCTTTGGCAATGACTTAACTGTATTACTGATGAGTACTTCATTGGTATGTAACCTCACCTTATACATGAGGAGTGTTGTTGAGACCAAGAGACTAAAGTTGCAACCTGAGACAGAATGAAATATGGCTCATAAGGGGCAGATTTGACTTGGGGGCATTCTGATGAGGAGAGATTATGTGGACAAGTCTTAGAAAATAGAGAGGATGGTCAGAGATTTTTTTTTGGGGGGGGGTCTGAAGAGTGAATCCAGGGACATTCTACCTCTGAGCTTCACCCCCAGCCCTATTTTATTCTTTATTTTGAGAAAGAGCTTCACTAAATTGCCGAGGCCGGCTGTGAATTTGTGATTCTCCTGTTTCAGTCTCCCAGGTACTGGGGTTCTGAGTGTGCACCACCACACCTGGCTCAGAGTTGGTTTATATACTTGGAAAATTTGCATGAAGCCAGGCAGGGCCTGGTGAAGGGGCCTATGCGGGCAAAGTCCTAGACATGCATAGAAAACACAGTGTTTTGGCTGGCTGCGATACGGTGGTTGGGGAGAAGAAAGCCTGAAATGGGTTAGTTGGATTTAGAAATGAGTCAAGCTTGAAAGTTGTATGAAAAAAAATTGTTCTTAATTTGGTAGGTAATGAGCGTTTTGAAAGTAGGAGCACGGAAGTGGTGGTGTAAGCTGCAGGCACTGGGGGAACCCTTAAGTGGGTAGTGTCTGTGGGTGGTGTGGAACTTTAAGAGCCTTGTGGAGAGATTATCCTAGCCGAGTACCATGGCCCACGTGTGCAATCGTGGTTCTTAGGAGGCTGAGGGGATCACGGGTTCAAGGCCAGCCTCAGCAACTTAGGGAAACCCTGTTTCAAAATAAAGAAAAAGGGAGGGTGCTGTAGCTAGGAGTCAGAATGCCCCTGAGTTCAGTCCTCAGTACCAAAGAAAAGAAAAATTGTCCCACCTGTGCAAGAAAGTAGACACTAGGCTCTCAGGAGCTAGGATTTCAATGATAATAGAAAGGACAGATTTGGGAATATACAGAAGAAAGCTTTGTAGAAGTTGATATTTGTATAAAATTTTTGTAGAAGTTGATACTTGTATAAAATTTTTACTATGAAATGGCGACACATTTACAGAGAAAATTGGAAGTCCATTACAAACTCCTTGAAACAAAGGCATTCTCTTACAACCACAATACAACCCAGGAAATGGCACTTACACGTTAGTAGTGTCTGTTCACTGGTCCGCATCCTGGTTTGGCAGGATGGCCTAATTCTTACAGCAAAAGGATCCAGTTCACAGTACGTGTGCCTGGCTTGTCATGGTGCACGAGGCGCAGTCAGGGGCAGGTTCTTAGTCTTAGAGATTTTGTGGCCTTACTTTCTATTTTTTCTAATTTGGCAGTGTTAACGTGTTTTCAGTGATGTTTTGATACATAGGTAGACATTGAGTAATGACATTAAATCAATGTCTTATCTAAAATTGATCTTTTTGTATAGCTTGTATATGGTGTATGCATATGTGTGGGGGGACACTGGGGATTGAACCCAGAGTCATTATAATGCTGAGCTACACCACCAGCCCTATTTTATTTTATTTTATCTTATTTTTTGGAAGCAGGGTCTCACTGAGGCTGACCATGAACCTGTGATCCTCCTGTCTCAGTACTGGGATTACAGGCTTGCATGACTTCTACCTTTATTCTTTTTTCTTTCTTTCAGAACTGGGAATTGAACCCAGGGGCATTCTACCTCCAAGTTACACCGCAAACCCTATTTTTTATTGTTTATTTATTTTATTTTATTTTATTTTGGTGGTACCGGGGATGGAACTCTTCTACCTCCAGGCTACACTCAAGCCAGTGAGGCTGGCTTTGAACCTGTGTGCCTCCCAAGCGCGGGGATTACAAGCGTGTGCCACCACATACGGCTTATTGTTTATTTTGTAACAGGGTCTAAGCTGCTGAGGACCACACTAAGTACCCGAAACTGGCTGTGAACCTGTGATCCTCCTGTCTCAGCCTCCCAAGTATTGGGATTACAGGTGCTCACAGCTTCTAGCTTTTTGAGATAATCAGTATGCTTCTGCTGTTTGTGGTCATCCGACTTGGCCATAGCTGCTAGAACTTCCTGCTTGCCAACAGCGACAGTACCGGAGTCCATCCCCTCCTGCCCTCTATTCTACTCTCTAGAGGCGGGTGGGTCCATTTCTTGACTAGTGATGGCGCTGCAGTGAACCTGGGTGGGGGGCAGATGTCTCTGACACAGTCTTCATTTCCTTTGGCTGTAGATCCAGCAGTGGGGTTGCTGGATCCTGTGGCAGATTTGAGCCTGTCGATTTGAGAATTCTCCATCCTCCCCTTCCGTAGTGGCGCTTGCCCAGGCTCTCCAGGGGCGAGTTGCTCTTCTCCTTTTGTGGATAGAAGATCTTCAGTGGAGACTTCTTTGCAACTCTCCAGACATCCCATTCCCCTTCAGACTTTGTGCGCTTACTTATTTTTATCTGCCCAGCTTTTATTGCTGCTCATTTTTTTTATAGTGGGTGAGAGCTGGTGCCTGTCCTTATTTTTGGTGTTCAGACCCTTCCTGAGGAAGCCAGGGAGAGCCCATCACAGCCCATCGCAGCTGCTCCTTCTGCCTTTTGCTTTCAGTACTTGGAGCCCCAGCACCTCCGAGGTTTCTTGCTTCAAGACCATCTCCCACCATTCCAGAACTGGTCCTGGAATCCCACCTTTCTTCCTGGAGTGCCCCCCACACCCCCACACCTGTTCTTCTTTTTTTTATTTTTTGTGGTACTGGGGATGGAACTCAGGGGCATTCTACTTCTGAGCCCCACCCCCAGCCCTGTTTTTTTTTTTTTATCTTTTATTTTGAAACAGGATCTCACTGAGTTGTAAAAGGGCCTCACTAAATAGCTGAGGCTGTCCATAAACCATGATTCTCCTGTCTCAGCCTCCCAGATGCTGGGATTACAAGCGTGTGCCACCACGCCCAGGTTGCACCTGTTATGATCACTGCCTTCTAGACCCTGACACCCTCCCCAGCTCTGGCCAGGCATCTGCCCTGGCCACACCCTTGCTCCACCTGGTCATGACCCCTGCACTTGGAAGTTGACTCTGTACCATGTGGCACCTTGGGTCATCCTGGGGCTGGAGGCTCACTGTAGGCCTCCACAGCTGTCTGCCTGTGACTCTTCACCATGCATCCCCACCCTGCTGCATCTTTGGGAATGATTTTAGAAAGGAAAATATATGGAAAATCAGTGCAGAGTTCATGTTAATGAGCTTGACTGCTGTGGATAATGGCGAGCAACTAAGAGACATGGAGAAGTCAAGAATAGGCGTGGAGGTGGATGCCGGCAGTGGAGGCCTGTAATCCCAGTACTTGGTAGGCGCTGAGATGGGAGGATCACAGGTTCAAGACCAGCCCCAGCAATGTAGTGAGACTCTTAGCAGCCTATCAAGACCCCATTTCAAGATTTAAAAAATTTAAATAAAAAGGGGTGGGGTGTGTGGTTCTGAGGTATAATGCCCCTGGGTTCAGTCCCAAGTATAACACACACACACACACACACACACACACACACACACACTTCTCTCTCTTTCTCTCTTTCATGCAAAGAGAAAAAATAGGCTTGGAAAAGAAGTAGTAATATTATGGTTACATGAGTTCTAAGTAGGAGGACTACTTCTGGGTGGAAAACGTTCTCTCTCTGAGTGGCAGTGTCAGAGATATGGGAGGGAGGCCTCTTAAAATGGTGGTTGGCCAGGCGTGGTGGTGCACGCTTGTAATCCCCGCGCTTGGGAGGCAGAGACAGGAGGATCGTGCAGGTTGGAAGCCAGCGTGCGCTGGCTTAGGAGACCCTGTTTCCAAATAAAAACGTAAAAATAGGTCTGGGAGTATAACCTGGAGGTAGAAGGGCTTCCAGGAACCCCAGTACCACCCCAAAAAAAAAAAAAAAGTGGTGGTTGAGGGGGTCAGTGTCTGGGAGGACCTTGAAGGCATGGAGCCCCATTAAGATGAGTGAAGCTGGGCGGGTGGTGCATACCTCTAATCCCAGTACTTGGGAAGCTGAAACAGGAAGATTGCAGGTTCAAGGCCAACCTCAGCAACTTAGACCCTGTTTTAAACTAAAAAATTACAAAGTGGGTTGGGAGGGCAGTTCAGAGTTAGAACACCCCTGGCTTTCCAATCCCCAGTAACACACCAGTAACACACACACACACACACACACACACACACACACACACACACACACGATGAGTGACACATTCAAATAAAGGAGAAGGAAAATTGTTTTGAGAATCAAGATAGCAGTGAGTCATAGATGCCAAAGTGAAGAGTCATGTAGTGTTAGAATTTCCAAATTAGAAGGGCTCCCAGGCTATCTCCAGATCCAGCCCACTGTGGGCACAGGTCCTGAGATTACGCCTGAGGAATTGCCTATTTGTCTTTTCCAGTTTCATACCAAGCGTCAACAGAGTTGGGAGTAGAATGCTGCCCGTTTGTCTTCCTGTTATGCAGCCCTTTCCCTGCCAGGAGGAGACGGGGGTACAAAACCCAATGGTAGGGTTGGGTGCCCAGGAATGAGACCCTATTGCTGGTGACAGGGGTGATTTTCCAGAAGGAATTCTGAAGTGTGGTAGAAACGGGCATCAGATGGTGGCTGGCCAAGGAGCAAGCGGGCAACGAAGAAGGAAAACTTGGGGTGTGTGGGCTTGTGATGAACTCTAGACCCTCAGAAGATACCTGTTTTGGTGATAAGGAGGAAGGACTGGAGGTTAGAGAAGAAACAGCGGGATGAGAGTTGGGGCTTTGTTGGCAGGTGAACACAGGGATGGAGGAGGAGGGAGGGAGGGGAGCTTCCTGATGGTGCATGTCCTGGGGAGGCCAGAGCAGGAAGGTGCCCGCAGGGGGCCTCAGAGCTGAGCTACTAGATTGCCCCTGTGTGTTTTAGTCTTGCTAGCGGTGATACCGCCATTCTTTAATTGGAGAAACCAAGACTGCAGCCATGAGCAGTCTAAGGACACGAAGCTAAGGTAAATGAGCAGATACATGAAATAGAAAAGAAGAAAACTGAAGGTCCTGGGGGGGAGGGGGAGAGGCATCCAGAAGGATTTTAAAGAAACATACATCAGATTATGAGGCTGATATCAAGCCCCCTGGTGGCTCCTGGTTGCAAAAAGCAGAAAGTGAAATAACTTAGGGTCTGGAAGGCATGAAACGGCCAGGCTTCTGGCTGCCACATTTAGTGTCCATTTCCTCTGAGCTCAGCCCCTCACCGACCTGTCTTAGCCCCTCACCGAGCCCTCTGGTTTGCAGCCTCTGCCCTGACCTGTCCCTCTGCCAAGATGGCTCTTCCTCCAAATTGTGCCTTCTGCCTCTTTCCTGTCACTCAGGATTAGCTCGAATGTCACCACTCAGCAAGGCCTTCCCTGGCCATTGTATTTAAAATGTGACAGCATCCCTGTCTTCTAAGGACGTCGTGCTCCTTTGTGACCTTCGCAGCACACGCCTGTTCACTTCCTTTCCTCCAATAAGAACACAGGCTCCGTGGGAGCCCCGTGTTGACCAGAACGTGGTTTCCAGAACGTTCGCCAGACCCGAAAGTGTGTCTGGAACATTGTTGATGTTCAGTAAATACTGATTGATGGAACTCATCCGAGTTGGTGAGCAGAGAGACTCAGATTGGGAATGTGGCTGACTAGATGAATCTGATCAGGTAAATATTGGTGATTATGTAATGTTAATACAATCATTAAATAACTCCAGTTATGCTGATTTTAGCAAGAAAATAAAAAACACTTTGACCTCTAACAGCATGTTTTGAGGATTTTCATAAGATAATTAGTCAAAAGTGCTGTTCTTGCTTTTTCTCATCTCAACAGGATAGAGTGGTTGGTAATGATGTATTCTAAGCTAATTAGTAACCTCTACTCAGGCTTTATTTTGAGGTTATTTATTTTTAATTTCTAAACAGTAGAAATATGCATTTGTACACATTTTGCTAAATATATAGCTGAATCACCATCCCCCCCCCCCATCAACATAGAGAAGGGCTCCATTTACCTTCCCAAATTCTGTGTGACCTCTTAGCAACCTCTCCCCTCACTCCCAAACTGTGGCAACCACAATCTGTGCCCTGGTGTCTCTGTAATTCTATTTTTCTAATTTAATAAGTACAAATAGAAATAAAAAATGTAATAAATGATATACATATATATCATGTTTTATGTAGCCTTTTGATTCCAGCTTTAGCCTAATGCCCTTCAGAGCCACCTAGGTGGCTACAAGGATTAGGGGCTAGTTTCTTTTTATTTATTGCTGAGTAAAATCTGCTTAGGGGTGTATCACATTGTGTCTGTCTGTGTACCTCTTGCTGAACATTAGGTTGTTTGGCTACCCCCAAGAAAGCCTCCTTGAGTATTTACATGCTAATGTTTGCACTGACATACATTTATTTTTTTTCTCCAGTAGATGCTAGAGGTAGAATTTGTTACATCACTTGTTTGCATTAGGTTTGCTTTTTAGAAAGTTGTTTTGCAAAGTAATTGTAACATTTTCTGTCTTCCCTAGCTGCAGAGGAAAGTTGCAGTCTGCTATATCCTCCCCAAAAGTTGGTTAATCTGTTTTTGAGACTTTGCAGGAGTTTGGCGTGATAGCTCTCTGTTCAGTTTAGCATCTTCCTAAAGCCTCAGCGACATGAACATCTTTCTCCTGTGCTGGTTTGCAGTGTGTGTGCCTTCTTCTCCTGCTCATTAACTCTTCGTCCCACTTTTATTAGGGCCCTTTATTCTCCTTTGTGAGTTCTGTTGTCCGTGTGTTTTAATGTAAGCTTTTGATAGAAGACCTAGGCCCAACAGGAAAACAGCGGTTTAAAATTGGGTGTTGACAGAGGAAAGCAGTAGGTAATTTTCAAATTATTTAGTGCCCACCGTGGTCTTAATGTGGGTGAACAAGCCACATGAATGGAAAGGAAATAAATGAAGGCCCCATCGTGATCGTGTCCCCATCTAGCCAAGAAAGATGGCTCCCATGGGTGCACAGTGTGTGTGTGTGTGTGTGTGTGTGTGTGTGTGTTGCTGATAAGAATTGATTCTAAATATCAGAAACAGAGGCCCGGCGTGGTGGCACAGGATTGTAATCCCAGCATTTGGGAGGCTGAGACAGGAGGATCACGGTTCAAGGGCAGCCTTAGCTACTTAGTGAGGCCCTTTGCAACTCAGTGAGACCCGGTTTCAAAATAAAGAATAAAAAATAGGGCTGAGGGTGAAGCTCAGAGGTAGAATGCCCCTGATTTCCACCTAGTACCACCACCACAAAAAAAAAAAGAAAGGTAAAGAAACAGAGGAGTTATGTGTGGGCCAGAATAGTGAAGGAAGCTTCCTGTGGCAGCTGACATTTCAGCTGATGTTTGAAGATGGCTGGCAGTTAGGGGGTCAGGGAATCGGTCATAGTATGAACCAAGGTATGTAGACGGAATGAGCAAAGCTGGCTTGGAGGGGTCTTCATGGTGTCTGGGGAAAATTAGATTCTAGAGATGTGTGAATGCTGAAATGAAATATTGGCACTATACAGTTTTTAACACCTATGAGTGGTATATATAAAAGGGTAGAAAGGGTAATTTGGTAAAGGATATAGGAAATAGTGCCTGAACCAAAAACATGGTAGAGAGGCTGACCCTATTAGTAATTCAGGTGATTATGGACCCAAGGGTCAGATTGGTGGAAAGAACCATCTTGAAGATAGTTTAAAGGGAGAAACAATGAAGTGCCAGGTTACGTGACCCCAAACCTGTTCATCCTCTGCTGTACCCCTAAGCCTTGTGTGTTGGCTGCACCGCAAAGAGCAGGGGACAAAGGGAGGGGCAGAGGTTTACAGCAGGGAGGAGACACATGAAGCCGGATTATAGCGCTCACTAAAGTAAAATGCGCTAAAGAGTTCTGTTGTTCAAATGAAGGTGGAACTTGGTAATTTCTATACAAAAATAGAAAACTTTTTTATTAGACTACAGAAAAAAAAAATAATACCCCCAGGAAATGGAAACAGGAAGAGCCAGCTCTTGGCTTGGCAAAGCTGGAAAACGAGCTTGTGAAAGATTATGTAAATGAATTAGAAATGGTGACATATGGAATTCTGATATGCATACCGGGATATAAAGGAACAAATCGCAGCTTGTTTGGAAGTCTCTTTATTGCGTCCCCAAGTAACTGGTGTTTCAGTTTTCAGTGTTCTTCCAAAAGTGGCACTGGGCTTATTTTCCTCCATCACATGGCATTAAAAACATTTTCTGGGGGGGTATGTTTGGGGAGAGATTCTGGGTACAAAGTTTCAGAGTGTAAAGATGGAATGGGAGCAGATATTCATTAGTTTAGGCCAGTCTCCTCCTATTTCTTTTGATGAAAATTTACATTTACAGTGCCTTCTGTGCTTGGAGACTGAGGTAGGAGTGAAGAATGCATGGTCATGTGATGCAGAGTATTATTTTCCCCACTTCTTTGTCCTTTTGGTACCCAGTGGAGGTAGGTGTGCATGTGAGTTCTTCCTTTGCATGTACTAGAAGCATTTTGAGTCTTCTAAATGTGGTAGAAATATGACAATTTCATTGACATAGGCCCTGTATTTTAGACTTGGTTGCTATGATTCAGGTGAAAATAGCATTTTCTCCCTCATAAGTACTATTTTTTTTAGGTAAGTAGAGATTGACAGATGCCTGGAGCAGGGACAGAGGAATGATAAACACAGCATCCCTTCACTGTGGAAACCTAAAGCTGGCAGCTCCCTCCGAATACATGACTTCTGAAGCATGTAGATCCAGGGGTAGTTCTGAGATGCCCATCAGCAGGTACCCCCTACTTTTGGGCTAATTTAAAGAGCAAAATAATTTTTATAAGAGTGCATGAATTGAGCCATGAGCATGTGGTTTTTGAAGGATGGCTTTGTTGCCAGTACCTGAGACTGAAAGAGGGAAGAGAAATCTAATTGCGATCATGGCCCAGCTTCTGTGATTTCATAACACGATGAAGCATGCTTTCTTAAAAACGTAATTCTTGCCAAATCTATTCTAGCAGGAATGAGCAAATTCTGGTTTGCTGGAAGTTTTAAGGAATGGAGACAGAAAACAAGTTTTAAAAAAAATTAATGGGGAAAATGACTTGATTTCCATGACTGTGAGAGTCACTACACAGTCAGTCTCTTCCAGAGATTTAGCTGAGACCAGGCATGCCAACCCAGAGTTATTTCAAGACTGAATTAATGAAGAATGATAAAAGTTTTCTTGTCGTTCTATTCTTAGATGGTGTGTTATGATGCTTTTAATGTTTTGTTTGCTTGACTTTAAAAGGGGGTGCCCTTTCCTGGACTTGGCCCAAGAGAAGAAAGACTATTTTAAGACAGAAAACATGGGGATTTTAAAAAGAGGAATGTGCACAGTTACCTATAAATAACTATATGAAATATCAATTATATTTAACAAATTCCCTGGGATCTATAGTAGAGAGCAGAGCTCATTAAAAGAACCTAGTTGAACATGAGTTCTGGTGATAGGAGGAGATGATGCTTGTACAGCCACATGTGAATGTACTTAATACCACTCACAAATGGCCAAAATGGTGAATTTTCTGCATTTTCTTGTGGTACCGGGGATGGAACCCAGGGACATTCTACCTCTGAGCTACAATCCCAGCCCTATTTTTCATTTTGAAACAGGGTCTCACTAAGTAGCAGAGGGCTTCACTAAGTAACCGAGGCTGAGCTCCTGTCCCAGCCTCCCAAATGCTGGGATTACAAGCATGTGCCACCATGCCTGGCTTTGCATATTTTTATCAAAATAAAAACAGTTAAAAACTAGGGCTGCCTTGCATTGATGAGATTTGGCACACAATAAAAAATATCAAAACTTCAGAAGCTGTACCAGAAGTCCAGTGGCTTTAACTTTGTGCATTGTTGATTAAGTATAGTATTTTATATGTTCTCTGCTTGGTACTGATTTACATTCAAGCAGCACTTTTGAAGCACTTGGTTCTGTCAAAGCATGGTCTTGAGTGGGTGGTCACAGCCAAAGAATGAGAATTCTCTCTTTCGTTAGGAAGGCATATTCCAGATACATCCACGATCCCATAACAAAGTTGACTGTAATAGGAATTTTTTAGAAGGTCCCCAATTAATGTTTTGAGAACACAGCGAGGAAACACTTAGAAATGAAGTATCAACTTCATCTGTAAAATGATATGATGGTCTTGTGTGAACTTAATGTGATTAGACAGGACTGTGGGTTTGCAAATAGCCTAGGAACCCATCTCTTAACTTGCTTGAACAAAATGGAAACTCTTGGCTCAGAAAATGGGAGACACTGAAGGGGTCAACTTCAGGCTTTGTTCTATCCCAGTTTCAAAGGTGTTGTCATAGATTTCTTTGTCTCTACATCCACCACTCAGCATTAGTTGGGAACGATGGCAGTAGCACCCTGGACTGATAAAAGGAACAGCCTCTGGATGGACTCTGGGAGGGCTGGGGTCACATGCCCATATTTGAATAGTTGTGTGTCCGCAGGAACCTGCATGAGCTTGTTTACATGTGGGGAAGTGGGTGGTCGACCTCTCCCAACCCCCTGGGTTAAAAAAAACATGAGGATGGTTCTCCAAGGAGCCTAGCAAACAAAAAGTATACTATACACTAATAATTTCAAACCCCTATTGTACAGTCAGTTGTTCAGGATTCTGTGTGCATGAGTCTTTTTTTTCCTCTGTTGCCAAAATGACATAATACTACAGACTAAGTTATAAAGAAAAGGGTTGTTTTGTTCCATGGTTCTTGGGGTCTGAGATCAAGTGACCACCTTTGGTGATAGCCTTCTTGCAAGCAGAGCCCTAAGGCAGTGTATTCTTATAAAGCCACTGAGATTCAATTGCAGTAGCTCTATCCTAATGACGGTAATCCCAGTCAGCCCCCACAGGTCCAGGGTTAATTCCATTTTCTTCAAACCTCACAATGATCACTGGATTTCAATACATGAACCCTTACAGATGTGTTCAAACCATAGCCACTTATTTGAATACTTAACCATATCGCTTGATTCTAAACATTACCATTCATCAAACCTCACTGTTATTGGAGTCAAATATCTAGTGATATTTCAGTCTTGCAGAGAACAAAAAATTGATGATTGAAAAGGGCTAAAGAAACATTTGTGTAGAAGGAAAGATGACCTGATAGTCTCTCGTTGATTAAAGCATTTTCAGATGCTTTACTGATAAAATTGAGTAGTAACTAGAGTGTATTCCAAGAACAGTATACTTTGACTTATCCTTATTCTCTCATACCTGGAGAATGTTTGGCATTAAAATAACTGCAATGAGCTCATTAAATTGGTACCATGAATACATGTGGCTTTAGCCCATCCAGCGTGCCTCACTGTCTGCCTGGTTGCACCCAGCACATATCTTAGGTTGTATTCCTTTCCTTGTTCCTGGAGAGCCTTTGCCATTCAGGCTGATAAAAAAAAACTACAAAAAACATCTGTTCCAAATAAGGGAGTCATCTAATTTAAAGATGTATGTATACTCATATAGGATACATAGTTAGACATGTGATTTTGTATATGGATTCACAAAAGTCATGGACCACCTCTTCCACTAAACCTTTCCTTACTCTGTGGACTCCAGGTTGAGATCTACTCTTAGTTCATTGCTGAAATGTAACTACACAACAGGAAAAGACCATAGTTATCAATGACCAAGGAAAGAATTATAGTGGAGAATGCGCTGTGCATTGTTTGTTCAGGAGTACTAGGTGCTAGGTTACATGTTTTTTTTTCCCATCAGAGGACAACAGGTAAATATTTATTTAAGATGGCTGCATGGGCAAAAGAATCTCGTGAAAGAGGGAATGCTAAAAGACCCATATACACAGATTAGAGTCGGGTGTGGTGGTGCACGCTTGTAATTCCAGCATTTGGGAGGCTGAGACCGGAGGATGGCAGTTCGCGGACAGCCTCAGCTACTTTGTGAGGTCCTCTGCAACTGAGTGAGAACCTGTTTCAAAACAAATAATAAAAAATAGGGCAGGGGGTCTAACTCAGAGGTAGAACACCCCTGGGTTTCATCCCCAGACCCACACACACAAAAAATGATTAGAGACATATTTGAAAAAAACAAGAATCAAAAAGTTGTTGATGTTGACAGGTAAACAGATAATGTTCTCTAGGAGGATGCAGATAATTGGGTCAAGGTGTTGGTAACTTGGAGGCAATGTGGGAATGGAGAAGGATGTGGGATAGGGTGGCCAAGATAGGGCCACACTTCCACTTGCTTACTGCATGACCTCGGCCATATTGCTCACCCTAAGAACGAGTTTCCACTGTGTCAGGGAAATCGTGACAGTAAGGCAGGCTGTTGGGAAAATTTTCTGAGATAATAGACATAAAGAGCATGCCCAATAAAAATCTTATTTATGACTGCCAATAGTTATTTCATTTAGCATCGGAATGGAGGAACTGGGGCAAAGGAGAACGACAGTAGGTAAATAATCGCTCACACAGCAGTATGACCTAAGAGGTTGCACTGTGAAAAGAATTAGCAATGTGGTTTTAGGATGTTCAACCACCAAACTAAGGTGATTTCAGAGAGAGGGGACCCTTCCAGTTCTTTGAGGCTTCCTAGGGGTAATTGAGAATTCTATTCTGAGTTCCAAAAATAGAGATTATTCTGAAGATAGCTGAGACTCAAGATTTCTCAGCGCCTCGTCGAGCAATACAGATGAAGGTTAATATTCACGTATATCACACAGCAGATTTGATTGAACAGCATTGTGTGGGTTTGCGTGTGTAGGCAGTATAGCAAGTAGCGCCATAAGCTTTTTGTTTTTGTGATATTCATAAAAAAATCAATCCCTGGCATGAAAATATGACTCAGTAAGAACTGCTTATTTTGGACCACTGCATAGATAAGATGGGCTCCACAGTGATGTACTAGGATCGCTTTAATCTCTTCTCCCACTTGGAAAAGCCATTGGAATACAGATGTGAGACTGGCTTCATTACAAGAAGATTCATGTTCTTCCATATGTAAAGTAAGCCATTCATAGACATCAGTATTATTAGTAAATTATTTGTCACAGCTCAAAACTATGCGTGTGTGTTTTTTTTTTGTATATGTATGTGTTGCTGGTGATTGAATCCAGGGGCTTTCCACAGCCCCAACTCTACTTAAATTTTTTTGCTTTATTTTCTTTCATCATCATCATCATCATCATTATTATTATTATTATTATTATTATTATTATTATTATTATTATTATCTGGAGCTGGGGATTGAACCCAGAGGTATTCTACCTCCAAGCTAAATCCCAGCCCTTTTTTTGAAACAGGGTCTCACTAGGTCGCCAAGGCTGGCTGCAAACCTGTGACCCTCCTGTCTCAGCCTCCCACATACTGGGATTTACAATTGTGCGCTACTACACTTTATTATTTGAAACAGGGTCTAAGGTGCTGAGAGTCTTGCTAAATTCCAAATGTGGCCTCAAACCTATGATCCTATTATCTCAGCCTCCCAAGTTCTGGGATTACAAATGTGTGCCGCCACACCAGGCTTATGTATACTGTCTTACTTGGTACTTTAATTATAAGGCCTCTTGTCTAAGGAAAGCCTAAGAAGTCAGAAAGAATGTCTGAAATCCCTGTCTTTGCCATACAGTTAAAATCACTCCATGTATAATGCTATTCCAATATAAGATCTGGTGAGTAGGTGATAGCAAAATATATTTTTGTTACTTCTTTGAACAACAGAACAAGTAAAAAAAAAAAAAGATTTAGATCAGCTATGAAAAATACGCTGAGTTTGTATTATTGTTAAACACTGGGCTGGAATTACTGTTTGGGAAAGCCCACGAGAGCTTTTACTGTGTAGGCTCTTAAAGGTAAGAATAATTCTCATGTCTGAGCTGCTTTTGATGTGGCTGTAACCAGAATAGAAGTGTCTTAGATTATGACTTTTTCTGAAATTGAGTAATTCTGTTGTAATAAGTCAGCATATGCTTCTGTCTAGTCTAAAAACGACACCAAGATAAAAACACGTTATGTAAAGCCATCCATAGTATCAAGTCTTTACACTTCTACTACGGAGATGTAATGCCAACCCCATACACCAGGCTAGTTCCGGGTGGTGTGTGGAGAACCTCAATGGAGATAGACACTCAATGGCACACATTCCTGGCCGTGCAGAGCAGCGGGAAAGTGCACAGACCTGCATCAAGCATTCTGCTTATGTTAAAATTCAGAATGCCTGATGCCAAACAAAATTGAAGTCAACAGATAGGACATGGCGAATAGTTTAACGTCTCTATTACTAAGAGCAGATGCAGATCGATTGGCAGATTGCAATCGAGGAGGAAAAACCATGCAATGGACGTGAGCAGACCATTGGTAGAAAAGCAGATGCCTTTGGAGTGTGTGGAGTTCTATACTGTGTAGTCACACCAGTAAATAGAGAAATAGACATTAAATTAACAATTAGCTACTTTTATTTTGGTAGTGAGGATTAAACCCAGGGGCATTCTACCTCTGAGCTATATACCCTTATTCCTATTTAATTTTTATGTTTCAAACAAGGTCCCACTAAGTTTCTGAAGGTCTCGCTACACTCCTGCCAACCTTCTGTCTTAGCCTCTCTGGTTCTGGAATTACAAGTGCGTGCTACCAAGCCTGGCTAGATGCCATTTTTAATGTATCAGATTTTGACAAAGAGCAAATGGTGGCAGGGAGCTTTGGAGTGGTGGTTCTTGGGTGTCCGCGGGCAGGGTAGAGACACGGGTCGGGGGGCTGCGGGTGCTGTCAGTGGTGTGGTAAGCCTCATGGTCCTCAGCCAGGCAGCCTTGTTTGAATCTCAGTTTTACCATTTAATAGCTGTGTGACCTTGGGCAGGTCACTGAAACTTTCAGTGCCTTGGTTTTTTCATCTGTAAAATAGGGATAAAGGTGGAGAATTGAGTGAATAAAATACAAAGTTTTTAGAGAAGCACTTCCCCATAGTAAGGCCTGTGTAAGTATGCATACGTATTATTAATGATCATTATTTTATGTACCTCAGAAGGTCCAGTTTCTACGACTATCTAATCAGGAAATTATTATACGTGTGGACAAAGACTCATGTAATGGTGTTCACTTATAGTTTATGAAAGTTTAATTGGAGACTAGCCAAATTTATTTGTACCGGCATATCATAAATGCAGCCGTTTCTGTGAAGAAAACGTATGGGCAGTTATTAAAGCCATTTATTCTGTTTAACATTATCACAAGCACTTCCACTGGCAGAGTTTGTGTGTGCACATTTACAGACTTGTGTCTGCCGTCCTCAGTGGGAGGCAGCGTGTGCGTTTCCTCTACCAGAAGGAAATGCCTGAAAGTTGGTGGCGTTTTTCTCCCGAGTGCCAGCATAGCTGCCTTATTAAGTTTTCTTTCTTGTATTTGCTAAGTTTTCTGTAATAAGGATGTATTATTTCTCTAGCTAAAAGAAGGAAAAAAATGATCATAGGAGCATGGGTCTGATTTCTCTCCCACGTGTGAAGAGGATGGCCCTTGCCTCCAGATGGCACTCTGATTTTCACAGAGGAGTAAGGGATTCTGGGCTGAGGAGCGTTTGGTTCAGTTGTCATCCTGGCTTGTGTTTGTCTGGCCTTCCAGAATATCCTTAGAACTGGTTGTGTGGACTCTCAGGACACTGCTATGTTTTTTGAAGCTTTTTGTCTGTTTCTAGATTTATTTTTAATTTTTACTTTTCATGGTAGGAGGATTTCGAACCCAGGACTTTGAGCATACTGGGCAAACACTACCCCTAGGCCATAGCCCCAGTCTTGCTTCTAGATTTTTTTATTTTTTATTTTTTGAGGTACTGTGGATGGAACCCAGGGGCATTCTACCTCCGAATTACACCCCTGCCCTATTTTTTATTCTTTATTTTGAAACTAGGTCTCACTGAGTTGCAAAGGGCTTCACTAAGTAGCTGAGGCTGTCCTTGAACCATAAACCTCCGGTCTCAGCCTCCCAAATGAGAGGATTATAAGCACGCGCCACCCCTTTCCCGGCTCTGCTTCTAGATTTTTTCTTAAGATGGTAGGACCAATTTTTACATCCATTACTTGGGAGGATGAGACAAGATGATCGATGTCATCCCGGGCAACTTAGTGAGATCCTGTTTTAAAATTAAAAAAATAAAATCAGGCTGGAGGTTTAGTCAGGGATAGAATGCCCTTGGGTTCAATCCCCAGTGCCACACACATACATAAATGCTCAGGGGGGAGTAAATTAATTAGGTTTGTTTATAATTATCTGAATAAGCAGCCATGATGATTAAGCAGGTTTTTCATAGTATAGTTTATTTCCTAAGCCAATAAAGTTACTGTAGAGGCATTAAGCAGAATAAAAAGATTGTGTTAAAATCCTGTGTCCTTACAAAACCCCGTGTCCTTACGTTCATTTCTTAATGTTAATGTTTGACTTAATACACTTTGATTCTGTCCCACCTTTTTATCAGGCCGGAGATTTAACCTCTTCAATTCCTGTAATCCTTTAAGAATGGTTCCTCCAGGTAATTAGATTAGATGGACAATCCCTTGCTTTTTTTTTTTCTTTCCATTTATTTTTTAAAGTGCATTGTCCTCACATAATCTGTTAGCACACTGATAAGAAAAATTAACTGTGAGTAAATAGGAAAAAATCTTATTTATTAGTTGTTATTAGGTAAAAGGGGAATTTTGTGAGTCTAATAGATTACCCCCTGGCGATAACCAGTTGCAAAATATTTTAATGATTTTCTTTTATGCATATCATATATGCAGTACTTGTTTTTAAAACAATTTTGTTAGAAACCCTAATATTGTTAAGAGCTTCATGGTTTGCACTTATTCTGCTGACTGAACATCGAGACTCCAGTAACAAGAGAAATAGTGATGCATCTAGATTTGTAATTTTTTCAGCTGTTACTGCTAAGTAGCATTTTTAACAGCAAAAAACGAAGTTTTCATAAGAAAAATTAAGTAATTTATGCATAAATTTCCTCTTAGAAGCTAACATCAGTATACATGACAAATTACTTTCCAGAAGACCTTGGTATATTTATGTTTAACCAATTGGTAATAATATTTTACTGTATTTTTCAGAAGTGCCATGAAGTTCATGCTGGAATTATTTAACATGATAATTATCTAACATAATGTTACCTTTATTGGATATTAATCAAGGCATATTGTAATTATCTACCCAGAAGCTGAACCAGTTGAACTACACAAACTCCAAGCCATCTAGGCAAGGGTGAAGGCGTTTTCATAAGATGGCTTGCTTATTTGCCTCTTTACTAATTATTTTAAAATTAAATCACCAAAGCTAATAACAATATCCATATTTTGCCACCCAGAGTTAACAGATGTTAACTCATCGAGTTCATATCTGTCTTTCAATCAGACAGAATTATACAGATGAAGCTCATGTCTTTCTGGATCTCTTCCCCACATCTTTGATTTCCTCTGTCTTTGTTGATGCACTTTAATTCAAGAAAATCATATGTATTCTTTTCCCTTTTGTTTATCCTACATGGATAGATATATGTGTATTCTTATAGTTCTCTAGAAATGAAACCCTCTCCTTGCAGAGCATCTCACAGTTTTTGAGCTCTGTGTATAATGATTTATGTAGATCTAGTTTGTCCTAATTGAATTGTGTGATAGTACTTTATTGCTCATCTTGCTCCCTATTAATGGGCATTTAGGTTGTTTCCAGTTTTATTGCTCATAAACACAGTGCTACGAAGGCCAGTTTTACAAATGTCTAGTACACGTGAGCAAAGATGTCTTTAGGAAACATAATTCAGATTTAAGGGTAATGAAGAAATCTGTGTATCTTGAATTTTACAGATTTTGCACAAAGCTCCCAGTATGTTCGTGCCGATTTACATGCTCAACAGTGTGGGTGAGGTGCTGATAACTACATCCTTGCTGACACTTTGCATTGTGATTAGGAAATCGGTATCATTTGTAGTTTAAACGTGAATCTCCTGTTTGCTAATGAGGTTGGGCCTTTTCATGGGGTTTAACAAACAAGAGTGTCTCTTTTTAAAATGCTTTAATACCTATGTCCTCCACATTTCTTGAGGTGGGTCTTTTGTTTATTAATTTGAAAAAGTCATTACAGGTTGAAATTCCTTTATCCAAAAATGCTGGGGACCAGAAGTATTTTAGATTTCTGATTTTGTTAGATTTTTGGAATCCTTGCACATCATAATGAGATGTCTTGGGGATGGGACCCAAGTCTAAACACCAGATTCATTTATGTCTCATTTTCACTTCATACACATAGCCTGAAAGTAATTTTATACAATATTTTAAATAACTTTATGCATGAAATTACATCTCACAGTGTGGAATTTTCCATTGGTGTCAGAGTGGCACTGAAAAACGTGTGGATTTTGGAGGGTTTGAGGTTTTGTATTAGAGATGTTCAGCCTACAAGATGTGTGCTAAACATCTGTTTATGTGAGGTGAGGGTATGATCTCCCAGTCAATGGCTGATCCTTCAACCTTCTTAGAGTGCTCTTTTACATACAGAGAAGAAACATTTCAGTTCTTCATATTTATATGCCTTGCCTAAAAAACCTGTCCCCACCAAGTTCATGAGGACCTTTTACATACATATTTTTACTTTTTAATAAAGATATTGATACAATAATTTATTTTTCAGAAATGTGGCTCCTTTAAGAAAAGATGCACTGCCAAAACTGATCTCTAAAATAGTCTTTGCAGCAGTGGGGATCATTTCCTGTGCGACTGAAAGAGCCAAGGAGAGAAAACAGTCGTATCCACTGCAACTCACCAAGCGCGGCTGCTACCTAGCTTTCTGGAAGCTTTCAGCAAACACTAGATAAAATACAGGAGTTGAGGTTGTGTTTGTTTCTCATTTGGTTTTGAGGTTCAAATATTTGTGAAAAGATAAAACGGAGGAAATTTCTAGTTTGGGTGATCACAGTTGTTCTGTGTAGATTTGGATTATTACCTTAAACCTCTTCAGCAAGTGAATAAAAGTACACAGAAGGATGGAAAAGCTCTGAGGATATTATTTGTGCCATGTGTGTGCAACGTGTTTGTGCACCTGAAGTGTGGTGAGGATGCTTGGTAGCCCTTTGGGGCTAATCTCTAAACAAGGCGCAAATATTCACTGTGGTACGGTCCGGGTCAGAGAAAGGGGTTTAGTTGCAGATTAAAAGACAAACATTATACACTTTTAGAAAGCGGGAGGGAAAGGAGGTTCAAAAGCCTACAAGGTGCTACAAGATGAGTCTTTGACGGTGCAGTTCATGTTGTCATTCTAAGGTGCTCAGAGGAACCCCCTTTCTTTGTTCCTGACCAAGGGCGGAGCGTTGTTTTGGTGTCTGTCGTTCTTCGTTTCTCTTGCTGTGCTGCCGCTCTCTAACGTTACCAATAGACACTGCCGGCATTTTTCATCAAAAGGCTGAATCTGAATCCCCAAATTGTGAGACACTTAGCCAAAACTCTAGTTGCAATTCTAGCTGGATCTTTTTACTCTGCTTATATATCCTAACACAACTTCAGTCTTCTGAGATTGGACCACTCGTAGGGATGTCATTCCCTAGGCAAGAAGGAATTACACGGAAGGGATTCATTGCTTTCCTAGCAGCGTGAAAGGCACTGCTCCTGGCAGACGCAGGGAGGTTGCCCATGATGCCTACAGGAGATGCGGGCAGATGCCATCCCGGTGGTGTGTGCTTTCCATGCACCATCTCTTTGGTGATCCCAGGGTACAGTAGTGACAGGTCTGCTTTGCTGATGAGTTGATGAAGCTGATGCTTTTCAGAGACTGAGCAGCTTGTCCAGGACCACACAGTAGGCAGTACTGCAGCTGGGATTACAGCCCACGTTTGGGTCTACTCTTCCTAGAGGTCCGCCTTCCTCATTAAAGTGAGCAGTGGCTGAGTTTCACAGTGTTACGACTTTTGCTTTGGTATGGGTAGATTTTCTTACTCTTTACTTTTCAAGTAAAGAGTACAGAGAGGAAGCGTCATGGGTCCCTGTCTTGGACTGTGTGTGCAGCGGAAGCAAGGCAGGCTTTGAAGTCTGAAGTTCACACGCCTAGTTACGGAGTCTTAGGACGTGTTCTGGGTGCAGGCACAGAGGGTGGTCTACGTGAGTGTCTTGTGTTGAGACTTTGTCTAAAGATGACAACAGGAGGTGCACACTGTCCAGAGGTGTGAGGATGAATCGCAGTATCGTTGCTACAGATGAGGAAGGAGGCGGAAGGAAGGGGCAGATTGTAGAATGGTATGTACCACGTGATGTCACTTATATACGATCTTAAGAACACATGAAATATGTCCATCATTGTGTATCTGTGTGTATCTAATGGAAGAATAATAATGTCGAATAGAGATATCCAGCAAAATTTAATCAGTGCTTGCGCCCTGGGGAAGGAGTGACAAGGAGGACAAAGGAGACATCATCCCCTTTTCTGTCATATTTTTAATTTTTTATTTGGAAAAGATGTGCCATAGATTCATGTTTCATAAAATGTTTACATCTTCCCAAACTAGCTAGAAAGCAGAGGGGGTGTTTTGTGGAATGTTACATTCTTGCTCCTACTTTTCTGTATTTGAATCTTTTCCCCTAAATAAGAGCAACAACACCCATGCGGTCCTATCTAGGAAGATTGGCTACCAGTTGCTTGCTGTGGCTCCAAACACAGCGCATGGAAATCTAGACCCAAATAGTTTCTTTGAGTCTTGGTGGGAGCCACTGAAGACAGAGGCAGCCCCATGGCAGCCAGCCGGAGGGGCAATACAACTCTCCTTCTTGCAACAACTGAAAATACAAGGATGGGGTAAGATACAGCTTCTAGGGCGCATGTGCCTGGCATGCATGAGGCTCTGGGTTCCATCCCTAGTACTGCAAAGAAAAAAAGAAAGAAAAAACAAATAATGTGGCGGGACATTAACAAGGGGCTGATTTAGGACTCTCAAATTGTATAAGAGGACAGAGTTGAGGCTGGGAATCTCTTGAGATTTTCCGAGGTTTCTACGGATGATTTGGTTTAGTTGATGTCTCTGGTGGTTGTATGGGGTCTGAATATCTGTGAATTCTGGCAGTGAGCTATAAAGCACACCTTGGTCACTATCCCTGGCCATATGGCATGTGACACTATGGCGCTCCGGGGCACATGAATTAGGGCAGTGTAACCTCAGTTATCTCAGGTGAGAAAGAAATCCGGGTGGCCGGAGGACAAGTACTCATTGCTTGGAGCGACCTTTTTCCCCCTCACAGTTTAAGACTCTCAGGTTAACTCACAGATAGGTAGGAAAAATAAATTTTTTTGAGAGGCCCTGCTGCTTTGAGTTATAGGGCAAGGCCCCCACTGTGTAGGTGGGTCACAAGGCACTAGCTTGTATTTTAACTTTATTTCTGTACCTTAAACTTTGATTTAAGCTTCTGCAATTAAACTAGGATGTAGTGTTAACTGTTCCCTGAATTAAGTCTCTATAAATTTGAAGCCCATAAATGACTGTTATTGCTCAAATAAAAGGAATATGCTATGGACTGAGTATTTGAGAGACAGTAGATTGGTTTTCTTGTATAAGATGGTGACAGTTCTTAGAGTCTTTTCTGTATATTGCCCACTGTTAAGAATAGGTTCCATTTAGCACTTGGATAGGGATGGATATAGTGGCACACACCTGTAATTCTAGTTCCTGGGAAGCTGAGACAGGAGAATCTCAGGTTGAAGACCAGCTGTAGCATCTTAAGGAAACTCTTAGCAATATAGTGAGACTCTGTTTAAAACAAAACAAAATTTAAAAGAATAATAAGGGCTGTAGGTGTACCTAAGAAGTAGACTACCATTGGGTTCAGTCCCCTGGTTAAAAAAAAAAAACACAAAACACATAAAACACAAAACAAAATCCTTAATTAGGCCAGGGAATCTGACTTGGAATGGTGGGGTGAGACTTAGCCAGCTGATTTGAAAAGAGCTGTGTTTAGACAACATTTGGCTACAACTTAAATTTCATAGCAATGACAATTTTTATATCTGAAAGATTAACATTTCTAAAATTTTTGACATTGTTTAATTTGACAGCTCAGAAATAGAAAAATAAAAATATATTGGCTTTTAAAGGCTTTTCTTTTATGTTAAAAATAAGATCATCCTTAGGTATGCTCAGTTTTTTTTGTGTGATGTGCACTTCCTTAATGTTTTTATAAAAACATGTATTTATTTTAAATTTTATAGTTTTAAAAATAGATAGCTTAAAAATTTTTGTAGATATTGTTGTTATTATTATTATTATTAATTATTTTGGTGGTACTGGGGTTCCTGGAAACCTTCTACCTTCAGGCTACACTCCCAGACCCATTTTTAAAAATGTTTTTATTTGAAACAGGGTCTCTTAAGCCAGCAAGGCTGGCTTCGAACCTGCATGATCCTCCAATCTCGGCCTCCCATGGGCAGGGATTACAAGCGTGCGCCACCACGCCCGGCTGTAGATATTATTTGTGCTTGTAATATCCCTCTCATGTGACTACAGGAAAACTTTCAAACTCTATATTACATATAAGAGAATATTAAAGCAAATAGTAACAAGAAATGAAGTATATTTTACTTGAAGTCCTAAGGAAAATTATAGGTTAAAAATAATTTAGAACTAAGTAAATTATCTTGAAGATAATTTATCCTGCGGCATTTTACCACAAACTTATTTAAGATAAGACAGTTAAAAGGACCACCCCAACAAAGATTTTACATGAAGTTTAAATATATATATATGTTTCATTTTTAATAATATATTTACAGTCTTTGACATTTTGTTATGTGATATTTTAGTTTTCCAAATACTAACCTAGAAATTGGCTTCTTAATCATTAGAGATGGGGGTAATTAAGCCTCTGGGGAAAATAAAAGTTTGACAAAGACAAAATTGTGATAAGACACACAAAGCCCAAGCATAGTTGATGAAGACTTGAGAATGTGTAACTATCCTTAAAAATGGCATTCGTGGGTTATTGAAATTAGATTCTGAATAGTTCATGGCTCAGTGTGATGAAGAAAACTCTGAAATACTTCAGAGAAAACATTAATGGATAATAAACACAGAAGTTTTATCTCATGTAATATCAGAGAAAAATAAAGCCAGGTGTGGCGGGATACTCCCATAATCTAGTACTTGGGAGGCTGAGATAGGAGGATAGAAGGTTTGCAGCTGTCCTTAGCAACCTGGCAAGGCCCTCTGCCACAACTTAGTGAGGCCTTGTTAAAAATAAAAATTAAATAGGGCTGGGATGTAGCTCAGAGGCAGGATGCCCTTGTGTTCAATCCTCAGTAGCATAAAATAAATATAAATAAATGAATACAGCTAAAATATATTGCTTTCTTTCCACATTGACAGAATTTTAAAAATAGGTTGTCTTTCTAAATGAGAGCTGTCCATATGTTCGCCAAGATAGCATAAACTGGGCTGTCCTTTCTGGAAAGCAGTTTGGCAATATATTAAGGGCCTTGTTTTTTACCCTTCGACCCAGTATTCCTACATCTAGGGAACTACCCTAAGGGAAAAGTGAGAAATGCAGACAAACATTTGCAAAGCGTCATTGCAGTATTAGCAAGATATTGAAAACAACTGATATGGAAATTATCCAGCAGAGCTTGGTTCATTGCTGTTCCTTTGGACCACGTAGCTACTTTAACTATTTTCTAAGTAATTTCAAGGCAAAAGAAGACACTATGTCTTACAATAGTGAGTGAAAAAAAGTCATATAAAGCAATATATACAGTAGGAGCTTGATACCTTTTATATATTCATATATGCAAGAATAACATTCTTAGATGTAGTCATAGATGAATTAAATGAAATAAATTTGTAGATGAAATGTGCTAAATCTTAATCTTTCTGGGAGGTATTATGGGTGACTTCCTTTTTATTAGCACTTTAAAAAGATTTTTATATTCTGTAGTCTATTATTTTTATAAATAGTTAAAGTAGCTGCCTTTGGATAAGCAAAGATGGACTGCTATTAAACAAAAATTGCTATCTGGCATTTTTTATAAAGGACAGTATTATTTTTTGAATTGTAAAGTTTTTATAGGTGACTTATTTCAGTTTAAATCACCGAGTTTGATGTCATGGAATCTAAAGAAATAGGCCATGATCTGCCTTCCAGGACCGTAGAACTTGCTGGAAGAAGCCAGATTAAAGAGCTGAAAATTCTACAGACCGCATCCCAGAGTTTCGGAGCCTCCTTCCCCAGGTACATTGAAATAGAGGATGGAAATCTAGTTGGTGTTCTTATCATATATATTATGTATTATGTTTTGCTCACCAGTTACTGGATAACTGGCAGTGTCTAACAGACTTAACAGTTTGGATCATTTTCTAAATTTCACTGAGTCTTGGTTCTGCCCATTTGAGACATGTAACAGCTCCTTCCTCTCTTTTCTATGTTTAATTTAAAACTGGAACTGCACTTGCTTAGTGGTATCAGGTCCCTGCAAAGATGACAGCTGATCGAGAGCTTTTTTAGTTTTGAGCTGAGGATATTAACGTGGCCTCACGTTGGGTCGCCTCCTGCTTCAGCACGCTGACAGGAGGAGGTAGGTCAGGAGAGGGCTCTAAGAGTGTGCGTGGGGATTTTGGTTTCGGAGAGCTCTGTAAAATCTAAAATTTTGCTTTTTCACTTTTGGGGAGGTCTCAATGAGGGCCTTTTCTTTTTAGGTTAACTTGCTAACATATATTGTTCGAATAGAATGACGTCAAGGTTAGAATTCAGGATTGAACACTATTCCATTAACAAATAGTAATGGGGCCGATATTGATCGCTTATAGAAACATGTGGGGTGTGATAGTACTATAGTCAGACTAAAATAGTTAAGAGTTGCTAACTGATGTGAAATGGGACAGTGAGGTAATTTTTGTAGAAGGATGTATTCCTAATGAAGTGGGACCTCTGATAGATCTGAGTGATTTACATTCATTGAGATTCATTATGCACATATGCTTGCAAATCATATTCTAGAAGCTATTTGGCATACTTTGGAAGTCTAGTGAAATCCTGTCTGTCAGTGGTAATTTATGCAGACTTTAATACTGTTTTATTTGAAGAATAAGCTGTTTAATGAATGGATCAATAAAATTTCAAAAAAGTAAATCATTCAATCAAAACTAATTATATGTTTGGGAGGCATGATAAAAATCATTTTAATGTAGGAACTACATGGAAAGGAATACGTGTTTACGACCCAGTAAGCCGCTTATGGCCATAACAGAGCTCTGATTTAATGACTTTCTGTAGTCAGGTAAAATATAATCGAGTGCGCTCTGTATGTAGCAGGGGTTTTGGTTTTTGTTTCTGGACCCGCTTTCTCCCATTTTATGGATCCCAACTGCCAAATATGCCTGTGAATTCAAAAACTGTAGCAGCTGGAATTGAAATTGTACCACTCGGATTTTAATTCTGGCTATAGACAGCTGTTAGTATTATGACCTTGGGAATGTCCTTAGTTTTCCTAAGCCTCAGTTTCCCCTTTTGTAACAATAGGCATAATTAATTGGGTAGTTGCAAAGATTAAGTGGGTAATCCCTACAGAGCCCTTAGCACACAACTGGCTTTAGGTAAATATTAACTCTATGCAAATGGTTGCCATGATTTAATGAAAGCATATATTTCTAATTCTTATTATGTGTTCACAGACAACATTTAAGTCTAATAAATATACAATTTGGATTCATTATCTCCCTGAACCTGTTAGCCTACTTTGTTTTTCAGATTATACATTCTGATGCTCAAGAAAAAATAATGATTTTGAACCAGGCGTGGTGGCACCTGCCTGTAATCTCAGTACTTGGGAGGCTGAGACAGGAGAATGGCGGTTTTGAGGCCAGCCTCAGAAACTTAGTCCCTGTTTCAAGATAAAAAATAAAACAGAGCTGAGAGTATAGCCTGGAGGTAGAATGCCCATGGATGCAACCCCTAATACCACATACACAAAAAACTCGATTTTGTATAGTAAGCAGTTGTTTAATAGTCTTTTGGTTTAGAATTTGAAGAATCCTAAGTGTAAAAATTTAGGATCCTGTCAGTAAGGGCCCTTAGTTAAGCCTTTGACAGCTGACCACTACCCGTATAACAAACAGTTCCAACCCTTAAACATGCCTCATGGGACCCTGATGAGCAGTCTCATCTCTCAAAACTTAGCTCTCTGGCTGTGCTGAATTTCCTCCCAAGTTTCCTGAAATTATGCCCCCAAACCCATCATCCCGAGGCATTTATCTCTCCATCGCTCCCAGCCACCACAGTGCGCTGGCCCCACACCTGCGTGCTCTCCAGCAGCCCTGTGACTCCAGGGCTCTGCTTGAACCTTTCTCCTTCAGGAAGCCATTCCGAACTCTGACCTCAAATTCCCCTTCTGTATAGTCTTACCAGAATATAATCTTAAATATGTAATACGTACTTCTCTTCCAAAATATGTATGTATATATATGTGTGTGTGTGTGTGTGTGTGTGTGTGTGTGTGTGTATACTTTAGGTATATATACAAATACATTTAATATTACTATCAGTACTGCTGAGGCAGGGCGGAGGACCTGGAAACAGGAGGAATTAAGGCAACTGCCAGCATCCACCTTTCTGTGAGTCTGGGCGAGGTAAGCAGGAAGGTGAGACTGGTGGGCACCCGGAATCAGAGCCCTGGCCAGCCCACAGATAATTACTCAAATTAAGGATCAAAATTGGGTGAAAGCTGGGCGTCGTGGCGCACGCTTGTAATCCCCGCGCTTGGGAGGCTGAGACAGGAGGATCACGCAGGTTCGAAGCCAGCCTCAGATACTTAGCGAGGCTCTCAGCAACTTAGTGAGACCCTGTTTCCAAATAAAATATAAAAAAGGTCTGGGAGTATATCCCGGAGGTAGAAAGCCCCTGGGTTCCACCCCCAGTACCAACAACAACAACAAAAAAAATTGGGTGAAAGCCATTGGTTCCTCCAAACCCAATTCTGATCGATCCTAAAAGAACAGACAGAAAACCTCAGGAAGGTTTAAAAGCCCTCTCCCCAGGGGCTTAGACACCGTGCTCTCTTTCCGGGATCCCCCCCTTTGAGGAGAGGAGCGGCTTTGTCCTGTATCTTTCCCTTCCTAAAATGAATTTTCATATTTCTACACCCTTCACTTAATCCTTGGACCTCATTCATCAAAGTCCAAGGGACAAGAACCCCATACGAGGAAACAGCCCCGTTTCATCTTCCCTGGAGAAGGCACGCCCCATGTCTCCCTGGTACTCTCTTTACCTTCTTACTAAAGTTAGCATTCGAATCTCGGGAGGTCCCCAAGTTGGGTAATGGTGGCGGGCCACGGGGGGCTGCCCCGGGTTTCAGAGGAGCTTGTTTGGCATGGGGGTGCCCCAGTGCCTGCCCTTCTGGCATAAAACAGGGACTCCCCTCCAAGACTCCCCAGCTTCCCTTTTGAGACTCTAGCCTTTGTGAAGTGCTTTGAAATTCCAGCGTCTCTCAAATTCTTGACCTGCACAGAGCATTTAAACTTGGCTTGAATAGGCCAGTTTCTCTTAGCATAGGTAAAGCACAGGCATATCTAGTTCAAGAACTAGTCAGTATTTTGTCACAGGGAGATTTCATTAAACTTGAATCTTCATTAAAAGTAAGTCTCTCCATGGGAAGGAGTCCAGTCGTCGTGAGTGTTGTGTGTAACACAAGGCGGTGGGGTCCTGGCGGTGGACAGGTATGCCTTCAACCTGTTCTTCCTTTTCTAGTCGAGTTTGGGAATATGTGAGCCTGATTGTGTGTGTGTGTGTGTGTGTGTGTGTGTGTGTGTGTGTGTGTGTGTGTGCGCGCGCACGCACGCACACGCCCTTTTTTGTATGCACACGTATGTAATTGGTGAAAGATGTGCAAGACATTTTTACCCTTGAGATTTGGAGAGAAGCATGTTGTCCATTTCTAATGGTCTCTGGATAGCCTTATGGCAAGAAGAGTGCTCGTTCTGTATAGAGGCATATTACATGTTAAACAGTCAATGATATGACCTGTTATTTTTACCTCTAGGTTTCCTGTAAGTGAAGTCAGTCTGTTTTGTACTTTTGGGGATGTTATCCGAATAGGAAACAATTTTTAAAAATACCACTGTTTTATTAAAAATTAATCCTCAAGAATATAAAATATTTGCAATTTAATAGTTCAGTAGCTGTGTGTGTTGGGAAGATGCTGGGGATTGAACTAAGGGGCATATAATTTCGGAGTTACATCTCTAGCCCTATTTATTTTTATTTTTTTTTGAAACAGGGCCTCACTAAGTCTCCCGGCTGGCCTAGAACCTTTGATTCTCCTGTCACAGCCTCCCAAGTACTGGAATACAGGCATGAGTAGCCATGCCTGGCTAACAGTTCAAGGACTGTGTTCTGTTGCTGATAGGATTTGCTGGCTGAAATTCTATGCTGAAAGAACTTGCTAAAAATCCAGTCCGTGAGATTGGAACCAACTAATTCCCTGCATGCATTTAAGTTTATAAGCTTAGAAGACTCTGCTAAATATATGCTTTTATTTCTGTTTAAGACAGTTAAATTTGATTATAATTTTTTCCTTCAGGTAACATCTCAGAAGCAAATATTACAAATAAATTGTGCATGTAAATGAAAAACATTACACAGACTTTCATCATTGCTGAAAGTGTGCCCCTAAGTACATTTCCTCCTTTTTTATTATTTTCTTGTGCTTCAATATTATGTTTTAAAATCACTTTTATCATTTTCCTTCTAAAAATTCATCAAGATCTCTGTATATTAGTGTGAATTTGAATTTCTAGATGGGAGGGTAGATCATAAGTGTTGGAAAACGATGGCTGGAAATTAGCAGAGCATTATACTGCTATAACACTTAGGCTGTGGCGGGAAACCTGAAATATGTCATTTGCATTTTTGTGCAGAGATGCTGGTCCCCTCTCCTCGGTACCCTCAGTCCCCCAAACAAATAAACAACACGGCAATAAAGGCCCTGGGAGCCTTGGGATGGTCTTTTGCCAATAAAATTTTGCCTATTAAATATTAATTCCCCTCAATTAATAAATGTCTTATTTCTCCTTTGTGAACTTAAGTCCATATAACTGAAGTTTATACAGAAGAATTTCTCTTTTAAAGGAGTTATCTTCTAAAGAAAGACATTATCTAATGTAAATAACGAGTGAATAATTTGTTTTGAAATATATATTTTCACAAGATGAAGTTTTCAGTTATTTAAAAATATACATAACCTAGCTGTTAGAAGAAGTATAAAGAAGAGCTCATAATTTTTAGAATCCAGAACTGTTTATTTTTTGGTAGGGGGGGGCTACCGGGATTGAACCCAGGTATATTTTACCTTCATGCTAAACCCCTACCCTTTTTACTTTTTTTATTTTGAAACGGGGTCTTGCCCAGTTGCCGAGGCCGGCCTCCAGCCTGTGGTTACAAGTGTGCACCACTGCCCCCGGCAGAATCTTGCACTTTAAAACGGATTCTTGTTTTTCTCTTCACATTATTCATAATAGTTAAATTTGCAAATGGATGTGATCAACTCTTGATCAGTTAAGAATTTCATCTTAAGAATTTTATGGCCACATTTGTCAATGTCTGGGCGCTCTCTAAAAAACATCTTCTGAATCATGAGCGTGATGTGTAAAAGAATGTTCGGAGGTTGAGTCGTATTACGTAGAGAGGACAGACATTATGATTTGTCAGAAGTAAATATTGTTCTCCCTGCCTTTAGAAACTAGAACATCTTCCTAAACCCGTTTCCCTATGACCTTGATCACCTTCTTTTTTTTTTTTTGTACTGGGGATGGAACTCAGGGGCATTGTACCTCCAAGCTGTACCCCCAGCCCTAGTGTTTAGTCTTTTTTTAATTTTTGAAGCAGGCTCTCACTGAGTTACTAAGGGCCTCACTAAGTAGCTGAGGCTGTAGAGAACCACGGTCCTCCCGTCTCTGCCTCCTGAATGCTGGGATTACAAGTGTGTGGCACCCGGAAGGCGATCACCTTCCTTTTAAACATTTCACTACTTTCTAAGGGAAGATTTTCTTTTGCATCCAGCAAGGATTTAGTCTGTAATAAAGATAGTATAAGTCAGACCATAACAAAGTATGAAAAGTGATGGGCCGGCAGGGAGAGAAACGCACTCTTTTCTCTCCTTCGCATCCAGGGATTTGGATGTCAAATTGTCATTTATCGAAACAAGCAACTGAAACTTCATAGTAAAGAGGGAACATAAAGATTTTTACTGCAGATATTTTTGTGAGTGCAGTTTTTTTGAACTAAATATTCAAGTAATACTCTTTTATCAGGTGATTTTAAAAAAAGCATTTAATTTTATGAAAACAGAATGTGTTTACAAATAAGTATGTAAGCCAGGCGTAGTGGCATGGGAGACTGAGACAAGAGGATTCGCAGGTTTGAGGCCAACTTCAGCAATTTATGGAGACCCTATTTCAGTAAAGAAAAACAAACAAAAGAGGGCTGAGGTATAGCTCAGAGGTAGAGCTCCTGGGTTTAATACCCAGTACCAAAAAAATAAAAATATGTATGTTGACATATACACACAAATACATGTCATATATGAAAAACAGAATTTTGTTTTAGACTTTATATGAAGTGATATGGAATTTTGTAGAGAGGAAAAACTTTACTATTGCTGTCTACTACCAAAAAGAAGAACAAAAAAGAAGGCAAAACGATACCTTCAGAACCCAGGAAAGCACTATTTGGCATATATTTTTACTGAGATTTTTCTGTGTACTTCCTCAGTGTTTGTAACTTGCCTTTTTAAATTTAAGAAAAAATTGAGCGTATTTACACGTCATGCAGGAATGCCTTTTAAACCTGTTTTGTTTTCCATTATGTGCATATGTTTTAATTTTAAAACCTAAAACTTATAAAGAAGTAAATGTGAGGCATTTCTTCCCCCCATGTAATAAGTACTCGTTGTATGCCTGTCATTTACCACATAGGGAGTACTGTTATTGGAATAAAGGTAGACCTCCCTGATCTCCAGGAATTAATATCCTGATGTTTTTGTAAATATATATATATGCACGTCAAAGGCATGTTCTAAGAGCACACTTAGCAATTCTTACTAGAGAGGAGAGCATTAACTGCAGGGTCTCTACATATATGACGTAGTTCACATCCAGAAACTTCATGTGAATTTATGTCTTAACAACAAAACCTGAAACTCAGAAAATATCAGCTCACTGACTTATACAGAACAAGAAATAATCCTGGCCAGATATTTTATGTTCAGTATCTCTGCTGAGGACAGATAGTGTCACTGAAGTGTCTTGCATTAAGTACCAGGTGGCTTTGAGCTGGGAGTGGTGGCACACATTTGTAATCCCAGTGCTTGGGGGGCTGATACTGAACGATTGCGGGATTCAAGCCAACATCAGCAATTTAGAGAGACCTTCCACAACTTAGTATAACCCTGTTTAAAAAGAAAAGATAAAAAAGGCTGAGGGTATGACTAAGAGGTGGAACACCTCTGGGTTCAATTCCCAGCACCCTCCCCCCAACACACACACACACACACACACACACACACACACACACACACACACACACACACACAGAGTGGCTTTGTTATTGTATCAACTTGATTAGCTTCTCTTTCCCACTACCTAAAATTTTTGCTATTTCAGAATAATCACTGAATCATAATGTACTCTTAAAGTTTATTGATAACAATTAAAAGCCCAGATGTAATTGTTTTGGCCACTTACTGTTCAGAAGGCATAACACTGCACGCACAACACTGACCAATCTACTGGAACAGAGGCTGATGCCAGGGCCCTGTTTCGGATCCTACAGCCTGGGTGTTCCGTACTTAGGATCATGCACTCCAGTTATCCTGCTTAATTTAGCTTTTTCAAATATTGGCAGTTGCCTTTACCATTTACCAGGACCTACTTCAGACTATAACAAAGACCCAAAAGTGACATAAAAGTAATTTAGGATTTTTTATGTTCCTGTCTAAAAAGCAGCTCATGGAATTCTGGGTGCTGACATTGGTTTAGAAGCTTGAGAACATCAGGGCTTGGCCTTAGTGATCGTCTTGGCCTGTTCTCTTGGTCATAAGCATTAGATAGGAGGAGGGAGATACAGAAGGAAGGATGGCTGCTGTCTTAAGAAATAGGACCTTGCCCTTGTCCTTAGTAGGCTTCTGCTTACATCCTATTGTCCTAAACTGTGTCTCATGATTCCCCCCGGCACCAAGGGCTGCTGGGGAATGTAGTGTTTTAGCACACTGGCATACTGAGTAAAACTGAGCTTTTGCTAGTTAGAAGGGCAGGAGACTATTCTAGCTGTTTCTACCAAACTTTGCCACCAGATTGTAAACTCCACATTGGAGTGACTTCTTACAGTAGCTGCTATATATATATTTATATATTTACACACACAGACACACACACACACACACACACACACACACACACACACATTTTCACCTTGGTGGTTCAGGTAGTGAGTATACCATTAGTCCTACCAGCATATTTGCAACTATGTCAGTTCTAATGCCTCTATTGTGAGGTTATTATGGTAATTAGATGCTATAATATACGAAACATCTGGCCAGCCCCTGGCACATAGTAAACGCTCATGGTATTAAATGTTGTTATTAGGAGCTCAGTGCTTTGCTTTGGATGTGTTTGAGTTTGTCCCACAAAGGCTCACATGCTGGATGCTTGGTCCTTAGCATGGTGATATTGAGAGGCAGCAGAACCTTTCTAAGTAACTAAGCCACAGGGGCATCTTGGTATTAATGCTGGTCTCCAGGGTGAGGTAACGCTCGTGAGAGTGAAACAAGCAAGCCTGGCCTCTAACTCTTTCTAGCTTCCCGTGTCACATGTGACTCTTCTATACTAGACCAGTTCCCTTCCCATTTCTCTACTGTGTAATCATGCAGCCCTGGGATTCCTCACTGGTGGCCAAACAGATGGGACCACCAGATCTTGGAATTCCAGTATCTAAAAGAGAGCTACGTAAACCTCTTTTCTTTATAGGTACCCAGCTTCAAGTACTTTGTTTTCACAACAGGAATAGGCGAATGCACTTGGTAAATAATAAGTTGTGATAGTAGACATTCTCATTACGTATGGAAACATCATTATGTGTATTTAAGGCATACAAGATGATGTGATGGAATATTTAGAGATTACTCAAGTCACAGAGCAAAGGAACCACAAATTATTCTCTACAATTACTAAAGTAAACTTGCCTTGTATTTCTGCTGCCCAGCTGTCTTTAAAATAAAAATAAATAGTTGCAATCTGCATTACAGTAATATTATAAGCCAGGCATGGTGACACACACTTGCCATTTCAATTTTTGGGAGGCTTAGACAAGAGGATCATCACAAGTAGTAAGACGCTGTTTCAAAAGAAGAAAATTAAATGGGCTGGAGGTATAGTTCAGTGGCAGAATGCTCCTGGATTGCCCTCAGTACCACAAAAAAATTATAAATAAATATATAATTGGATTTCTTTTACTCTTTTATGGATTGGTAACATAGAAAGCAAAAACAAAAGAAAATTTAAACTGGTCTTAACCTTTGAATTGGTTTTATATAGAACAGATATCTACTTCCCAGGCCACATGTGTTCGTATAAGTTACAAAAAGCTAAAAACAGTCTAGAAAATGGTCTAACTGCATTTTCAGCCCAGCTCTTGACTTCACATGTGTGTGCTACTAGCCCAGCCCGTCAAGGCCCTGCAGCATTGGATATTTGCCTTAAGGACGTGAAAAGAGTGGACTTAGACTTTTAATCAAATTCCAGGCTATTAGGATGTGAATAACTCCTTGGTGCTTAAAAATGTCCAATCCTTCACAAGAGCCTATATGATTCTCTTTTACATAGGAATAAAACTTTTTAAGGAGTATGGCTTAAAATACCAATGGCTTTTTGAAAGTAAGGCTAAGTTGATAGTAGCTACATTTTAACTCACTGTTAACTCTGTAATGGATGTTTTTGGTGGACACGAAAGTGGAAGAGTTTACAGTTTGTGTTTTACTAGCCACACAGAGCTGTGCCATATTTAGTTCTTACCTGATATGTGCTAGCACTCTCAACTGGATTGACTTCTAGGGCTTGAATAAAGTAAGCTTTGTAGGCTTTTCAGTCAAGAGTAAAATCCATGGAAGAATGCCTAAAAATATTAATAGACCTGATATGATGATCTGGATTAGTGATTTAGTGTATTTATGTGTTTTTAAACTGCCAAAGAGGAGGAACAGTGTTTCTGAAAGGCATAAAAATAATTTTGAATTATTAGGTTAACCTTGGTAATTATGATTTTCAAGGTTCATATTAAATTACCTTTTTTGGTACTAGGGATCGAACTCGGGGGCATTCTACCTCCAAGCTACACCCATAGGCCTGCCTATTTATTTATTTATTTATTTATTTATTTATTTATTTATTTATTTATTTATTTATTTGAAACAGGGTCTTACTAAGTTATGGAAAGCCTCACTAAGTAGCTGAGGCAGGCTATGTACCTGTGATCCTCCTGTCTCAGCCTCCCAAGTACTGGGACTATAAGTGTGTGCTACCATGCCTAGCTTAAGTGACTTTATTTTCTTGGAATTTCATCTTGAAAATTTGATATGACTAGCCCTTCCACAAATTAAAAGCTTGCCATAATGAACATGTTTGTTTCATTATTATTTTTTTTGAAAAATTATTGTTACTAATTATATATAATATGCAATGTATAACATATGTCACATAATTATAAAATATGTGCTATATCTAATATATAAATTTGAGAAAGCAATGTTAGGTATTAAAAGGTAAATGAGCCAGGCGTGGTGGCACACGCTTGTAATCCCCTCGCTTGGGAGGCAGAGACAGGAGGATCGCACAGGTTCGAAGCCGGCCTCGCTGGCTTAAGAGACCCTGTTTGCAAATAAAAATATAAAATAGGTCTGTGAGTGTAGCCCCGAGGTAGAAGGGTTTCCAGGAACCCCAGTACCATCAATAAAAAAGGTAAATGAGTGCAATATAATAAAACCATGATTTAATATTCAGTAGATCATATATTGCCATTTTAACATAGTCCTGAAGTTCATACAGGTGTGGAGAATAAGTGCTATATATAAAAGCAGGATTATCTTGTATGTATTCTGAGTATAAGCCACATACTGAGACAGTTACACAGAGGCAAGAGGGGCCAGTTAGTTTTAAGGGACTGTGTACATGCTATTGAACAGCTGGCTGAGGCCGAGTGGCAAGAAATGACCTTCGAGAGACCCAGGTAAGCGAAGGGGTCTTCTCTGCACCATCCTGTGTGTGTGTGTCTTTCTCTAGAATGTTCTTCCCTTGTCTTTTGTGATTGCCTTACCTCTTTCTCAAGCTATGGCTTAGCAGGTACCCTTTCTCCAAGCCTTCCTAGCCCCACTCTAGCTCCTCGCCCTCATACAATCACATACCACAATCTTTCTCTCTCTCCTACCGCCTGTATATTTCTTGCCTAACACATCACAGTTGATATTTATTGTGAACTTCTTAACTTTTCATCTTCCTACTAGAATATAAACTCCATGAGACATGTTATATTTATAATTTACGTCTCTCATATACGGAGCATTCAGCAAATGTTTTCAAATGAATCAGGAATTTGAAAACTCTACCCAACACCTTTCTTTGTTAATTGTGTGGCCTTGGACAAATCATTTAATTTTTTTTTTTTTAGTTTCTTTTTCTCATCTATGAATTTGGGGTACCTCTACCTTAGGGTCTTGGCTTAGGCGATATATAAGGTTAAGGCGATATTGTACACATTCAAGATTATTATCAAATCACACCTCAGTGGTTTCAGAAGTATGGTAGTTTATGTATCTGCTTTGGTATTTTAAGGTAAATTGATTAAAAGAATGTCCTGCCATCAGTTTTAAATTCTCAGTAAACTTGAAGGTTGAACTAGAGTAAAGACATTCTGGCTTAACTTGTATTTGTTAGGGAATTGATTTTGCAGCTTTTGTGATCCAAGCCTATAGTGGATTGAATAAGATCTCCTAAAAAGATATTCCCAAATCCCAGTCCCTGGTGTCTGTGAATGTGGCCTTATTTGGAAATAAGGTCTTTGCACATGTAATTAAGTGAAGGGATGTGGGAAGGGTTTATTCTGGCTCTGGGCTGGCCTCTAATTTCAGTGGCTGGGGTTTCTGTGGGCATTCTTAACACTGTGATATAAACACCTGACACATAAAACTTAGAAGAACTAAGGTTTATGTGGGTTTAGAGTTGTGGAGTGTTCAGAGTTTAGTCCATGTTAGGCCAGTTCGGGTCTGAGGAGCTCAGGGCATAGCCGAGGGAAGCAGAGGAGAGTGAGGGGAGGAGACCAGACAGAGGGACATACATAGTCCCCAGGGCCACACTCCAGAGACTTGACACCCTGCCTGCATACATCACCACCAGTAAGTGCATTCCAGTTACCAGTCCATCAAGGGACTTACCCACTAATGTGACTAGAACCTTTATGATTCAGTGATTTCACCTCTGAACATTTTTGCATTACCAATACATGAGCTTTGCCCAAGGGTACTTTCTATACCCCAAACCATAACAGCTGGTATCTTTATAAAAGAAAGGAGAGGAAAATTTGAGCTAGAGAGTCACAGGGGGAAGCCAGGAGCCAGTGGAGCCCAAGGAGGAGGAAGGAGGCTTCCCTCAGAGCCTGGGAAGGGTGTGGCTCTTGTTGAGGTCTTTATTGAACTTCTGACCTCCAGAACCAAGAAAGAATAAGTATCTGTTGTGTGTGATAAGCCTCTACACACGGGGTCATTTGCTGTCAGCCTAGGAAATCAATACAGTAGCCCAGATATATTGGGTGTAGTAAAAATCAAAGAAAGATCAGTTGACAGTTCCCATTTTTGGAAGCTCCAGTTGTCTGCATCATGACCCATTAACTCTTAATCTAGAGTAGAAATATATATTCACGTCTACAGGAATTCCCCAAATAAAAAAAAATTTAAATAAGACACTTTGGGGAATTAGGTAGAGGAGAAGAGTTTTGTGTATGTGTTAGAATTGCCAACAAATCATGACTATACTGTGAAGTAAAACAAAAGTTGACATTAACATGGAAAGACTTTCTTTCTCTCTCTCTCTCTCTCTCTCTCTCTCTCTCTCTCTCTCTCTCTCCCTCTCTCTCTCTCTCTCTCTCTCTCTCTCTCTCTCTTTGCTAAGGGTATGGGAATGCATTCTGGTTGGATTTTTGGTAGAGAGATTGGCAGCTCTCCTCTGTGCAGAGATTATCTGGCTGGCTCAGGGCCACTAAGTCTTAGGCAGGAGAGCTAGAATTAGAACTCAGGACTCTCCAGCTTCAAAAGCTTTCCTAATTTTACTGTGTAGGGCTGCCTGAAATGGGAGCATGACAGTGGGGTGGACACACACACACACACACACACACAGGAAGAGCAAGGGTGGAGCCTCACTGGACCCTGTCCTGGGACATAACAGGGATGTTAAGTAGAAGCAGCTGCTTTGTGACATACTCTGTCTAATCCATGAGGTATCATGCCAAAGGATCTGTTCAAACTTTACATTTCAGTAGGATTCTTGTAGCAGATTTTGATATTGGAACTTGCAGAGAACATTTGTAAAAGCTAATTTATATTTAATGCCTCAGTTCTTGGAGTCCATCGGAAAGAAAGAAAGGTTCTTTGGTTTTTAAAAGGGAAGAAATGAACCAAACGTTAGCTTCTACAAGCTGAATTGTGCTGTAGAATCCGAGGGCGCGATTGAAGAGCGCTGCTCCGTGTGTGCATTCCCTATGCCATGCACTTACTTTGTAGAGAAAAGTTTAGAAAGTTAATGAAAAGACTCAAAATTGCTTTAGAATTATTCAACATTTATTAGTCAGAGTATATTGAGTTTTCAGCTAATCAAAAATAAATTTTACTTTATGGAATACACTAAAATGGGCTGTTTTGTGATTTCTATATGAGTTGAAAATATTTTTAGTGCCTACAATATCTTCTAAGGAGGTAGTTTTATGGGAACTTGTTTCCAGGGACTCGTACGTTTTTGTCTCTGCATTCTCATTTTGGCTGAGAAATATCAAATCATGGCATAGAAGTTGTGCATGTTTTTCGTACTTTAATGAAATTGTTCTCAACTTAGTTGACTATAGAAAGAAATTTTTTTTGCAATTAAAAAATCCAAGTTAGGCTTCAATTACTTTTCTCAAGTCTTCGTTAGTGAGAGGTGGTTGGTTACATAATGCTGACAGCCATTTAGATGTATACAGAATGGTTGGATATAAATTTTTCTCAAATTGCCATGAACTTTTAATGGAGAAAATGAAGAAACTTTGCTCCAGGGAAAACATAACCATTTCAAGTTTTATTACTCCTAAGTACTAACATATGAATTTTTAGTCTCTGTTTATATATGTAATTTATTTTATGTGCTGCTTGCTTATATTTATAGATGTATCGTGAAATATTGCATATGATATGTTCAGTACAACTTTGGCAATGCAGTTGTTCCAGAGAGCTGGGGAGTTGCTTAAAACTCAAGACTGGTTTTGTTTGGGACATTTGGAATAGAAATTTGTCTAAAATAAATTGCCCAAATTCCTGTCTTCTTAAATAGACTGTACTGACCCAAACCTTTCCTTGATGAATGAGGGAACCAGAGTGTATTTGGAGCTCTCCGGGAGCCCAAATTCCTGTCTTCTTAAATAGACTGTACTGACCCAAACCTTTCCTTGATGAATGAGGGAACCAGAGTGTATTTGGAGCTCTCCGGGAGCCCGTGGCTTTTTCTTATGTTGAGTAGATGGCTTGGCCCTACTGCCGTGGTCATCTCTGTGTGCTTATAAGTACACTGAGGGCAGGATTAACATTTTTAAATTCCTGGACCACATCCCATGACACATGATCAATCAGTTGACTGCAATGAATGAAACGATGCTAACATAGGATGCCCGGGGGACCAACTGATGTGCTTAGTGACCCAAGCCGCCATAAGGAAAGACCTCAGCTGCCCCTGCTGCTTCCTGCGTAGGGCTTAGTCTTCTTGTCTGGCTCGTATAGCTCAACCTAAATACCTTCTTCCTCTGTCTTGAGTTTGGAATGTTTAACCGAGTGTGGTTCATCCTTATGCATGGCGAGAACAAACGTGGTCCCAGAACAAACGTGGTCTCAGAGCCAGACGACCTGTGTGTGAGCACGTTTGCTGCAGAAATTCTGTATCTTCTCTCCCATCGAGGGGACCCGTGTGCACTGTGGTTTTCTGCTCTTGACGGCAGCCCTTTTCCTTTTGAGAAGTGGACCCATGAAGGCTGATACCATCACTGTGACAGAGCTGTCGTTCCATGAGGCCTTGTTGCTATCCTCCCCACCCGATCGGGACCTTTAACTGATGCCAAGTTTCCAAAGCATGCAGAGAGAGGACTCGCTCGTGGCTCAGCGCTCTGCGGCTTTGCCTGTTTTGAGAGGGTACTGGGAATTGGACCCAGCGGCATTCTACCTCTGAGCCATACCCACCCCCAGCTGCTGCTGCTTTTTTTTTTTTTTTTTTTTTTTTTTTTTTTTTGCAGTACTGGGGATGGAACCCAGGGACATTCTACCTCTGAGTTAAACTCCCAGCCCTATTTTTTAGTCTTTATTTTGAAACAGGGTCTCGCTGAGTTGCAAAGGGCCTCATTGAGTAGCTGAGGCTATCCATGAATCACAGTCCTCCGGTCTCAGCCTCCCAAATGCTGGGATAATAAGTGTGCGCCGCCACACCTGGCTTATTCTATATTTTGAAATAGGGTCTCACTAAGTTGTGGAGGGCTTCAGTAACTGAGGCTGGCGGCGAACTTGAAATCTTGTAATGCTAGTTACTTGGGAGACTGAGACAGGAGGATTGTAGTTTCGCTCCTGTCTCAGTCTCCCAAGTACTAGGATTTTAAGCACGTACCACCTCGCCCAGCATAAAATTTATTTTAAACAACCATTAGAAAAAACAGAACTCTGAAATATTTCTACATTAGATCATTTGCTCCACTCCTACCCCTTTATCATAGGCAGAAACACAATTTTATATTCAGCCTTTTGTCTAGAAGGCTTGTTAGCCAGATCTATGAGACCATTAGGCGCGTTTTCTATCTTCCAAGTCATCATGGGCAAAAACACAGTCAATGATTTCACCATGAGCTTCTGTTTCTCCAATCTTTAATTACCCCTGTCTAGTTTCCTTGCTTCTGTTTAACACCCAATTCCCAACAAATACTTGTTCTTTACAGTGATCAAAATAGCACGTTTTGGATATGGTCAGTTCTTCCCTCGGGTTTGTTTCAAAGAGCCGCGCTTTGAAGGTCGGCTTTTGTTTCCTTGATCTGCCTTCTTGGTTTTGGTCTTTTCTGTGTGGTGCTTGATCCTAGAGTAAGCAAGTGCCAGGCTGGATCCTGGGGGAAGCTGGGAAGACGTGCCACAGTCAGCGTGCACAGGACAGTGGCAGAAAAATGCTAGGTGGAGAGTTACAGAGCATCTGCTGGGGTCAGCAGAGTGTCCCCAAAGTCCACTTGTTAAAGGCTTGGTCCCCGGGATGGGCTGCTGGGAGGCAGCGGAGCCTTTGAGCGGTGTGTCCCTGGGGGAGGTCTATAGGGCATTGTGGATGTGCACTGGAAGGGGACTGTGGGCTCCTGCTGTCTCTCTGCCTCCATTTCTTTCTTCTCAGCCATGAACTGAGTGGCTTTGCACATGGTCCCACGGGGATGTGCTTCCTCTAGTCCAAAGTGATGGGCCGGAAACTCCCAAACTGTGAGCACAAAGGAGCCTTTTCCCTTTATCAGCTGATGAGTCCAGGTATTCGTTATGGTGACGGGAAGCTGACTAAGCACAGCACAGCAAATGGGTGAAAATTCCCATTAGCTGCTGCAGAAGTCAGTGGGAAAAAATACAATTTGAATCTTGCTTATAGCAAACATTTCAGAAACACATTAGTTCCCTGTAGTGAATTCAGTGAAGTTTGAACTGAAGAGGGGGCAGGCACATTATCATCATTCCTATTTTAGAGTTCAAGGTGTTTATAGAACAAACCAAATGGATAATATGACCCCCAAAAATGAGTCATGAAACGATTTCTCTAAAATTGCTACCTAAGGCCTGCCTCCCCGAAATCAAGTTTCTGTTAATATTTGGTAAGTGAATTTTATTTGTCCCTTCATATATCTTTAAGTCTGTTTTGGAAGTACATTTTATATATGTGGCGGACCAGTTTCTTTTCAGGCCTTTGAAATAATTTCCCCACATTTCAAGGTATTGTAGTGTTTCTGTGTAAACCATGCATCTGATGATGGTAACTTGTTTTGTATTTAGGAAATTATTCACCATCTTGGCATTCCCCAAAGAATTTTTTTTTTTTTTTACTATTACAATGGCTTACCCTATAAAAATTCTCCCAAAGTCTCAGTGAAAGAGACACTTGACCTTTTATTTAAGTACTATACATATTACTTATTAGTGTGTGTTTTGTCAACATCCTGCTAAATTTGGGTGAGGGCCATGGAATTTTCTCATCTCTGGCGAGCAAAAGTCTCTTGCTTTACTTATATGGACTATTCAGTGGATGGACAAGGTTAAACAAAATAATATCAAGGCCAAAGACAATATTTGTAGGTATTATACAGTATGCAATTAAAAGATTTTCTAAAATGAAGAGAACCTTGATTTTATCCTTATAACATTGTTATAGCTCACCTTAAATATATAACGCTCGATTGTGAATCAAGTAAGAACTAGAACATAAAACCCTTTATGCTGGCTGTTTCATGCATTGTTGTGTGTCATGGGTTGGTGAAATAGATTTTATGAGCCTTGGGCTCTAATACGAGGCTGAGACCCTGTTTGGTTTATAAATATGTGTGGGATATTATTTAGGTCTTCAGAGATAAAAGCAGAGAGTCATTTCCTTATGTTATCAATTCCTCTATGGGTAAGCATATTAAAATGTAGAAAATGTAATACTATATAATTTAGCAACATAATATACAATGTGGGCTGAGAGACAATTACAGTATTTTATTTCCCTATATTTTCCATTTTAACTGAATGCATTTTAACAACAATTGGTTTCTGGCTGTAACATTATTTTAGCTGTTTCATAAAGCTTTATAGCAAATTATTGCTGTTTACTAGATAAAATAAATTTCTGAATTCACTCTTAAAAGTCATATTGTGAGCAGGCATACTTTATTATTATTATTTTTTTTTTACTCTTACTGGTAAGCGTATATTTTATGCTACTTTTTTGTGTGCTGTCAAAATCTCAGTTCAGGATTGTTGTTCCTGATGTTATTTTGGTGGTTTTCTCCGTATTTAAGATTAAGAGCTTGTTTTATGCAGCAGAGCAGCCGTGACATGCCTCTTTGGTTCATGTTGGGCTGGTTATGTAGAGGGTAGAATTCTGGGGCCACACGTCGGAAGGCGGACGGCAGCTGTTTGAATGGGACCTTGTGGTTTTCTGTTACACAGTGATGGAGTGTCTTCCCTTTCCTCTTCCCAGGCCATCCTGGCTGGGCTCACACGCCGGCACCCCCTGCCACTCACCCCACAACGTTGGCCTGCTTAAGTCCAGCCTCAAGTAATCTTAAATCCCACGTGGACGCATTCTCACATGAGAATGTTATCCTTCCACTCCAGTTTTTTCATTTACATGGGAAAAAATAGAAGAGAGGGGAAAAAAAAGTTTCTGGATTTTCCTCCCAGATTTCATTGTCAATATGCTTCATATTTATTGCAGATTTTTTTTTTTTAATGGCAGGAGCCATTGCTGGGCCCCTGATGGCATTGCCCTCCCTCCTGGCTGCTGCCCTTCAATTGCCGGGCCCCTGATGGCATTGCCCTCCCTCCTGGCTGCTGCCCTTCTTGCATCCTCCATTCCAGCTCGCATGCTATTTTTCCAGCACATTCTTTTTTACCCACAAACAACATGAGCTTTTTGTATCCTGTGTTCTCCAATTTCTGTATGTACACAGTAATGACTTTTAAGAAAATCGAGGCAAAGTGTTACAGGTGACATTTTCTTAATACTCTGTTGTTCTTTAGATTACATTTTATAATTTAATTTTCCTTCTTGTTCCCTTAGTCTTTTTGTCCCAAGCGCCCTGTTTTAGTAATTGGAAGAATGCCTTGCATACAATTAAGTGAAATAATGTATATATAATACTTGATGTTCTCAGCCTAGTCACTATGAAATGATAGAAGGCACAACCGTATCAGTTCAAAAGATGCATTTTGGATGTACAGTTTAGTTTTAAATTCTCTTCTGTGCACATTCATTATTGAACGTTAAACTGGGATTTCTCTAAGTGAGGCCTCTTCCTTATGAAGAGGAAAAAGCCCCATTTTCAGTTCATAAAAGTAAGACTAGGAGATAAATGGAGAAAGGAGAGAGCCAAGGAGCAGAAGACTTCTAACACTACAACATTCAGTATATTTTTAAAATAGATTGGAAAGAGCAGAGAGTGGCACATTTTTCCAGTCACCATCCCGCGATCGCATGTGCACACTGGACGGTCTTTCCTGGTGACTCCCGTAGCTGACCACCTTTTTGTTGTGCTATAGAATCGTGCCAAAGGCCCTGCCATCTTTCTGTTCATACACAGGTAGACTTAAATTCTCTCTGCAGTCTGCAGTGAGTTTTTTGATTGTTTGTTTGTTTTAACCTGGAGATCTGCTTTTTCAGCAAGGTCTGGCCAGCTCCTGGCTGCTGTGATTGCAAGTTGGATTGCTTCAGAGCCTAGAGGTGTGGCCGAGGGAAGCTTTCCTTTCCAGTTAGGAAGAGCCAGATGTAATCTTTTGGTAGATAAAAGTGGAAACCTGAAATGGGAGGGGAACCCTCTAAATGGAATATTGAACAACTGAGGCATAACGTATGTCCTAAAAAATAGACATGCTGCACAATTGGACCCGATTGGCCAGGAGGCGGAGTGTCCCTTGTAGGCCAGCACCTGGAGAGTGTGCAGAGGCACTGTACAGACGCTTGCAGCCCTTTCCAGCCTGCCTGCTGTGGACGGCTGCCATCCGAGGCCAGCGAGTGGGGTCAGCGGTCTGCTGAGGAGCCAGGGGAACTGGGCTTTCTCATCGGGGTGCTCTGCAGGCCCTGTGACACGGCACTTTTCAGTGGTCAGCCATCCCTGCTGGTTCTTCTCAAATATCGCCTCTTTATTAGCATTTAGGCAAGACCGAGAGCATATGAAAAGTTCAACATCATTAGCCGTCAGGGAAGTGCAAATCGAAACTGCTCAGATTCCATCTAACTCCAATTAAAGTGGAAATAATCAAGAATGCAAACAGTAACAAATGCCGGTAAAGATGTGGAGACCTGGGAACCCTCATACATTGCTGGCGGGATGGTAAATCAGCACACCCACTCTGGAGATCAGTATGGAGGTTGCGCAAAAGACTAGGAATGGAACCACGATATGACCCACTTACACCACTCGCGGGTGTCTTTCCAAAGGAATTAAAGTTAGAATAATACAGTGATTTATACATGCTTACTCATGTTTATAGAAACACAATTCACAATGGCCAAACTGTGGAACCAACCTAGGTATCTGTCAACAGATGAATGGATAAAGAAAATATAATTTATATACACAGTGGAATTTTACCCAGCTATAAAAAAGGACAAAACAATGTCATTTCAGACAAAGGGATGGAAATAGAGAATATTTGGCTAAGTGAGATGGGTCCATCTCAGAAGGCAAAGGGATGTATGTTTTCTTTCTCAAATATTTGGAAGCTAGGGAGAAAAATAGAAAAGAAAGAGGATTGCAGGTGAATGAAGGAAGAAACCGGTAGAGGAATGGAATGTGGGGGAGAGGTTGGAAGGGGGAAAGGAGACGTGAGAAAGGAAATATTTAAAATAATTCTATTCAGCTACAAAGAAGAATAAAATAATAGCATTTGCAAGAAGATGGATGGGACTGGAGAACATTATATTAAGTGAGATTAGTCAAGCACAGAAAGAGAAAGGACATATGTTTTCTCTAATATGCCCAAGCTGGGGAGTAGTGGTAATACCAGAGGGACTCCCGATGATGGAGGGGAAATCGCAGCAAAGCCTTGAACTAAAGGATTGGAGAGGAAGAAAGCTGAGGTTGATCAATGGAGGAGCTACATACGAATATGTGTAATAGCATAAGTACAACATGATTAACCTGGACACTCTCTATTGGTAGGGGAGGGAAATTGAGGGGGAAGGGCATGAAGCACAATCTAAATGTCCACCATTTTCAATATGTTCCACTTATAAAAAATAAAAAAAAACAAAATACAAAAGAAAAAAAATGCTGTGTCCACAGTTGAAGGGACCAGGAGCAATCCACCACCGAGCTCACTAATCCCAGTACCGGAAGAGGGAGAGAAATGTAGTGTGGGATCCAGATGGAATCACACCAAGCGCCGTGTGCATGTATGTTCTACCTTTTTTCTTTTTTTCCTTTTCCTTTGGTACTGAGGATTGAACCCCAGCGCTATTCTATTCTTGAGCTACGCACCCAGCAATTAAAAAAAAAAAAAAAAACTTTTTTATTTTGAAACCACGTTCCACTGAGTTGTTTTTATCACTTTGAACCTCACTATGATTGTCAAATTACAATGCACCAGTAAAAGTATACTTGAAAAAAGGAAATGAATTGGTTTAGTTGCCAGCAAATGACTGCAGTGTTCTCCCCAGCTTCTCTACAAGCATGTTGTCATTTTCTGTCTGGTTGTGTATGTTTGGATTGGTGTTGATGATTGATATAGTTTCTTATGATGCTTTGATAGGCTATAAATATACTTTTTGAAGAGTAAAATTCATGCAATTTGAACCTTGGGAGAGTGGCTCTCTGGGGCTGATGCATTTTCTTGATATTTTATTGTTCTCCTAGCATGGCGGACTTTCGTTCTCTTGTCTAATATTCAGGGAAAAGTAAGGAAAACTACCCTAGCAAATAGGTCATTTTCTGAAAACATTTTCCTGTTTTAACTTATTAGAATTTCCAGATGAGACAAGAATTAAAGGGGCCGTGTGTGGTGGGGCTGCAGGATGCTTGGGTGATCTTAGGAATGACGCTGGACTTAGAAAGTCGCTTCTACGAGGTGCAGTGTAGGTGGCAGGATGTTCAGCGACGGGTTCAGATTCTGACCGTCTTCCTGCTCTCAAAGTAAGAGTAAATGGGACATTATTTGCTCGGACGTTTGTGCCCTGTAAAATACTGCCGGCTCCAAATTTCAGATTTAAGAGATTGAGAGTCGGCTGTTTAGAATAAAAACAAGACAAAACAAACACATACTTCTGAGGAAGCCGTGTGCCTGGTTCCTATGAGGAAAGTCTCTGTCACTCTACTTCTTAGGGATTGCCATGGTTACTCAAAGATTGCCCTCCTCTTTCGTGGGATGGCAGCGTGTTTAGCAGTCCCTGTACATACTGGAGGGGCCACGGGGGCTTGTGTCTCACTCTCTCTGAATATCCTTTTCCTTGTCTCTGGCTACACTCCTGATACCTGACATATCAATGAGGAATAATTTCAGCTGTATAGAAGCAACTCTGTCAACATGGGGTCTCTCAGCTAGGAAGGCGGCCTGGGCAGGTAGGCAGCCTCCTGCCATGCCGGCTCTGAGGTCACCTTCTTTTCCAGGGCCCACTTTCATGTTTGTTGCCTCATGGTGGCAAGGTGGCTGCTGTACCTCCTCCATCCCTGGAGCGGGCAAGAGGCCTTCTCTGTGGAGAGTGAAAAGACACAAACCATTCAGATTTTCTTTGAGGTTTTGGTAGGAAAGAATATTAAAATTTACTTCCAAAGCTTTTCTGAAGGTCCTACTAACTAATGACTTCTATTTCTATCTCATTAACTGTTTTTTTTTTTTTTTTTAATGATGTTTGTTTGGCTTTCTGAAGCTGCAGCTGAGGTTTGGATGTATGGTTTCTTTGCAGAGAGCTGCTGTACTGTGCACAGAATAGGAGTTGTGTCACTAAAGGAGAACAAAAAGGCAGTCTAGACGAGGCAGGTAGAGGATCTGCCTCTCTGTGCCTGTGTACCAGAGGTTGCTATGGCAAAAAGGCTGGCAGGAAGCCCAGGAAAAGGGCATAGATGAGAAGGACTTCTTTTTTTTCCCCCTGTCGTTGACTTAGGAGCAAGACCAAATGCTACAATTAGGGACAATAGGGCTAAAAAGAAGTTAACATATTGCAGTCCTCTCTTTTGGAGTTGACCGCAGGGAGTTGTGGAATTACAGCAATTTGTAGTGCAATAGAAATCCTACAGCCTCGAGTTTATAGAGGATTGAGGGGTCTGGCCCTGGATCTGCCTGTCTCTGACTCTGTTAGGCTCAACAACTCGCTCTATTCTTCTGGGCATAATGGTCCCTCACTTAATCTCGAAAATGAGAGCGTTGAACCAATCACTGCGATCCCCCAAGTAAAAGACTTTCTGATGATCTGAGTTTGCTGCTTACAATTTACTCAGTTTGAATCCAAACCTAGCTCTCTCTAGACAGTACCACATGTGAAGTTGGTTAAGCATAGTATTTGTGGCCATTTTGATGAAAAATTGCTATGGGGTTGCTTGTTAGCCTCAACCGCTTGTGTGGAAGGCCAAGGTGGGCTCTTTGTCAGGAATGTTATCCAGTGACACTTTTTTCCTGTGTCCACACAAGGGAATAGCCCCACTAATTTTGGTGTTAAACTCGCAATTTACTTGTTTGGACTCTGATGCTCAGAGCTGTGGAGAGAGGAGAAGGAGAGCTTCAAGTTTACCTGGGTGGGAAGTTTCTTCCTGGTGTTTATTGGCATTGGTGTTAAAAGTCGCCCCTGCCCTGAGAGCTGGGGAAGGAGGGATCTAGAGTAGACTCGGGCTTTGAACACCAGTGTCCTCCCTCTGTGCATGGGCATTCTAGGGCAGAGCTGCCTGGATCCATCCCTCTGTGTGCCTCCCACAGCAAGCCTTTGGTGCATGTGCCTGAGTAGTAGTCAGGCCATTAAACCAGCAACTCTGCCCTTAGGACCACTGTGTGGTCCTAAATGAGAATAGGAAGTGGTGCAGGATTCTAGAACGTGCCCTAGCAAGGTGTCAGGCAGATTGGAGCTTGTAGAAAGTCCTGAACAGCTCAGGTGGCGAGAGAGCCGGCCACACAGCAAGGTGCAGAGTGGGGACTCTGGGGAATGTCCCCTAAGAGGTTGACTTGACTCAGAATGAGAGATAATGTGCCTGTCTCTGGCTCTCTCCTCCAGGCCTTCTTCCCTCTCTCACTCTTTTTCTTTTTCCAGCTGAAAAATTTTATTCTAAGAAATGATGTCTTTGTTTTTAGTAGAAAATGGTGGATAGAAAGTTTGGTCTCTTAAGGCATTTGCCCTTGAATAAGAAAAGGAAAAGAAAAAACAGAAAGGATTCAGATGGAAATCCGAGCAACCTGAGGTTTCTGTATGGAATATAAGAAGAGTTTCAATGAATAATTAAACAAGTTATAGCTAATAAAATATACAGCACATCGCTTCAAACTAAAGCATTCTAACTCGGCTTTAGGGATGAATGCTTTTCATTACTTTTTAATTGTTGCCAGGGTTGACCTTGAAGGTCTTCTCTGGCAGATAATTTGTTATGGTAAGAATGAGATCACTAAGCATTTTAGCACAAGCTACATGATGCTTAGAGCTCCCTGCCATGCAGAGCTGCCGTGATAAGTCTGGCTTCCCGGGAATTTACTCTTTCATTGGGGTGGGAGCTGATTTCTCAGATCCTGCCTTTGGAAGCGCGATCACTCTTCCTGTAGGAAAGTCTCTGTGGTTCCAGAGGCTGATGTCTCAGTTCATGTTATATTCCTACTGAAGCAACTGATAATTCTGCATGGCTGATGAACACCAGAGGAATTATGGGCCATTTGGGAAAGTGGACTTGCGGGGATCTAGTACTCTCTACTTTAAGGGAAAGGATATCATGGAATATCATTCTTTTATGAGTGTAATTAACAGATTTGTGCTGGGAATCTTGTTAGAGAGTCTTGTTGCTGTTCAGGCTTTTTTTTTTTTGCAGTTATAATAGAACCTGTATTTGCCTGCTTTCTGACACGTTTACAGTTAATACTGAAGAGAAAGAGTGAAATGCAATTAAATATTTTATTAACTTAGTTCATATCTCTCCATTTATATCGCATATTATGAAGGACAGAAAATAAAATGTTTGGGTTACAGAACGATAAAAAGCATAAGGGAAAAAATCTATAGTTTTAAACTAAATAGAACAAGAAAAACCTGTTGTATTCAGTTGTGGAATTCCATTTAGCAAATATAGTTTCTTGTTTGCTTAGCTTGTGTACTGAATCTTGACTTCACGATTAAGTTCAAGACCAGGTGGTACTGATATGCATAATGTTAGCGGGTTTTATGTACATAATTTGAAAGAAAAAATCTTATTCTGTTTATTGTACCATATGGTATGTCTTTATTTCTTACAAACATCTAGAAAAAAAATCATAGTAGTACAATTCTCATGATACTTTCTTCCTGACAAAGAAAATCCAGTGTGCTTTGAAATAAATAGGAGGATTTATGCTGTATGTGAGACATATCTAAGAATAACAAATAAAATTCCTACCAAGAATTTATGTTTTAATATTTAAAAAAATTTAGTTCCTATTGCTGAGCAATCTTTATCTGTACATTTTAAATACTTCTGGTAAATATGAAATATTAAATATTGAAATATGAAAATATGAATTATTTATTATAAATGATCATTTGAACTCTGTGTTGAATATGTAGAAAAATTGATGCTAGGTATAGTGTACAGAAAATGTAGTGTTTTCCTTCCTGAGAAACTGCCACTGAATCTTGTTTCTTAAACACCAACGTCCCCACCCTACCCCCGGTTATTTTACTAAGTGTGGTTCCTTATTGCTGTCATTCAGTTTTAAAAGGTGTTTATTTATAGATACTATGAAATCAAGCTGTGTCCTTGGGTTATAGTGTTAAAGCTGTAAACGGAGACCCTCTGCACTGGTAACATGGGTCTACATTCTGGCGGGGTTAATCCCTAGTCAAACAGCTGTTGTTTAACATAAACTATAAACTTCATAGAATGGTAGCAGGGGTGGCACGTTTGATTTCAGGTACATTCGAAATATGGAAAACCTGTAATAGTTGACCAAGAGGAAAAGTATGAAACCATTCGAAAGGAAACAAGGATCCACTGGATTTCTAGGATGCTTCAAATTTCAGCATGAGAAAATAAAAAAAAAAACAAACAAAAAAACTTTCACCAAGTTGTCTTGGTTGATGTAAAGGCAAAAGTTCCCCTTAAAACGGGAGGTGTACCTTCTCCTTGATGTCTGAGGTGCTATTTTCTTATATAAGCTTTTCTTTCTGTGCTCAGAAAGGAAAATATGAGATAATCATTCAAAATGATGTTGAATATTTTCTCTGGTCAGAATGAGTCCCTAGCCAATTGCATTTTTTTTTTTTTTTCTTTTTTGCGGTACTGGGGATGGAACCCAGGGCCATTCTACCTCTGAGCTACACTCCCCAGCCCTATTTTTTTTTATTCTTATTTTGAAACAGGGTCTCACTGAGTTGCAAAGGGCCTCACTAAATAGCTGAGGCTGTCCGTGAACCATGATCCTCCTGTCTCAGCCTCCCAAATACTGGGATCACAAATGCACAGCACGCTGGCTCCATTTACATTTCTTAAGGGTGTCCCTGGGGGTGGGTCTTTTGGTGTTGTTGGGGAGAAGAAACAGTACCTATTTTATTGCTTTATGTACAATCCTACTTAATCTCTAAGATCCCAAGTAGTTCCTTCCGTTAACATTCCTCAGTGACTTTTGCCTTATAGGTCCATCCATTGACAGTTAGGAAGTTAGTAATCTAAAAATGGTTTACATTATAAAAACTCAGTACTAAACTGATTATGGTTATTCCTGTAGCACTTTCTAAAGAAATAGTGCTATGAATTAAAAACACTCAGACTAAGCCCATTTAATATGTAATGTCATGAGGATTATAGACATTGATTTTATTTCCTGTGAATGCACGATTATTTCATTTGTGTAACATGTATTTTGTACCCTTACTACACTTCTCTTTGGTTGTGCTACTGGAGGTGGTGTGGACTGGACAGGTGGCTTGGAGTTTAGATTGATGTTTCAATTTAGATTTCCTACTGGTTCGTCTTGGGAGCTTGGACAAGACACTTAACTTCTGAGTCTGTTTTCTGTATACACTGGGTGCCATGACACAGGGTCTTATTGTTAGGATTGAAAGTGCCTTATTGATATTAGGTATTTATTAAGCATAACGATCATATTCTTATTTTTATCCTTAGCACCTAGTTCAGGGCCTGGCACTTAAGGAGGAGGTATATAAATATTGAATGATGAATGGATGAATAAATAATAACTAACTCATCTCGAGATCCTAGAATGGGCTGCAACTACTTTTATGCCTTGCAATTTGGAAATGATTCTCCTTGGCATAACTTGAACCTTCAGAAAGGCTTATTTTCAAGGGATGTGGCTGTCTACACAGTCAACCAAACTGAAAGCCTGGGGGTTCTCCTTCTTTGTAGTCAAGCAACTTTTACTCAGCCTTGACTTTAATTGCCAGTACTGCTGTAGGGTTTTCACCGGAAGGAATGCTTAGGGACAGATGTATGCAGGAAGAGTGCACTGGAGATGGCAGTAGTGAGGGAAAAGACCGAGGAGAAGAAAATTCTAGGCACCGGCAAATGTGTAGAGGCTGAAAGTGCAGTGTGTGTTTTTGGAGGGTTAGCATATGCACCAGGGCATCTAAAGCACACACAAAGGTTAAGAGAGCTTACCAACTAGGTTGGGTACTCTCAGTGGGAAAAGGTATCATTTACGACTAAAGCAAACATTCCCAAGTGAGTTAAGGTTATCGTCAGAATGAGTTAACTGCTGCCCTGGATGGTACCTTGATTTTTGGTTCCTTATTTTATGTTTTGAAAGCAGAGAAACAGGCAGAGTGTGTGTGTGTGTGTGTGTGTGTGTGTGTGTGTGTGTGGTACTGGGGTGGAAACCAGAGGCTCTTCTACCTCCTGGCTACACTCCCAGACCTATTTTATACTTTATTTGGAAACAGGGTCTCACCAAGTTGCTGAGAGCCTCACTCAGTAGCTGAGGCTGGCTTTGAACCTGTGCAAACTTCCTGTCTCAGCCTCCCAAGCGCTGGGATTACAAGCGTGCGCCCCCACGCCGGGCTCAAACAGGCACTTTTAAATTCCTTTTTGGCACTGGGGATTGAACCCAGAGGTTATTCTACCTCTGAGCTACTCCCCGACCCCTATTTCAGTTTTTATTTTGAAACAAGGTCTCATATGTCGCTGAGGGTCTTGTTAAGTTGCTCAGGCTGGACTCAAACCTTTGATCCTCCTGTCAGAGTGTCACAAGTATGCCACCATGTGTTAGGCTAAACAGCAGGAACATTTTGATTGCAATCTTTCCTGTTTTAACTCTCACTCTCCAGCTGGGTGTTGTGGCACATGCCTCTAATCTCAGTACTTGAGAGGCTGAGACAGAAGCAGCGCAGCTTGGTGGTCAGCCTCAAAAATTTAGCAAGCTCTGCAACTTAGTGAGACCCTGTTTCAAAATAAGAAAAAAAAAAAAGAAATAGAGCTGGGGGTATAACTTGGAGGTTCAATATTCCTTGAGGCAATCTCTGGAACCACAAAGAAAGAGAAAGAAAGAAAGGGAGGGAGGGAGGGAGGGGAGAGAGAGAGAGAGAGAGAGAGAGAGAGAGAGAGAGAGAGAGAGAGAGAGAGAAAATAAATCATTGTCATACAAACTTCTGTGGTATAAATGTATAAATGTCTTTTGGGTCATGTGTATGGACAGTATATACTTTGTCATATGGAGTGTATGCTAATACTTAAATTAGTAATAAAATGTCTATGAACACCATTCAGTGACTAGTCTAGTCTAGCAAATAGACAGTTGACAGAAGTCAGTTTGAACACAACTTAGACACTTTAACAAATAATGCAACTCACCAATTACTTAGAATCTGTACAGTTTTATAGAAATAATAGTTTTGAATATTCTAGATTTTAGGCTCTATCAAAGGAGCAGCTGATAAAAATTTCTCTCCTATTCTGTGTGTCTCTCCAGACTCTTGGTTGTTTCTTTGGCTGAGTAGAAGCTTTTTAATTTAATGCCATCATATATATTGATCCTCTGTTTTTATTTCCTGAGCTTTGGGGTCTTATCGAGGAAATATCTACCAGTGCATATATATTAGAAAGTTAGTCCTTTGTTTTCTTCTAGTGATGGCAAAATATCTGATCTAATTTCTAGGTCTTTGATTCATCTGAGTTGACTCTTGTGCAGGGTGAGAGAGTAGGGTCTAATTTCATTCTTTTTTGTGTGTGTGCGGTACTGAGCTTCCTGGAAGCCCTTCTACCTCCGGGCTACACTCCCAGACCTATTTTTATATTTTTCATTCGGAAACAGGGTCTCTTAAGCCGGCACGGCTGGTTCCAAACCAGCGCGATCCTCTGGTCTCCGCCTCCCAAATGCGGGGATTACAAGCGTGCGCCACCACGCCCAGCTTTAATTTCATTCTTCTACATATGGAAGCTGGAGAGATAATAGGAAAAAAAGAGACTTCAGATAGATGAGACCAGAAACCAGAAGAACAGTGCAAGGGGACGAGGGGAGGGGAAACAGGCCTGGAGAAAGAAACAGTTCAAATAACTTTATGTCCCTATATGAAAGTATCACTACCAATCTCACATGTATGGGGAAGGTGGAGAATGGGGAGAGGCAGAGGGAAACACTTCAAGGTGTGTACATGTTTGTTTGTATGGCTTGTTAGAAATGGATTCTAGGGCAGCAGCAAATTAAAACTTAGGAAACTAAAAGTAACTTGGCAAGGCAATTTACTTCTCCAGAAGGGTATACAACCTACAAGAAGGCTGGTAGACCCACAGGTGAAGTGCCTGAGGGATGCTACCCCTGACCCTGGTTGGGTTTGGGTTCACAACTCTGCCCATTGGCTATTCTCTCAGACAGACAGAAATTCTGAAATAAAGTTTTGACAAAGAAACCAAACTTCTCAAAAAATTATAGGAAAACTCAGCGTTGGTTGGCTTACTTCTAGGACAAGCAGGCGTTTTGAAACAAAGTTCAGGGCTCTGGAACAATCTGGTCAACCAGGGGTCAGATGAACTAAGATGGCTGACGCTTGGGGATGAACTGGTCAACCGGAGGTCACATGAGCTGCCAGGGCAGACTTTCTGGAAGAGTCTGCAAGTGGAGCAGACAGACACATGTATACAAGTTACAAAATAGATACCCAGGCTACAGTTACAAATGAGTGCCTAAGCTACAGATACAAAGTGGAAAGCAGTACATTTCTATGTAATTTGCTATTTCAGGAGAAAATATTCTTTATTTCTTATGCTTTGAGCCTCACCATGATGTATAATTACAGTGCACCAATAAAAATATATAAAAATAATAAAATGGCATTTGCGCAATTGGGCTTGCTTGAAGATCCTAAACAACTCTTTTCAAATTATATTCTTATCCTAATATTTCTTTGACCAACCACTTTTGATAAGTATGTGTATACTTTAAGTATATAAATGTACAAAGTTTTATGTCATTTGCATGCAAATACATAAATGTATGACATTTTATATAATTTTTAATTTAAGATTTACTTTTCAATTATCCTCTTAATAGTTTTCTTGTTCACAAAGTATTCATTGTCTTTAAGTCTTTCCTGAGGTCTAAATATATAAGAAAAACCATACAATAATTTATTATTATGGCACTTGTTAAATCAACTAAAGTATATTTTAAAACTTTTATTATTCTAAAAGTTTATATTTTTAAAAGATTCACAGCATCATTAGTCATTAAAAAACTGCAAACCTAGACCACAACGAGGTACCATTTCATGCCTGCAAAGGTGGCTGAGATCAAGCAGACAGTGACAGCTGTTGGTGTGGCTGTGGTAGCCTTGGGACTCCAGGCATTGCTGGCAGGAATCAAAGTGGGTAACCGCTTTGGGTAACAGTCTCACGGTTCTTCAAAATGTTAAGCATAGAATTACCAAATGACTCATCAATTCTAAAAGACCTGACAATATATGTTCATACAAAAGTCTATAAGTGAGTATTGTTAGCAGTATTATACCTAATACTTCAAAATGTTTGGGAATAACCCAAACATCTGTCAGCTGAGGAATACATGAACAAATTGTGGTATATCTATGCAGTGGAGTATTACTGAGCAATAGAAAGGAATGAAGCATGGATACGTGCTACAACATGGATGGCCCTTAAAAACATGATACCAAATAAAACCAGCCACAAAAGGCCACATGTTGCCTGATTCTTTTTATAATGAAGTGCTGTATAAACTTTATATAAACCAAATTTTTATAAAATGGCTGCATAATTTTGTGAATGTACCCCAAACCACAGACATAAATACTTGAACAGCATGAATTTATTGTATCTGAATTATATTTTAATACAAGAAATAAAATACTTCTACATGTAGTCATCGTACCACCACCACTATATTAACTCTAAATTAACTAAATTAAAGTTAGGTTCGTAACTTTTCCTTTATGCTCTTTTAAAGAACATAAGAATCATTTAAATCTAATTTTAGGAACTTTTTTACATGATGCTTAATTTTACTCTTCCAAATTAGGCGATAATAGATTAGCTAGTATTGAAGAATATTAATAGACTTAGCTGAACGTCGTGAGAAAGAGCAGGTGCAGAGGCTAGGGTTCACAGCCTTCTTCCTGATGTCCTTAGGATGTGAAAACACACTTTCTGGCTATGGCAGGAACACTTCCCTGCATCTCTATCTTTGTTAGAACATGGAAGTTGCTTTTTTTAATATATAATATGGAAGACTTATACAATTGTGTTTTCATTTTTCAAAACAGGCCTGCTATCTTTGCCAACTTTTATTTCTGATGATAAGTCTAATTGTTAAGCGAATGATGATTTTGTAGACTCCTTTGGGAATCGGTCTTGCCAGTCTCCTGATCCCTTTCTGTGGGCACTCCTGGACGTCGGGCTCCTTGGGGTGGGGCTCTGGGCAGGGAGAGGGCACTCGCGATCCACGCTGTGACTTCATTTCTCAGCTTCCTACCTGGATTCACTGATGCGTTCCTAACCCCTGCAATTTGAGTATATTTGGTATGGAAACAAATGTTTGGTAAATTGAATCATTTAAAAAATACTTTAAAATAACAGTATTCATACTTTAAATGAGATATATAGCCAGCCAGCCTGCCTGCCTGCCTGCCTTCCTGCCTGCCTGCCTGCCTTCCTTCCTCTAGAGAAGGAACCTAGAGGCATTTTACCTCTGAGTTATACCCCTAGCCCTGTTTTATTTTATTTTTATTTTACAATTTTTTTGGGGGGTGGTACTGGAGTTCCTGGAAAGAAACTCTTCTACCTCCGGGCTACACTCCCAGACTTATTTTATATATTTATTTTGAAACAGGGTCTCTTAAGCCAGCGAGGCCGGCTTCGAACCTGTGTGATCCTCCTGCTCCACCTCCCAAGCGCAGGGATTAGAAGCGTGCACCACCACGCCCGGCTTATTTTTTATTTTGAAACAGGGCCTTGCTAAGTATCAGAGACTGGCCTTGAACTTGCAATACTCCTATCTCAACTTTCTAAGTACTGGGATTACAAGTGTGTGTTACCACACTTAGCTAGCTTTTCTTTTTTTATATATATTTTATTTGGAAACAGGGTCTCACTAAGTTGCTGAAAGCCTCACTAAGTAGCTGAGGCTGGCTTTGAACCCGTGCAATCCTCCTGTCCCAGCCTCCCAAGCGCGGGGATTACATGCGTGCGCCACCACGCCCGGCCCCTAGCTAGCTTTTCTAAAGAGGTAAATTTCGGTACAACATGAGATAGGAGGTAATTTTAATTCTCAATGCTTTTCCAAGCAAATGCTTAGTCTCCTTAGGAGTGCCTTCCAGCTATTAATCTTCATATAATATCCATATTGTATATGCCTATAAGTTGCTTTGTTTGACTTTTTTTGGAGATTTTTGCACTTTTTTTTGGGGGGGTGGTGATTTGTAATTCATTGTCATTGCTATATAATACTCTGTTATACGAACACAGTCTTTCTTCCTTTGCATTTAATGTGTTTATAATCTCAGTTTATTCTGAATCCAAGCTCTGCGATACACTTGTGCGTGCCCTTGTGCAGAGACCCAGCTCCTCGGGTGTAGGCCTGTGAATGAAGCTGACGGAGCAGTTGATGGGTGCTGTGTTCATCTTCATGGTTACCGGGGTCGTTGCCAAGTCTACAATTTATAATCCTACCAGCAGCGTATAAGAGTCCTTTTTATTTCCCATTCTTGCCAATACTGTTATTAATGACTAAAATTTTTCTGCCAGTCCAATGGGTATGAAAGTTTTCTTATTGTTATCTTTATTGTTTTCTTTCTTAAGAGGCCCTGGGCAAGCAGACTGTAGGGAAAGTTGAATCCTCCTCATCCATATTTGTGATTATTGTTCTAACCACCCCATGGCCCGCGTCAGGGAAGGATCTAGCAATGATACAGAAGGGGGGCACCTGAAGAGGTCCACGGGCTGGCTGTGCGTACCCCTCGGGTACGAGGAGCACTCAAGTCTGGACAGCCCCTCAGCCTATTTGCTTTTTATCTTGAGGCTGAGTCTCACTGAGTCGCTACGGCTGACCTCAAGCCTCCTGATTCAGTCTCCCCAGTACTGGTATTACAGGTGTGCTCTAACACGCCAGGCTTCATGTGGCGCTAGCGTGGTGGTTTCTATACCCATTGTGCCCTCTCCTGGGCACTCGGAGGTCCTACTTCCTGTGCCCCAGAGAATTCCTACCTCTGTCTGCAACCACCCAGCAGAAGAACAACAATGCAAAGGCCAACAACAAGTCTTCATGTCTGCTGCAGACACAGGAGCCTCTGCTGGGGGCTGACGTGTCCTCTCCTTACTCAGCCTCAAGAGCTTCCAGACTGCAAGAGTTCATCATTCCTCCTGCACGTCCAGGAGCCTGAGACGACAAACATGGGGTCTTTATGCTTTCTCAAGCCATCCTCTTCTCTTCATTTCCCTTCCTTTTCTCTGTGACATATAGGGCAGCTGTGATGTACCCTCTGTCGCTCAGCCAGCTCCTCATCTCTGTGGACAGCATCTGTTGATGTTTATTTTATTTCTTTGTGGTACTGAGGATTGAACTCAGGGGCATTCTCCCTCCAAGCTATCCTCCCAACCTAATTTTATTTTGTATTTTGAAAAAGAGTATCACTAAGATGCAGCAGGTCTCCTCAAGTTGCAGAAGCTGGCCCTGAACCTGTGATCCTCCTGTCTCAGCCTCCCAAGTACTGGGATTATAGGCATGCGCCGCCGTGCACAGTTACCATCTATGCTTAAATTAAGCTCATTTTGTTTTTATTTTTGCTGGACCCCAGGTTTGGGAAGAGTTTCATAGCAGTAACATGTACTTGCTGGTTCCTTAGGAAAGTCCATCATGAGCTGGTCAGAACAGCTAACTCTCCCTCCCCAGGCTAGTCCATGTCGTGATGCCTCATACAACCCTGATTTACCCTCCAGAGCGGCGTGCAGGAGCTCCCTGTCCAAAACATGGTCCTCTTCCTCCAGCCACGGGCTGCAGGCTCCCAGTCCTCCCTCCTCCCTTTCTTCTGTCTTCCTTCCCCACTAGGACAAAATGTCAGTGAAAACACTAAAAGTTAAATCCAGGATAGGCTGCTTTTTACACTGGTAATTAAAATAAATTAAAAAAATTGGACCAAGCAAATATGTAATCCCAGGTATATATGTAAAGAAATGGAAATTATCAGCATACTTACTTTCCTCTTCATTTAAGCACAGTTTCAAAACAGTTATACTTTTGAGGGGAAAGACTTGATTTGAGCACGTTTGTCATACAGCTTAATTTTGTATTTTTATTTACTTCTGGAAATAAACTAGGGATGTACTATATTAAAATAGCAGTTGGGCCTCTAATAAAATTTTCCTGATATTGTTTAGTTCATTTATATGTTAAAATTTTCTAATAGTATAAAGGAAGGGTACATTTAAAACCTCACCAAGAAAATTGAAGGCTGTTTGTACTGGTCAACATCGCACTACTATAATTCAAGAAGACCATAGCCCAGCGACCCTTCCTTAGCAACCAAGCCCCACTTCCAAGGTCCCCCTGTTTCCAAGGTAGGGAACTAGGCAGGGTAGCTAGGGCTACATTCCGAATCTAAACTTCCCAAATCTGCTTTCAGGTTCACCTGTTCTTGGAAGGCAGAATTTACCTAGACTCCTAAATGTCATGTAGAAGTGTGTGGAATTCCAAAGTTAAAACTAAATTGGTAGCTAGGTTACATTTTTATATGTGAAGTTAATGGTTTTTAAGCCCTGCATAGTGGTGTCTGCCTACAATGTAAGTACTTGGGAAACTAAGACAAGAGGATTTTAGGTTTGGGTCCAACCTCAGTGGTTTAGAGGAACCCTCAGCAACTTAAGGAGACCTTTATTTATTTATTTTTTTTAAGTTAAGCTGGGCATGGTGGCACATGTTTGTAATTCCAGTACTTGGGAGGCTGAGATGGGAGGATCAAGGTTGTCCCTCTGCAACTCAGTGATACCCTGTTTCAAAATAAAGAATAAAAAATTGGGCTTCGGAGGGGTGTAGCTCCGAGGTAGAATGCCCCTGGGGATCCATCCCCAGTACTGTAAAAAAAAAAAAAAAAAGTTAAAAGGGCTGGGGGTGTGGCTTGGAGATGGAATGCCCTTGGTTCAAACCTCAGTATTGTAGAAAAAATAATAAACCATGAAGTGTTTGCTGCAAGCCTTAGATGAGTAAGCTCTCTGGCCGTTCACAGCCTCCCTGGCCTGCATTGTGAGAGTCAGTGAGTGAGGAGAGAGCTGGGAGGGGGCAGGTCCCATTGCGTGTGGGGCCACATTCCTTCCCTGCCCGATATTTGAAGCACTCAGACCCAGCAGCACCACACTGAGCCCTTTGTTCTTCCTGTGGGCACAACTAGATAGCTTACTGTAAATATGGCCGCCTGCCAAGCTGTGGCGCAGATTCTTTTTTTTTTTTTTTTTTTAAATACTGTAAACTGGCACCGGCTCAAGAATTACAGTTCCTCCTTTTATTTACTTTCTCCTACACTGAAGAGTCTCTTCAATCCTAAGAGAGAAAAACAGTTGTGTTTGGAGGGGGACAATCCGACGGTCTTTTTTTTCTTCTTCTTCTTCTTTTTGGTGGGAAAGGAGGCTCACTTCTAACCTTGGTAGACTTAGGATTATGAAACAAGCATAAAAACCTTTCTAACTCTGAAGTTTAAAAACACAATTCGTTTGTTGCTGACAAACGGATTCGACTGGAGGAGAGGAGAGGGAATGGCTGCCAAGACCAGGCTGCTGTAGGAGTGGATTCTGCCTAGGTGTTTCCCTGCTTTTCCTGGGGAGATGTTATCATGGTTCGGTTTCACTTCTGGCAGCCTAAGGTGCTGTGGGTCTTAGATTCCTCTTCCAAGGCACCCACTTTACTTCCCTGGGATGGGACCTAGCAGGCTCCCCTTGGGTCAGAAGAGTATGGTATCTGAATTAAAAAGGGCTCACGGGGTGGGCTGCCTTTCAAGGACAGGGTGTGTCTACTTTGAAACTTTTTTTTTTTTTAAGAAAAAGCTTGGAAATTCTGTATTTTTGAAAAAAGAGACCCCTTGCTATGTTTTTAAAATAGAAATGCCAGAAAGCAGTAGCTATGGGCTTGAAACAAAGGACCTCTTGTTAAAATATTTTTGCAATTTGGTTAAATTTTTTTTTAACAGAGAAAAAACTCCTAAGTAAGTAGCAATTAAATTTATACTGTGATTATTTTTTCCAAAAAATCAAGCTAAGATTGTATATATTGTCTTTGCCTGCTTCCCTGAAATTAAAATTATTTCCTATGATAGACATATGTCAACATACTTACCTCTTCATTTCACTCGACTTGTTTTCTTAGAAAAAGGAAATGTCATGAGGCTGTAAATAAAAAGTATTTGTCTTATTTTTCAGATGTACTCAAAAGCAGAGAGTATTATTTTTATTATGAGACAGATTTTATATCAGTCTTTGAGGATAAGCGGACTGAGCTGAGAAATGATGAACAGAAAATGGGGAGCCTTCCTGTACCGCAGTGTTCTGTCGTTTACTGTGGCCTGCCTCCCTCTCTTCCTTTCTTTCTCATTTGTTTGCTGTGGTGCTGGGGTTGAACCCAGGCATCATACCTCCAAGTTACACTCCCAGCTCTATTTTACTTTTTACTTGAAAACAGGGACTCCCTAAGTTTCTGAGGCTGTTTTCAAACCTGCAATCCTCTTGTCTCAGCCTCCCAAGGACTGAGGTTACAGGTTGGCATCACCAAGGGCTCTCTCCTCTCCCTGCCTCCCGTGTCTACTGTGTTGAGATGTAATATATCTATCTTCCTTCCTCCCTGTCTCCCTCTTCATATTGGTGTGTTATAATTTCACCAAATTGGATTAATTGTTATGTATTTGTTGTACACTTCACATATTTTGGTCAGTTTTCTTTATGGCATAATATTTTTTAGTTTTAGGGGGATTTTCATCAGACTATTTGAAAATGTTAAAATTTGAGCAAAATATTTTTTAATATTTTTATTGGTGCATTGTAGTCATACATCTTAATGGAGTACAAGATGGTGGAGGCATACATGCATACATCACCCAATTAGCCCTTACCCAATTCCTGCTTCAGTTTTCCCTTATAAAAATTTAGGTTATTAGCTGGGCGTGGTGGTGTCTACTTGTAATACCAGTACTTGAGATGCTGAGACAGGAGGATTGTAGTTCTCAGACAGCCTCAACTACTTAGTGGGGCCCTCTGCAACTCAAAGAGATCCTGTTTCAAAATAAAGAATAAAACATAGGGCTGGAGGTGTCGCTTGGAGGTAGAATGCCCCTGGGTTCCATCCCCAGTACTGCAAAAAAATAAAATTAGTTATTGAATATAAGCTCCAAGACTCTGGGTGGTTCCTGCAGACATTGATATATAAAATATGTAAAATTAGCCAGACATGGTGGCCCATGCTTGTAATCCCCGCGCTTTGGAGGCAGAGACAGGAGGATAACACAGGTTCGAAGCCAGCCTCGCCTTAAGAGACCCTGTTTCCAAGTAAAAAAATATAAAATAGGTCTGGGAGCGTAGCCCAGAGGTAGAAGGGTTCCATCTCCAGTACTACCCCCCCAAAATATATATATATATATATATATATATATATATATATATATGTAAAATTAATATTTCTTATTTTCAGTGTTTCTTTAGGAATTTATATATGATACTACCAATATCCTGGATGAGGTGATTAGGCCAGGAACTAGGAATCTAGCTGTTAACCATGGCCTTCACTTAGTAACCTTTTGACCTTGAGGCTGAGGAATCCACTGGGCTCAGTTTCCTTGTCTGTGAAGTAGTGAGTCGAGGTGGATGTTCTTAGGGTACCGCCAACATGAAGACTCGAGGCCGAATCCTATGATTATCTGCCTTTCCTATACACTGGAATTTATGAAAAGTGGACAGGATATTCTAATGCAGTGGATGTTTAATTTACATTCAAGAAAGATTGCTTGATATTACTTTATACCTCATGAATATGCACATTTATTGTGCATCTAAAATAAAAATAAGGCATGTAGGTGTAGGATTTTGTACTGTTGCATACCTTGATCAGACTTCTGTTATTCAGGCTGAGTATTCCTTATCCAAAATGATTGGAAGCAGAGGTGCTTCATATTCTGGATTTGGGAATATTTGAATAGACTTTGCCAGGGAAGCTTCGTGACTCTGAAAATTCAAAATCCAAAATACTGCAAAATCTGGCATTTTGGAGTATTTCTGATTTGGGGTATTTGAATTAGGGATGCTCAACTTGTACCCTCAGTTCCCACTGATTTAGGTTTTCTTTTAAAACAGTTTTATTTGTTTGGTGTCATTCAGAGAATAAGTGTACTGAGAGATGCCATGAAAATGGCTTACAGATTCGGGTACCTGGTCATTTTTAGATGTGCTGGTGCAGAGAGAGGCTGGATGTGGATGCCATTTCATGTGGCCAGAGGTAGCTGCGGAGCTCCAGGTCGTAAGACTGGCGCCTGGACCCTGCATTCGAATCCTCCTCCTGTTGCCCAGGAATTTTGATCTCTAGGATAACTCATTGAATTTTTCTAGTCTGAATTATCTACAGTGAAGATAATATGTTTTTTTTTTTTGGTAGACATTTTGGAAGCATTAACTGAATTTAAATTAGATTGTGTGTGACTAACTACTCTTCAGTTTAACATTTAAGAAAAGTCATCTTTCAGTCCAAGTTGGCGAGCCGTGGTTGACACTTGAAGGTAGTGTGTTTGGAGGAAGTGCACAGGTGCCTGTGTGACCAGTGTAAGGCCAGGTGTGGAGCAGCTGGTTGTGAACCAAAGGGATGAGAGTGTGCTGTATATGGACAGTGGATAGCAGTTGGTGAGATTGTGCGAGCCTACCCAGGGTGGACTTGAACCAGGATTGGAGAAAAGGTTGTATCAGTGTGAGAAGGAGGAAGAGAACCAAGAGAGGTTTCCAAGCAGGAGAGGGAGTGCTGGACCACGTAATAGGTTGATGGAACTTGGCTCTCTTGAAAGGAAAGACAGACAAATGGGAATTTCAGGAGGATATCAAAGTATAGCATTATTTCACGTAGTAAGAAGTAATGTTAAATCCCATTGGAAACTGGTTCTACTTACATAACGTTCCAGTTTATTCTGATGTCTTAGAAAAGATTCCTGCTCTCTTGGAATACTTTTTCAAATTATAAAACAAGCATGTATGTATATGTATGTGTATATGTGTATGTGTCTCTACATAGAGACAAGTACATATGATCAAATATTACGGAAAAATCTTTCAAGTAGTCTGAATTCCCTTGGTCTTGCACTTGTGGTTTTTGAACTAATTAAGATGAAAACTTTTTTTTAAGGGGATAAACTATCTGGAAAATTTTTGGAAATCAAAAAATTGCTTATTTAATATTTACCTCAATATCATGCTATAACATAATGACTTCATTGGGATTGATTCAGTGACTAGCCTGAGTTTACGAGTTAAGGACACAGAAGTTGGGGGAGGCACAGTTTATACATACTTTTAAAACAAGAGATCAGAGTTATTATCTAGAGTTCTATTTCTGGCATTGTCAATAAGTTGCTAGGACATTTTCAGAAATTTCTGATTTGGTTTGCTTATGGATGGAACATTTTTTTTAAGTAACGACAGAGGCTGGTATT